>NC_140590.1:1030470366-1031070366 GCF_964204655.1 Triturus cristatus
CACCTACCAGTCGTGTTCCCCCAATGAAAATGGTCCCTGAAGGTCAGCGTCGGCGGATACACCTATGCTCAAGAGTGCGTGCAAGTATGCGTGGCGTGTGCCATCCCTGGACACGTGTTTCGAGGTAGTTGCCTCTCGTCAGCAGGGAGTAGCAGGTCTGACCCAGCAAACCCGGCGGAAAAAGGACCATCGGGAAGGGGCGGAGAGGCAGGAGCGTACCCGGGCCCCTGGGTGCCCCGGCGGGTGGGCCCCGGGTCTGCCTTCCCCCGTCTCGGGATCGCCGGACCTCACGGAGCTCTGACCCAGCAAACTCGGAGAAAAAGGACCATCGGGAAGGGGGCTGAGAGGCAGGTGTGTGTACCCGGGCCCCTGGGGGCCCCGCTTCGGGCAGGCCCGGGTGCTGCCTTCCCATGTTTGGGATCCACGGACCTCATGGGGCTCTGACCCAGAAAACTCAGAGAGAAAGGACCATCGGGAAGGGGCTGAGAGGCAGGAGCGAACCCGGGCCCCTGGGGGCCCCGGCGGGGGGCCCCGGGTCTGCCTTCCCCCCGTCTCGGGATCGCCGGACCTCACGGAGCTCTGACCCAGCAAACTCGGAGAAAAAGGACCATCGGGAAGGGGGCTGAGAGGCAGGTGTGTGTACCCGGGCCCCTGGGGGCCACTGGGAGCCCCGGCGGGCGGGCCCGGGTGCTGCCTTCCCCGTCTGGCGATCGCCGGACCTTGCAGGGGTCTGACCCAGCAAACCGGGCGGAGGTAGGACCATCGGGAAGGGGCTGAGAGGCAGGAGCATACCCGGGCCCCTGGGGGCCCCGGCGGGCGGGCCCCGGGTCTGCCTTACCCCGTCTCAGGATCACTGGACCTCACGGAGCTCTGACCCAGCAAACTCGGAGAAAAAGGACCATCGGGAAGGGGGCTGAGAGGCAGGTGTGTGTATCCGGGCCCCTGGGGGCCCCGCTTCGGGCGGGCCCGGGTGCTGCCTTCCCCTGTCTCGGGATCAACGGACCTCACGGGGCTCTGACCCAGAAAACTCGGAGAGAAAGGACCATCGGGAAGGGGCAGAGAGGCAGGAGCGTACCCGGGCCCCTGGGGGCCCCGGCGGGCGAGCCCCGGGTCTACCTTCCCCTGATTCAGAATCGCCAAACCTCACTTTGGTCTGACTGACCCTCTCCCTAGTAATCTGGAGGAAAATTACCCCCCTTTCTTGTAATCCGTGCGCACAAGGTGACAGAGGGGACCCTAGGCGCGAATGTACCCAACCTCCTGGAGCCCTCGCTGGGATCAGGGAGGCAAATGGACCCTCATCGAGACTTCCAGGCAAGCTCGGCCATCTGGTCGCCCCATAGGAAAGCATTGTGCGCGACCAGATGGCCGAAGGGACGTGCGCGACCAGATGGCCGAAGGGGGCTTGCGCGACCAGATGGCTGAGGGGACAGGCGCGACCAGATGGCCGAGGGGAAAGGGAAGGGGAAGCCTCCCCGGGCCCTCCGGAACCCGCCCAGGGCACCATGCCGCGGGGCAGGACCCCGGACGGAGCCCGGGGCGGGGAGGCCGCCCTCCCTGGGGGCCCCCAGGGGCCCCCAGGGGCAAATGAACCCAGGCGAGCCTGGGGAGGCTCCCCGGACACAACGGAACCCCGCCCCGGGCCTTTGGCAGTGCCGCAGGCCGGGGGACGGGGCCCGGGGACGGAGACCCCGACCCGGGGCCCGGCCAGGCCCCTGGGCCCAGCCGGGGCTCCTGGGCCCGCAGGCGCAGGGGAAGCCTCCCCGGGACCTCCGGATCCTGCCCCGGGCACCCTGCCACGCGGCAGGACCCCGGACGGAGCCCAGGGCGGGGAGGCCGCCCTCCCCGGGGCCACCAGGGGCCAATGAACCCAGACAGGCCTGGGGAGGCTCCCTGGACACAACGGAACCCCGTCCCAGACATTTGGCAGTGCCGCAGGCTGGGGGCGGGGCCCGGGGCCAGAGACCCCGATCCGGGGCCCGGCCGGGCCCCTGGACCCAGCCGGGGCTCCCGGGACCGCAGGCGCAGGGGAAGACTCCCCGGGCCCTCCGGACCCCGTCCCGGGCACCCTGCCGCACGGCACGACCCGGGACGGAGCCCGCGGCATGGAGGCCGCCCTGCCCGGGGCCCCCAGGGGCCAATGAACCCAGACGAGCCAGGGGAGGCTCCCCGGACACAACGGAACCCCGTCCCGGGCCTTTGGCAGTGCCACATGCCGGGGGACGCGGCCCGGGGCCGGAGACCCCGACCCGGGGCCCGGCCGGGCCCCAGGAACCAGCCGGGGCTCCCAGGCCCGCAGGCACCGGGGAAGCCTCCCGGGCCCTTCGGACCCCGCCCCGGGCACCCTGCCACGCGGCAGGACCCGGGACGGAGCCCGGGGCGGGGAGGCCGCCCTCACCGGGGCCCCAGGGGCCAATGAAACCAGACGAGCCAGGGGAGGCTCCCCGGACACAACGGAACCCCGTCCCGGGCCTTTGGCAGTGCCGCAGGCCGGGGGACAGGGCCCTGGGCCCGAGACCCTGACCCGGGGCCCGGCCGGGCCCCTGGACCCAGCCGGGGCTCCCAGGCCCGCAGGCGCAGGGGAAGCCTCCCCGGGCCCTCCGGACCCCGCCCCGGGCACCCTGCCACGCGGCAGGACGCGGGACGGAGCCCGGGGCGGGGAGGCCGCCCTCCCCGGGGCCCCCAAGGGCCAATGAACCCAGACAGGCCTGGGGAGGCTCCCCGGACACAACGGAACCCCGTTCCGGGCCTTTGGCAGTGCCGCAGGCCGGGGGACGGGGCGCGGGGCCGGAGACACCGACCCGGCCGGGCCCCTGGACCCAGCCGGGGCTCCCAGGCCCGCAGGCGCAGGGGAATCCTCCCCGGACCCCTTGTCCCGGGCACCCTGCCACGCGGCAGTCCCCGGGACAGGACCGGGGCAGCATCCGGGCCCGTCCAGCTGCCGGCTGAGGACCGAGAGGGGTCCCAGAGTACCCTGTCCCTAGTAATCCGGAGGAAGGCTACATAGCGGTAGGGCTCCCGCCTGAACCATGGGCTCGGTGGGCTCTCTGCTTCCCGGGGGCTGGGGGACAGCGGCTGGGACTCGGGCACAGGGAGGACCGACGGAGCTCTCGGGCCTGGGCGCCCCGGGGGTAGGACTGCCCGGGACCCGTGGAGCCCGTCCCTGGGCACTTTGCCACGCCGCGGGCTGGAGGAGTGAAGCCTGGGAGGATGTTGCCCGGGCGTAGCCCATCTGGTCCCCGGCAAAGAACCGCCAGCCCGGAGGGGTCTTCCGGCATACCCTGCCCATACTAATCCGGAGGAAGGCTACCCCCCTTTCTTGTAACCCGCGCGCTCCGAGTGATGGAGGGGACCCTAGGCCCAGACGCGTCCGGCCTCCTGGAGCCCTGGCTGGGATCCGGGAGGCGAATGGACCCTCATCGGGACTTCCAGGCCGGCCCGGCCATCTGGTCGCCCCATTGGAAAGCATTGCGCGCGACCAGATGGCCGAGGGGAGAGGTGCAACCAGATGGACGGGACTGAAAGGACTCCCATCTGTCCAACCCCGAGCCTTCGCGCTAGGGTTCCTGCCTGCCCACGCAGGGCTCCGTGGCTGCAGGGCTCAGGGGCTGCAGGGCTCCAGGGCTGCAGGGCTCTGGGCCTGCAGGGCTCCGGTCCTGCAGGGCTCCAGGGCTCCGGGCTGAAGGGCTGCAGGGCTTTGGAGCTGCAGGCCTCGGGGGACGCCCGGGGGACCCATGGAGCCCGTCCTGGGCACTTTGCCTCGCCGCGGGCTGGAGGAGGAAGCACCCGACGCCCCGGGGAAGTGTCGCCCGGGCTTGGCCCATCTGGTCCCCGCCTGAGAACCGCAATCCCCAGGAGGGGTGTCCCGGCTTACCCTGCCCCTACTAATCCAGAGGAAGGCTACCCACCTTTCTTGTAACCCTCGCGCTCCGAGTGACGGAGGGGACCCTAGGCGCGGACGCGCCCGGCCTCCTGGAGCCCTGGTTGGATCCGCGAGGCGAATGGACCCTCATCGGGACTTCCAGGCTGGCCCGGCCATCTGGTCGCCCCATTGGAAAGCATTGCGCGCGACCAGATGGCCGAGGGGAGAGGTGCAACCAGATGGACGGGACTGAAAGGACTCCCATCTGTCCAACCCCGAGCCTTCGCGCTAGGGTTCCCGCCTGCCCACGCAGGGCTCCGTGGCTGCAGGGCTCCGTGGCTGCAGGGCTCCGTGGCTGCAGGGCTCCGGGGCTGCAGGGCTCCAGGGCTGCAGGGCTCCGGGCCTGCAGGGCTCCGGGCCTGCAGGGCTCCGGGGCTGCAGGGCTCCGGGCCTCCAGGGCTCCGGGGCTGCAGGGCTCCGGGGCTGCAGGGCTCCGGGCCTGCAGGGCTCCGGGCCTGCAGGGCTCCGGGCCTGCAGGGCTCCGGGGCTGCAGGGCTCCGGGGCTGCAGGGCTCCGGGCCTGCAGGGCTCCGGGGCTGCAGGGCTCCGAGGCTGCAGGGCTCTGGGGCTGCAGGGCTCCGGGCCTGCAGGGCTCCAGGGCTCCGGGCTGAAGGGCTCCAGGGCTGCAGGGCTCCAGGGCTGCAGGCCTCGGTGGACGCCCGGGGGACCCATGGAGCCCGTCCTGGGGACTTTGCCTCGCCGCGGGCTGGAGGAGGGAGCACCGGACGCCCCGGGGAAGTGTCGTCCGGGCTTGGCCCATCTGGTCCCCGCCTGAGAACCGCCATCCCCGGGAGGGGTGTCCCGGCATACCCTGCCCCTACTAATCCGAAGGAAGGCTACCCACCTTTCTTGTAACCCTCACGCTCCAAGTGACGGAGGGGACCCTAGGCGCGGACGTGCCCGGCCTCCTGGAGCCCTGGCTGGGATCCGCGAGGCGAATGGACCCTCATCGGGACTTCCAGGCTGGCCCGGCCATCTGGTCGCCCCATTGGAAAGCATTGCGCGCGACCAGATGGCCGAGGGGAGAGGTGCAACCAGATGGACGGGACTAAAAGGACTCCCATCTGTCCAACCCCGAGCCTTCGCGCTAGGGTTCCCGCCTGCCCACGCAGGGCTCCGTGGCTGCAGGGCTCCATGGCTGCAGGGCTCTGGGGCTGCAGGGCTCCAGGGCTGCAGAGCTCCGGGTCTGCAGGGCTCCGGGCCTGCAGGGCTCCGGGGCTGCAGGGCTCCGGGGCTGCAGGGCTCCGGGGCTGCAGGGCTCCGGGCCTGCAGGGCTCCGGGCCTGCAGGGCTCCGGGCCTGAAGGGCTCCAGGGCTCCAGGGCTCCGGGCTAAAGGGCTCCAGGGCTGCAGGGCTTTGGGGCTGCAGGCCTCGGTGGACGCCCGGGGGACCCATGGAGCCCGTCCTGGGCACTTTGCCTCGCTGCGGGCTGGAGGAGGGAGCACCGGACGCCCCGGGGAAGTGTCGTCCGGGCTTGGCCCATCTGGTCCCCGTCTGAGAACCGCCATCCCCGGAAGGGGTGTCCCGGCATACCCTGCCCCTACTAATCCGGAGGAAGTCTACCCACCTTTCTTGTAACCCTCACGCTCCGAGTGACGGAGGGGACCCTAGGCGCGGACGCGCCTGGCCTCCTGGAGCCCTGGCTGGGATCCGCGAGGCGAATGGACCCTCATCGGCACTTCCAGGCTGGCCCGGCCATCTGGTCGCCCCATTGGAAAGCATTGTGCGCGACCAGATGGCCGAGGGGAGAGGTCCAACCAGATGGACGGGACTAAAAGGACTCCCATCTGTCCAACCCCGAGCCTTCGCGCTAGGGTTCCCGCCTGCCCACGCAGGGCTCCGTGGCTGCAGGGCTCCGTGGTTGCAGGGCTCCGGGGCTGCAGGGCTCCAGGGCTGCAGGGCTCCGGGCCTCCAGGGCTCCGGGGCTGCAGAGCTCCGGGCCTGCAGGGCTCCGGGGCTGCAGGGCTCCGGGGCTGCAGGGCTCCGGGCCTGCAGGGCTCCGGGCCTGCAGGGCTCCGGGGCTGCAGGGCTCCGGGGCTGCAGGGCTCCGGGCCTGCAGGGCTCCGGGCCTGCAGGGCTCCGGGCCTGAAGGGCTCCAGGGCTCCAGGGCTCCGGGCTGAAGGGCTCCAGGGCTGCAGGGCTTTGGGGCTGCAGGCCTCGGTGGACGCCCGGGGGACCCATGGAGCCCGTCCTGGGCACTTTGCCTCGCCGCGGGCTGGAGGAGGGAGCACCGGACGCCCCGGGGAAGTGTCGTCCGGGCTTGGCCCATCTGGTCCCCGCCTGAGAACCGCCATCCCCGGAAGGGGTGTCCCGGCATACCCTGCCCCTACTAATCCGGAGGAAGGCTACCCACTTTTCTTGTAACCCTCACGCTCCGAGTGACGGAGGGGACCCTAGGCGCGGACGCGCCTGGCCTCCTGGAGCCCTGGCTGGGATCCGCAAGGCGAATGGACCCTCATCGGGACTTCCAGGCTGGCCCGGCCATCTGGTCGCCCCATTGGAAAGCATTGCGCGCGACCAGATGGCCGAGGGGAGAGGTCCAACCAGATGGACGGGACTAAAAGGACTCCCATCTGTCCAACCCCGAGCCTTCGCGCTAGGGTTCCCGCCTGCCCACGCAGGGCTCCGTGGCTGCAGGGCTCCGTGGCTGCAGGGCTCCGGGGCTGCAGGGCTCCAGGGCTGCAGGGCTCCGGGCCTGCAGGGCTCCGGGGCTGCAGGGCTCCGGGGCTGCAGGGCTCCGGGCCTGCAGGGCTCCGGGCCTGCAGGGCTCCGGGGCTGCAGGGCTCCGGGGCTGCAGGGCTCCGGGCCTGCAGGGCTCCAGGGCTCCAGGGCTCCAGGCTGAAGGGCTCCAGGGCTGCAGGGCTTTGGGGCTGCAGGCCTCGGTGGACGCCCGGGGGACCCATGGAGCCCGTCCTGGGCACTTTGCCTCACCGCGGGCTGGAGGAGGGAGCACCGGACGCCCCGGGGAAGTGTCGTCCGGGCTTGGCCCATCTGGTCCCCGCCTGAGAACCGCCATCCCCGGGAGGGGTGTCCCGGCATACCCTGCCCCTACTAATCCGAAGGAAGGCTACCCAACTTTCTTGTAACCCTCGCGCTCCGAGTGACGGAGGGGACCCTAGGCGCGGACGTGCCCGGCCTCCTGGAGCCCTGGCTGGGATCCGCAAGGCGAATGGACCCTCATCGGGACTTCCAGGCTGGCCCGGCCATCTGGTCGCCCCATTGGAAAGCATTGCGCGCGACCAGATGGCCGAGGGGAGAGGTGCAACCAGATGGACGGGACTAAAAGGACTCCCATCTGTCCAACCCCGAGCCTTCGCGCTAGGGTTCCCGCCTGCCCACGCAGGGCTCCGTGGCTGCAGGGCTCCGTGGCTGCAGGGCTCCGGGGCTCCAGGGCTGCAGGGCTCCGGGTCTGCAGGGCTCCGGGCCTGCAGGGCTCCGGGGCTGCAGGGCTCCGGGGCTGCAGGGCTCCAGGCCTGCAGGGCTCCGGGGCTGCAGGGCTCCGGGGCTGCAGGGCTCCGGGCCTGCAGGGCTTCGGGCCTGCAGGGCTCCGGGGCTGCAGGGCTCCGGGGCTGCAGGGCTCCGGGGCTGCAGGGCTCCGGGCCTGCAGGGCTTTGGGCCTGCAGGGCTCCGGGGCTGCAGGGCTCCGGGCCTGCAGGGCTCCGGGCCTGCAGGGCTCCGGGGCTGCAGGGCTCCGGGCCTGCAGGGCTCCGGGCCTGCAGGGCTCCGGGCCTGAAGGGCTCCAGGGCTCCAGGGCTCCGGGCTGAAGGGCTCCAGGGCTGCAGGGCTGTGGGGCTGCAGGCCTCGGTGGACGCCCGGGGGACCCATGGAGCCCGTCCTGGGCACTTTGCCTCGCCGCGGGCTGGAGGAGGGAGCACCGGACGCCCCAGGGAAGTGTCGTCCGGGCTTGGCCCATCTGGTCCCTGCCTGAGAACCGCCATCCCCGGAAGGGGTGTCCCAGCATACCCTGCCCCTACTAATCCGGAGGAAGGCTACCCACCTTTCTTGTAACCCTCACGCTCCGAGTGACGGAGGGGACCCTAGGCGCGGACGCGCCCGGCCTCCTGGAGCCCTGGCTGGGATCCGCGAGGCGAATGGACCCTCATCGGGACTTCCAGGCTGGCCCGGCCATCTGGTCGCCCCATTGGAAAGCATTGCGCGCGACCAGATGGCCGAGGAGAGAGGTCCAACCAGATGGACGGGACTAAAAGGACTCCCATCTGTCCAACCCCGAGCCTTCGCGCTAGGGTTCCCGCCTGCCCACACAGGGCTCCGTGGCTGCAGGGCTCCGTGGCTGCAGGGCTCCGGGGCTGCAGGGCTCCAGGGCTGCAGGGCTCCGGGCCTGCAGGGCTCCGGGCCTGCAGGGCTCCGGGGCTGCAGGGCTCCGGGGCTGCTGGGCTCCGGGCCTGCAGGGCTCCGGGCCTGCAGGGCTCCGGGGCTGCAGGGCTCCGGGGCTGCAGGGCTCCAGGCCTGCAGGGCTCCGGGCCTACAGGGCTCCGGGGCTGCAGGGCTCCGGGGCTGCAGGGCTCCGGGCCTGCAGGGCTCCAGGGCTCCAGGGCTCCAGGCTGAAGGGCTCCAGGGCTGCAGGGCTTTGGGGCTGCAGGCCTCGGTGGACGCCCGGGGGACCCATGGAGCCCGTCCTGGGCACTTTGCCTCGCCGCGGGCTGGAGGAGGGAGCACCGGACGCCCCGGGGAAGTGTCGTCCGGGCTTGGCCCATCTGGTCCCCGCCTGAGAACCGCCATCCCCGGGAGGGGTGTCCCGGCATACCCTGCCCCTACTAATCCGGAGGAAGGCTACCCACCTTTCTTGTAACCCTCGCGCTCCGAGTGACAGAGGGGATCCTAGGCGCGGGTGCGCCCGACCTCCTGGAGCCCTGACTGGGATCCGGGAGTCAAATGAGCCCTCATCGGGACTTCCAGGCTGGCCCGGACATCTGGTCGCCCCATTGGAAAGCATTGCGTGCGACCAGA
Organism: Triturus cristatus; assembly: GCF_964204655.1. Classification (NCBI taxonomy): domain Eukaryota; kingdom Metazoa; phylum Chordata; class Amphibia; order Caudata; family Salamandridae; genus Triturus; species Triturus cristatus. Next base: position 1,030,479,255 of record NC_140590.1, read on the forward strand.
TGGCCGAGGGAAAGGTGCGACCAGATGGCCGGGACCGAAAGGACTCCCAGCTGCCCACACCGAGCCATAGCGGTAGGGCTCCCGCCTGCCCTTGCAGGGCTCCGGGCTCTGCACCAGGGTCCCTTGTCCCGGGCAGATGGACACTTGGCAGGCCGCAGGACGTGGGATCCCAGGCCCTGTATAAAAATCAGGAGGCCCGGGGCCGGTCCCTGCTTCTCAACGCAGCCAGGCCGGGGAGATAGGGGAGCCTGCCCAAGCACGAGGGACCTCAGTCTCGGGCACACGGTCCCTCAGGTTGTGCGCTCGTTTTCCACAATTTTTTTTCAAAATTCCGCGAAGAGGCATTCCGCAAATTCCGCCCAGCCCTACTGATATGTGAAGAAGTGCTGAGATCATGGACTCACTGAAAGCAACAAATCAGCAGGACTTTCACAATGACATACAAACACGCAAATAATAACTGAAAGTCAAACTATCTGACTATGGTTCTGCATTCCGGTTTTAGAGACTTTCAAAGCTTCAGTGGACTGGAGATCTCTGTTGGGTAGATGAACAATCTCAGCCCTAGTGCAAAAAGACTTCCCATAACTTGTCATTGTAGCTAAACAATAATGTCAAGGGCACTGTCTAGTAGTGTGGTCCATATCGTAGATAGTAGTTACTTGAAGTGTGCCCTCTTCCCCTACTGGCTGAAGCTTTTCCTTTGAAATCGCGTTGCAAGTAGGAAAGAAGAGTGTGCCAGGAGTGTGGCAGGTGCAAACAAGACACGTTGTTTGTGCACATGAAGAATAGAGACAAATCAACAGTGGTGGCTGACTCGGAACAGGGGTGGTGGGCGGGGGAATGGATAAAAAAAAACGTATCTTTGACTCTGCACACCTCTCCTCCGTCCTCTACATCTGCTGGTAGCACCAGAAGCACCCAGGCTCTCGCATTCACCCAGCCAATCACAATGCTGCATGAGCAGCGTCGTGATTGGTCTGAGAGGCCTGTTTGGCTGCTCAGGGAGTGCCTGGGAGGCTGGGCATGTTCTCTATAGGGCTGTGCAACACAGCCAGGTGGAGAACATAATAAATGTGCATGGCGGTTTGGCCGGCACAAGAGAGCCAGCCAAACCGTCATGCGCAATTAGAGTAGTGCAAACCACTCCTCACTCTGCTTTGGCATCACAAAGCTCAGCCCCGTCCCGACCTGGATCTGAGTCCCATATAGAAAAATAAAATTATAATAACATCCTGTTATATCATTTTATTTTTATTTTTTGCACTGCTGAAATAGCAGTGGGGCGACGCTCCTCGTCCTTAGCGGAGGAGCGCCACTGCAAATCACAGAAACGCACATTCCGATCTGTCACAGAGAAACTCCAGCAGACCAAAAATGTCTGCTTTGTATGTCTCTGCTTGACAACCTCATGGCCTGCTCTTCACAATTAACTTCATATGACCACAACATGCAATAAGTCTGATTGCCACTACTGGTTAAAGTATTATACTAGTGATATTCCCGCAACACAGCATGGACATAATTTGTCAGTTTACTTTCAGCAACATATGGTGTTACTTCTGCACAAATGGTTGTGAAAAAAACATACGACAATGTGTTTACGCAAGTTATTTCCATTTTGAGGGGAACAATACACACTAATGCCGCACATCCCGGTAATGAGACTACCTGGCTCATCGGAATTACAAGTTTATATTTTTCACAAGGAGATTTCGGCTGATTAAAGTATCTGAAATCTTTATGTAAAGGATTGATGGAGAACATGTGCTAATTTGTATGAAAATGGTGTATGTGCAATAATCACATGCCATATCATAATTTCGCGTAAATAGCCATTTATTAGAACAGGGTTGCAAAACAATTAATCAACCATAATACAATATTTAATAGAACATCAAAAACATCATAAATATGACATTTCCTTCCTCACTGAAACATTTTTACATCACACCAACTTATTCAAATGCCCCATGCCTTGTTGCATTATTTACCCTTTCACTCACTGACCTCCTTCCATTTCCCTACCAATTACCCTCCAATGAAACTCTTTGACCTGATCAATGAATTCCACACACCGTCTTCCTTCCCCTGTGTTCCCTTCATCCCCCCAAGGGGTGGATTCGCCTGCATGGGACTCTCCACCCCCCAAAATACTGCCCACACCCTACAAACAGATCTTTTCTCTACTTCTCCCTCACGGTGGTGCTTAGGAGTCAGGAAGAGGCTGGACCGGCCTTTCCTGACTCATTTATACCAGCCTAATACTCACCCCTTCTCCCTAACCTTAGCCGATCCCTGCCTATGCCTTGCTTAAATGGCACGAATCAACCCCGGAGTAAGACTAGAATGTAAATGTCACTTCCCCTGGGGGCCTTTATTGTGCAATAATCACACGCTATATCATCATTTAGCATAAAAGCCCATTTATTAGGACAGGTTTGCAAAACAGTTAATCAACCTCAGTACAACATTTAACATAATGTTAAAAACATAATAAATAATACAGTCCCTTACTCAGTGAAACATTCTCACATCACACCAACTTTCACCCCAATGCCCCATACCTTGCTTCATTATTTTCCCTTTCAGTCACTGAACTCCTTCCAGTTACCCAATCTCTCCTTCACTTCCCCTACCAAACACCCTGCAATGAAACTCTTTGTCCTAATTGACAAATCCTACACACCATCTTCCTTTGCCCGTGCTCCCTTCATTCCCCGCAAGGGGTGGATACGCTCACATGTGACTATCCATCCCCCAAAATACCGTCATCCAGGAAAACCCCATAGGGTGTTTTACTGCCCCCCCCCCCTTATCAGCACGTTACAAAAGATTCATTGATATGTTCTCCTAAACCAGATGTTTTCGTTCCACAATTTACTCACCAGGTCCCTCATCTCCATCACTTAGTATGCATTCCCCAGCTGAGAAAGATGCACTCCATCATCCATAAGGAGGCACTGCTTTTCCTCCTTTGGCTATCATTTTAATGCCCCTAGCCATGCAAAACACCCTGATGGCCCTGTTGAGTTTCTCAGAGCTTTGTCAAATGCTGCATGTTTGATCAAACCCTCTAGTGTCTACTCGGCAAAAACTCTGCCCAAACCAGGCAACCCCTCGGCAGAACCAGCTTTGCCAACCACAGCAATAAATTGCACCAAAGAATCCCTCTTTACCCCACCATAGCACCTAATGCCAGCTGATGGGCAGACCCAGGCTTCGTCCATACATCTGCTGCCCTTCAAACTTCACTGCCCAGTGCACAAAAGAATTTCCAACTATCCAGGTCACCAGCTTGTTCCCATGATTTCTCATGCACCCTGCAAGAGGTAATTCACGCTAGTCACACTCCCCACACCCACACCTCAAGCAGAACCCAGTCATTTCTGCACATAGCACAAACAGCTCCTCAATCTCCTCCTCCCAATCTGTTGTATCTGTTCGCAATACAACCCCAAGCGTGCCGCGGCAGTCGCTGCCCCAATCCTAAAAGAATGTGTCCCAAAACGGTCAGGATTCTTCCCACACCTACGCAACGCCATGCGCAAAACTACCAACAATTGAAATGCAGTAACCCAGCCTCCTCCTTCATGGCAATATATAGCCTCCTGCCTGTGCCCGGGCCAACCCTGAAACCTGCGCTGTTTCTGTACTCGACATGCCTCGAGACTGCCTCCTTCCTTCAACCAGACCCACTTGTCCCTCTCTGACTGATCTGTCTTGGGCCATCACAGCCAAATCCTCATTTGCCCCTTGATTCAGACATATTTTCCCTGCAGTGCCTCTACGTCTGGACCGACCCCAACAATTCAGACACTTGAAAGGCACCCAAAAAAATTCCAAATCGTGCATAACCTGAAAACAGCCATTTCAAAATGATCATAACAACCATCAGGCAACATTGCAAGAAGATCCTGTAACAAATCAAACGTAATTGCTTCCCATAACAAAAACCCCCGTGCACCCCTCTCCTTGCCCCCACCTTCAGAATGTGGCCCTGGATCTCATCCCTGGCCAGTTCAATACCCCAATACAATTTACCAATACGCTTGATAACTTGCCAACAATCGTCATGGGCGATAAAGTATTGTCAATAAAAGACATAAGAAAACGTAACACTCTCCCTTGAATTTCACTGTGAACCTGTATCATCACGTTTAGAGGATGTCCCTCAAATACTGCAAACTCGTTCCGTGCCAGACGGTAGCACTTTATGATGGATTCATTCAAAGAACTCTTGACCAGACCAACCACTTTTACTCTCCCCAGGCCCAAATCTCTGCAGGCAATGGTGTTTTGTTGTGCTCTGCTCCTGGTGCTGATTGGCAAAAACAATGCGACTGCGAATGACAAAATGAGTCTGCTATATTATTGTTTGCACCAGGCACATACTTTGCCCTGAAAACGATGTTCAAATCCAAACAACCCAGAATTAATCATCTCAATAATCGCAAGACTCTAAAATCCCTCTCCCTCTGTTTCTTCACCAAGCCCACCACCGTCATGTTGTCCACATTGTACATCACCATCCTGTTTGCCAGTTCCCTTCCACACACTGTAAAACCCACCAACAATGGGAGGAATTCAAGAAAAGCAATGCTCTGTTCCAGACACAATCAGCGGCCACTGTTCTGCACACCAGCCTCCTTCCCAAAACAGTCTGAAACCATACGCCCTTTCCGTATCCGAAAAAAATCTGAACCTGCCAAACAGTGTTCTCATCCAAAATCATCAGAGACACTCCATTGATGTCTTCCAAAAAGCTCTTCCAGTTACAAAGATCAGCCTTCACTACCAAAGAATTCCACACTCTGTGATGTGGTAACACTGCCCGTGACATTGCGACACTCAAAAGTCTGCAAAAAGTCCAACCTCCTCTCCCCTCTCTGCAAGCACAAGTCAAAGACCCAAACAACTTCTGCATTGCCCTCAGCTCAATCCTCCGTTCGCCAATCACTTCAGTCAGGAATATTTGACTCTCCTGTGCCTTCACCTGACCCAACTTTGCCACCAACTGTTCCATGTCCAGCTCAATGCCCAGAAATTGCAATACCTCACTGGGGCCATCTGTCTTTTCGGCAGCCAATGGCACCCCCAGGTTCCTTGCCATCATCTCAAATTGACTAAGCACCCTAAAGCAGTCACCAGTGTCCTTCCTGCCTACAAATAAAAAGTCATCCAAATAATGAGACACCTCCCAATGCCCGCTCATCTTAGAGAACTCCCACTGCAGGAACGTGCAAAAGGGCTCAAACATTTCACATGAAATGGCACAGCCAATAGGCAATACCCTGTCTATGTACACGAGACCTCCAAATTGCATGGCCAACAATGGGGAATCATTGGGGTTTATCTGCAAATGCTGGAATGCAGACTTGATTTTGTATTTTGCTAGCTCTGATCCCTGTCCACAACATCTCACCAAATGAATGGCGTCAACCACCGATGCATACAACACCTTAGTGTCCTCTGCGGCAATAAAATGATTAACCATAGCTCCCTCCGGCCATGAAAAGTGGCGTATCATTCTGAACCCCACACCCCAACACCCCCTTCTTTGGCACTACCCTTAGTGGGGATATGATCAAGTCTGCCGTGACAATCGAAGAACGGGCACGCCATCCTCCCTTCTGTCACTTCTTTTTCCAATTTTTCTGCATTACTTGAGGAACTTCTTTTGCTGACCTCAGATTGTCCTACCAACTACGTCCCCTAGGGTCCTAGTAACTAACTCTAAAGCCTTCTACAAAACCCTACTTCAGCTTCAAAGCTGCCTCCCTGAACAGGTGGAAAGCAAGCCATGGTATCAGAAGCTCCACCTTAATGGGTATAGGAGCCCTTTGGCCCAGCCGGGCCTTGCTGTCCCCTTCCTCTGGTCACCCTCCATTGTAAGGCAGGACTGGCAAGGTTGAAACACTGTGTGATGGGGTGTCTACCCCCACATTTGGAACATTCATGCTTGAACTTACATGGATGTCTTGAGAAAAAATCTGAGTTGGCCGATCACATTTGGGCTCAATGCGTGTGTCTGAGTGTGTGCTCTCGCTAGGCCCTGCCTCCTCCTCACTCTCCCATCCTGTTGGTACATTATCTACTTTAGCGAGGCGGCTGCGGCGCCGCCCCGTAGTCCTCTTCTTAGCCACAGATCGCAGTGCACTTCTACCACTGCCCACCCACTTCTTGTATGTTCAGCATTCCCCTACAGGACAGAACAGGCCACAACAGCAGCCACCTCACCACCCTACATGGACAGTGTCGGGCGGCGCATACCGACCCAGGCCTGGTCTAAAATACCAGTCCTGAGCAGATCTGCCCAACCTGCCTCACCAAGAGTCTGCAGGGCAGCCCTCACCACCTCATTATTGGCCTCCGCCCTGCTTCCTGGTCACGTGGTCTCACAACTCCTCTTTTCTTTACTTTGTCTTCCCAGTGGTGCTTAGGAGTCAGAAAGAGGCTGGACCTGCCTTTCCTGACTCGTTTATGCTTGCCCCTTCCCCCTAACCCTGACCTATCCCTGCATATTCCTTGCTTATATGGCAAGAACCACCCTGGGGAAAGGCTGGTCTACGACTGTCACTTCCCCCGGGGGCCTTCATTCTCACGTTATTCCACAAAAACTTGTAACCCATCTTATTTTAACCCCAAACATTTACCTGGACCTCTGGGTTAATGGTATTATGTGATGGAGAAATCCGGGGTCCTCACAATAGAGGCCTAATGAGGGGAGTGGCATTCTGCCTAAGGCCAGCATCTGGGCATTAAATGCAGGTTACTCCCAGGTGCCCAGCTATTTGTAGGTTGAGTTTAATTATGTATATTTAATTCAGCTGGGTGCCCAGCTATTTGTAGGTTGAGTTTAATTATTTATATCGTATTCACCAGAGCAAGGCTCAGTGGATCACATGGTTTCTTTCATGTTAACATGTCTGCTGTAAACTCAAACTTAGACGTATCTGGGAGAGCACTAAATGAGTGCAGCAGCAGATGCATGGCAATAAAGTTCAGAATCTGTGCACCCTTTTGACCACACATGTTCCGCTGGGTATTCATGAGAAGAAATTTGTATGGACATAAAAACATAACCAGGTGCTATTTGCTCAATTCAGACACAGACACCGTTTTCATTTATCTTAAAGTTACCATGGTATGTGTGAATGTTTTGTGATCAAAATGTGGTCTCAAAACAGTCACATTTTATCACCTACTTCAAGTAGGTGGCAACCCATTCGCAAATGGGAAGGGATCCCTAAGGGATCATTTCACCTTCCTGAATGTTTGGAAAATGTTTTTAAGAGCAGGCAGTGGTCCGTGGGACCACTGCCCACTCCTAAAAAATTAAAAGAAAACGTTGCATTTTCTTTTTGAAATACATATTGTTTTCCTTTAAGGAAAACTGCTTGCATTTCAAAAAAGAAAAACATTAATTTATTGAAAAGCATTCATAGACATGGTGATCTGCTGACCCCAGCAGGTCACCATCCATGTGATTTTTGCGATTCTCAATAGGTCGCAGAGGAATACCTACCTCATGAATATTAATGAGGTTGGTCTATTTCTGACCCACTGGGAATCGTAGAAAGTGTAGAGCATACTTCCGCACATTGGTGTTTGTGATTACCAAATAGCGAATCGCAAAAATTAATGATTTAGTAATCGCAAAACTTTCCTTACGTTCATCTGGCCTCAGGTTCTTTTCTTGACGTCGGCTCAATATCCTGTGATTCTTGGTAATACACTAAATATTCCCGCACTTAAAAAAAGAAATTACCTCGTGTAATGAAACTTGTGCTCATGTAAAATGCTCTAATACCTTTGGGTCAAGTTTGCGCTATATAAAACTGAAAAAAATAAAATAAATAGATAGTGACCTAGCAACATGATTTTCAGACATTGAAGGGGAATTTGGGTGGCAGTCAACCAGAAGGAGGTCTGCCCCCCAGGTGTTTTGGGGAAGTGGAGCAGTCCGATGACTTCTCAGTGTTTGGGCAAGTTTTGGGCTACTTATGTAGCCCAGGCGTATATATAAACTGACATTTTAAGGTACCAGCCACCATTTAGTCTGGTGACACGTTAGCTGGTACCTGGTAGTCAGATTTTGCCTCACCCGCCCGTCCCTATTTTGTTTGGTTTTAGGAGGGCTGTTATCCTGTTTTCTGCATCGGTGAGTATGCCTCATTGATCACAGATGTGAATTTTTTTTTTGCTGTTAAAAGTATTTGGCACTTGAAGTAGGTACATAGGTGGTTGGGCGAGAAGTTGCCGACACCCTCCAACAGCTCATGGACAGCCTCCGCAGCCCACTTCCAGGAGCAGGGCAGCCCAGCTGCTACGAGGAGAACACACCCCATGCACAGTACACACAGCAGGCAGCACCCACCACCACAGCTGCCTCCCAGGACCCCCACGACAAACACATGGACTTCCAACTTCCAACGTGTGTTGGGGTGCCAGGAGAAGCTGGCCGAACAGGTGCAGGTGGGGTTTGACCGCATGGCAGCCAAACTAGACGCCATACGTGGGTGTCTAACTCCCATCAGGGACCACACACAGTCCCTTACCTACACCCACAGTCTGCTCCATGCTCTCCAACAAACCATGGCTTACATCGCCAGGGTCCTGACTCAGAGGCAAGAATGACTGGCCAGTCATAGTGGCTCCAGCGAGCTCGCCCGGGAATTGGGACTCATGCTGAGGCTCATGGAGGACAGGGAGTGTAAGCGTACGGAAACAGCGACTGACATGGCTGCACACCAGCGAGAGTTAGCTCGGTCCCTCAATGCCATAAAGGCCATACTGGCATTGCTGCCACAAGGCCTGGCGCTGATGCATGCTGCTACTACCACTCCATCCACCTCTCCGGCCCCTAATGAGTCACTGCCACACAGTGCTGGAGACAGAACACCACCACCCACATGTGAGGCACATGAAACAGCAGAGGACAAAGATGCGGATGAATCTGCCCCCGTGGTCAGAAGGAAGCTGTCACATTCATGTCTACCATATGGCCTGTTTCTGCTTGGTTCTACCCTCAGCATCATCCCCTTCCACTGTCCCCCAATGCACTCTGCGACACTCACCTTGGACCTCTACATGGACTGCCATATCCTGTTTGGTCACCAATGACACAGATATCAGACTGCGGACTGAACTACTCCACTACTGATGTACATGTCATACCCTGAAGGACTCTGGCTGGCCCTCCACGGGCCAACGCTGCAAGGTGATGTTTGCCTGGCCCTGTACTGCTCCAGCTACAACACTCTCGTGAATGTGTATTGAACATTCATTTACACAACGGAATGTCATGTCTATGATCTTGCATGTGTGGAGGTATGGATGCATGTAGGGTCCATGATTTCACCTTACGTCCATGTTGCCTATGTTGTGGGACTAGGGTCACAGGGTGACACATTGCCGATTGCATGCTGGGTAGCGCCGACACTAGAACGGGAAACATGCATTTGTTACTTCCTTGTCCAGGCCAGAACCGAAGCACGCCCACAGCCCCGGGGTCATTGTTCACACCCTTACGCTGGACTGGCATACGCCAGGCCAGCCCACTCCGCTCACAGGGGGGGACGACAACGCTACATGTCCCAGGTCTTCCCTGTAGGAATCTGCTGCTCACAGGTCTAGTTGTCCGCATGCCACAGCCACTCCCTCACGGCTGGTTCACACCCACACCACACCCATTCTGCACAGGCGTCACAGGACATGTGACCCTGCTAATAAAAAGGGCCTGGCGCACGGGCTGGATGCCATTTCCACTCTCCAAATGGCTGTCTCTGTGTGGGTATACATTATGCATAAGGGCCTAAGCCCTGCCACGTCACATTGCCCAGTGCCGGTGGTGACATGATGGCGTCGGCACGATGGGACTCAATCATACAGGGTCCATGGCTAGCGGTGCACAGACTTGGTGGCACCGGATGCACTGCGGCAGGCACAGGCCCACCGCCACGGGACGGTGTTTTTCGGTGCACTGAGATAGGGGCACCTTCAGTGCTGAGCGGGTGTGCAGCCTGCGATGATGCGCCATCCGGGCGGTCCGGAATGGTGGCATTGGTGTGAGCCCCGCTGGACCACAGTGTAAGCCTAAGCCAGCGGGCAGTGCAGGCCTCCCGCACCGTGGCGTTGCCTCGCGGTTCACAGAGTTAGTGGCACCTATTGGGCTGAGCGGGTGTGCAGCCGGCAATGATACCCTGTGCACGGATGTGTACTCTGCCATTGCGAAATCAAGACCCTGAATCAGGGGTGTGACCTGGTGGCCCACGGTGCGTGGCTGCATGATGTGGAGGGTGCCATGGTCGCGGGCCCCGGGCTTGGAGCTCCCACCGGCACGTGGTGGGCCCTCTTGGAAACACGCTGGTGGCGGAAGGTGAGCAGTGAGGCCTGGTCGTACATGGGCGGGCAGTCTCTGCTGAGCGGCAGGAGGGGCTGGGGTGCAGCAGCCTGTGTGCGCAGGAGCGGGCATGCGATGATGGCGTGTGCTACTATATGGACTCTGCAATTCATGTCTCTGGCATCTGTTTCAGATGAGTGACCAGGGGGACTGCAGTGTGTACCGGCACGTGGTTGGAGACACACCGGTGGCTGCAGGTGAGCAGTGGGGCCTGGGTCCGCAGTGTCAGCACTCTCTATGCCTCTCTCTTTCTCTCTCCCTCTCTCTCTGCCTCTCTCTTTCTCTCTTTATCTTTCCCTCTCTCCCTCTTTCTCTCCCCCTCTATCGTTCTCTCTCCCTCTCTCTTTCTCTCTCCCTCTCTCTTTCTCTGTCCCTCTCTCTCTGCCTCTCTCTCTGCCTCTCTCTTTCTCTCTTTATCTTTCCCTCTCTCCCTCTTTCTCTCCCCCTCTATCGTTCTCTCTCCCTCTCTCCCCCTCTCTCACTCACTCTCTGTTGCTCCCCCTGCATGTCACACCTTCTTATCTGTCTTTCTGTCTTGCAGGCTGTGACTTACGGAATGCCCAGAGAAGACCCGCCGTGCCTCTTAATGATTGTTTTTTTTTTATCAGTAATAAAGGTTTTTTTGGGGGTTATATGATGTGGATGTGTGTTTTCATTTTTATGGCCACACCTGTATGTTAGGTGTTGTGGTTGTGCGACTTCAGGCGATTTGTTTGGGTCATGGTTTCGTGGAGTTATTGTGCATTCTCTTTGTCGGAAAAGAGAGGTGGTGGTGTCCGGGGGGGGTGGCGGTGTGTGTTGTTGCCCTCCTGGTGCTCCGGGCTGCATGTTCAGTTGGCTCAGGGGCATCTGTTGTTCTTCATGTTTGGCTATGGGCTGTGCTCCCTTGGCTTCTGCGGGTTGTCGTCCGACTTTGCACCAGGACAGAGCAGGTGTTAGTTTCCTGCTGCTAACGCGCCTTATCGCCTGCTTTGTGTTCTTATCGCAGATCAGGCTGGTCGTTGTGAATATTGTGGAGTGGTGTTGTCGCGGCTTTTTGTTCGGGATCGCCTACTCTGAAGTTGCTGGGGTCATCCGTTGGGATGTTTTTTATGGATGCTATCGCCGGAAAACTGGTGGTATCGGCTGTTTGCACCAGCTTGTGAATGAGGCGGTAATTTTATCGCGACTTTGGCTGCGATAAAGTGCAGATAACTCGGCGATAGTTCCTTGATAATATGCCCCTTTGTTTTCGTGAGGCTGGGATTTTTCACAGTCTCTATGACTTCAGCACCCCCACTCTGAAAATTGTCGCAGCACCACTGGTTGCAACCATAATGTAATCCTTTTTACCAGTTTGCTATTTTACTTAAGCTACTCTAACTAGGCTGGCTTGGTTGGAGAGTTCTCATAGCTACCTCTTGACTATTATTTTAGGGCCAAACAACATTTACTGAGAGTCCTATCCAGCGGCCTTTGTGTTTTACGGTTTATTATTGTCTTGCAAGTGTTTCATGACTGTAGCCAGGAGAAACAAAGAGTGAATCTGTGATGCACCGTTTATTGTCTCTTGATTGGTCTCATGTGCCCCGAAATTCTAGCGCCTCCATTTTGTAATTTGGGCTCCTCCTCACTATTAGATTGGTAGCGTAAACTCCGTAGTAGAAATCCTCATTTGCTCTGTTATTTCTGACTAAATGTATTCTCTAGGTTTGCTTAACATTTGCCTCACCTGGATTTTCTCATTCTTTTACCCTTAGTGATTGCTTCATAGCAGGTTTGAGGCTATGAAGGTCAGCAAACCATGCGCATCACAGGCAACTTGAAAGACGGATAAAGCGTTGAGAAAAGAGAGCTGGGCTAAAAATAAACAATAAAAAAAACATCGCCGAATGTTGTGGAGTACAAGTGATAACTAGAGAGAAGGGGATGGATATTGTGTGCAGATAATCGGAGAGGTACACAGAGAGAAAAAGAGTGAATTAGAGCGAGAGAGACAATGTGAGCTTTAAAAAAAGGTAAACCGACAGGTAGTCACGCAGGCAGGCTGATACAGGCTGATATATATTGGCTTAGAGAGGACCATACGCAGATAAGAATACTGATAAGCTGGTAGAGAAGCAGCGTAGAAACACACAGCCGTACAAGAAAACAGATAGATGGACATGCAGACAGAGGGACACAGAGGCAGACTGAAAGACCGTTCTATAAATACTAATAGGCAGAAATACAGATGTCTAGACACGCAGACAGATCCAGTTGCGCTCTCAGTTCGGATCTGGGGCCATATTTATCAAGGCTCGCTTCACTTTTGCACCACGTTGCTTGGTGCAAAAGGGATGCAACCCTTCAAATGCGATTAATCAGCCTGGCAAGGCCACCTTGCGTGGCCTTGAGTGGCTTAATAAATCCAGAGTAACATAACACAGCGCAAATCACTGCATTGCGTCCCTCTGCCCCAGGGAGGCATTCCATGCAAAACCCATGGATTTTGACGCTTTCCCAGATTTACCATTACTGGTAGACCTCGTAATGCACCATAATGCTACATCTTCCCAGGGGAGACATAATAAGGAGAAATATTTTAATTTCTCCCTTTTTTTTCCTCTATCTATGTGTGCAATTTTACAGCACACAGAAAGAGGAAAAGGCCTCATGGGAATTGTTTTTGTGCACGAAGATGTCCCTTCCTGCACAAAAACAATTCTTCTGACAACGCAGGCACCCTTGCACCATGGCACAAGAGTGCCTGTGTTGGCGCTAGGCAGCATATTGTGCATCAGTGCTGAGAAAAGGCAGCAATGCGCCATATTGCAATAAATACAGCACTTTCCTCCCCTTTCTGTGCAACGCAGCACAGCAAGGTGACTTGATGCGCTGCGTTACATTTTGATAAATATGGCTCCTGATTTTTAGATCCAGAATACTTGCTGTGTATGAGCGCTGATTAACAATTACAAGTCAGTCAGTCAGACAGACAGCTAGATAGATGGGTAGGTAGATAAAAATGGTACTTGCATGTTGTCCACAGAGGTTTGTGAAGCACACATACGTTGAATTCGGTGATTTGGCCTGGCCAATTCCGAGAAAAGCTTTTCCTCCCCCATAGCACTGCATCTCGTCTGGAGTGCAGCTCAAGTGCTGTACTGCTAAGTGGTTGCCATGGAGCTCTTCCTCCTTGTCTGCACTCCACGAAGCTAGCACAGGCGAATGCATCTCAGACAAAGTGCTGCCCCTTTGCGTGGGACTGTCATTTCGCTCTTTCTCCGCCACCGTATTTTTCGAAATCTGAAGCAAAATGCTATGGTTTGTTCGGAAAATATTATAGATGGAGACTTACGTAAGATTTCACATTTCAGAAAGTCCGCAATCCCGCAGTACTTATCTCCGTCCATTTGCTGCAGTAAATGTATTTCTGAAGGCCAGGAAGTAGCTCACAGTGTAATTAGAATTTTCTTTTGGTCCCTTTTATTCTAAATCTAAAAACCTGTACCTTCTATTTTGAATCTCCATACCCGTTTCTGGACAGATTCCACACAAAGCTGGAAAGCATAGAGGCGGAGGTGGGATTGTTCCGAAGATTCAGCTTCAAACGGAACACAGAGGTGCACAGAAGACAACTTCCTGTTCCTTGTCCACTCTGATGCAGCACTCTTCAGTATCCCAATCCCAGAAGTCCAAGGGGCATGGCCGTAGATGTCATGGATAGTGGAAGTCACATCATGGTGGCAGACTCTCCATTGACCAATTGGGCTATACCCCGCCCATCTTTCGCACCTGAGCAGTATGATATTTTCTGCTACAGGCCTTGTATTAAGGCAAAAGTAGAAATCACAGAAAGCAACCCACATATAGGGCTTGTGAAGAACTGGGTCAAACGCTGTAGTGTGAAGCTACACACACTCAGGTTATTTCGCATCCCATTAAAAATAGGTTTTGATATATATTTAGGGGGAGAGTCGGAAGGGTCGGGAAGATAGAAGGTTCCAAACTCAACAGAATCTACACCACTAACCACCACAGGGCAATATCAACTTCAGAGTAGGATGGTATACTTCTGTTTTACTTTGGGTAGTTGTAGCACCGAAAGATTTCTGAACAAAGTTTGTGTATTTGCACTGGTAGTATGCTGTCGCTAAAGTTTACACGTGCCCTCCTTATTTTGCACCTCTGTTTTGTTTCCCCTGTCCGTCCCATTGGTACCCTTCATCCTAGACCCCAATACTCTACCATAAACTCTAGTACTGTTGCTTGGAGTCGTGCCTCTTTTTTGCCATATTTACTATCTCTTGCAGTTGCTGCTGTTCTCCCACAGTTCTTCAGACACTGGAAAGGTACCTGTTTTTTTCAGCTTTTGTCAGTAGCCCACTCCCCTCACAGTCTGGTGAGCCTTTGCTCCAACGGAAAGGGGCAAATTTACATATCCTCCCAACGTCACAGACCCGTCATCACGCTTATTCAATCATACACTCATTCATAGGTGGGGCCCATAACACCAACACTCATACGTCTTGCTCCGAATCTGCACACAGGATGACAGAAGCGCTGGACATGTGGGGGGGTACCTTATTACCTATAGGAGGAAAATTCTTTACAATATATACAGTATTTACATTAGTACCTATAGAATCCTAACATTAACATCAAGGCACTCCACCACTTTTTCGACAGACCAATTAGTTGGACTGGTTGATGGTGATTTAGAACCAGCTAAAACACATTTAAAGTTGCGGAACCTCTAAACAACACCTTTTTAAAAGAACCACAAACACATTTCTGTTAATCAATGTTTAGTTTATCTAATTAATTCGCTTCATATGCATAATCTGTATGATGGTCAAGATAGAATTCAATTTTGATTATTCGGCACAATTTATCATGACAATTATATTTACCTAAATCCTGATATTGGTGACCATTTCTCAAACCCTGTTAGTCCTGCATAATCAAATCCCTTCAGGTGAAATCGTCCAATGGAATGCAGGCTATTACTCAAATAAGTCCAAAAAAGTTATTTTCGCTCGGCACGACACAGTCCCAAAGATATCCAAAGGACCAGGCAATCGTGCAAGCAAATTGATCAACGCAAGTTCGGGACACCCTTCTGGAACGTACTCTACCACACCCTCTTCTACAGTTCCCCTTTTATAGTGATTTCTAAAATAATAAGCAACAATTTCTAAAATCTAAACATTCCAATTGGCTAATCCCCTCAATTTTGTAATTTTGGACATGATTCCCATGTTCCTGGGTTCTCAGGGAAACAAATAAGACATTCTTTTAGCTGGTACAGTTCTCATGCAAAAGGGTCCGAAGAATCAATATGCAGACCTCTAAGGACAGGTTTCCATTGTTTTTTCTGTCATTCACACTAGTTGAGTTTTGGCAGTCCTCCACGTTCCTATCCTTGACGAGGAACACTGTGCCCTGATCGGGGAACGCCTGGAGATCTTCAGAGCCATCCGAGTCTGCGCAGTAGTCATCGCGCTCACACAACGGTGGCCACTTCCCAACTCCATTTTGATTATCATGGCCTAGTAGGCCCGAATGCCAACTTAAGCAAAACAAACATAAAAAGTAATTAATATACTGAAATGAAGATTCTAATGTTTAAACCCACACAAACCCTTTTATATATTAGTATTTTCCTAGCTTATAGCAACATTTAAAGCAATAATACTCACCATTCTGCCATACCAGGAACGCAAACCATTACAAAGCAACATAAATCATGCAATTTCTATCACAACACATTCTATCGTTAATATGCGTACCACATTAAATTTATTTTGCCATGCTATTTGCATTTAGTCCCGCATGTAATTCGTTTATTAAGGTGTAATGTTGATTAGTTATACCACGGCAAACAATTAATACAGGTTAATATTTAAATTGATTACGTAATTAGTGTTTTCATGCAAAATAGAGAAGATATACAAAGTTTTCATTTTACCTGCTACACCAATCCCCCCTTTGGTGATTTTTTAATATCACCACAAATCCCATTACATTTTTGTTAAAATTTTGGGGAAATTAATTCTCAGTTCTCTTACATTTGGTTACGTCACATCATTGTTTCCCCCATCTCATCCTCTCTTGTTTTCTTATACATATTTTCTTTCCATTCTTCCAGCTCTATATCTCCCATTTCTCTTTCCTTTCTTTCTTTCTCTCTTTTCTTGACAACTTCTCTTTTTATTTTGTAACTTTCTTCTTTTTATACATACACACCCTAATCTCAGAATTAATACTATTATTACCACACAAGTTACTGGAATTAGAATCTTAACCTACAAATGAACTACCTAATTTTACTAAGAAGCTTTTGATAGTAGAAAACCATTTTCCAATCTTCTCCCAAACACTTTCAACCTCAAATGGAACAATTTCCTCATGCAAGTCGGTTATATTTTTAATATATTTGTTTAAATCTTGTCTCTCGTCAGGAATATAAGTACAACAATGTTGCACTTTCAGCATTCCACAGACTTCTCCCTCTTTTGCCAAAATAATATCAAGGGCAAGTCTATTTTGCATAACCATGGCTCTCATGGCAACCATTTCGGTATTTACCAGTAAGAACCCTCCAGCAGTGCTTGTCGATAAGCGATCCACTACTGTAGACAATTTTCTAATTTTATGTGCATTCAGAGATATTCCAACGGCTGGTATCAGTGCTCCAAAAATATCCCCTACAATTTCCGACCAACTTTCCCTCCTTCTACGTGTTAGTTGTCTACCTATCTCATGCGCACCATTTTTTCCCCTTCCCACATGAAATATCTTTGGGAAGACAAGGCCTAGATAACATGTGGCATACCAATGGTCCGGCAACCGATAATAATCTTTGTTCCCGCAGATGAAATATAATCCAGGGAATACCGAATCGTCCCCTCCTTTAAATCCCCATCCCCCCATGATTCCATACGTGTCATGGCATTCACTTGTACCGATAAAATAAATATCATACACAGTTTAATATCTTCTGATACACAATTTTCCTCTCTGAGGCCAATCTAAAGCCATTGCGGGACTTGTTTCTCCCTTCAAATGTTTCTCCTTTTCTACGTCCCAAACTGTCTTCTCTCCTTTTTTCCGCAGGTATCTTTCTTTGCATCTTGATTCTCCTCTCTTCCACCATGTCCAAGAAGGTCTTCTCTTCCTCCTTCAGACTACAAGTAAGATTATTCTTAAACACTGCTTCTAATGTCAATTCTCTACTTTCTAAGAAATATTCACCTAAAGTCTTACCACGTTTCATCTTATTCAATTCAGGAACTACAGGTACTTGTGAGAAAATGTTATCTACATCAGAGAAATAGTATTCTAATTTTCCTGTCTTATAAAACAAACTTGCCAGCACACTACAGGTTATTCCATATGCCAAAGGAAGGTGGTGATATGTAACACCTTCAGACACCGATGCAGGTAACTGCATGCAAACATAACAATCTCTAACGTCCATAGTTTTCACATATTCCTACAATAATTTTGAAAAAACATTATTAGAAAAGTCTGTTATAGATCTATCCTTATGCAGATCAGTTCTGTCTATCAATCTAGTTACGTGAGTATCATGAATCATTTCTATATTAGTCTTGTTTCTGGTAAGACCCTCTACCGTTTCGAACGTTACTTTAAATGAAATTATTAAAGCCAATACACTCCACAGAAGCATTAGTAATCCTGTACAACAACAACACACCTTGCGCCATCTTCGAAGGAACACACACGTAGATTTTCTACCTTCTGTGTTTGCCATTTCGGAAATGACCAGTGTCTTTTAACTTAGCCTCTTTTATTTACAACTAACTTGGTCTAAACTCAAGACTCTAAGTGCCTACTTGGTTATTTTCGGTTAAAGGTCTTATCCAGTAATTTAATCTCTCTGTATCTCCTTTTGCCACTTCAGTCTGGCATTTGATCGTCGTTGGTCTTGGTTTCACAATCTTGATTCAGAATTTCCTGAACATCCGTTTCTTCTCCGATATCAGACAAGATAACTCTCAGGATTTCTGACTCTTCTTCCTCTTCAACCACTTCCGGTACAGTCACACCTAGACTTTCTTGGCTGTCTGCTTCCTCTTGTACTTCAGGAAGTGCCACATACATCCACTCTGGTGACTTATACTTCTGGTTGGGTCTCTTAATTCATTTTTCTTTCTTCAATTGTGTCAGATCAAGGTCTTCTGATTTTTCTTGACTAGACACCTCATTTACTTGTTCTGCTTTGGCAGATTTCACTCTTGTTAATCGATACCTCAGTCTCTTTATTTTGTTTGGCCAAATTTCTTCTTTTGCTGGCCTTTTCAACTTATTTCCCTTCTCACCTCGCTCAGTTTTCCAAGCTCTCTTCCTCAAGACTCGTCCTTCTGGTGCTTCTCCTTCGCTTTCTTCAGATTCGGTCTCAGGGTGACCTTTACCTTCTTTTGACTTTTCTTCTACAACTTCCTGTTCCCTGTCTACAGTTGTCCCTCCTCGTGTTTCTTCCACGCAATCTTCCTGCTGACTAACTGTCCCTTCTTCTACCTGGATGTGTGTTTTCCCTACGCCTCCTCGGGGGGTTTCCGCAACAATCTTACCCTCACTCTCTGTATCTAATTCCTCACCTTCTACTTCTATGACCTCAGGTGGAATTTCTCTTGTACTTGCATGTGGAGCTTCTTTATCAAGAATTTCTTTGACAGTCTCTTCAATATTTTCTTTTACGTTTTCCCGTACTCTCACCTGTTCGGTATCTGACTCGGAACTAGTATCAGAAATCTCCAATCGTCTTCTTAATGGCAAATTCTCTGGTTCTGTAACCTGGCTTGGTTCCAACTCTCCTCTCCTTGGAGCCGGTCTGGTTCTGGTTTCTTCAGATTCTGACTCAGAACTGGTATCTGGCTCTCCCAGGTATTCTTCTTCAGGTCTACCTGCAGGACTCGGGATTCGGAGAGTATGACTCGCATGAATCCAATTCTTTACTCTGGCACATTTCACAGCCGTCATCGTGGTCAAAATCACTTGACGTGGTTTTCCCCAACGTGGGACCAGACAATTCCTTCTTCTATTCACTTTGATTCTCACCCAGTCTCCTGGACTTAAATCATGAGCTGGCTTCTTTACAAGGGTGGTTGCATCCGATCCAACCTGATGAAACACAGAATGAACGGAATCAGCCAACCCCTTGCAATAATCCAACACAAAGTCATCAGATATAGGCAGTAGTTTGTTGACAGGAATGAAAACATGTCTCATCGCTCTACCCATAACAATTACATGGGGACTCAGTCCAGTATTTCTATCAGGAATAGATCTAATAGTCATGAGCACTAGAGGCAAGACATCGGGCCATTTTAAACCTGTGGCCAAACACATCTTTCCCAATCTGTTGCCATTTATTTGTTCCACTACTCCAGAAGCCTCTGGACGGTAGGCACAATGCAGTTTCTGTTGTACATTCAATCCTTAACAAATCAATTTTATAATTTCATTCTGAAAATGCTTTCCTCTATCTGACTCGATCGTAACTGGCAAACCAAACCTAGGAATTAATTCTCTCAATAGGAGTTTAGCTACTGTAACCCCATCACTCCTTCTAGTCGGGTACGCTTCCACCCAACGTGAAAACAGGCAAACAACTACTAGAACATACCTTAGCAGATTACATGGGGGCATTTCAATGAAATCAATCTGCATTCTGGTGAAAGGACCTCCCTCCAGTCCTTTTGTTCCCAAGCTCACCACTTTTTTTTTCCTGGATTGTATTGCTGACATATGAGACATCTTTGACAAAGGCTCTCAGCTACAAGCCGGAACTTGGCATTATACCATGTCTGTTTGAAAAGTCTGATCATAGCATCCCTACCCACATGTGCTTTTCCATGGTACATTCGTGCCATGGTAGAGATCATGCTATCAGGCATTACTGGTCTTCCATCCCGATAAACCCAAACTCTGTCTGCCTCTCGTGGTGCACATCCTGATTTTATCCACTGTTTCCTTTCCTCTTCTCCTGCCTCTTCTTGCAACTGCCTCACTTCTTCCCAAGTATTCACAGTGTGAGTAAAAAGTAAGGGACATGAGTTAATTTCCTTTTCCCGGTTTCGATTGACCGAATTCTGGTTGCGCACACAATATTGCGCAATGTCATTTGCAAATTCATTCCCAGCCGATACGTAATCAGCACTCTTCGAATGAGCAGCACACTTCACTACTGCCAATTGTTTAGGCAGCTGTATTGCCTCAAGCAGCTTCCCAACCACTTCAGCATTCCTTATAGGAGTGCCACTCGACGTCAAGAACCCTCTTTGGGACCAGATCTGCCCAAAATCATGCACAACTCCGAATCCATACTGACTATCAGTAATCACAGTGACTCTCAGATTCTTTCCCAGTCTGCATGCTCTCCTTAACGCAAACAGTTCAGCAACCTGAGCTGATCTCACTCCTCTCAGACAAGACGCTTCCAATACAGCTGCTACAGTACACACTGCGTATTCTGCACTCAAAATTCCTTCTTCGGTTCTCAAACATGACCCATCCACAAACATCACATATTCACTTTCTTTCAATGGCACATCTTATATGTCAGGACGCGGCTTGGTGAAAAAGTCAAGCACTTCCAAACAATCACGTCATCCTTCACATCCATATTTACAGCATCAGGCAACAACGTCGAGGGGTTTACATTGAGACACCTCACAAGGCTCACATTCTTTGCACCCAAAATGACTTTCTCATACTTAGTTAGACGACTATGCGTCATAAATTGGGTACGGCTCCTTGTTAAAAGGATCGCCACATTATGAGGTACAAACACTCTCACAAGATATCCCATCACAATTCCTTCACTTTGCTCCAAGTTCTTACAGGTAGCAGCCACTGCTTTCAAACAACCAGGCAATACCACAGCTACAGGATCTAGTTCAGCCGAAAAATATGCAATTGGTCGTCTCAATTTTCCATGTTTCTGTACTAACACAGAAAGCGCACACCCATTTCTCTCACTGCAGTAGAGCTCAAACTCTTTTTCATAGTCAGGCTTTCCAAGAGCTGGGGCTTCACACAAGCTGTCTCTTAATTGTTTAAAAGCCTTCAACTCTTCCTTGTGCAATTCATGGGGGTCTTTCACATCACTGTTCGTCAATCGCACCAAAGGCTTTGCAATCAGTGAAAAGTTGCTGATCCACTGACGGCAGTATCCAACCATCCACAGAAACATTCTCACCTCTCTTTGTCTCATTGGTGCTCTCATTCCCTTGATTATTCTGATCCTGTCTGTAGTCACTTTTCTCAGCCCTATCTCAATTTTATGGCCTAAATATTGTACTTCCTTTTTGCAAAATTGTAATTTCGATGGGGATACCTTAAGTCCTCCATCCACCAAATGATTTAGTAACGCAACAGTATCTACTACACAGGCTTCTCGGGTTCTCAATGCCACCCATAGGTCATCGATGTATTGAACTAGTACTGAGCTTTCAGGCATTTTTAAATCTTCCAGGGATCTCTTTTAAATCTGATTGAATATTGATGGACTTTCTGTATACCCCTGTGGGATTCGGCACCATGCCAAAGTATGCTCGCCGAACCGGAACGCAAAACTCTGTTGGCTGTCAGGGTGCAATGGGATAGAAAAGAAAGCATGACACAGGTCAATGACGGTGTACCATTCTGAATCATGAGGAATCTGATATAGCAGTGATTCCCAAACTGGGGTCCGGGGACCCCTGGGGTCCCCGAAGCCTCCTCAGGGGGTCCGCGACGACTTTGAAAATAAAAAAATATTAACAGATTAATAAAGTGTAGATATATAAAGATGCTAAATGTACAATTGAACATTTTAAAACCTACTGTAAATGTGAAGGAATTTGAAATGGGAGGCTAAAAATTAAATTAGTATCCTCAGATTAATTTGTGGGAGCAGTGCAAGTGCATCAAACTGCATATACTATGGAGATGAGTGGCCTCAATTGAATTTAGAAAAACTCCAACCATTCTATTAAAATTACATTTCGATGTCTTTTTTATTTATATGTGTTCTAATTAAATAAAAAGTGTAATTTGTGTATTTGTTTGATGAATGCATTTTTCTGTATTTTTGTGCATTGTTTAGTGGGTCAAATCATAAACATTGCTTCCAGTAAT
This sequence comes from Triturus cristatus, assembly GCF_964204655.1. Lineage (NCBI taxonomy): Eukaryota > Metazoa > Chordata > Amphibia > Caudata > Salamandridae > Triturus > Triturus cristatus. The sequence continues at coordinate 1,030,501,771 of NC_140590.1, forward strand.
GACTCATGGGAGGTCCCCGGATTCGAATCATGATTCAGTTGGGGTCCCCGGATTGCAGTAATAATTAAGTGGGGGTCCCCAGAAATCAAAAGTTTGGGAACCACTGTGATATAGGATCACGGAAGGGTTTGGTACAATGAGACAACATGGTACAACAATTTTATTCACTTTTCTCAGGTCTTGTACTATCCTGAAAGTTCCGTTAGGCTTATTCAGACCCATGATTGGTGAATTACATGGACTACTCATTATCTCTTTCAAAATACCTTGTTCAATCATTTTGTCTACAATAGGAGTCACTCCTGCAATTATTTCGGGTGTCAATTTATACTGGGGAATATTTGGGTAACTTATTCCTTGTTTTACAGTTATTTTTATGGGATCTACGTTTCTCATCAATCCCATGTCTTCTCCTGTGAAATCCCATACCTCGGGTTTCACTGTTTTCTTCAATTCCTGAGGCAATTCTTCTGGGTCAAATACAACAAATGTCTCAGTAACTTCGGGTTCCATATTGGCCATAGTCATTTTATACAGTACATCCTCATCAGGGGTTTCAAAAGCTATGCCATCCAGAGTACAGGAAATCATGCAATTCATTTTACACATCAAATCCCTCCCTAACAAATTTACAGGGCTGGTATCGCACACGACAAAACGGTGCACGTCAGAAAATTTCCCTATTTGAACTTTAACTGGTTCAGTAAGATACGTTTTTATCTGTCTGTTTTAGACTCCAACTACTTGGATTGTGTCATCCGAGAGAGGAAGATTTTTTACGTCAGCTGATCTAACAGTTGAACGAGTAGCACCAGTATCCACTAGGAAAGTAATATTGTCATCATTTACTTTTCCGTCTAAAAAAGGGCCTGTCTGGTCTACTTCTAGAATTGCGCCAAGTACGCACTCTTCTTCCTCTCCTTGGCACCGTCAATAACTCTCTTCTGAATCACTCTCATCACGTTGCAGCCAATACTGCGAAACAGCACTAGCGCACGGTAGCTTTGTTACCTGTTCTTTGGTGCAGAATCCTGTCTCATTACTGTATCTCTGAGGGTTTACGCTCTGTGGAAAAGGTGGCTTTGGCACCTGACACTGTTGGGCAATAACCTGCTGCTGTCGTGGCGGTTGACAACTCACCTCATTCTGCACCTGTGGATTTAATGATGCATTATCGCCATTAGCACTTGGGGGCAATTTACACTCGGATTTCCAATGCCCTACCTTTCCGCAATCATGACATGGCCACTTCTTTTTGGCTTCGTCTAGACTAATCTGTCCCTTTCCTTTTCCAATATTAGGTTTTTTTCTCACATGGTCCATGCCATTTACTAGTCCAATCAGTTGGGCTTCCTGCTACCTAAACCTGAGTCCACATGGCCTTCTCTTTTAACTTGCGTTGCTTTGCTTCAATTTTGTCACTAAAATATTTCGCATGTCTCAGTACTTCATCTATCTTTTTATTTTGCCAATCCACCGTATGCTGTTTAATCATTTCGCTTACCTCAGGTCTCAACCCATACACGAATCGATATACAAAATGACCTAAATCCTTTTCACTCAATTTCTCATCACCACTGTATTGCTTAAAAGTCAACAGCAATCTCTCATAATAGGCATGTACAGATTTTTTTACTTCCTGGTGAGTTCTATCAATTTTCACCCAATCAGTTTCTTTCGGAGGTACTTTATTTTTCAAAAAAGTAATTACCTGTTCATATTTTCTCATTACTTCTGGATCAGGGGTACCTGTTTTAGGATCCCTAGGGTATTCTTGAGTGGGCCAACCTACCGTGATTTTACACTTCGCCCATAGATCTGCCCGGCACAATTATATCGAACAGATCATTCAAATCTATCCATAGTACTTTTGATAATTTGACAAACCTTTCTACCTGCCGGTACCAGTTCACCGGCTTCTCCCGGAGCCTGGGGAAGTCGTTTGTAAATGACAAAATATCCTGTCTAGTCCAAGGAACATGCACATAACCTCCTCCTAGAATCTCCCTCATAGGGCATTCCTTGACTACAACCTCCTTTTCTCTCACTGGAAAAGCTGAAAAAGTATTATCTGTTGCATCGTCTCTTTTCCGAAACCACCTACTTTCCATCTATCTACATCACCCCATTTCCTTAGCAATGCAATCAGTTCTTTAATTTGAGTTAATCTTCCTGCGGTATTCAAGTTCTCAATATCTTTTTCAGAGAAATCTACTCTATATGGTTTCTGTAATGATTTTATTCTTTCAAAATCAATACCCATTTCACTCGCCACTTCTTCCAACTTCGCATGCAAACTTCTTGCTCTCCAAGTTATACTTTTACATAGGAACATTATCTCTTCATCCTGATATGCTTTTAATTTTTCAGTTGGAATAGTCCCTACTATTTATTCCTCCAAAGTTATTTTTAATGTTGCCACATCTAAAGGTTGAGGTTCTGTATCTTTACGCTGTAAACTCCTTAACCAATCGCTCAGTTCATCAGAAGTGAGAAATACAGGAATTGTTTCATTCCTTGCTAGCTCTACACTTCTTTCTGGGGACTCTGGTGCTGATTCTGTTGTCATCAGCGTTTTACTTGCTGGACTTTGATTAATTGTCAGATTTTTAGGAGTACTTAACCCTGAAGTTCCTACCAATTTCCCCCATGGATTCTCTCCTGAATCTCTTTATCCTGTCTCAATTTGTTTATTACTATTGTAAGGAATCGTTAAACAATGCTCACTATCTTTCTGTTCATCAAAGACAAGCATCACTGGTCCTATCGTTACAATAACAGTTGTGGTTTCCATATTTTTGGTCAATTCCCTAATTTTCTCAGTAAATTCCAGAGTAGTTCTAGCCAACTCAGCTGAATCCTCATTTACTATCCTAGTAGGTTGTGTAATTTCAGATTCTCTAAATAGATTATTTTTCCCTATATCCGGTGGCATTTGCTCAAAAGTTTTATTTTGCGATGTTTCTTTTACTGGCGCACTTGGCGTCAGTAACGTTGAGTTTGGTTGACACGGGAAGGATTTTTATAAAACATGTCCTCGAGCACTTCATCCTCTGACTCATTCACACCATACTTGTAACCTTCTGACCCTGTATTGTTTCTCTTCTCTGTACACTTTCTACCACTAGTCTCTTCAGCGTTTCTCAAAGGGAAAATCCCATCGGCCATGTTTGCACTCTGCCATCTCCTCATCCTGTCATCATGACTTTCCTGTCCACACGGTCTACCAAACATGTAATTATGCCTTCCGCCACTCCGCTGTCATTCTCTTTCGTACATCTCATCTTCCCATTCCGTGAAAGCTTCAAACTGAGTAGGTCTAGGTCTCGGTTCTAATCTCATCATCCTTTCTCTTAAGTGTCTTAATACAGCCAAACTAAAGGAACCACTTTCTGGAAATGCTAAAACTCCATCTTCTTTGGTATACTTTGCCCAATTATCTAGCCAAATACATGTATGGTACCCATATTTCGCCACCATAAAGGATGCGGGTAATTTCGGTGGGGGAAGTAGCTGTCCTTCCCTAGTCACAATTGGCTTATCCCTTTTAAATAGGTTCTTGATTTTCCCAAACCATGACTTTTTCTCTTTCTCTGGTGGATCGTAATACATCATTTTCCTTATCCTGTATCGCTAGATTTCTTGAATCACTTCTCTACGACTATTCTGTTTGCTGCCCAATCGTAGCGTGACTCACACTAATGCACCAATCAGGAGCGTCTACGTTACACTGAAATTTTCCAATCCCAGCGCGACTCACACTACCGCACCAATCCTGAGCGTCTACGTCGCACTGGCAATTCTCAACTCCTAGCGCGGCGTGCACCAACGCACCAATCCGTGAAAACCTCGTCTCTTAATGGCTGCCCAATCCCAGCGCGGTCTTTCTAACGTCAGCTTTTCTCGCTACTCCTGCTTCTGCTGACCCCTCCTTTACAAAAGTTATCGGCAAACCTTTCTCACTTTTTCTTTAATCAAAATCTGTTAGTAACAACATAAAAACACCACCATTGCCTGTTCCGCTAAACCAAAGAGATAGTTTTGTCCAATTACACAAAAATCCTGTATTTCTCGAGAGCAGCGCTTACCTCTGCCCTTCCACAGAATTAGCCAGTTTCGCCGATAAAGTAGCACTTCCCTCTACCTTACCCTTCTAACAAGCAAAAAGGCTAACCGCTTCTCTGGGGATAAAACACATGTGAAGACTACACTGCTCCTGAGAATTAAGGCCAGAGTTTCACGAGAGAACCTGTTGCTATTGCACTCACGCACTTTCACACAGAATTGTCCCTAACAATAACACACGACGATGTTATCAAATCGAACCCAGACAATGCGTTGTGTGGCTCCAATCGCCACATGTTTTCCCCGTGTACCTACAGGGCAACAAGACAATACACCGTGCGACTTCACTTGCCAAACATTTTCCCCGTGTACCTACAGGGCATCCAACTATCTACATCCCGGAAGTCTTCAAAAACAACATAGAACGTGACGCGACTCAACATAGAATGTTAGTACATAAATCAATAATCAATCAGCAATAATCAATACAAGTCAAGAAAAACTTTATTTCGGAGTAACTCCATAAAAGTACATAAAATGAATATAAAAACATTTAAGAACAATAGATAAAATGTTTAAAATGGATGCAGTACATGCTAATTACATACAAATCAATCAGTTTGGCATGTTTAGATATTTTTTCCGTTTGTGCCAAAAAGCCCCCAAAAATTTTGCCACAGCGAACACAATGTGCACGGCCATTTCGCTCTTAAGAATTCTGAAGGCTTCGTGACACCTGGTGAAGCCCAGGTTCCTACAGATAGGAATGATCCATTTTCTGCGCGCCACAGTATAACCCGGGCAGAAGAATATGAGATGCAGCTCAGTTTCATCGCTTACTCTGCATGCCAGGCAAATACTGGGTGTCGGCACGGACCAGGAACTAGTAAAAGCACGAATTGGCAAAGACCCGTGTCTCCATTGCAAATAAAGCTTCCTAATTATTACAGGGTAAACATTGTCAAGGGCCGATTCAAAGATGTAAATACTCTTCATGTGAAGGAATTGATTTGTTAAAGACCCTAAAGATTTAGAAGGTCGGAGTGAAGGTGCCTTGGAATCGTGATACACTTTAGTTAAAGCTTTTTTGGAAAGCTTGGAACAGGCGTTGCAAGGATCGTTCCATAGTGCATCTAGACCTAGGCTCACCAAACTATTCCTTACGAATTTAAGCCAGGCAATGTTCCCCGAATTTGGGAAGCTGAGAACTTCCTGAAGGCCCTGTCTGTAATGAGTCAGTTCGGGCACCGTCCACAATCTGCGCCAGTAGATCACCGGACGAAGTGCCAACTCTTCCTCCAGAGGTCTAATCAATACTCAAATCAACAATCAATAAGCAATAATGACCAAACCAATACAATAACACCATCCTCTGCTACCAGAAAACTGCTCCAGCGGAAAGGGGCAAATTTACATATCCTCCCAACGTCACAGACCCATCATCATGCTTATTCAGTCATACACTCATTCATTGGTGGGGCCCATAACACCAACACTCATACGTCTCGTTCCGAATCTGCACACAGGAGGACAGAAGCGCTGGACATGTGGGGGGGTACCTTATTACCTATAGGAGGAAAATTCTTTACAATATATACAGTATTTACATTAGTACCTATAGAATCCTAACTTTAACATCAAGGCCCTCCACCACTTGGTCGACGGACCAATTAGTTGGACTGGTGGATGGTGGTTTAGAACCAGCTAAAACACATTTAAAGCTTCGGAACCTCTAAATAACACCTTATTAAAAGAACCACAAACACATTTCTGTTAATCAATGTTTAGTTTATCTAATTAATTCGCTTCATTTGCATAATCTGTATGATGGTCAAGATAGAATTCAATTTTCATTATTCGGCAAAATTTATCATGACAATTATATTTACCTAAATCTTGATATCGGTGACCATTTCTCAAACCCTGTTAGTCCTGCATAATCAAATCCCTTCAGGTGAAATCGTCCAATCGAATGCAGGCTAATACTCAAATAAGTCTGGAAAAGTTATTTTCGCTCGGCACGACACAGTCCCAAAGATATCCAAAGGACCAGGCAATCGTGCATGCAAATTGATCAACGCAAGTTCGGGACACCCTTCTGGAACGCACTCTACCACACCCTCTTCTACAGTTCCCCTTTTATAGTGATTTCTAAAATAATCGCCAACAATTTCTAAAATCTAAACACTCTGATTGGCTAAGCCTCTCAATTTTGTAATTTTGGACATGATTCCCATGTTCCTGGGTTCTCAGGGAAATGAATATGACATTCCTTTAGCTGGTACAGTTCTCATGTGAAAGGGTCCAAAGTATCAATATGCAGACCTCTAAGGACAGGTTTCCATTGTCTTTTCTGTCATTCACACTAGTTGAGTTTTGGCAGTCCTCCACGTTCCTATCCTTGACGAGGAACACTGTGACCTGATCGGGGGACGCCTGGAGATCTTCAGAGCCATCCGAGTCTGCGCAGTAGTCATCGCGCTCACACAACGGTGGCCACTTCTGAACTCCATTTTGATTATCATGGCCTAGTAGGCCCGAATGCCAACTTAAGCAAAACAAACATAAAAAGTAATTAATATACTGAAATGAAGATTCTAATGTTTAAACTCACACTAACCCTTTTATATATTAGTATTTTCCTAGCTTATAGCAACATTTAAAGCAATAATACTCACCATTCTGTCATACCAGGAACGCAAACCATTACAAAGCAACATAAATCATGCAATTTCTATCACAACACATTCTATCGTTAATATGCCTACCAAAGTTAGTCATTAAAGTTATTTTGCCATGCAATTTGCATTTAGTCCCGCGTGTAATTCGTGTTTATTAAGGTGTAATGTTGATTAGTTATACCACGGCAAACAATTAATACAGGTTAATATTTAAATTGTTTACTTAATTAGTGTTTTCATGCAAAATAGAAAAGTTATACTAAATTTTCGTTTTACCTGCTCCACCACCTTATTACAGCATTTGATTAATTAATCGTTTAGTGTGAAAACCCCCATGTGCCTGAGCTGAAGGTCTGCACTGGGTTAGAGACACCGGTAATTGTACTAGTAAAACTGAACACTGGTTTGCTCTCTATCTTCCCTAGCCTCTATTTTCCCTGGGTTGATTTTTCTAGCAGCGGCTCAGTCTCTTGCCAGGTGTGATCTGCCAAGAGGGTGAGGATATTTACTGGGTACACTGCTTGGCGTCTCGAAACCCAACAAGGCCAGATGTATTAACCATTTGCTAAATCACTGGGTTTCCAAATGCAGAATGGCTTTTAGTTATGTAGTAAACATTAATTTCCAGTTGGAAAAGCCTTTCTGATTCTCAAAATTGGTTTAGCAACCCATACCAATCACAGAAAAGGGAGTGACATAGGTATCCTCTCCTGATTGCAGTTCGGTGGGGCATGTAGCAATAGTTTGCGGCCACATTGCTCAGCCACCAACTTCCTACAATGGAACAATGGAAGTAGCAATTGATGTTCAAAGGGGGGTGGCACTTTCTTCTTTGTGAATGGTTTTGAGTGGTCTTAGGGGTCCCTGCCTAGTTTCCCAGAAATATTCCTGAATGGTAAGCATTCTTTTTAAAAGAAACACCGAGTCCTTTAGAGAGACGGGATACTTTAGATTTTTAAAAAAATCCCATTTGGGAAAGCAAACGAAGAAATGGTGTCTTTTGTTCCTTGCGGGTGACGATACCTGTGTCTATAGCCAACCACAAGAGCTCGCAAATACTAAGCTGCCTAATTAATATTCATTAATTCAGTAGGAAGGTAGTTCTCTAACCCCTGCAACTGGAGATTTTGCAAAGTAACATATTAGTTCATATGTCATATTGCAAAATCAGAGACAGGTCACAACTTGTCAGTATGCAATTTGCAATCACTTTTTGCGTCCTCTCACTAAGAACATCCAATCCGGGGATCCCTGTTTACATTCTCATCCAGGCACTGTCATCAAATGCCTACCACCGGGAATAGCGAAGACAGTGGAGAGGGGGGTAGATTTCAAAGGGAAAGCCATGGATAGCAACTCCTTCCCATGTCCACTTCTAATTGATATCCACAGGGGACACCCACATGACTAAATGGGGCAGAATAGTCCTGTTTGGTAAAACAACTGTGCCATTCTGATTTCCCACATCACCAGAACTGGTATAACCTGCGAAGCGATCTGTCCCACTTTCAGGACGGATTGAAAGAGCGGAAGGCAGTGCCTACCACTCACGATGGTCAGCAAAGGAATCCTCTAGGGTTTATCCACGTCTGGACCACTGGCAAAGCATCTTACCCACCAAAGTTCTAAACCAGAGTATGCCCTTTCCTCTGCCTGTGGTTTAAACAGTTTCTGTTTGAAATGTGAAATGTACCTCAGCCCTTTGTGTGCTTTCTTTGCTTTCTTTCTACAGTGTTTCGACTGCTCTGGGCAGCTTTCCAGACATGCAGGTTTAAATAAATCAGAAAACCGTATACATTATTCAACCATCAAAGCAACCAATGTTATATTCTTTTTTGCACCATTGACTTACAGTTGTTGTAAGTCAATAGTTTTTAGCATTGGGCCTCAAGTGCGCGTGAGTTGGTGGAGCTAAGCAGGAAAGATCGGATGGAAGGAAAAGCTGCGGTCAGCCGTGCAGAGGATCTGTATGCATATGCCCGGCCTCTCTAGGAAGTGAATGCAGCTGGTTTATTGCTTTTCCCGCCTTCGTGAGACCTATCTGATTTTCGGAGGTTACGGAGCTTGTCAGGGTGAAGCAGTCTTTGTTTCTGACAACTTCTTGGATTTAAAGGTATTTCATTTCTAAACAGACGGAGAGAAGAGCTGGAGCACTCATCCCGTGTCAGACACTGTGTTTAATTGCTTTTCTTTCTCGAGAGAGTCTTAGCAGTTTATTCTCTCGTAGCAGCTTTCAGTCTTCGTTTCATGCTGTGTTTGGAAACAGCTGATTGCATTGGTTTCTTCGCGTAAATAAGTATCCGTCCTTTACTACTGCGCTGTGCCTTTTAAACAGCGTCCTTGTGCTCATTTCAAAGGAACATTTATGGGGCATTGACGCAGTGATTTGCGTGACTTTATTTCTGCCTTACATTTAATCCCGTGGTACCTGCTCTTTATCTCTCAGTGTGGAGCCTTTTTTGGGATTACGTATTTTGGAACTTTCATTAAGAGCATTGCTGCTTGTCGCATTGTGAGTACATGAACCTAGACCTGGTGGAGATTTATTAACTGCACGAGCACGCCGTGAGGAGAACGGCTCAACACACGGGCTCACCTGTTCGCCCCTTGCACCACGGACACCACGAACTCTGCTACCATCACTGCCGTGAGGGGAACGGCCCTTTGAAAAACTTCAACCCCCAGAGTGCTCAGTCCCGGGCGCCCACTGCTAATGTCATCGCAGCGCCCGGGCTGCATTTAAGCCTCCCAAGCGCAAGGGCGGGCCCAGTTGGAGCCAGGGCAGGGCCACCCCCCTTAACTTGTATGTTCCATGTATGTTCCTGGATTCTGCCCTTCCACTAGGACTGTTGACTAAGGTACTGTGAAAATTTCTCTTGCCTCTCATTGTGGGAGCATTTTACACTCCTTTGTTCCCTCCTTTCTTTGCTTGCTGTCATTAATTCCAGCTTCCTTCACGCTGTGTGGGCATTGCCTCATAGAGGAGCGTTTTTCTTTTCTTTTCTTCATTGGTCAAAGCCGCTGTTGGGATATAACAGGGGTTGAGGGTTGAGGGCTGCGAGCAAGAGGGCTGGGACTCCATTTTCTAGGAGCCCCAGGTACCCGCGCCCGCCCCATCTGGGCTGCTCTCCCTCCTTCCCCACCCCCGCACCCCCGCACCCAAAGACCGGGTGAGCAAATACCGGCTTACCTTGTACTCTCTGGGACCTCCTAGCAAACCTGGTACTGCCATCTTGGATTCCTTGAGGTCACTTAACGCAATTCTGCCCACGCCTCGCGGAAACCGTAGCCCGGATTCCGCTGTGCAGAGGGGCGCTTTCCTCACTGGATTAAAGCTGCTGTTGGGGAAAAACAGGGGCAGAGGGCTGCGAGCAAGTGGGCTGTGACTCCACTCTCTAGGTGTCCCAGGCACCCACGCCCGCTCCATCTGGGCTGCTCTCCCTCTTCATCCCAGACTTCTCATTTTAAACTGTTTGATTGTAAGTTATAGTACTACTATTCATTTAGTTGTTTCCCAGAACCCATATGATGTCTTTGCGTTCAGGGAAGGGTAGACAGGTTACCGTAAAAACGAACAATGGGAAAGCCACTGGAACCTTAGACGATTTCATAACTCGGGCAACTGTTATCCTGGAAAAAGAAATAATCCTTACCGAAAAGCGCTTGTCCTTAGATCTAATAACAGGCAAACGCTCATCCCTGGGAGATATTGCCTTTAAAATCACACCCAATAAGGCACCCACTCCCGAGAAGAATGCTGATAGTGCAGATAGCAACCTAGAGGCTAGTCCAAACCTAGTGGCACTCTCTGACTCTCTGACAATTATGATAGCAGACCCAGGGGATTCCCAAATTGAAGCATCCACATCTACTCTTATACCTATTTCATCAGGTACTATGGGGGATAATGCCTTAGACGGCAATTTGAGCAGCAATGGGCCCATCCATATACAAGATCAAGTAGTAGACTGTGAGCGGGAATCAAACAATCTGAACAAACGTAAAAGAGGGGGAAACCATAGAAAAGGAACTAGAACTAAGTCAGCGAAGCCAACGCCATCTAAAGTCCCGACAAATCTAACCAAACAAAAGGGCACTCACCCAGCTGACGCGGGACAGAAAATCTTCTCATTCAACACTAATAATAATGATCGTCTCTTGGGGGTAATTGAGAAATCGGTTCAGATGCTTTTGTTGCCTGTTTTAGAGAAAATTCAAATTGTTAATCTAAAACTAGACCAACTGGAACACCTTATCTCTCTTAATGCTGACTCCCTTGAAACTCTAGTAATTAAAAACAAATTACCCGAGGCGGGGGGTACTAATAACTATAATAAAAACAGTATCGCCAATAATAGTAATTTAAAGAAAGGGGAAGTAAATAAAAATGCCAGCAAACCACCCGAAACACTTATACCTGCTGACCCTAAGGCAGCATCGGTCCCCTTAGCACGAACAAAATCTGTTCCTTTAGCTCGTACCAAACCTGCAGTGGTGGGCATTGTGGGGCCCCCTAATCAAAATATGGGTAGCACAGCACTAACATCAGAAGTTCTTACTTCCAAACAGGGAACCACCCAAGGGTCAAAACAAACATCTTTGCAGGGGCCTGCAGGAAATAATGATAACGAGAGAGCACTTAAAAGGAAACCACCACCTGTAAATTTGCCCCCAGATTCAGCTCCTTTTATGGCAATACTCACAGGAGTACCCCCAGTTTTGTTCAACAAAATGGAATCGAACCAGGAATTAAAAAACAAAGTAATATACTGGCTCAATAACAACAGACCACTCCCTCCTGAATCTAAAACAAAAATACTTAGCGTACGCAGAGTTCCCTGGGTGGGCCCAAGTGATAAGGACCTAGAGGGGGACTGTATTCTGATCAACTTCAGTGATACTTGGGTAAAAAATATCATCTGCGGTAAACCAAGATTTGCTAGAGCTGGGGATATTCAATGTATAGGTCTAGAATATTTTTATCCAAATTTGCATCTTCCTCCCGCGACTTTGCTTTATAAAAACACTGGGCAGACATCAAACAGTGAAACACACCATGGGTGGGACCGGAGAAATAGAGCCGATTGGCCAATCCAAAACAACTGGGGCCCCCGACAACAGTGCGACGGTTTCTTTAGGGGATCAATTTATAACAATAACAACCCCTTGCAAACCCGGCATAATGATCTGAGACCACGATTCCAAGGGGAAGACTATCTAGGACGGTTTCCTAGTAATATCCCCCTAAGAAACCGCTTTGATGCACTTGCAGGGTTGGAAGAGATAGACTGACTATCATTGAGTTCTCCCGGCGACACAAATGCTCTGATATCAGGAGAGCCGAGCCAGAGGGAGAAGGGAGAAAACTGTGTTGATAATTCACGGGAAAATGTTTCTGTTGGTGATGATTGTACATCCAACCCCCAAGTTCCTGAGGCTGGCCACACTAAAGAAAGCGAATCAAGTCCAATCATCTTAAGGCATAATCCGGAAGCACTAACTGAATTAGGTAGACAAAATCAAAGTGCTGTAAGGATGCGCCTTATCTCCTGGAATATCGCTGGGCTCGCCTCAAGATTGGAGGACGAGGCATGGCTAGATTTTGTGGGTGACTATGACATCCTGTGCTTTCAGGAAACTTGGAGCCGATCCACTCAGAACATCGAGGGCTATCAAGCTTTTAATACCCTTGCGATACCCTCACAAGCGGGTAGGGCAAAAGGGGGCCTAATGATGGCAACATCCTTAAAACTATGTAAACTTGTAATTTCTAAGATAGTTGATTCCCCATGGTTTCAAGTGTTAATGTTGGTTAATTTGTTTCCTGAACCATTGCTGCTGATTAATTGGTATTACAACATCTTTGACAACAAAGAGACAAGCGTAATGTTGAATTTGGAGGAGGCCATAGCCAGGGCACGCCTCGCGCAACCCCTACTATTTGTCATTTGGGTGGGAGATTTTAACTGCTCATTATGCACCTACGGGGACTCGAAGGCGTGTGGTTTAAGTGACTCCCATGACCAACCCCTGTTACACTTCAAACATACACCACAGGGGGACGCTCTAAACAACATCATTATCTTAAATGATCTATGTATAGTGGAACCCTGGGTTGGTCCAAATTCTGCTCCAATACCGACGTTTCAGGGAAGTAGAGGTATGATGAGTTTTATTGATTTTGTAATTGTCTCTAGTGGACACCTCCATCATGTTGACAAGCTGGAAGTAATCGCTAATGCTGCCAGTGATCACAATCCTCTAAATGTATCCTTGCTTTGTCCCGTTAAACCCAAACACTCTGTCTGGGAGCAACCTGTAAAGTATAGTAGGAACAAAGGTATTACACTTAAATGGGGCAAAATAGACGCGGTAGGTCTTGAGGCTGAGATCCTAAATAGATATAGCTCTGAGTTCGAGGCATGTTTAACACCTACAACCACACCTGAAAAGGTTATAGGGAATTTTGAATCTTTATGTGGGTATGTAGCCGAACGCCTCACAAAACCAATTGGTAAAAGCAAAATGCTTGGTCCTAGATGGTTTGACGCCGCATGTTCGGCAACACACAGATCCTTGAGAGCGGCATTAAAACAAAAACCCAGGGACACAGAAGTGGTTAGAGCATCTAGACTGGCATACAAAGAAGCCATAAGAACAAGGAAGCTGGACCTAAAAAACCAAGCTTGGGAAGATTTAGAGAAGGCCTCGGAATTGAAGGACAGCAGGCTCTTTTGGGAAGTTATTAATCGCCCCCTTTTTACAAGTAATGGCAAGGATAACATTGTGATGCAGATTGCATGTGAAACATGGGAATCACACTTTGGGAAGATTTTTAACCCACATGGTACTCTATCCAATGAACCATCACAAGGAGATGTTAGGGATTTGGTGGTCTCTCAGTCTTCCTTGTCCTTGAGCGCGTCGTTCACCTTACAGGAAGTGGAAGATGCTCTGTCGAAAGGCATACCATTAAAAGCACCCGGCCCTGATCTAGTGCCTTTGGACTTTTTTAAACATAATATTAAGGTTTGGGCCCCCCTGTTATTAAATGTTTTTAGAGCAGTCGTTATTAGCCGTATTCCGGCATCATGGAAGGAGGCAATAGTGGTGCCAATTTTTAAGAAGGGCGATAGATCAGATCCCCGATGCTATCGCCCAATTTCATTAATTGATGCATCGTGTAAGATATTGGGTAGGGTCATTTTAGCTAGATTGGAAACTTGGGCAGATTCGGTGGGCCTTATTGTGGATTCCCAATATGGGTTCAGGAAAGGTAAAGGTACTGTAGAACAGTGCCTGAACCTGGCCCTGATCATAGGTAAATACATGAAGGCAAGGAAATCCTCCATCCACCTTGCCTTCATGGACCTTTCAAGTGCATTTGACACTGTGTGTCGGAGCAAGTTGTGGCAAATGATGGAGGTCATGGGCTTCGAGGAACCCTTGGTCACCTTGCTCCGTAGACTCCATGAATCAACTACTGTAGCCATAAGGTTTGGGCCAGGGGGAGAGAAAACTAAGTCTATCCTCTCAACTGAGGGCGTCCGACAAGGATGCATATTAGCTCCTTTTCTGTTTCTTGTGTACACCAATGGCCTGGAAAAATATCTGTTGGATAATTGTTATGACTTTCCAAAGGTCAACGGCAGGAGCATTCCAATGCTTTCTTACGCCGACGATACGGTACTTATGACACTCACAGGAAACAGTATGCAGCACTGTCTTGATGCCTTCCACAAATTCATGTTGGACCTAGACCTTAAGGTTAACTTTGCCAAATCCTTCGCCATGGTCTGTGGCCCAAAGGGCACTAAGACTAGAAAGTTTGTAGTTAACAACTCTACCATTGAAAAGGTTGAAAACTTTAATTATCTGGGTAACCTTTTTAACAACAAACTAAGTTGGGCCCCGTTAATGCAGACCCGAGTTCAAAGTGCTAGTCGCTCTATAGAGAGTCTGTTCCGTTTCTGTGGCAAACTAGGACAAAAACCTGTCACACATTTAAAAACTTTGTATAAAGCTAAATGTTTGTCGGTTGCTACTTATGGGGCAGGAGTTTGGGGGATTGAAAGCCCTGACTCACTACAGATTATGGAGAATAAATTTTTAAAGCGTGTATTGGCTACTCCATCAGGCTCCTCAAACAGATTTGTCCACAACGAATTAGGTCTAAGTTACGTGAGTGACACCATTCGCCTTTCCCCTTTATTGTTATGGGGCAAAATATGGCAATCAGAGGACTTACAGCTTACTAGAGATATCCTCCGGGATTGTTTAAAGTTGGCAAACATGAAACAGATCCCCTGGCTATCTTATGTAAATGAAATGTTTCATAAATTAGGCCTGGGTGACATATTTGACAACCCCGAAAATATACAGGGAAACATCAAAGCTGTAATTAAAACAACTTATTGGAAATCACCGTTTGTGAATTCCCTGGTTAGCCCTTATGCCCCTAAGGCTACTTTGCTGCACCAGTTTTATTTATCTTTTACAAACCATGTGCAATGGCGATTCTACTTGACAAGGTTTAGGTTACACACCCTGCATTTTCTCTTTGCGTTTCCTAAACAGGGGGGTTGGTGTGAGAGACTGCCACCCTGTCCTTGTAATGACAAAGATAGCCAAAGCACGATGCACATTGTTCTTTTCTGTTCCCTATATAAGGACCCGAGAATCAGGTTTATTAAGCCGATCCTTAAGGAAAAGCAACCATGCCATTATGAAGAGGGCTATGATCATTTACTATCCCTATCTTCACCTGGTGTTTGCTGTGCAATGCTAAATTTTATACGGATGTCACTTTTGATCAGGAAACGTTACGGCTAAATCGGGCACCATGAAGTTGACCCTTGATTATCTATATTGTATATCATTGCATCGTGATTTTCTGATTCTCTATTTGTTTTGACCGGCACTTTAATGTATGCCCTGGCATGAAGAACCAATGAAATCATTTAATTTGATTGGAAGTAACAGCTATGGGGTTTTATTTGTGATTATTTTAGCTAATGAATTTTAACAGTTTAGTGTTATAATTGTAAGAATGCCTTTTTAAAAAATGATTTTGAAATAATGTTTGTAAATGAAATTGTTTGACTTTTATGATTCCTTTGTTCTGAATCGAATAAAGTTTTTGAGACTGAGACTGAAAGAGCGGAAGGCAGTGCCTACCACTCACGATGGTCAGCAAAGGAATCCTCTAGGGTTTATCCACGTCTGGACCACTGGCAAAGCATCTTACCCACCAAAGTTCTAAACCAGAGTATGCCCTTTCCTCTGCCTGTGGTTTAAACAGTTTCTGTTTGAAATGTGAAATGTACCTCAGCCCTTTGTGTGCTTTCTTTGCTTTCTTTCTACAGTGTTTCGACTGCTCTGGGCAGCTTTCCAGACATGCAGGTTTAAATAAATCAGAAAACCGTATACATTATTCAACCATCAAAGCAACCAATGTTATATTCTTTTTTGCACCATTGACTTACAGTTGTTGTAAGTCAATAGTTTGTTTTACAAAGTAGGTGCTAACACACTGCTATGTTTACAAAGAACAAGATTGTGTGGTGTGCTGTTGAGAGGTTAGTCGTTTTTGTGATTGTAACATGAGGTATGTTTCAGCTGTTTTCTAACGGATAAATGATTCAAAGTGGTTGTGATATGCGATGGGAAATTCAAAAGCAGAGAGGTGGTAGTTTGAAATAAGTTCAGTGGATTAGTTCTTGCTTGGGTCTTGTTGGCTCTTATCAGGTTATTGGCTTCCATATGTTTTTGACTTATATTCAGGAACTGACGTACAGCCAGTAGAGATGTTAAGTGGTGTGGTTCCTGCATCTCAGCCCAGGTACTATCCTAGGGATTGCATTTTGTATCAGTTGCAGGACACATAATTTAGATTTAGAAAGGCCCATAGAGTTGTAGTGATGGAACCTGGTGAGACTGATGGCTTAGTTGGATTTTGTGAAGCACTATGGATGCATTTTGCTGGAAAACCTGAGGGTGCCTAAACCTGTGCTGGAGATCTATATGAGAAGAGTTGAGGTCAATAAGTACATCCAGGAATCAAGCTCTTTTAAAGAGTCTGTGAAGGTGCAACAGTTTCCTTCCACAAACCTCTGGAAGTTTTAAAGATAATTGTTGGAAAAACATTCTGGAGAAACAGAACGTGCAGAGAAAAAGTCCATGAAAAAACACACCTTCAGCAGGAGAATTCTCACACAAAAAAAGGTCTTGAGGGAAAATTCTTTCTCTAGCTAAGTAATGTGATTAATTAGAATTTAAAGCAGTTGGGGAAGAGAGCCTTTTAGCACTGAAATCCTGCCTTGGAGAACAATAACAGAAACTTAGTGCCAATTGAGCAGAACCCATTGACACGCGTCTATGTTGTTTGCTGTTTTAAATCTAGCAATATTTGGGTGTTGTCTACATATTGGGAAACAGACCATCCTCAAGCAATGACTCTGGCACAGACGGGGATCAGATCGACACAGACGACTAGGAAAGGTGAATGATTGCACCATTGGGCCACTCCTTTGCTGAAGCTTTGCCATGCGAATCGGTTTTGAAAGGCTGCCTAGATATAGACTTCCTAAAAGCGATAGACCCAGGTATGCACTTCATTTGCTAGACACCATAAATTTTCTAGAGCTGCAGGCTGAAATGGTGGCATCAGAGTGGAAGCAAAGACAAGGAGGTCAAAAGCATTATCTCTATCTGAATTACAAATCAACAACACAGTGTCTGTACTGTTGACCAGGGGGGTGCAGTGGTGTAGCAAGGTAGTGGCAGAGGGGTGGTCCGCCCCGGGTAGCATGAGTTTTCGGGGCAGCTGCCTCCACCCCCCCTGCTCTTACCGTTGCCCACGGGGCATGCAGGAATCACCAGCACAGCCCTCCCCGCTCTTACCAGTGGCCAGGCGGCAAAAGTAGCATTACTGCCACGGGCGGCCAAAGGTGTGGCCAGATCTGGGTGGGTGGTAAATTATCCGTTGACATGGAGGTTAATAATAGTAATAAGTGGTGCTAAAGCTGTTGAGTGAGATTGTTTTCAAGGATCACATGAAGAAGAGATTGGACACTGGGAGGTAGCTGTTTTGAATAAAGAAGTGTAATTAAGGGTTTCTTGGGTACAAGTTAGCACTTTATTTGAGTGGTTGAATGGTGTGTGAAGAGGGTCCCTTCTAGGGTCACTTGGACTGCAGGAGAAAGACTGGCACTGAACCAGCGGGCAGGTAAGTGGTGCAGTGCCCCAAGGCACAGGTGATGAATTACTAGACAAGGGGAGTGCAACTATTTTGGCATGGATCTTGGGGACGGGTGAGGGGGTATGAAATGAAGCAGTGATTAATAACACGTGTCTATGGCTTTATGCCAAATTGTACTACTGATACTGTTAGACTGATTTTCATGGTTTATAATTTGTGTATTCATAATGTTGATTAATATGCTTTATCACTCTCAATTCTGTATATGTAGGATGAATGAACAAGATTACAGGTGAAGCACATATTATATGATGAGTAGAAGTGTGTTTATTAATGTGTTTAAGCTATGACACATATTCCTGTTAGACATCATCTTAGACAAGGTGGATGCTACCTCTGTCACTCACTCCTAATCCTTCCCCTTGTCTACAAGCTGATGCTTAGTGGTCTGTTGCCACAGTTATTATTACAATGCTTTTGATTAACTTTTCCCTTTTCTCTATGACTTGAAACATTACCAAAGTTCCTTCTGCTGCCTTCTCTTGTGAATACAAGTCCATTCATTTGCTGAAAGTTTCATAGTCTAAATGTTTCATATTAGTTAGAAAACATCCGGATGATATTAGCGTAAAGGGTGCTAAATGAGTTTTTTAAATATGGGATAGTGTTTATGGGCCAGATTTACAAAGCCATTTAACACTTCTTAATGGGCCGCATCACAATTTTGGCCCGTTGAGAAATGCTAAATGACCTTTCCATATCTACAAAGGCCCGAAATCGGTTGCAATTTGCAATTTCTACCTGGTAGAAATTGCAAATTGTGACCGCAATTCAGGAATTGCATATATGGATTACCTATTTGCGATTTTAAAGCACATGTACAAAGCATTTCCTAAATGCGAATTGGGCATTTAGGAAATGCTATTATCACCGACTCAAAGACGATGTTAACCATGTGCAAAATTTAAAAATGTATTTATAAACACATTTTTTAATGTGACATGAAGCACACATATGCTTCTAGGGGCATATGTGTACTTACATGTGCACTACGAATTTCCGACTGCTTCCAGTGGGGCCTTAAGGCCAGAGGCACCCTTGGGTTTGGATTTCCTAAATTCCGATTTCCTAATAGGAAATCTCAATTTATGAAATGCAAAACCATTCATACCTATGGGCCTTCAGGATTTCCTAATAGCAATTTCCTAATAGCGATTCCTACTTTGTAGGAATCGCTATTAGGGAGTCGCAAGGTATGTCCATACCGATTTGCATTTCCTAAATAGCGATTTCCTGAGAATCACTATTTAGGAATGCAAAAAAGAACCTTTGTACATCTGGCCCATTGTATTAAGGTAATGGCATGTAATGTTCTTGTGTTCTCAATTGCTAAAGAAATTATACGTTTTCTCACACCATGATGATTTCACAATGAAGGGTCCCATGGGAAACAAAGGCGCAGACTAGTTTTCCCATGGGAGTATTTGTGGAGGGGTAGGAGGTACAAAGGCGGGAGTTAAGAGATTTTCGTTATGATGTTAGATGTTTGTTGAACTGTTTTGTAATTGGCAATCCTGTCTTAATAAATGGCCTTTTACACTACCTGGAGTGGTAAGTGTGATCACTTCGTGATGAAGGGTCCCATAGGAAGCAAAGGTGCAGACTTGTCTTCACATGGGAATATTTGTGAAGGGGAATGACGTGTCAGGACAGGATAGGTTGTTTGTGGGCATGGGAGGGGGTTAGGGTTAGGTTTTATATAATGCCGACAGAGGGCTAGCCTCTCTTTGGGTCTTACCCCTTGTGCAGCAGCTTCGTGGTGAGTGGGAGTGTGTTGTTGTCATGGTGGGCCTGTGTCAGTGAGCAAGGCGGAAGATGCAGAGGCTGTCTGTGTGACTTTGCGCACCCTCGAGCTGCAGGTCTTGCAGATCTGTTGCAGCTGGGTGTGTTGGAGGAGGCCTGGGTCGGCCTACCGTGCTCAACACAGGCTGCCTCCTGCAGTGTGGCTGCCACAATTGCAGCGTTTTCCTGGCTTAGAGGTAAGGGAACAAAGAAGGGTGTGGTAGGGCGGGGTTCGGCGCGCATCTCCAGTGTAGGTGCGGTACCCACTCCGTGGGCATAGGAGCCGTGTGTCGGTGCTTGCCCGATAAGACGTAAGTGCGGTGGTCTCAGCAGAGCTCCCAGTCTCCGCCAACAGTGCTGTCCACCCCGCGTGTGATGAGTGGGGTGGGCAAAAAGCGGGAGAGGGGCGGGAGGAAAGGGGGCCGGTGGAAGGAGATTTCTCCACAGTGGCAAGCCCGGGTGACTGCGGGGACCGCATAGGGGAACCTGAAAGGCAAAGGGAAGAGGAAGGTGTCCCTCGTGAACCCTTCCAGCAGCAACAGGAAGGAGGTGGGGGGCGGGAGGGTACTCCTGCAGATTAGAGCCATTGCCCCAGGAGAGGGACAGTGGCCCCCAAGGGGGTGGCATTCATTTTGGCAGGGACCAGGGGGGCTTGCTTTGACAATACCTAACAGGTGGTAGGCCATTGATCCAGAAGCTAAGATCACGAAGCAGCTCAGGTTAGTCCAAGAGACGGAGGAGAAGTGTGGGAGTCTTTGCAGGGAGAGGGAAGCACAGACTGATCTTGGGGGTCAGGCCAAGAAGATTAAGGGTTCCCTGGGTGATGGAGAGGTCGCCGGGGGCTTGATGGGTGGTATGGGACGCTGGGTCTGGGTTCCTGGGGCATGACAGGACGGTACAGAGTATGAGGGGGCTATTATGGCGCGGAAACCTTGGCGCAACCCTGCCGTGGGCAGGGGGTTAATGTTGGCAGGTGAGGCTGACAACTTGTTGGAGACCCCAGCGGGGGGCAACACGGCCCCTGAACGTTGGGCTGAAGCAATATGGGGGTCGTCGGTAGCCTACCCTACCGCATGGGATCATCAGCAGCGCTAGAGGGAACACTTGGTTCCTTCTCAGGAGTTTTAAGATTGGGAGTGTGCACGCCTCCTCTGCAGAGCACTCTGATAGGGTGTTCTGTGAACGGGGTGATGCATGGGAGTTGGACTATGATGACGGGAGTGATGAATGGGAAGAAGGTGAGGTGCATTATGAGGTTAAGGTACGTTTACTTGATCTGAGTGTCAGAGTAAAAGGGGGGCAGCAACCTCTTTGGTTAATGTTTTGCAGACGTCAAGTGTGGTCCATGCTGCCGGAGAGGCTCATCAGAAGGAGCCCACATCAGGAGTGACCTCGGCTGGTGACCCAGAGGTAAGGGCAACAAGTGGTAAGTGTGGGAGCCCAGAACAGACAGCTGGATAACCTGTGAGGGGGTGCAAATCAGTGGGGGCTGAAGGAGATGGCACATTGACAGGGGGGACACAGTAGAGGCCATGAAGGGTGGTACCATGGATGGCAACGCTATGGAGGGGATGAGACACCCAAAAACCTGGAGAAGGCGTGGAGATAAGGACAAGGCTGAGGAAAGCTTGTACAAGAAAAGATTACCATACATGGGACAGGTCATGACCCTAAGGTCCCATGTAGCTGAAAAGACAACGAAGAGCATATGGCGACTCGAGTATGTAGATGTTTTCGAGCTTTTACACAGGGACACACAATCTAAGGAGGGGTCCAAAGAGGAGGAATGGGAATTGACCAGGTGTCCTAAGTTGCCCATCACTATGGACAACTGGGCGTCTGCCTTCCTAATATATGCCAGCATATATTGTGAGAAGTAGGCTGATAGAGCCATCGCCTTATTTAAATACATGGACATAATCCACAAAGTGCAGCTGCACTTGGTGGATTCGCCTGGCTCAGTTATGATGAGGAATTCTGGGCCAGGGTTAGTCTAGACCCTGAGAAACCATGTGGAGATATTGACTCGGAACTGTGGATGCAGTTGATGTCCTCCACTCAGTCCTCAGCTTTGACTCACACAGCGAGTGGCCTGTCCATTACGTACAATCCCTTTTAGCCACTTACTGCCCAACAGGTAGCACGGACTACTCTGAAACCCACAGGATCAAGCACTTTAACAAGGGGTCTTGCTCCAGGTAGCCCTGTAAATTCAAGCATGATGCATTATGGAGGCATGTAAACACAATATACACGGAGACAAGGAGGAACTCTCATGCGGCAATTGCAGCAAGGACTTCACCTCAACAACAATGAATACTCAACAGAGAGAAGGACTGTCCTTCCTCCTGCTGAACTAACTGATCCCTAACTAAACATAAACATGAAATTCACGATGTACTGGAGGAAAAAAAACTACGCCATGTTTTTGACTGAAACCTGGCTCAATGACAGCTCTGCCCCAGATATCCTAGATGCCCTACCGGAAGGCTGCGGGATAGCAAAACAGGACCGGGTTGGACAAAGGGGGGGGGGGGGATTGCTTTACTATATAAATCAGTGATAAAATGCGACATTAAAGAAACAGACCTTGACAAATGTGAGGGGATAGCAGGCAACGATACCATAGCTGGTTTCCTGAATTACCGTCCTCCAGGGCCAGAAAAAAAATTCATAACCAGCTTAGGTGAAAAAATCATACACACAGCCATATGTCACAGCAAACTTCTCATTCTAGGGGACCTTAATATACACTTTGATGAAACTACTAGACCAGAGGCACTAACTGTGTGTAGAGACGTCATGATCTTCAACCTTGTCCAAAATGTTAACGCACCTACACATCAAGCAGGACACATTTTAGATCCTATTTTCACTAATATAATGGAAGTGGGAGCATCTTGGCCAATCCCATGGTCCGATCACCACATAATCCCGTTTCAGATCCCACACACAAACCCACGAGTCAGCTTACCCAAAAAGTCAGAAGTTTAATCCTGACTCGTTCACTCAGGCACTAGGAAAAAATGAGCCGGAGCTGGACAAGGATATTAACCTAGCCAAAAGACAAGTATGTAGGATCATGGATAACCGAAGCGCTGAATGAAATAGCGCCCTGGACGACCAAAAATACAAGAAGGGGGAGCATCTCAGCTCCACGGTTCAATGATACCTTAATGAAGGCCAAACAAAAGTGCAAACAGTTGGAACGAAGGTGGCAAAAGAACTACTGTGCAAACATTAAAGGAGAATATAAACAACAACAAAAAACATACTACGCTCTGATAAAAAAAACTCATTGTGAGTTCTACACTAGGAAAATTGAAATGGCCAAAAACTCCTCAAAAGAAATGTTTGCCATATTAAAATCCCTACAGTCAGCAGATAGATTAACAGAGCTGCCCTCCACATTGGATGAATCCTGGAATAGAATTGCGACTTCTTTGCAGAGAAAGTGACAAAGATCTATAATACTTTCCCTAGAGAAGCACGCCAGGCCACTAGCTCCAAAGACACTACATCCACAGTAGTCAAAGATGCAACCCTAGAGGAATTTATATTGCCAGAGCCAGATGTAATAAGGAAACTAGCAAACAGAATCAAATCAGGTTCACCTAGTGACCAACCCATCCCGAAATCTTATTACAAGGAGCAAAATGTATTGTACCTTTGATATCAGAACTTATCTCCCACTCCTTCCAATTGGGAGAAGTTCCCTATGGATGGAAGCAAGCTATGGTCCGGCCATTAAGGAAAAAAAACAAAAATAGATTATGAGGTACTAGATAATCTACGTCCCATCTCGCTCCTACCTTTCTTTGCTAAAATCGCAGAAAAAATTGTTAACACTCAGCTCACAATCAGGTTTCTGTGCCGCACATTACACTGTAACTGCCTTGCTCCTGGCCACAGAAACTCTAAGACAACGTGCAGATGAAGGACACACAGCTGCACTGATCCTGGTGGACCTCAGTGCAGCATTTGATACAGTCTCCCATGGCCTCCTCCTACAGAGGTTAGAATCTTGTGGAATCAGGGGTATGGCTCTGAGCTGGATGAAATCCTTCCTGGCGGAAAGGGGTTTCCAGGTTACACAAGACACATTCCAAGAGATATCCCCTATTACAAGGAGTTCCCCAGGGGTCAATACTGAGCCTCACGTTGTTCAACCTATATATGGGACCCCTTGCTAATATAGTGGAAGGCCACAAAGTGTCCATTGTATCATACGATGACGATACTCAGCTTATTGTCACACTATCGCAAAACCCAGAACATAATGCACATCAATTTTCCTAATGTATGGAGGAAGTAACAGCATGGATGGCAGACCACTGCTTAAAACTTAATGGCAGTAAGACAGAAGTGATGGTAATGGGAAGAGCGCCTTCTATCTGGACATCAGCTTGGTGGCCGGAAGCACTTGGCCAGCTCCCAACCCCTAAAACCAAAGTAAAGAATCTTGGAGTATGGCTTGACCCTAACCTGACATGAAAATCAAATCCGAAAAATAGCAGGCAATGTTTTGGAATGCTGAAAACCCTACCGGTTCAAGCCAGAAAAACTATAATACATGTAGTGGTCACCTCTCAGATTGACTACGGCAATGTTCTATACCTAGATGTAGCTAAAAAATGGCTGATGAAGCTGCAATCAGTCCAAAACGCCGCTGCCCGGCTAGTGCTGAATCTACTTAGAAGATCGTCCAACACAAAGGCCCTGGCCAAATTGCATTGGTTGCCTGTGGGCAAGAGGATCCTGTTCAAGGCAATGTGTTTCTGCCATTGTATCCTAGCAAATAAAGGCCCAAGTTATCTACAAGACATGATTACACCCTACACCCCCAATAGAAGCCTAAGATCTGAAGGAAAGTCATTGGTAATAGTACTCAGATTTAGGAAGGCCAGGCTAGGAGTCTGCTCTTTCAAATACCTGGCAGCAAAACATTGGAATTCACAACCAATGGATTTGAGGAAAGAGCCATGTGAAGCTGACTTTAGGAAAAGGCTGAAAACTTGGCTTTTTCCCACCTATAAACCAGAATAGACCTTCAAACATGACAGCTAGGGCTCACCTACCTATCTCGTGTCATTTCTGAGATCCTGCTCAGTGCGGGGACACACCGTTGGTGTAACCAGGCGCTCTACAAATGCTGCTGCTGATGATGATGATGAATGTTCAAAATTTGGGGGTAAGCACCTCATCAATCAGTTCTTTACCTTGGCGAGCCCCTCTGCACATTGGAGAGCAACCAAAGGCAGAGGGCATCAGGGCCCTGCAAGGCCAAAAGGCTCCTACACCAATTAGACTGGGAGTGATGCTACCTTGGCTAGCTTGGTATCAGGGCAGGGAGGCAGCCTTGAAGTTGAAGTGGGGTATTTAGGAAGGTTTCAGTGGCGCATTAATGGCCTAGGGCTTGGTGGAGAGCTGACAAGTTGTGGTCGCACAAGGCTGCCCCCAGGGTGGTTTCTGACAAGCTTCAGAGAGAAATTAAGGCAGGCCGGATTGTGGGTCCCTTTCAGGAGTGGCCTTTGCAGGATTTTATTGTGTCCCATCTTGGGGTTGGTCCCTGGAAGCAGGCGGGGCAGTTTTGTTTGATCCTTCATTTGTCTTTGCCGGAGGAGTCTTCGGCGAATGACTTCATTGCTGCCGAGGACACAAGAGTGAAATATGCCTCAGTCCATGATGCAATCAGGTTGATCAGGATAGCTGGCGGGGGTGTGGAACTGGTGAACTGCGACATCAAGTTGGCTTCTCAGCTTCTGACCAGCCACCCTGAGGACTTTTCTTTGTTGGAGATGCAGTTGAATGGAGAAATCTATGTGGACAGGGTGTTGCCCACGGGCTGTGCGATATCATGTGCTCTCTTTGGAGCTTTCGGCGCTTCCTCGCAGTGGGTCTTTGTGAAGAACAGTGGTCACTGGGGTGTGCCACTATATCTGGATGACTTTCTCTTTTTGGGTAAGGCAGTGTCTGGTGAATGTTCCCAGGCACTGTGACATTTTGAGGAGTTTGCAGCATTTTTAGGGTTCCATTGGCACCCTGAGAAGACAAAAGATCCCTCTACAGTTTTGACATTCCTGCGTATCAAGTTGGACACTGTTCACATGGTGGGCAGGCTGCCCCGGGCCAAGGTGATGCAGATTCCCACTTTCCGTGATGTTGTATTGGAGATGAGAAATTGGAGCTAAGGGGTCTGCAGAAGTTGCTGGGCTTTTTGAACTTTACCTTATGATAGTGAGGACGGGAGAACATTTTGCAGGTGGCTTGCCCTGGCCATGTCTGGAGTCGCTCTCTCGCAGCACAAAGTTCGAATTTCCATGGGGGTGAGGGTGGATTTGGTGGTTTAGAAAGCCTTCCTGCATGGTTTCAACTGTGTCTCCATGCATTTCCTTCAAGAGGACATTGTGTGGCGTCAGGTTCATATATTCTCTGATGCAGCTGGTGCGCATGGTTTCGATCTTTTCTGGGACAGTCGCTGGTGCATGGAGGCTTGGCCTGTGGCTTGGCTGGCGAAGAACCAGAGCATTGCCTTTTTGGAGTTCTTTCCATTGCTGGTGGCGTTGCCAGTTTGGGGACCGGAATTTGCTAACAGGATGGTGTTGTTTCATGTGGACAATATGACTGTGGTACTCTGGTGTGGGAAGAGTGGAATGAAATGGGGAAACGTGCTCAAATTCTTAGCATCAATGGTTCCTAACATGCTTTTGCTTCCACTTGGAGAAAATAACTTTGTGAAACTCTGTGGACTCACCCTACTGCAACACATGCAAAGGGACTTGGTTCTAATTCAGCAGTGCTTGGCTGGTGTCAGCATTGTATGGACTGAATTTGTGCCCAGAAGGAAATAGAGGAAGGAATTGAAGCATGGGGCCATGGACAAGGTCCGTAGGAAGCTCAGCCAGGCAATGAGAGTTTTTTGCGGTGCTCAAGGTAACTAAATCTTGTCTCACAGGGTATTCAGGAAGCAGAGGTGGCGTTATACCATACGGAAGGAGTGCATCTGTCAGAGTTAGGTAACGCCTTTTACATGATGGAGTTGAGTGACCTGCTGTCTGGTTTGTGGCGTGCTAAGCGATGTGATGTAATTGACTGTTTTGCCTTTGCTGGTTGCAGTATGGTTTTGTGGGTGGGGCAGCACACGCCTTTCATGGTGTTGCTGGTTGACAGGAGAGTGGGGGTGGGGAGTCGGAAGCAGACCTACTCACCCCTCATGAGGGGGAGGGGGTGTACACAGGGTAGAATGATCGTGTGTAGAATGCCCTGGGATAGAACAAGGATATGTTACATCAAAATTATGTGTACGAAAGTAAGGAGATTGAGTCTTTAGAGGGAAGGAGATCATGAGACTAGGAGGTGTGAGGATGTGTGAAGCAACTGGAAGGGTGAAAGCCTGGGTAGGGGGAACGAAGGGGGGAGTTAAGATAATCTCGTTATGGTGTTAGATGTTTGTTGAACTGTTTTGTAATTGAAATCCTGTCTTAATAAATGGCCTTTTACACTACCTGGAGTGTTAAGTGGAGGGGAATGCTCACAAATAGGCATGCTACGCGGACGCCAGTGCCATTAGAAACGGTTAGAAATGGAAAAATGTACTGTATTTAAGTATGCGCGTTTATCTGGAAAGCAAAAACGAGTTTTTAGCATTTTTAGCATCTGTGTGCTGTGGATTGTATTATATTTGTTTTTATAGTGATTTTAGCTTCTTTTAATATTATCGCTATTTCTGCTTTCTAAAAATTGATCCTTCAATCTGCACTTTGCCTAATCTGCAATTTGCCTAATTATGAAGTGTAAAACGAAAACACAAATTTCATTTTAGTTATAGCAGACATCTATACTCTGCTTTCATCGTGCATAAATCCTTTTTGAAGAGCAGTCTCCTACTACTCTTCCGGGCGGGTTCGAGGGTGACACTAGAGGCCGCCATCTTACGCATGCAGCGCTCTAGTTGCTACAGGGGAATGCTCACAAATAGGCACGATGCGTGGACGCGCCGTTGGCGCGCCTAAGGCAAGTCCGTCTGCGCCCGTCCGCCTCCCGGGAGCGACCAGCGCCAGCCATGCTGCCAGATTGCTTTCGGAGGCGCCTTGTCCAGGTCTCACTTACAGCCACAAGGAGCTTCATGCTCTTCGTTATAGCGGCGGTAAGTGTGCCGGCAGATGGGTTATTAAAGATGATTTGCACATGACCTGCGATAACTGTAATTACCGCTTACATATGAATGGGACTAAACCCAAATCTCAGGGTCCTCATACATCTAACCCTACTAGAGAGCACACCATTCAGGCTGCATTAATTAATGCTCGTTCAATGGTTACACACGCCCAGGAAATAATTGAACTGCTCTCAGATGAACAATTGGATTCATTATTTTTATCACGGAAACTTGGTTCAGTGAGTTCTCTAACCCCACTATTGAATTCGCGATCCCGAGGGGGTAAAAGATTTCCAGGGCTGACTGCAAAACAGGAAGGGGGGTTATTGCCGTTGTGTTCGGAGATAATTGGACCCTTCGGCGGGGCGAGGTCCTTACGGTTGGAGAAGGTGAAGCGCTTGACTTCTCTATTATTATCTCGCCGCATTTTACGCTGGGTGACATGGTGGTCTATCGACCCCCGGGCCCTTCCGGAGACTTTCTGAAAGCCTTGGATGAAATTGTTGTTCCTCAAACGTTGCAGTTTTCTAAGTTTCTCCTCCTTGGGGCGTTTAACATTTATACTGACTGTGCAGAGGAAAAGGATACTAAGGAGCTTTATGACTCACTGAACATCGCCCAACTCACTCAATGGGTGAATGGCCCCACACATCAGGGAGGGCATACTTTAGATGTGATTTGCCGTAATTTTCCTGTATGTATTTCCGAACCCCTCCAAGTAACATGGTCCGATCATTTTCTGATCAATTTCTCTTGGACCATTTAGGTGCCTCATGCTCCTAGCAAGCAGGTCCAGGGGAAGCCAAAACATAAAATTGATCCTTCAGTCTTCTGCTCAACTTTGATAGACTCCCGTCCTCCGCCTTCTACCAGCTTGGAGGGAGCGGTGAAACATTTTGAGAGTTGGATTTTACAGGCTGTGGAACAGCTAGCTCCTTCCGACTCCGTAAAGTGGGTTAGAATCTCTCCATCCAAACCCTGGTATTCAAAGGAGCTTAAGGAGAAAAACGATATTGCAAAAAACTAGAACGGAACTGGAAAGCGGCTTACTGCCCTCTTGCTAAAATAGCACTTAGGAAGGCCCAGAAAGGCTACCATGCCTCCATAAATATAGCCAAAAGCCAGCACTATGCTGAACGAATAGCCCAGTCCCTCAATAACGCCAAGGACATTTTTTCCATTGTGCAAAGCTTTGTGACCCCGTGGGCAGAGGAGATAGCGCTACCTCCGTCAGCCTTCTGGTGTGAGAAACTTTTGAGTTTCTTCATTGATAAAATCCAGACTATGCAAGCCAGTTTTGTCCATGAACAGGAATTACTTATCCCGCTGAACATGGCCAGCCCCAGTCATGATGGTTTTAATCCATCCTTCTCCCTGTCTGAATTTTCTGCTGTTGCTCACCAAGACTCATTGACTATTTTGAAATCCCTGAAATCTGGCTCACCATCCGACCCTTGCCATGCCCGCTTGCTGGCGGCTGTGGCAGAAGTTGTTAATCCTGAAGTTAATTCATTCATCAATATGTCCTTACGATCTGCCATGGTTCCGCCAAATGGAAGCATACCAAACTTCTCCCTCTGCTGAAAAAACCCTCTCTTGACCCAGCCAACCCTGCCATCTATTAAGCTATTTCCCTCCTTCCAGCGGTAGCTAAGGTATGTGAAAAGGTGGTTTGTAAGCAGCTGGCCAATTTTGTAGAGACCTCAGGATCTTTTCATCCCGCTCAGTCAAGGTTCAGAGCTACTTATAGCACGGAGACGGCACTTGTGGAAATATCAGAAGCCATTAGAGAATGCTTGGATGGGGGCGGGAGAGCGGCTCTGATTTTATTGGACCTCTCTGCCACCTTTGACACGGTGCCACACTCACTGCTATTAGTGGGCCTTGCAAAAATTGGTGTCATCGGCCCAGCATGGGATTGGATTAAATACTTTTTGGCTGACAGATCACAGCAAGTGTGGCTACCTCTTTTCTCATCAAACCCACAAAAGGTGACTACTGGAGTTCCTCGGGGCTCTACCCTGAGCCCCCTCCTTTTTAATGTTTATGTCACCCCTCTGGTCTATCTGACTGAGGAGCTGGGAGCAAAAATCATCGCTTATGGAGATGATACCCAGCTCCTTTTCACTTGGAAAGACTCAGATATTTCTCCAGCGAAAGCTAAAAACTGTTTATCAGTTTATCAGCCATTTTCAAATGGCTAGCAGCTGCCCAGTTAAAGTGCAATGAGGGCGGTTCAGGGAAGCACTTTGGCCACCAGAATATCCACTTCCCAGATCCTCAGGACAGGCAATGAAGAACCTGGGCGTCTGGTTCGAGGAAAATCTCAGGTTCCCTACACATTTAAAAAAAACTGACCGGTCAATGTTTTGGTACATTAAAGTCTCTTAGGAGGTTTCTTCCTCTATTACCCAGGTCCGCCAAGGAAATGGTCATGCACGCTTTGATCCTTAGCCGCCTTGTCTATGCCAATGCACTTTACACTGGCCTACCAGGATACCAGCTTAAGAAACTCCAGGTAATACAGAACACTGCGGACAGAGTTCTGTTGGGTATCCCGGGCAGGTCCAGCCTCAAACATCATTTGCGGGATCTGCAGTGGCTACCAGTGGCTCAAAGAGTGAAATTTAAGGCCCTCACGATGGCCCATTCAGCCCTCTACGGCATAGGGTCCCTCTATTTGAGGAAGTGGTTTCGTTTTTATACTCCACGAAGGCATCTGCGTTCCCCTTTACAGTGCCTAGCTGCAATCCCTCGCTTTCGGCGGACAAGAATTGGAGGCAGCTCTCGATCCTTCAAAGCAGCCGAAGCTTGGAACTCTCTCCCCCTTGAACTGTGCAGCACTCATGACCCCGCCATGTTCAAGAAAAGACTTAAAACCCTGCTGTTTACCTAAGGATAATTTCCCCTGTTCCATACTATTTCCACTACTGGCTTTTCGCGACGGGACACTCCTGAGTAGCCATGTGTGCTAGAAATCACTGTAACATAACATAACATAAGTGTGATCACTTCATGATGAAGGGTCCCATGGGAAGCAAAGGTGAAGACTTGTCTTCCCATGGGAATATTTGTGAAGGGAAATGATGTGTCAGGACAGTATAGGTTATTTGTGGGTGTGGAGGAGGTTAGGGTTAGGTTTTATATAATGCAGCAAGAGGTTTAGCCTCTCTCTGGCTCTTACCCCTTGCGCTGCATATTCTCTTCGAGTGCCACCTAACCACCGAGGAGAGGGGGTGGAGGCTGGTTCTGTGGTATAGTTGGATAGGCATGGTTAGGACGGGTTGCGAGGCATTGGGAGCAGAAACGTGGGTGGTGGGAAGTCAGATGTGGACCAACCCACCCCTCGTGGCGGAGGGAAGGGGTGTACACTGTGTAAAATGACAATGTGCAGTATGCCCTGGGATAGGGCAAGGATGTGTTACATCGAAAGGATGTGTACGAAAGGAAAAGAGAATGAGTCTATGGAGGGAAGGAGACCATGGGACCAGGAGGTGTGAAGAAGAGTGAACCAACTGGATGGGTGAAAGTCTGGGTAGGAGGAACGAAGATGGGAGTTAAGAGATTTTCGTTATGATGTTAGATGTTTGTTAAAATGTTTTGTAGTTGGCAATCCTGTCCTAATAAATGGCCTTTTACACTACCTGGAGTGTTAAGTGTAATTACTTCACGATGTGTCTAATTTGTTATGCAAAAAATGTGTATAGAAACCCGTTAATTTTGCAGGTGAGCCAGAAGACTTTCCTGTTCTACTAGGGATGCTGTCTGAATTATTTTTGATTTTGCTGCTCCTTTGGGATTTTAAATAGTTTATGATTTTGCAAACTATGTATAACTTTGCACCTGAGAGCCTTTATGCCATTATACTGTACTGTTTATTTTTAATTTTTTATAAAACCCCTTTACATTTTTATTGATCTAGAACACAATTATTGAGATGGCCCGTTTTCTTTACTAATTGCTGTTTGGGGGTGGGCCTCAATGCACTATGTAATCTGTGGGAGAAACTGATTAGGCAACATTTTGGGGTGTAAAATTCTGGGGTGTCCAAAGTCTGGGGTATAGTGTTGCTCCCACAATACCTACTGCTATCATTCATGTAAATGTATTCCGAACATCATCTTTTATCTGAAAATATTCAGAGCCGGCTTAGACAGATTCAAAAAAGGTACTGAATGAATTTCTGCCAGATTGAAGAGAAAGTTACTTCCTTTCTGGTGTCTAGTTACCAGATCACTTGTATTTATTTTGTTCCTAAAAGTGAGGCCAGTGGCAAATGTGCACCCATGAGACTTCCTACTGCTGCTGACTAGTGGGGAATTTGGGCCTGCTACACTGTGTGAAGACGGGAAGTGGGCCGGCAGTGACACACAGAGGATTTACGAAAGATGGCAACCTTGAAGGCCAAACATGCATCTCATTAGCAATCCTTTTAGCTGTTTACAAGCCAATGCATGGATTTGACTGCTTTTGTGAAATTATTCCATTTATTTAAGTCTTCAAACTAGGCCAACTCAGTTCAGCTGCCCTATTAGTACATCATGCTTTGCACTGCACCAATGTTTACAACTCGATTTTTTAGACATACCACAAAAATGATATCATTTAACTTAGACCAATGAAAAATAATATAGACTGCTCCCAAGGGCTATATGGGTTGTCAGGCACTTGGCTGTAGGAAGAGTTCAGAGTTGTGCACAGTCAGAGCAGTCAAGCGTGGAGAAATTGAGCCGTAATTGAGCAGCTGAGGTGCTCATCAGTGACGAGGACACCGCAGAAGTGGCTGGTCGTGCAGGGTTCCAGTTGTTTTGGCTTCCCTACTACCCTCCTCCAATGGAGAGCCGCTCGGTGTGGAGAGGCTAGGTGGGGTCAGTCTCTCAGGTGGGAGCCTCAGCTAGGGAGAAGGTGGCACCAGTGTGGCTTGCGGCCCCACTGCCAAAGGCACCAAAAGCAACTGCGGCTGGGGTGCCCGTGGGCTGTCTAGCCTACAAGAGGAGAAGAGAGAAAGGGCTGTAACACTGGAGCAACATTGCGGAGCTTTGCCACATGAAGCCGGAGAGCCCACCAGGGCAGCTAGAGTATAACCTCACCCCGGATCTTGGTGCTGAGAGGTGAGTGCCTTTTGGAAGTAGAGGCGTGAGGTAGTGTGTGTAGTATAAGGGTCAAACAAAGTAGCTCTTAGCCCTTCTTCAAAGTGCCTTATTAAATTGGGTTTCAGATGGTCCAAAAGTGCTCTGTTGCCTTATTGGCAAGCCCAAAGAGCCAAAAGTAAAACTAAAAGTAAAAGCAAATATAAAAAAAATTCTCACAGGTAAAAATACAGTACTCAAGGTCAGACTGTTTTTTTTGCTTATGGAAATCAACCAGCCTCCAAGTTAAGACTGCAACAATGGGCACAAGAGTGTGGGCCATCCCTCTTCTATGTCCCAAAACAACATTTCATAAACTGAGAAGTAATTATGAATACCTACATGACCCCCTTGGAAAATACTAGCAGCCGGGAAGGACATCTGAGCCTAATCGTGGTGTAGTTTGGCTTCGCATCCCATCATTCAGCAATCCACAGAAAAGGGGCGAGCCGTTCCAATTTCTAATGACTACCTCATGGTTGCCCACATATTGCTCTCAGTTGGCTACTTTCCATGCTGAAGATTCACTCCCTGCCCCAAGTTGGGAGTTCTTTCATTCGCCTCAGATTCTAAACTGAGGCACAGAAGTGGGGTTAACTTGATTAACTTGCTCTTTTATCTGAGGTTAATGGAAATAGCACTACCTTATCAACCAGCTTGGGTGAACCTCAAAAGCTAATCTCTAGCGCTTCACTGTTGTCCCTCTATCCTGCTCTCAGGTCAGAGGGTGACAACTCAGACATCAAAACCTCTTAGGAAATTCTTGATGGGGAAGATGGCCTTTCTCCATCTTGGGTGAACTAACTAAATTCACTTGATGAAACAATAAAAGCTCTAAATGACCAGACAATTAAATTGGAGATTCAGATCAACGTATTACAGTCGATGGCCTCTGCCGTAGCAGATATTGATCACAAAGAGGAAACATTGTCACTCGTAATTAATCATACATCTTTGGCTGGTTCCTCAACTCGCAGTGTATATTCCACTATACCTAAAGCAGAAGCTCGCTGCTCATGCCAGCCCATAATAGATAAACTAACTGATCGACCAGAAATCTTCAGGATACTATCAAAGGAGGTGAAACACATTAAATAAACATTATCTTCACCAAAGCTGCGAGTTAATAATGCCCCTGTTTATTAATAATGCCCCTGTTTAGTCAACAAAGACAATTTTCAATGTAACGGCACAGTCTATTGTGTGTAGGAGGATCATAAAATCTCAGTAATAGAGTCACCTATTCAAACCTTAGGAGGCCAAGCAGCTCGTCTTAATCCATCACTCTTGACATCCTCTAATCATTCATCTGCCATGAATCTTGTTTCAGATTCTCAAGATCTTCACTCACTCCAGTCCTTGACAGAAAGGCAAACAGAAAAGGTTAAGAAAAGCCCACATCAAAACGATTTTGCAAACAGGATCACCATCTCTGACTATACAGAGTAGCAAACTGACTTCTGATCCAACTGTCTTCCAGCTGGTCCTGAAAAAGGAATCACACCATATCTGACCACACCGAGTGACAAACTGGCATATGAACCTCGAACTGCTCCTCTGCTGGTCAGGAAACTATTTCCCTGTTTTTGGAAGCAAAAAGTAACTCGACGAAAATCACATTTGGGTGCACATAAGAACCAGTAACCAGTTGTCTCTGCTACCGCAAGACTGCCAATAGCTGGTTGCTGAAAGAATTGTTTTTGTGCAAAAAGGGACACCTTCATGCACAAAACAATCCTGAAAGGCCAGTTCCACTTTCTATGTGTGCTGCATCCTGCAGCACACAAATAAAGAAGAAGTAACGTTACGCCTCAACTGGGGGAGGCATATCTTTTTGCACATTCCCAGGTTTACCAGGTTCTGGCAAATCTGGGAATGCATCAAAAACCATGGGAGTTGTGTGGGAACACCTATGCAATGCCCATAGTATGGCTTCCCAGGGCAGAGTAATGCAACACAGCATGTTGCGCTGCATGTGTTGCTATAGATTTTTTGAGCCACTCAGAGCCATGCAAAGTGGCTTTGCATAGTTTCCAACATCTGACTTTTTTTGCATCGCTCTTCCACCATGTTGCATGGTGCAAGAGCAACGCAAACGGATCATAAATATGACCCGAAGTCATTACATCTAGAAGGAAATTTACAGTCACAGCTAGTGATGTTTGAAAGTGGTGGGGCCAGGAGTAAAAAGGTGAAAGTCCAAATGGCAAATAAGGGGTTATGGGGGCTCTCCCCAAGAAATGTTTGAAAAATAGAGGGTAAAATTGTGCATTTTTAAGAAAATGTTGGCAGTGCTCTAACTTGCCTCATCCTCCTGCAGTGTCACTGGACATGTGGTACGAAGGCAAAAGAGCAAATAACAATAAAGGTTGTCACAACACATGGCCAATGACCATGTAGCATCAAAATAAAGCCACACAGTGACTGACCACTCATGTAATTCTCCTGCCCCCGTGCAGCCTTGTGTGCCCTTGCCTGCGGGACTACAGGCCGGCCATGAGAACCAATTTTGGTGCTAATATCAGACTGTCTGCACCAGTAAACAGAGTAAGAACAGAGCCATAATTGGTGGAGCAGGCACATTCAGTGCTCCAATGGGGACTCGGGGGCTGTGTCTGTGTTACCCTGGCTCCCTAACACAGCACAGATTTGGGAGGCCTTAAGTATGTATTTTAGGATGAAAATAATAAGACACCCGTCCAAACAGACATGCGCACTACAGTGTCTTCATCATGCCATAATGTAGGTTATTACTCTCACTGTCTTTCTGCCAATGCAAGGATTGGCCACACCCTCTAAGACATCTGGCGCTCATAGCAGCAGCACAATAGAAAGAGCACTGTGATTGGGCATAGGGGTTTGGAGGTAGGGCAAGGCATTCTAATTTAAACTAGAGCAACAATGTCATTAAAATTATAATTTTAATTTGATGTGGCAACTCGAGGGTGGGCGGTCAACGCCCCTCGCGCTCCAATAGAGACTTGTACTCAATGAATTGTTCTCTCACTACCCATGTTATGTATCCATTTTAAAATATTGTGCTGTTTTCGCTGTTTTCACTGAATCCCATGCCTCACTTGCGTCGTTCACCTCACACAAGTACTTTGTGGGCTTTTTATTTTTGGATTACAGTTAAATATGATTTATTAGTTTGATGTAACTAATACATTTTGTAGTAAGAGACTTCAATACAGACCGCATTT
Source organism: Triturus cristatus (assembly GCF_964204655.1). Taxonomy (NCBI): domain Eukaryota; kingdom Metazoa; phylum Chordata; class Amphibia; order Caudata; family Salamandridae; genus Triturus; species Triturus cristatus. Next base: position 1,030,538,049 of record NC_140590.1, read on the forward strand.
CTTCAATTTTATTTGTGTTTTCCTGTTTCTGTTCTCTAATTGATTTTACACCCTAACAAATTGTCTTGTATAAGCGTTACCTGTTGAGACGTTGTTTGTTACCATTTATTTTATCCATTCATCATGGGTGACCCTATATGCCACACTTGTCTTCCTTTATGCCTAGAATTACCTCCAGTATGCTAGCAACAGCATTTTACCAAGGGTGTCCCATACCAATAATTACCTCTAGTGTGCCTGTGGCAGCATTATGCCATGGTAGTCCTATATATCTGGTATTATCTCTAACATGCAAGGTCCCTGTCTGTTAATAATTGCCTCAAGTATTCTAACACCAGTGTTTTGCCAAGGCCAAAAACAGACTAGCAATCATAACACTATATTTTCATTCATGCTAATTTACATTCACTAACACGCTCATTCTCACCTATTCATTCTTAGTCATTCTTACTCAATTTCACTCATCCTTCTGACTCTTGCACTTAATCTTACATTTGCTCATACATTGTCACTAATTTTTACCCTGACAAACTCACACCTACTCACTCACACTGAGTTGCATGCACTCTTTTTTTAACTTATTTTTATTATTGCACGCACTCTTATGCTCACTCCATCATTCTTATTTACCCTGACTCACTCATACTCACTGAAATATAATCTCATTTGTTGCCACTCCTATCACTCACTGTCACTTTCACTCACACACACATGCTCACATAAACACTCCTTCTCTGACACAAACGCACTCTTCCCCCAAGCACACACACAACATACATTTACAAACACTCTTTACTTATCCGATGCTCCAGTTTCTTTTACACTAATAGTGAATATTATACAATTATTCATTGTTAACATAATTGAAAATGAGCTGAAAACAAGGTAAGACAACGTTGCTCCTGTTTTCCTGGCACTGATTTTGGAAACCTCTGGGGCCAGGGGTCGCAAAAGCAGTGCCAGGAGTTGGGGAGGGGGTCTGCCAAGGGTTGCAGCTGCAACACTGACAAACCCCTAAATTACTTCCATGCTTCGAAGCTCCAAAACAATAACTGAGACCTCTGTGTGGCATATAATTTGTCACATAACAATGTGCTAAAGACTAAAATTTCAAAAAATATATCTCTATATTTCACCCCCAACATGGCACCGAAGGCCAAGAAGGAAGCTGTCCCTGTTAAAACCGAAGCAAAGTCCAAGGCTTTGAAAGCTAAAAAGGCTGTTCTTAAGGGGGTACACAGTCACAAGAAGAAGAAAATTAGGACAGCCCCCACTTTCAGGAGGCCGGGGACCTTGAGGTTAAGGAAGCAACTGAAGCATCCCAGGAAGAGTGCTCCTCGTAGGAACAAACTTGTCCATTATGCAATTATTAAGTTCCCTCTTACCACGGAGGTTGAAGAAGATTTAAGATAACAACACACTGGTCTTCATAGTCTGGGCTAACAAGCACCAGATCAAACAGGCTGTAAAGAAGCTTTATGATATTGATGTTGCCACGGTCAACACACTGATCAGGCCAGACAGCGAGAAGAAGGCATATGTGCGTCTAGCTCCAGCCTATGATGCACTGGATGTTGCCAACAAAATTGGCATCATCTAAGCATGCTCTGTAGACGCCGGTACAGTTCAGAATATCTCTATAACTTGGAAGCCTTTCACCTCAGTACACTAGAATGAATTCTGCATTGATTGACATTTATTCAAAGTCATAGTTTCGAAATGTAAACTTTGAAACATTCACGCTTGTGATGATGGAGCTATTAGTAGGCCCACTGGAATTATGCAATCCTGCAGCCACAGCAATTTTTAGCCAAATTATGGATCTGCTGCATTTGTCACAGGTCATTGTCTGCTGCATAATCTGCAGAATTTGCAAAAGAATTGTTTCTAGATCAAACAAATCAAAAGTTACTAAAACATAGCAACATATGTTCCTTCACACTGGAAGTCCTGGCGCAAAGGTTGACTGGTCATCTTTCAGTTGCTTATTGCTGTACTTTGCAGTTAAATTGGTACCAATAAGGTAAAATGTTTTCAGAGACAGTGTTGCCATGTGTAAAAATGACAAAATAATGAAATAATGCTATCGCAAAATGTGCATAATTTGCCTTTTCATGCCACATAATTTAGTCAACCATGCTGCATAATTTGGTCCTCCTCTGATGCATAATTCCAGTTGCTCTGGCCTAGTGAACCAAGAGGCAAGTCAGTTGTCATGTGATCTGTGCATAGGTTTCTATACCATAAGGAACAACATTAAAGTCTATTAAAGCCTTAAAGTTAAGTTTTTGTAGAGACCACATCCTAAATTGAGTTTTTTAAAGTTACTCTTAAAAGTGACAATAAAAGAAAAGGAGGCAGAGTGAAATGAGGTAATGGGCTAGGGTAAGACAGGTTTTTGTCAAGCTGTAAACAATGTTTAAAATCTGGTTGCCTGGTTTTATGTTGCATAATTTATATAAATGGGAAGGGACTTGGTGACTGACAGAAGGGTGTGGGGGGCAGAAGCAACATAAAGACTTGACTTTAAGTTCCAAGAGGGCTTCTTCCAGAGCCAGAACTCAACGTCTGGTTCTGCTCTTAAATTGCACTTCCACCTCCTGTATACTAAACATTGGCATATCTAAAATGCTGATAATTTATTGCAGGACCAGCTTCAATAGTTCAAATTATACCAGACCCCCTACTTGCCAACCATGGTGAATTATTTAGAGTGTCTAGGGATACATCATCCTGCATTCACACAGCTCACACTACACTCACACAGGTTCACAAGTCACCCTGCGCTCACACGAGTGCTCTGCTCACCCATTACTAACTCAGTTCACCTCTCCCCCTCTCCCCCTCTCCATCCATTCACAAGAACACTCTGACCACCCAGTTCTCACATAGGCACACCACTTATCATGCACTCGTGCCTCTCACCCAGCCCTTACATACCACACCTCTAACACAGCACACATTAAATTATCCAGCACTATTGAACAAGCACAAATATCCACGAATGCCCTCATACAAAATCTGCTCTTCCCGCAGTACTAGATGCCTAATCAGTTGCTTCCATAACTATAGGTCCAGTACAAGAGGGTAGAGTATTTTGACGTATAGGAAAAGAGATTGAACTGAGGATGTGAGGGCTGGTGTGGGAGGTGGGATCAGTCTTAGGCTGTGGAGATCAGCTAAGAGGGAGTGGTGAAAACGGGCAAAGGCTGCAGGAGGGGGAGAAGCACAACAGGCTAAGGGTGAAGCACAATACCGAGTCGTGAGCTGGTGTTGGAACTGAGTAGGTGCTAAAGGCTGAGTGTGGTGCAAGTGGGTAAAGAGGTACTTTTTGGCCATGCACTGATCCCCCTAGGCCTTCATGAAAGGTAACTGTAAAGAAAGGAGGAGTCATCTGTGGCCAGACCTGCTGTTTTTGCTGCTTCCAAAGCAATGAAGTAGACCAAAATCAAGGCCCTGTTGGCCTGTATAATGATAGTGCTCTGCAGGGGAGGGGCTGGTGCCATAGGGGAGAGTGTGCTGAGGCTGCAGCTGGTGCCAGGGATGAGAGCAGGCCGTGGGAGAACTGGTGAAGTTGGGGAGAGTGAACTGAGGTTGCAGTCTGGTGTGGGAGGAGAGACGGGCATGAGGCTTTTGCAATGCGGGACCACAGGCTAAGGCTGCAGTGCCCAGCAGTTCTGGAGTGCCAAGAAGGTTGGACAGAACAAATAGTTCTTTCTGAATGTCAAAAATGCAAATAGGGAAAAAAAACAAGATGCCATTGTGTCATCGTTACGGACATAGCAACCATTTTGAATTAGGGAAAAAGTCTTATCGAGAAGCTCTATTCATCAATCTTGCACACTGCCATGTCATTGAGTTTTAATGGGGTAGTCCAGGACCTAGTCACAAAGGAGGGACTCTGGGCTTTTTGGACAGGTCCAGCATACGTGCCCAAACTTAGTAAAGATACAGAAAGTATGCTGTTCCTAATTACGAGACAAGGGAAAACTAGGGGAAACGGTTTTATGTGGTCATGAGATGTAGGAGGACGGGGATTCCTCCTCTTGAAATTTAGGGTCCTCACACACCCGGCTGGGTGTCACGCTTCATCATAGGGCTGCTCCACATCAGGTCGGCACTGCAATACCTGACGGGCTCCCTATGAGGGTCTCTTTGGCGGAGATCTTTTATTCCAAATTGCCGTTTGGTGCTGTGTGGGTGAGGGGCCTAAGCAGTGTAGATGAGTGAGTGGAGGTGTGTAACCTGAAGGAAGTTTAAAACAGGTTTGGAAGTGCCAACAAAAACAATTGTAATCAATAGGTCTCCCAACCTGATTAAAAGAGGCAACAGCGCATGTCTGAGGTTATGTCTCAGGTAGGGCGCTCTATTGTGTAGTCAACATGTTTCTCGCCTAGTAGTCAATCAATCTGGTGGCTATTCGTCAGGACCTTATAAAATCAAATCTATCTATTCACGGGTGGTTATATGGTGTAAACTACCTCTTTAAACCAGCTTAACACATACTCTGTGTAGTACCTGATAGAACATGACGAACCCCAGTCGGGTTTCTCATTTTACTTCATCAGTACCCGGCAGGTATCACACAAGGAATTTGCCTATGTAGTTTGCTGAATCAGCAACAGGCTCTCTGACCTACCCACTTCTGCCGGAATCGGGAGGTGCCGACTGGGGTTGGTCATGTTCAAGTCCAAGTGAGAAATCTAAGGATAAATACTTACTCCAGCCTGTCAATCATAATACAATTGTGTTTGACTAATAAATTTAAATTTCAGTTTGTCACTTCTTTCCCTCACATTGGCTATAAAGATATTTCCACCTGCATCGCTTGAAATGCTTGTCCTGCCACACTGACTGGAAGTGCTAGCCCCTTACCCCTGAAGTTGAGGTCTAGTTGCACCCCTTTCACACATAATACTTAGGTCGTAACTTTATGCCTCACCACTTTTAAAATCCACCAGCCACCACCATATACTACACAGTACAACACAACTACTTGGTCTATTCAATACCAGAACATGGATAAGTTTAAAAAGACAAAGGCCCTGATTAAGAGTGGGTTGCAATAATCTTGTTGTTTCCCTCCCCCAGAGTTACCATTTCCAGGGACAATTTAAGGAGAGAGAAATAAAGGAATTTACAACTTTCTAGGTAAGTACATGTAAGAATCTCACAGACTTACCCTGCTATTTCAACTGGGGATGATGCCTAGTTTCAGCAGGTGAAACATGAGTCAAACATTATGGAGATGTGGAATTCTCTCAAAACGTATCAGTCTGATGTGGCTTGTAACTCCTGATATTGTCATGGACACAGTGTTGGAGGGTATAACTGGAGTAAGGGCCCGTGCGCCCAGCTCACTTTATCCACTGGGTCACCTGACCGGTGAAGCCTGTGAGTGATGGATGTGGGATGGGTGTGGGACAGCCCTCTTGGACTGAGGGCTGTAGTTTGAGGTGCTCTTTTTCACACTACACATCCCTGGTAATGAGGTGAAGAACTAGTGAATAGTGAATGCCTGCTTCTACTCTGACTGTACGGCACAAGATGTAATTCTACATTACATGACATACTGAAATGTTGGGGGTTGTGTAAATACATTTTGAAAAAGAAAAAGAGGAAACATATGTTTTAGGTGGTTTGTATGGGACCACCAGGCGCACTAAAGCAGGTCTTGTTTAATATTTAAACAGATGTAACCCACTGGTGCTGAGGTTTTGCTTGCTAGTGACACTGTATGAGGTAGAAGCACATACAGAGATTTTTTTTCTTTATTGAAGACTTTGACTTAAAGTGAAGTGAAGGAGTGCTGTCAAACAGAATGTCTTGAGTAGCCAGGGTTTAAGTGAGACGTGTCTTGCCATTCTTCAGCACTAGCAGTACAATTAAATTTACATTGTAATGGGTTCGTAACCGGCCCTATGCTCACAACCATAACATTACAAGCAAAAAGCACAGGGGCAGATTTACAAGCCCCTTGCGACACTTTTGCGATGCCATTGTGTCACTTTTGTGATGCAGCGGCGGCAGCGTAAGCAGTGCAGCCAATTAACAACGTGACACATCTAGGGAGATGCGTCATGTTCTAAAGCCCTGTGTCACATTATACCTGCATCAGGTATAAGGTATGCAGGGTGGGCATTCCAACCCAGAAAAGCCTTGTAGAAGTGACGCAGTGAATTCTACAAGATTTCACTGCGCCACTTCCAGGATGCCACTGTGTCAAAACCTTACGCTTGCTTAAAGTAGGTGTAAGGAGTGACGCAGTACAATGAGTATAGGCCTCCCCATGCATTGGTAGAGTTGTGTCGTGCTTGCAACACGACTCCAGCAATGCGTGACTTTTGGGCCAACAGATGGGTAAAGATTTCTGACGCATCTGTCAATCTTGGGCCATGGTGCTCTGTATTGTAAATACAGAACAAAAACAAAAGCCAATGCTGCATATAACTCACCTATACTTCAAAAAGTGAACTGAGTGAAACAGTGACACTAGCAACCACTTTTTCCGTTGGATTTAATCCTGGAATTACTTTTCATTTTACATTTAATTGCATTTTCAGTTAACAAAACATATTCATTACAAAAACATGAACACAATTACCACGACAATATATACATTTATACTAAACTTTATGCAATTTGACACCACTATATTCAATCTAACACTCACCCATATGAACAACACTCATACTACTCATACATCCTCACTGAACAAAATACACAATAAACCAATGATGCTCAATGAATATATACACACAGGCCATCAATGAACAAAAATGAACATAGTTGTGAATCTCTATACTGTATTCTTTAAACAAGATTGGCCAAAGGTGAAACAGGTCTACGCGTTTCGAATCCCTTTGTGTACAGGGATTCTCATCAGGACCAACACTTGGCTGAAAACAAAACAGAGAGAATATGTTTTACTGAGCTGACCCACTCTGTTATAGTTTAGCTGCATGGATTACAAGGAGTTCTTACCTTAATCTAAGGAAGGGGAAATCTCAACCCGAATCCTAAAAGGAACAAAACCGACAACTTGTCAACTCTTCATGTTTTAATGACAAAAGGGAAACCCACGTACAAGCGCCATCTGAGACTGAAACTAGCTCATCTTACTTGTAAGACTGTGGTGTGTGCGACAAAGTGACGGGTCAACAAAGGCTTATCTTCTTACTGGAGCTTTGTAAGTCCACGGACAATATTGCGGTGGCTCTCAGCATGTCAACAATCTGAAATCACGAAAAAGCAGCCTGTCAGTGTTAGCTTTAATATTGTACGGTGTAGCGTGGGTTGTTAGGGAGGTGTAGAATTTTACCTCCGAAGGCGAGAGCAAGAGGAGTCTAATAATCTCCTTTCTTCAATCTGCTCAAACACTCGTGGAATCTCCAAAACGGGGTCAGACCAAACAGGAACTAAGCCGGCCGTCGAGACAAACTCTCAGCATGTAAAGGGTCTGAGGAATGAGTGGTAGAGCGTCAATTAATGTGCGCCTTTGAATAAACAGTGTCTAAAGAGTCCGTTACGGGGCGAAAGCTCTTACCTCAAGGAGCAACAGTGCTCGCGTTTCTTTACTTCAATGGTCCGCCTCCATGTTGGTGCGAGCTGTGAAGATTCCAAATGAAGCCGGTATTTGAGTATGCACGAGAGTCTCGGCTCAAAGGCTCATGGGATTTGTGGTCTTGCATTATATTTGAGTGTCTGTTTTTTGTTAGAGCCCGAAGGCTAGAAAAATGGAACAAGCTTTAAAAAAAGGGTAAGTTGGACCGGGCTCCATGGAGTTGCAAACTTGGGGGACCTTAGTCTTCATTTGTAGTCAAGGGTGCGCGAGCGGCTGAACTACAAAAAACATGGGAGTTGTAGTCTGAGCCAGATGTTTATTCGCCGGCAGCGCAAGCGCTAGAAAAAAACCTTTATCGGTCGCTGTATATACAATGGATGTGCTAGATCATAGATTGTAGATCTCAGAAAGTTTGTTTAATCCGTCCACGGACGTATTGAATTTGATGATAAGCATAGCTTCTCTTTGGAGTAATTTAACATCCAGGTCGCCACCTCTCTGATCTTGTTCCACTCTGGAAATCACTGTCCATTTTAAATCTTTTTCTGTATGTTTTTTCAAAAACCAATGGTTCACCAATGGGGCATTTTGCACGTTTTTACGAATCCGTGATTTATGTTGCTGAATTCGATGCCTTACCTCCTGGTTGGTCTTACCAATGTAAAGTTTATCGCACGGACAACAAATGCCATACACTACAAACTTTGACTTACAGTTCGAAAAGGTCTCATGCTTCCAGTGAGTGCCATTGTGGGAGAACAGATTCCCTTCAATGGTGGAATCACAGCACACACATGTCCCACACCTATGGTGTCCCTGTATAGGCGGGAGGCTCAACATATTTCTTACATCAGTGCCTTTTGTTTTGGGTAGTGCTGCTCGCACTATTTGGTTTGCGATACTTTTATCCTTCTTAAAGGCAAATAAGGGGAAATCGTTTAGGGGCATATGCATCAACATTAGCATTTGCGATTCCTTATTAGCGAAAAATAAGGAATCGCTAATAAGGAATAGCAAAAGGCTATGCATGTAGGAATCGCTATTCAAATAGCGATTCCTTAACATTCCTTATTACCGAATCGGTAATACCGAATCGGTAATAAGGAATACCTACCCATTCATTCCCATGGGCTTGGAGGCCCATAGGAATGAATGTAAAGCCATTCTGTATTAGCGATTCGGTATTACCGAATCGCTAATAGCTGGAGCACTTTCAAGGGTGCCAGGGTGTCAAAAGGACACCCTGTTGCACCCCTGAAAATGATATGTGCACATATGTTGCACACACACATGCTCTAAGGGCATGTGTGTGCGCAACATGACACTTTGAAAAATGCACAAAAGTGCATTTTTCAAAGTTTTTGCAAATTACCATGCAGTTCATCTTCATGGTAATTTGCTCCCCTTATTAGCGAAATCGCTAATTTTTTAACTTTGATGCATTGCATTTAAGGAATCTCACTTTGGGATTCCTTAAATGCAATCGCTATTTAAGGAATCGGTATTTAAGGAATCCCTATTTAAAGAATCGCTATTTAAGGATTCCTTAAATACCGATTTCTGCTTTTGGGTTGATGCATTGGGATTGGGAATTTTTTACTTAATACCGGGAGCTAATAAGGAATCGGTATTTTACCGACTGGATTTTGGCTTGATGCATAAGGGTGTTAGTGTTTTATCCAGGTTCCTTACCAGGTGCCAATTTTGGTTAATGATCTTCTTAAACCAATTAGATGTTGGACTGAATGTTGAGACGCAAACAATTCTCTCAGTTTTTGGTTTATCACGTCTTTCAAGTAAAGCTTCTCGTGGTGTCCACCAAGCTCGTTTGATAGCTTTTTTCAAAAGTTTCTTTGTGTATCCTCTGGCTAGTAGGTTCACCTTAAGTTTCTCCGCATGTAGGAAATATTCGTCCCTAAATGAACAGTTTCTGCGAATTCGCAGAAATTGCCCATAGGGCAAATTTTCTCTTAGGCTGCGTGGGTGGTTACTTGAGTAATGCAGAGCTCTGTTTCGGTCCGTTTCCTTCTTGTATAGTGTGGTCATTAAGCGTCCATCTGTAGGGTATACCTCAACGTCCAGAAATGGCTTTTTAGATTTGGAATAATTCATGCTGAATTTTATATCAGGTGTTCTATTGTTGAGCCAATTGAAGAAGGATTGCAGCTTTTCTTCTTCGCCAGTCCAAATCATAAAAACGTCATCGATGTATCGGGCCCAACTTGCTTTAGAGACGACTTCTTCTATCAAGTCAAAGGCGTGGCTATGGGCTGTCCTTTTGCTCCTGAGCTAGCTGTTCTCTACAGGTCCAAATATGAGGATAGATTTGTCCATAATAATAATCCATTTTCAGACTGTATCAGCAGTTGGGTCCGATACATTGACGACGTTTTTATGATTTGGACTTGCGAAGAAGAAAAGCTGCAATCCTTCTTCAATTGGCTCAACAATAGAACACCTGATATAAAATTCAGCATGAATTATTCCAAACGTGCAAAATGCCCCATTGGTGAGCCATTGGTTTTTGAAAAAACATACAGAAAAAGATTTAAAATGGACAGTGATTTCCAGAGTGGAACAAGATCAGAGAGGTGGCGACCTGGATGTTAAATTACTCCAAAGAGAAGCTATGCTTATCATCAAATTCAATACGTCCGTGGACGGATTAAACGAACTTTCTGAGATCTACAATCTATGATCTAGCACATCCATTGTATATACAGCGACCGATAAAGGTTTTTTTCTAGCGCTTGCGCTGCCGGCGAATAAACATCTGGCTTACTACAACTCCCATGTTTTTTGTAGTTCAGCCGCTCGCGCACCCTTGACTACAAATGAAGACTAAGGTCCCCCAAGTTTGCAACTCCATGGAGCCCGGTCCAACTTACCCTTTTTTTAAAGCTCGTTCCATTTTTCTAGCCTTCGGGCTCTAACAAAAAACAGACACTCAAATATAATGCAAGACCACAAATCCCATGAGCCTTTGAGCCGAGACTCTCGTGCATACTCAAATACCGGCTTCATTTGGAATCTTCACAGCTCGCACCAACATGGAGGCGGACCATTGAAGCAAAGAAACGCGAGCACTGTTGCTCCTTGAGGTAAGAGCTTTCGCCCCGTAACGGACTCTTTAGACACTGTTTATTCAAAGGCGCACATTAATTGACGCTCTACCACTCATTCCTCAGACCCTTTACATGCTGAGAGTTTGTCTCGACGGCCGGCTTAGTTCCTGTTTGGTCTGACCCCGTTTCGGAGATGCCACGAGTGTTTGAGCAGATTGAAGAAAGGAGATTATTAGACTCCTCTTGCTCTCGCCTTCGGAGGTAAAATTCTACACCTCCCTAACAACCCACGCTACACCGTACAATATTAAAGCTAACACTGACAGGCTGCTTTTTCGTGATTTCAGATTGTTCACATGCCGAGAGCCACCGCAATATTGTCCGTGGACTTACAAAGCTCCAGTAAGAAGATAAGCCTTTGTTGACCCGTCACTTTGTCGCACACACCACATTCTTACAAGTAAGATGAGCTAGTTTCAGTCTCAGATGGCGCTTGTACGTGGGTTTCCCTTTTGTCATTAAAACATGAAGAGTTGACAAGTTGTCGGTTTTGTTCCTTTTAGGATTCGGGTTGAGATTTCCCCTTCCTTAGATTAAGGTAAGAACTCCTTGTAATCCATGCAGCTACACTATAACAGAGTGGGTCAGCTCAGTAAAACATATTCTCTCTGTTTTGTTTTCAGCCAAGTGTTGGTCCTGATGAGAATCCCTGTACACAAAGGGATTCGAAACGCGTAGACCTGTTTCACCTTTGGCCAATCTTGTTTAAAGAATACAGTATAGAGATTCACAACTATGTTCATTTTTGTTCATTGATGGCCTGTGTGTATATATTCATTGAGCATCATTGGTTTATTGTGTATTTTGTTCAGTGAGGATGTATGAGTAGTATGAGTGTTGTTCATATGGGTGAGTGTTAGATTGAATATAGTGGTGTCAAATTGCATAAAGTTTAGTATAAATGTATATATTGTCGTGGTAATTGTGTTCATGTTTTTGTAATGAATATGTTTTGTTAACTGAAAATGCAATTAAATGTAAAATGAAAAGTAATTCCAGGATTAAATCCAACGGAAAAAGTGGTTGCTAGTGTCACTGTTTCACTCAGTTCACTTTTTGAAGTATAGGTGAGTTATATGCAGCATTGGCTTTTGTTTTTGTTCTTTAATTATAATTGGTTTGGCCTTGCTGCCATTCGAGCCAGAACCCTATATTGGTTTTCTAGTATTGTAAATACAGCACATCCATGGTGGTGCAAGGGTATCGCAGGCTGACACAGGGAAAATGACGCATTTCTACAGATGTGTCAGTTTCTTGTAAATCTGCCCCACTGTTCTGTTACTCAACAATTAGTATAAGAACCCTTAAGGTAATCCAAGTCAAAGATGCAGTCTGTGCATACATTGCACATGTTTTACTTCATGTTGTGTGCCATATGTTTCTCACAGCACTCTTACTGGTCCATACAGATGTGCAGACTATTGCTCAGCCGCGGTCGGTAGTAGGAGTAACTGCAGGGCGGTGACGTGGGGAGGGGGAGGGGCAGGGTGGGGGGTAGTAAACTATGGATTACGGAGGTTTACAGGTAAGTTAACATATAAATTAATAAAACAAATTTTGTTGCGTGAACTGCATCCCCAAATGCGATGCAGTGCACGCAACGAAATTTGTTTTATTCATTCATATGTTAACTTACCTGTAAACCTCCGTAATCCATAGTTTACTACCCCCCCACCCTGCCTCTCCCCTCCCCACGTCACCGCCCTGCAGTTACTCCTACTACCGACCACGGCTGCTATTGCTCATCCAGTCCTTGGCCGCTCTGCAGAGCTCACAGAGTAACGGTCGTGTATCCACCCATTGTCATTACAATTCTGTGGAGAAGTCTGTGAAGGAGTTCCAAAACTGTCAATATTCACTGTGCCAAAGAGAAGGAAAAGCCGGGCAAGAATGACAAACATTTTGCGCTGTGTTTGCAGAACAATAGTGATGCAAAACAGCACTAAGGTGCCGATTACGATCCGGCAAAAACCGGGTACGAACCGTCGGACGGAGCATATTCCCCGTCCGACGCGTACCCGGTCGTGTAAATATACAAACATGGAATTACGATTCGGACGGAAACACCTTTTCCGTACGAATCGTACAAAACACCGACCGACTAAAATAAATGTACAAATGCGATCCGGGAAAGCGCCGACCTGACGTCGGGACGCACGCAGCCTGCCATTCACGAACCAGGAATTACGATTCGCACCGACGTCATCCCGCACGGTGAATATTTTCCGGCTGCCAAAAACTGCCGGGAAATCAGGACGACGCGAACAAGGAGTACCAGTACGCGACGGACAGACAGGACGACGTGAACAAGGAGTACCAGTACGCGACGGACAGACAGGACGACGCGAACAAGGAGTACCAGTACGCGACGGACAGACAGGACGACGCGAAAAAGGAGTACCAGTACGCGACGGACAGACATGGACCCGAACCTACGTGTCATCCCGGCCCTCATAGCAGTCGACCTCCTCTACAGGTTACGACGCAGACGCCGCAGAAGGTCAGAACAACTAAGGGAGGGGGGAAAGGGGGGGAAGGGGGGTCAGTAGCAGGGGCAGGCCACAAAACCCCCACCATAGTCACACAGCACACATGCCCTGGACATACCTGACTCCCAGGCCCTGGTCACTACGAGGGGGTGGGGCCTTGTCCAGCCAAGCCAGCGACTGCCACAACGGAAGTCCTTGACGACGCAAACCTGCAACACAACCAGACAGGTACGTCCCGTACCCACGCCTTAAGAGCATGGGTACGAGTCGTACCACGCCCACACCTATGTCACCCCAACAATGGCGGGACGGCTCGTACCCACGTGGCAAAGGCCTGGGGACGGCCCGCACAAGCATCACATAGCGTGGGGACGGATATGTACGGACCGTACCCCCACCCCATATGCATGGAGCGGACCCCCAACAGTGCAAGTACGACACGTACCCCCACCCGCGGACGTATGGAGCATACCCCCCACCCCAACAGTGTAAGTACGACACGTACCCTCACCCGTGGACGCATGGAGCGTACCCCCACCCCAACAGTGTAAGTACGACCCGTACCCCCACCCGCGGACGTATGGAGCGTACCCCCACCCCAACAGTGTAAGTACGACACGTACCCTCACCTCGAATGCATGGAGCGTACCCCCCACCCCAACAGTGTAAGTACGACCCGTGGCCTCACCCGCGGACGAATGGAGCGTACCCCCACCCCAACAGTGTAAGTACGACACGTACCCTCACCTCGAATGCATGGAGCGTACCCTCCACCCCAACAGTGTAAGTACGACCCGTGGCCTCACCCGCGGACGAATGGAGCGTACCCCCACCCCAACAGTGTAAGTACGACACGTACCCTCACCTCGAATGCATGGAGCATACCCCCCACCCCAACAGTGTAAGTACGACCTGTACCCTCACCCGCGGACGAATGGAGCGTACCCCCACCCCAACAGTGTAAGTACGACACGTACCCTCACCTCGAATGCATGGAGCGTACCCCCCACCCCAACAGTGTAAGTACGACCCGTACCCTCACCCGCGGACGAATGGAGCGTACCCCCACCCCAACAGTGTAAGTACGACACGTACCCCCACCTCGAATGCATGGAGCGTACCCACATCCGTGTATGTAATGAGCTTACATATTGTGAAATGGGAGAGGTGTGTGCAGAGTCCTCCCAGCAGTGCCCAGAGACAGGAGGGGTGGGTGCAGAGTCCTCCCAGCAGTGCCCAGAGACAGGAGGGGTGGGTGCAGAGTCCTCCCAGCAGTGCCCTGAGACAGGAGGGGTGGGTTCCTATCACTCCCAGCAGTGCCCAGAGACAGGAGGGGTGGGTGCAGAGTCCTCCCAGCAGTGCCCTGAGACAGGAGGGGTGGGTTCCTATCACTCCCAGCAGTGCCCAGACACAGGAGGGGTGGGTGCCTATCACTCCCAGCAGTGCCCAGAGACAGGAGGGGTGGGTGCAGAGTCCTCCCAGCAGTGCCCTGAGACAGGAGGGGTGGGTGCAGAGTCCTCCCAGCAGTGCCCTGAGACAGGAGGGGTGGGTGCAGAGTCCTCCCAGCAGTGCCCTGAGACAGGAGGGGTGTGTGCAGAGTCCTCCCAGCAGTGCCCTGAGACAGGAGGGGTGGGTGCCTAACACTCCCACCAGTGCCCAGACATGAGAGGGGTGGGTGCAGAGTCCTCCCAGCAGTGCCCTGAGACAGGAGAGGTGGGTGCAGAGTCCTCCCAGCAGTGCCCTGAGACAGGAGGGGTGGGTTCCTATCACTCCCAGCAGTGCCCAGAGACAGGAGGGGTGGGTGCAGAGTCCTCCCAGCAGTGCCCTGAGACAGGAGGGGTGGGTTCCTATCACTCCCAGCAGTGCCCAGAGACAGGAGGGGTGGGTGCAGAGTCCTCCCAGCAGTGCCCTGAGACAGGAGGGGTGGGTGCAGAGTCCTCCCAGCAGTGCCCTGAGACAGGATGGGTGGGTTCCTATCACTCCCAGCAGTGCCCAGAGACAGGAGGGGTGGGTGCAGAGTCCTCCCAGCAGTGCCCTGAGACAGGAGGGGTGGGTGCAGAGTCCTCCCAGCAGTGCCCTGAGACAGGAGGGGTGGGTTCCTATCACTCCCAGCAGTGCCCAGAGACAGGAGGGGTGAGTGCCCATCACTCCCAGCAGTGCCCATGGAACGCAAAGGGTGCAGTAGCCACAGATACCATGCCCACAAATGTCAGTCAGGTGCACAAAGACCCTGCAGTACATGTACCACATGTGTGCGAGGCTGGAAGTATACGCATGCATAGGGCCAAAAAGAAAACATGTCCACATGAAGTCATGTCAATAGTCCACATACACAAGTACAATGACTACCAAGGATGCCACGAATGATGCAGGTGGAGAATGGCTCAGCATGCATGTGCAAAGGTGAAGGACTACGTCACACACCCAGCTAATGTACACACAGCTCTGCGCTAAAGTCAGGGGACACCCTGCAGGGAAGAAGTCAGGGTACACAGAGGAAGGAATACACCTTGGGACAATTGCAACATGCAGCAACTGCTTACATGAATGGAGAAAGGTAGCTAACACCGTGTGATGGCACACAGATCCCAGGGTCCCCCCTATGAGCAGCACACTACTACATTTCCCACACACCCAACACATGACCAACACCCACAACCATGTAGCAGCCCCACCAACAGTAATGCCAGCAAAGCAGGAGTGTTCCAAGGGCAAAAAATAAATAGCTTTATTCAGCATGAGCAAAAAACTAGTATGAAGTAAGTCCAATAATTACAAAGCCCATAGGGCAGTCCAGGAGTCACAGCTGGATGGGGGACACAGTGGGATGCGTGTCCCCTAGCTTGCATGCACAGTTACAAGCCGTTGTCTTCCACAGGGGTGAGGGCATCATGTTGGGGGGAAGGAACAGGCACCGCAGGGACAGGAGGGCGAAGGGTAGGCGACGTGGGTGCAGGGATGGAGGACTCCACCACAGGGGGTGGGGCAGGGCCAAAGGTGGATTCTAGGAGCGCGCTGCACACCTCGGCAAGGTCCTCCAGGGACTCCCCTGCACCCGAAGGAACCACAGGCCCCAAGGAGGGGGGGGGTCAGAGGGATGGGTTGCAGCGCCACTGGGGGAGGGTGTGGACAGGGGGGGACTCAAGCACCCTGACCGTGGACTTCCTTGACCGCTTGCGGGGTGGTGTCACTGTGGGGCTCAGGGACAGAGCGGCCATGAAGGAGTCTTTGGGGGAGATCTGGCCAGGAGAGCTGAGGGGAGGTGATTTGGAGGGAGTGGATTTGGTGGAATGCGGACTCCCACTCTGGCTGCGTGTCGCACGTTTGCCCCCCGACCCAGTGGGTGTGCCTACTTCACCCTGTGTGTGCGTGTCAGGAGGTGTGCGGCGGACCTTCCCTGCTGGTGTGGTGCCTGTGTGTGTTGTGGTGGGTGCATGCTTACGTCTGGGTGTATGTGGGACAGGTATGGGAGTAGGAAGTGTGGAAGGGGCAGGGGAAGGGGGTGGGATGTAGCGCTGCAGGAGACCCACTGCTGCAGTCAGTGTGGAGTCTATGGACCTCAGCAAGTTGCGTTGGTCAGCCTGCGATGAATGAATGCCCTCCAAGTATGCCTCCATGTTGTTGAGGACCTGGCTGTGGGCATGGAGGACATTAAGGATCGCAGTCTGACCAATCTGCAACTGCCGCTGGATGTCCACAGACTCAGCATTGGCGGCAGCAGTGGAGACAGGGGCAGGGGGTGCGGTGCCTGGCAGGAAGGAGACATGTGGTGACCGGGCACGTTGGGAAGGGACACGAGCACGTGGGAGGCGGCTGATGCCAATGGAGGGGGCGGTGCGAGATGTAGGGCTGCTGTCAGATGGTGGTGCAGCCACCGCCCACTCGGAGAGATCATCCTCGGACCCGTCAGCTTCATACTCTGTTGTGCCAGTCGACAGGTCCCCGGGTTCACTCTCCTCCGCCTCAGTCCCACTCGAAGTGCCAGCCCCGATGTCACCGCTGGCACTGGTGCTCGGTCCCTCCGCGCCGTCTGTGTCCATGTCTCCCTCCGTGTCCCCCGACGATGCTGTGGGCAGGGTGAAGAGACAGAAATTAATAATACACCTGTATACATATGTCACATGAGTCAAATCTACTTAGGTTACAGTGCATAGCCTGAAACAAAGGAAGAGTTACAACTACAAAACAAGGTACATATGTAGGCCCTGCAAGACACAGTTGTGTGACCCACCATGCCATGGAAAAACTATGGAGAGCATGACACAATAGCAAATGAGATGACATGGAATTTTGACTGAGGAGCAAGGCCCTGGGGACAATACAGCACTGCATCTGCACCACACAGCGTGGCAGGAAATTGGGATGAGCAGGGACCATATCCAGGAACTAGAGGCACATGCAGCATAGGTAATACTGATAACATGCCCACCCTGACTGGCACACTGCACCTTGAGTGTATGTCCAGACAAACATCACACACTGGCCAGTCCTAGCAAGGAGATAACAGGTCTTGACATGTAGACCATGCCCGCACCGCCCACCCCCTACATGAGACAAATCTGTGGAGACACAGGAAGCACTTACATCTCTTAGTCTGGGTGAAATACACATGGGATGCAATAATTCAAGATTGCACACCAAATACCCAAGGTGCGCCTGTCCAAATAATCATGTACAAATGGGCATCATCAGATGATTGCAACAAGACACACAGGCAATGGCCACCGTGAGTATGTACTTGGAAAATCAGGTCAGGCTGGACAGTGGACACTTGTAATACATCTCACGTCAAGAAACATGGTGCCAGGGGACAATGGCACAGAGCACAACCTATGCTGTAGACACAGAGATTGTCGACATTCTCGGATTACACACATGATACCTAGGAAAATATGCCCCTGGGGACAGTAGTGGCCACACAACTCCATGCTCCTGAATGGGAATGACTGCAACACACGCTAACATCCCTGCACTATGCGTAACGCACACTCATGCACATCATGTCACAGGCCACCACATGGGACATGCCTGCTGGAAGGCCTGGCACTCGAGAGATTAACTCTCATGTCTGGACTCAGCATTAGTGCCAACTGACATGGAACCCACAAGTCCAGAACTGGACAGGGCACAGGCAAGGTCACAAAACCTGTTACACATCACCCCCACACATGATGCTGCAGGCATTGTACACTTGTAGAAGGTGTCAGGCTACATAACCTTGTGATGGAGTGACTACACACAGACCAGGGAACACATTGCAAGGAGGGGAAGGGAGGCAGGAGAGCACTGCAATACTGTGGGGAACAGGATCTGCACAGCACCATAAACCCTGGAAGTGTATCCATGGAACAGTGCACTTACCAATGCTGGTGAAACACAACAAACACACACATGTACCTACCCCCTTCCGGCTGCTGCATCTCCTGTAGACGCCTGTCCAAGTCTGGAAAGACCACCGCCAGCGGTTCTTGTGGCTCTCAGGTGAGTCCCCCAGCAGGACCCGTGCGATCTTCCGCGTCCAGCACCGGATACCCTGCCAGCGTTTCCTCACCTGGGACAGGAGCCGCCTCCGACCATCCGCACTCCTCACGGCGCTGACGGCGTCCAGCCATATCTGCTCCTTGGCAGAGGCGTCTACCTGTGAGGATGAACAAGTGACACTACATCAATACACCTTGCACATGTCACAGGGACACAGATTAGAACACATTTACTGTTTACAACAAGGCATAGTGTGCATCCAACGCATTGCACCTTTGTCATAGGGACATGATCCTCTGGGGGAAGGCCAAAAGCAGTACGTGCCATTGAAAGGACACAGGTGGAATGAGGGCAACTACACAATCAATGATCCAGGCTCACACTGTGCATCACACCCACCCCTCCTGTCTCAGGGCACTGCTGGGAGGACTCTGCACCCACCCCTCCTGTCACAGGGCACTGCTGGGAGGACTCTGCACACACCCCTCCTGTCTCAGGGCACTGCTGGGAGGACTCTGCACCCACCCCTCCTGTCTCAGGGCACTGCTGGGAGGACTCTGCACACACCCCTCCTGTCTCAGGGCACTGCTGGGAGGACTCTGCACCCACCCCTCCTGTCTCAGGGCACTGCTGGGAGTGATAGGCACCCACCCCTCCTGTCTCAGGGCACTGCTGGGAGGACTCTGCACCCACCCCTCTCATTTCTGGGCACTGTTGGGAGTGTTGGGCACCCACCCCTCCTGTCTCAGGGCACTGCTGGGAGGACTCTGCACCCACCCCTCCTGTCTCAGGGCACTGCTGGGAGGACTCTGCACACACCCCTCCTGTCTCAGGGCACTGCTGGGAGGACTCTGCACCCACCCCTCCTGTCTCAGGGCACTGCTGGGAGGACTCTGCACACACCCCTCCTGTCTCAGGGCACTGCTGGGAGGACTCTGCACACACCCCTCCTGTCTCAGGGCACTGCTGGGAGGACTCTGCACCCACCCCTCCTGTCTCAGGGCACTGCTGGGAGGACTCTGCACACACCCCTCCTGTCTCAGGGCACTGCTGGGAGGACTCTGCACCCACCCCTCCTGTCTCAGGGCACTGCTGGGAGTGATAGGCACCCACCCCTCCTGTCTCAGGGCACTGCTGGGAGGACTCTGCACACACCCCTCCTGTCTCAGGGCACTGCTGGGACGACTCTGCACCCACCCCTCCTGTCTCAGGGCACTGCTGGGAGGACTCTGCACACACCCCTCCTGTCTCAGGGCACTGCTGGGAGGACTCTGCACCCACCCCTCCTGTCTCAGGGCACTGCTGGGAGTGATAGGCACCCACCCCTCCTGTCGCAGGGCACTGCTGGGAGGACTCTGCACACACCCCTCCTGTCTCAGGGCACTGGTGGGAGTGATAGGCACCCACCCCTCCTGTCTCAGGGCACTGCTGGGAGACATCAGGCATTCCCCCCCTGGGACCCCCCCTACAGTACATAGCATGTGTGTCACACCTGGACACAATGGCAGAAGTCACAGTCACAAAAAAGGGACACAGTCTGTGCCAGTGGACACTGCACTCACCTGATAACCTGGTCGCCCATACAGCATGGGGTACCGTGGGAGGATCACATCCACCAAAGCCATGTTCTCCTCCAGGGTGAATGGCTGTGACCTCTCCACAGCCCTTGACATGGTTCCAGGGAATCAGTAGCAGCAGCTGGGTCGTGGAATACAGAGATGTGCAGGCAAGTGCTCCCTCATGGGACCTGGCTGCCTTATATCTGCCTTGCTGGCCCATCTCATGCACAGGAGTACAGAGTGATTGGTCACTCACATTTGCATCCTATGTTTCCTCCAATCCCTTCAAACCTAGCAGTCTGTGGGTTCTCAATCTGTTTTTTTCTCCTGTATGATGTCAGCCCCACAAACACATTGCAACAAAGTAGATTCATTCCAACTGACTTCTGCTGTGCACCTTCCTGAACAAATTCAAAATTTAAACTTGGTCTCCATGACAACCAGCATGCATGTAGGCCTTAATACTTGTCCCTCATGTGTCCCCTATGTAATTTGGAGCTTCACACACAGGTATGGTGCGTTCCGGGGCCCTAGGGCACCCCAAATGCATTGCAACGGCCCGTACACGCGTGCCTACATTCACTATCACTATGGGTGTCCTCGCGTATGCGTACTCATAGTGGTACGGGCCGTACACACGCCTGTACGCTCACTATCACTACGTGTACGCATACGCGAGGACACCCATAGTGATAGGGAGCGTACAGGCGTGTGTACGGCCCGTACCACTATGAGTACGCATACGCGAGGACACCCATAGTGATAGGGAGCGTACAGGCGTGTGTACGGCCCTACCACAATGGGTGTTCTTGCGTATGCGTACTCGTAGTGGTACGGACCGTACACATGCCTGTACGCTCGCCATCACGATGGGTACACATACGGCAGCACTCCCATAGTGATATGGGAACGTACACAGGCCCTCTTAGCAGCAGTACGGCGGTTTTCACACATCACAGTGGTGACAGGCGGCACACAGGTAGGAATAGGGCGGACATACTTGTCCATGGATGGACATACTTGTCCATGAATGGACATCAAGGCATCGTCTGTGCATTACTACATGTGTGGGGCACAGATGTGACAGGCTGTGATGTGGAACATTACTCCTGAGTCGAGAAGGCACCAGATGTATGATGAGATGTGTACAGATGTACTGTGTGACGGTGCAATGTGTGCCAGGCATGCCCTTGACTCCTTTGACATATGTGCATGTCGTACTGCACACTTGGGATGAGCGTCACTGGCATGGCACGGACACCAACACACGGAAGTGTCCCCTGATGCCCGGTACAGGGGTTACCACACCTGACTTGTCACTACCCACGGTGCACAATGTGACTATGTCATGTATGTGTGGGGGCTTCCCATCAGGTTGATGTTGGAGCACCCTCAAAAGCTGCAGCTGTTGCAGCAACCAACATGTGTCTGTGTGTAGATTGACATTGCACACTGTTCCGCACACCATGCCACATGTGGTATCGGATGTGAGGTGCGCATGTATGCATGGGACACAGAGTAGCGTGACAAGGACATGTCTGCATCCTCTCAATGAATGTGTGGTGAGTCATGACATGTGCACCTTCATGGCAAGGTGTGTGGGCTGTCCTAGTGTAATGTCATGTGACCTGTGGCTCTAGTGTTCCGCTACCAGTCTCTGCAATCAGCATCCTACTTCTGCTGATGTGTGGGCGTATGTCACTCCTGTCTTGCGTCTGGCTGTTCACTTGCACTGGGACACAGCTAATCCCATGGCATGGCATGGGGAGGTTCTCAATCTCCGTGTGTAGCTGGGTCTTGGTAGGAGTGTCACCTGGCAGCCATACGTGTCCAGGGCATGTAGCACATACCTGACTCCCTATGTAGCATATGTGTATTGACAGATTAACATGTGCTCAGTACATATAAATTGTTGTCGTAGTGCACTCACTCTTCCTTGTCACTTCCAAATTACTGCAGAGCGCCGCCTCTTGCCCGACCAATTCCGGACTTGGCTGACATGCGGGAGAATGACAGTATCCGGTGCTACCGCTTCCCCCAACCGTTGATTCTGGAGTTGACGGCGAGACTGGCACCACACCTGCAACCGCAGCACAGGTATCCTACGGCACTGACACCCCAGCTGAAGGTAATGGCAGCCCTACATTTTCTTGCCACGGGTACCTTTCAATATACCATAGCTCATGTTGGTGGCATGTCCCAGAGCATGTTCTGCCGTGTGCTGCATGATTTCTTAGAGGCCATGTTGATTCACCTGGATGACTTCATCAAGTTCCCAACCCCTGAAATGTTGACTGGGGTCAAGCGTGGATTCTATGCCCTGGGAGGGATGCCCCATGTCATTGGGTCCATAGATGGGACACATGTAGCTGTGGTACCACCACACGCACGGGAGGTAGCGTACCGCAATCGGAAGCACTACCACTCCATCAATGCCCTTGTGGTGTGTCTGTCCAACATGGTGATTTCACATGTCTGTGCTCGTTTTCCAGGATCAGCACATGATGCCTACATCGTGAGGCGTAGCAGGATGCCTGAAATGATGATGCAGCTGCGCAACGAAAGAGCATGTGTTGTTGGTGGGTACAGTCTGTCTGTCCTGTATTTTGTATAGCCTACCAGCACGACCGCTTCACCAGTTCTAACGATGTCCATGTGCTACCCATGTAGGGGACACTGGCTATCCCAACATGCCATGGCTGCTCACACCTCTCCGCAACCCCATCACACCGGCCCAGCTCCGCTACAACACCGCCCATGCCCGGACAAGGCGAGTGATAGAGAGGACGTTTGGCCTGCTGAAGAGCCGATTTCGGTGCCTCCACAAGACCGGCGGCGCGCTCCCATATGCCCCTGCGAAGGTCTGCAAAATCTTCATGGTCTGCTGCATGCTGCACAACATGGCAGTTGAGAAAGCTGTGCCACTCATCCTGGATCAACATGACGAGGACCATCCACCCGTGGAGGACGAAGGGCTTGGCAATGGGGCTAGTGATGTGGAGGATGTGGAGCCGCAAGAGGACATCCGGACTCGGCTCATACGCGACTTCTTCGCTTAGTGGTGAGTACCAGTGTCTGATTGTGCACGCATTGGTCCCCGTGTGGCATGTGTTGTGATGTGTGTCTCCACCTGCATGTATGGCACGTGAGTCAGAGGTGTGTGTGGGTGTGTCACTGGAGTGATGGTGGCAGTGATGGTTGTATTTCCCCACTCATAATTGTGAACTAGCATGTTGTCATCATACATGTGTCGAGTACATGCACATGCAAGTGGCTGTGCTTTTAGAGGCTGACTTCTTGTGTGTCTCTCATCCCCAGGTATTTTCGCATGCCGCCTGCTGGTTGCATTGTTGTGGCCCTGCTATTCCTCATGGACACGTCATCGTGTGCTGACTCAGCGTTACACGCACGGACAAGTTTGGAAGTCTCCTTAGGGTAAGGGATGCATCAGGGGTGTATTGGGTGTGGCAGTTGTTCACGATGTATGCACACTGCCCCTGTCGATGTTTGGTTCCTCTGCAGACATGTTGCATCACCAAGGTACACATTACATGCAGCTGGGTACACCTGAATAGATGGTCAGACTTGTTGACAGTCATCAGTGATGGCATTGTGGAATGTGATGATGGCATCAATGTTTGTAACACTGCCCTCGGACACATACGGTTTGCATTGGCTTGACATGGTGTGGGACTTCCACATCAGCGGATCAATGGTGTATGGCAGGCTCTCCGTGAGCAGCAGGGGGTGTTTAGCTGTTAGCCGACACTTGTGTGCCAGTTCCATGGCTATCACGCATTTGTGCTGCAGAAGGGGGGTGCCAGTGTTGGACCCACATGTTACTCCACATGACGTGTTCATGTGTACTTCGAGTTGCCTCTGAAATCCAGAAGACATGACTAATAAAGGTGTCCCTATGCCTCCAAGGTGCCTCTTCTCAGTCAATGCTGGTGTGTTGCCACGGTGCATCCAGCATGTCTGGCATGGTTGTCCCTGATAGTGGCCATGTGTCTATGTGTCGAGTAGCAAGATGCAAGCTGTGTGTGTGGGCTGAGACTGTGTATTATGCATGATGTCCATGAGTGTGTGGGTATTGTGACATGTGCCATCCCCATGCATCCAACGTTGGCCAGGCCCCCATTCTCTGCATCCACCAGACTCACGCTTGCAGGACATGGTTCTGCCACCTGTCTACACATACCTGGGTGCCCCCCAGGACACTGGACGGGATCCCTGACCTCTGCGCATGACTGTTGCTGTACTCAATGTGTGTGTCAGCACGGTTGTGCGGCCACCCCCTCAGCTGGTTGGGCCCATCACGGGTGTGTATGGTGCTCCATGTCTGTCTTGCCTAATACACTGTGGCCCGTGTGTCCTGTGCCAGACTCAGGCCCCAGGGTGTGGATGGTTGAAGTCAAAAGAGAACTCAGGCATGTTTAGACTTTACTAGACACATGTAAGGTAATAATGCAACCAGCAGGCATCTTCTCTTCATGGTGTGAATTTTTTATTTTTGTGGGGGGGGGGGGGTGTATGACGTGAGGGGCTTCCCGGGAGTTTGGAATCCAAAGTTCAGTAGGGGAGTTGGTGTCCTTGCCATTGGAAATCCTCAGAGTCCATGCCACAGTTTTTGTCCACATTGGTCAGACAGTGACCAGCAAGGCCATGTGGCAGAGAATGTCTCTTGATGCTGTGATGCTGTTGCTCCAGTGGGCCAGGTGCCAGGCCAGGTGTCCTGGGAGATGGTGATGTAGCGCCGACCCTCACGGTCCTTTCCGTGGACGACCCGGCCTCCTGCGGGGACCCTCAGAAGCAGGCCGTGACGATGTTTGGGATGCTCCATTGGATGTTTCCTCCTCCTCCTGATCCCTCCCTGTGGGTGGTGATGTTCTACGCCTTCTGGCACAGGGAGGGTTGCCCATGTTGTCGGCCATCCGACGGAGTGTATCATGAATCCCCTGGAACACCGTCACTTGCTCAGCCTGTCTGTCCTCCATCCTCCGTTGGTGTTGCAGTAGACAGGCATGTAGCTCCGCATGTTGCTGGGCCTGCTGGGTCTTGATCCCCTCGAGGACGGACACAACCTGGGCCATGCCCGTGGTGTCCTGCCGGTATGAGTCCAGGATGTTACGGACATGGGAATATACCGGATCCCCAGCCAACTGGTCAGGCTGGCGCCTCCGCCGTCCTCCACTCCCACCACCCCTGCCCACTTGCACCTGGCCTGCCCTTGTGGGCACATCGGGTCTCCGGGACCCCTGAGGGGTGGCATTGGCGTTGTCGCCTGCCTCCTCCTGGGTGCCCGGGACACCGTGTCCCTCCTGGCCAGCCTGGCTGCTTTGTGGTGTTGGGGCAGGGATCCTGGGTGTCTCCTGGGATGTGGCAGGAGTGGGGGTGGTGGTTGGCCCCGTTGTACCTGACGCAGGTGCTGCAGGTGGTTGGACACCAGAGGGGCCAGGTTGGTCGGGGTCGTCCACAGAGTGGTGAGAGTCGTCGCTGCCGGTGGGATCGGGCTCCCGCAGATCCGGGTCCTGTGAGTCTTCCCCCCCAGTGTTGGGGGATGAACCACGACGTTGACCTGTGTGTGAGAGAGACAATGTTAATTTTGGTCCATGCAACATCCATGTTTCATCAGTTTCAACGTTGACACATTTCCTCTTGGAATTAGGATCTGTCTTGCATTCCACTCACAGTGCACTTGTGCATGGGTGTGTCCCTTGGGCACCACTTTGGCCCCTTTCACTATGTGTGGCACAGTCTTACTTGCTGTGTCAAGTGTGACTGCAGTCAGCAGTGGAGTGGGCAGGTGTGGCGAGCCATGCATTGGCGCCTTCCGTGTAGCACTGTACATGTGCACATGGAGTGGATCCACACACTTATATAATGCAGGCAGCTGTCGTTGTGCTCGTGAACAGGTTGTGACATGGCCCTGTGTTTTGCCATGGGGAAGAGGGGGGGTTCTGGCACTGGCCACCCTTGGCTACATGCACGTAGTCTACCTGCTGACGAGCAGACATTCCCACACACCACACGGCTGATTTGCTCTCCCTGTGTCTCCCTCCCTCTCTGTCCCCCTCTCCCTCATTCTGTGTGTCAGCCTCCTCCCTCTCTCCGTGTCCCTGTGTCTCCCTCCCTCTCTGTCCCCCTCTCCCTCCCTCTCTGTCCCCCTCTCCCTCCCTCCGTGTGTCAGCCTCCTCCCTCTGTCCGTGTCCCTGTGTCTCCCTCCCTCTCTGTCCCCCTCTCCCTCCCTCCGTGTGTCAGCTTCCTCCCTCTGTCCGTCTCCCTGTGTCTCCCTCCCTCTCTGTCCCCCTCTCCCTCCCTCTGTGACCCCCTCTCCCTCCCTCTGTGTGTCACCCTCTGTCACCTCAGCTCAGCTTCCTGGGCACACACTGTTAGCAGATCTTTGAATGGCCCTTGGCTTGTTGATGTGAGTTTGTTTGTGATCTCCAGGCACCCATTGGGTGTAGTGTCTGTCTCTGCGCTGCTGCTGTGGTGGTGTGTGCTGCCACTCTTTCACAATGTTGGCTGTTAATTAGCTGCTGTCATGTGCAAAACAGTGCCTTCACCCCCATGTGTTGATGCAAGGCATCCGCCATTTGCTGGCGAGTCTTTCCTGTGTGGGGACACAGTGTTTGTATGGCTGTGACCTAGGCCATATGGGCAGAGGGCATTGTTGTCTGCTTCTGAGTTGCACTATGTGAATTTTGGGGCCCACCCTCCCGCCATCCGGGTTACCGTGTCATGTGTTGGTGTCTTCTGTGGCCTGTGACTTGACATTGTCCAGCTGGGTGCATGGGGCATGGTGGCGGCAGTGGCATGTGCGTGTTCATAGAGTGTGGTTGAGTCATGCAATAGCTTGGGGTGGTTGCGTGCCTGTTAGTGATTTTGGTTGTGGATGACGTTCCCCCCATGTGAGGTGCGTTGTTTGTGTACTCACCCGGGTCTCGGAGTCCTCCTAATCCTTCGACTGCCTCCACCGGCTGTATGGCCATCACCCTCTCCTCCCAGGGCTGGTAGTGTACGGGTCTGCGGGAGGGCCCTCCTCCAGTGGCGTTGGCCTGGTTGTGTTCCTCCAGCATCTTGGCTCGGACCCTCCTCCGCAGATCGTACCACCTGGCTTGGCATTCATGCCTGGTCCTTCTGGTGTCTGCAACAGCATTCACAGCATCGACGATGGTCTGCCACATGGCTGTTTTGGCTGCCATGCTGGTCTGTCTGACCAATGTTCCAAAGAGCTGTGGCTCGACTCTGAGGATTTCATCGACAAGGACCTCCAACTCTCGGTTACTGAACTTTGGATTCTTGTTAGTGGGCATGGTGAGGGGTGTGGGTGTGGATGGGGGGGGGTGTGGATGGTTGTGGGTGTGTGGGTGTGGTTGTGCAGGTGTGTGTGTGTGTGTGAATGTGATGAGGGTGTGTTTGTGAAGGTGGTTGTGTGAAGGTGTGCAAGTGTAAGGAGTGGTGAAGCTTGTAGTATGGTGCTGTAGGTTGTCTGAGGGGTCTGGCAGCAGTGAGTCTGTTGCAAAGGCTCATGGTTTTTGTGTGTGGGCCCTTTTTATTGGTCCATTGGTGGGTGTGGCTGTGTTTGAAGTTTGGGTGGGTGTGTTATAAGGAGTGGTGGTGTTTTGGGCCTCTGTTTGTTTTTGGCAGTTGCAGGTCAGTGAATGTGTTTTTTTAGTGTTTGTTGGACATGTTTTGTGGCTTTGTGCCATTCGAATGGTGTATTCTTGTGTTGTTTTGTTTTGTCCTGGTTGTGTACGTGCGTTTTTAGCGTGTGTACGGTGTGTACATGGGCCATTTGGTTGTACGGTGCTGTCCTTGTGTGTGGCTTGGTACGACTCGTACATGCGGTTGTGATGTTGGGGCCTGGGGTGCGCTCCGTACTTAGGAGGTTGTGTTGGGGGTGCGACTCGAACGTACTGGGGTGTACATTGACGGTGGTACGACACGTACAGGGGTGGGGGTACGACTCGAACGTACTGGGGTGTACATTGACGGTGGTACGACACGTACAGGGGTGGGGGTACGACTCGAACGTACTGGGGTGTACATTGACGGTGGTACGACACGTACAGGGGTGGGGGTACGACTGGAACGTACTGGGGTGTACATTGACGGTGGTACGACACGTACAGGGGTGGGGGTACGACTGGAACGTACTGGGGTGTACATTGACGGTGGTACGACACGTACAGGGGTGGGGGTACGACTGGAACGTACTGGGGTGTACATTGACGGTGGTACGACACGTACAGGGGTGGGGGTACGACTCGAACGTACTGGGGTGTACATTGACGGTGGTACGACACGTACAGGGGTGGGGGTACGACTGGAACGTACTGGGGTGTACATTGACAGTGGTACGACACGTACAGGGGTGGGGGTACAACTCGAACGTACTGGGGTGTACATTGACGGTGGTACGACACGTACAGGGGTGGGGGTACGACTCGAACGTACTGGGGTGTACATTGACGGTGGTACGCCACGTACAGGGGTGGGGGTACGACTCGAACGTACTGGGGTGTACATACACGGTGGTACGACACGTACAGGGGTGGGGGTATGACTCGAATGTACTGGGGTGTACATACATGGGGGTCGGACACGTACAGGGGTGGGGGTACGGCTCGAACGTACAGGGGTGTACATACATGGGGGTCGGACACGTACAGGGGTGGGTGTACGACTCGAACGTACTGGGGTGTACATACATGGGGGTCGGACACGTACAGGGGTGGGGGTACGACTCGAACGTACAGGGGTGTACATTGACGATGGTACGACACGTACAGGGGTGGGGGTACCACTGGAACGTACTGGGGTGTACATTGACGGTGGTACGACACGTACAGGGGTGGGGGTACGACTCGAACGTACAGGGGTGTACATACACGGGTGGGGGTGTACATACACGGGGGGTACGTCTCGGACATACGGGGGCAGGGGGGAGTGTTGGGCGCGTATGCGGGCACATGTCTCCATGGATTGCTATGGGAGTTCGGTGCGGACGGTGTTTTTTCCATACGGTTGTAACATCAGACGCACGGGATGGATCGTGATTCCTCGGTCGGACTTCACTTTTCACATTTGTACGGTAAATCGTCCGAGGACGTGTCGGACACATTTTCCGACCCGAGGACGTGTGGGAAATCATTCCCGATGCGGTTCGTATGGATTTTTACCATGCGAATCGTGATTGCCAGTTCGTACGGCACTTGTACGATTCGTACGGTAAAAAGACCGGATACGAGTCGCACGGGGAATTTTTTTACCGGTTCGTAATTGGCACCTAAGTGTTTTTTTGCTATTTACTTTGCAATGGAAAGTTGCCTAAAAGTAGCACAAAGTGCTGCTTTGAATTATTTAGCATTAAGGGGGCATTACGGCGGTAGCGCTTGGGTGTTCCCAAGCAACTACCCATGCTTTTTGACACAAAACCCTATCTAATAAAAATTTGAGACAGGGTTTTACATAAAAAATTAACACCACTTAAAAGCAGGTGTTCCAAGGAGAAATTGTTTTCATTTCTCCTTTCTTTTCCGACTTTACATGTGTGCTGCACTGTACATGGATGTACATGTAAGAGTGGAAAACCTGTATTAAGGAGGAAAGAAATAATGTGTGAGATTTGCAGATACAGGAATTTAAAATAGAGATGTGAGAAAAAAGTGTATAAGTGACTAGGGCAACGGAATAGATTGTAGAGGAAAGTGACCTGAATGGGAGAATGAGCATTACTGAGACACTCGGAGGGACAATCTCGCTTGCACAGACCATTGTAATTTTTTATCCACAAACACATATTTTCTGAAATTTCCACAATTTCATATTTCAGAATTAAGACACTCTTCATTCTAATTATTCAGGACGGTATTGCTATTTTACCAATGTATATGACACTGAATAAAATAAGTGATGAAAGGCGTTTGGACAGCCAGTAGGCCTGACTTGTTTGTATGTGCCCGTTGTTGTGTTATATGTTTGAATGTATTTACAGAAAAGACATATACCGGCACCCAAATACTGGTCAGGGGCCCTTCTGTGCCAGGCTGTTACTTGCTGCCGCCTAGTGCTGTATGCTAAGGTGTTTATATATAACTGCATAAAGATGGCCCCATCCCCTCCCCTGTATCACCTCTTACATAGCCACGCACCTATGTATAGGGCAGCCCTGCAAGAGGAGGCTAGGCCTTGGACAATAGGGCAGGTGACACTTCTCAGCGCTATTAAAGAGCACTGTCCTGTTGGAAAAGTAACCCAGTTGGAGCATGGGTTTCTTATGGGGAAATTGATGGATCCTGTTTACTGAATCTACTGCAGGCGGCGCGTGGTAGATATTGACTGAGGGGATCAGTTGTCCAGCGCTATATTGCTGTAGGTCATGAATAATAGGGTGAAGGTGTAAAAATGAACCGAGTCGGTGCCGTGTTCGTGAAGCGGGCGGGCTGGAGAAGTCAGCCCCTGCTTAGTCGCTGTGCCGGCTCTTCCTGGGTCTGCCTGGCTGTTCTCATTGGTCCAGCGTTCTAGTGTTCCTTCACAGTGACGTGTCACGCCTGGAGCACTTACGCATGAATAAGAGTGCGGCACAATAGTCAACGATCCATAATCCCGAGATCTGGGGGATAATTTGCATGGAGTCGGTCACAGCATCCATGTTGTCTTTGTTATTTTAAGTCTCAGGGCACAGTTGCGCCATAGATGCCAGCTGGCCGGCCTAGGGCCATCTTAGAGGCGCCTGTGACGCCTTTTCCTCAGGAGTGACCTACCTGACCTCGCGTGCGCTGTGGCATTCTACTTCTTGATGATGCATTACATTTAATTTGGCCCTCAGAAAACATGCAAATGGCAGCCTCATTATCATAAAGGCAATTCATTAGGGGCTCGGAGGCTGATTCATAATTCACAAGCCGGTCCCTAGGGATAGTTTCCATAATCGAAAGTGTCAGAATAGCCAATGAGCAGAGATTTCATTGGAAAACCTCTTAGCACGCTACTTCATCGCGGACGGCAAGACTGCAGGAATCGGCTGATATTTGTTTCCATAAGTAGAAGGACAGAGTGATAATAGAGGATGTTTTATGGTCTGGCGGAGACTCATCTTCGTTGCTGCCTTTATTCTGCAAACTCACATTCTTGCAATAGAATACATATTTTTTTCAATGTCATTGTATCTTTTATTGCCATTTTGTAAAAATACACACACAGGCAGACAATCTGATAGATACAATTACAGTAGCGGCTCCTCGAGGGAGTGCTGTGGGGCGGGTAGGGCGGGGTGGAGGAGGGTCAGGGTGGGGGGTAGTAAACTCTGGCATATGGCCGAACGTTGGTAAGTAAGCAAATGAATAAATAAAATGAAGTACATTGCGTGCTGCATTGAAGCGATGCAATGCTACGCAACGCGCGCAATGTAATTCATTTTATTTATTTATTTCCTTACTTACCTTCGTTTGGCCGTATGCCAAAGTTTACTACCCCCCACTCTGCCCCTCCCCCGCCCTGCCCTACCGCCCCGCAGCATTCCCTCGAAGAGCCGCTACTGCAATTCGACTACCAGTTGGACACATAACAATAACCGCACTCCAAAACTTTGGCATCCAAACACCATTTAAGTATGAGTCTCTTCATGCACAAATGAGAGATGTATCGAAGATGCAGTCCTTTGATCACACCATGTGATGTTTCACGCAGGGCAGCAAGCAAAGTTGCTACGCTGAGTTGCGTGAAAGAGCAGAAATGCTCCATATTTTCAAAGATTTGGAGCAGTTCTGCTCTCTCCTTGCACTGGCAGACTGTTTGCTGCCTAGCACCAACAAAGGCACCCTGGCACCACAGTGCAAAGGAGCCTGTGTTACACACAGGTTTGTTCCCGTGCAGGAAGGGACACCTTCCTGCAAATACCAATCCTTAGAGGCATTTTCCTCTTTTTACGTGTCCTGCGGAATGCACACATAGAGGAAATAACAAGGAGAAATTGAGACAGTTCTACTCATTACACCTTACTGGGGAAGGCGTAGCATTTTGACGAATTCCCAGATTTGCTACCTTTAGTGAATCTGGGAGTGCACCAAAATCCATAGGTGGATACATGAAAATCCCCATGTTCCACCTATGGAACGCCTCCCAAGTTGAAATGTAATGTAACGCAGCACAAGCAGCTGCATTGAGTTACATTTCTTTATAAAGCCACACAAGACGGTGCAAATTGACCCTTCTGTTGCTTTGTAAGTATTCCTGAAGCCCTTGTGCTGTCCTGGCATCGCCTTTCGTGCCATACCTATTTGAGCATTAATGTCAGAGATTTGATAGTGGGGTGGGGAGTTGTCCAAGGACAGTAGAGACATAGTGGAACAATAGAAATCATGAAAAGGAACATTGTGCCTGTTTTTTGACTTACTAAATTCAAAATAAAAACAAACCAAATGTGCATATAGGGCAGCATGTGGAAAGGAGGTATGCAAAGACATTCAAGTATGAAACACCAAAGGGAAAAAGTATGCTAGTATGCTTTGCAGCATGCATGTAAGACAGTGAGTTTCTAAGGTGTAAGACCAGCAACTGCAAACTCCAGCAGTGCATAATACAATCTTTTATACACCGCCCTGGAAACAGATTTCCACATTATGAAATCTCCGGGTAAACTGCCACATAATCCAAACTGACGTTCTGTTCTGCATAACATTCTAGTGAGATAGATAATATTACATCGGGCCCAAGCATAGATTGTTATAATACAGAAACCACACACACCTGTTCCATTTCAGGTTGTGTGGAACCCATAACCAAAACATGGTCCCTCAGAATCAGCCGAAATACTTTTGATCCAGTAAAGGCAAACTCTCTGAAGACCCAAGGCTGTTGAGCCTTTACTCCCGTAAGAAACTGCAGAGACAGGGGCCAAATCCATGCAAACCTTCGAAGCCTGTTATGGTGGTATTCAATTTTATGCAGAAGATCCCTAGTTCCCAGCAAAGAGCTAGGAGTATCTACCTGAAGGTGGGAACTTAATTTGGAGCACCAACTTCCTGAACTATTTGGAGCCTCTTCCTCATAACCAAGGGGAGATTTAGATTTTATTGATACAACTTTGTGGCTCATGATTCCAGGTTGGGCCTAACAGAGGTATAGGCAGGCATGATCACCACAAGTATGATTACACAGCAGCCCCCAATTCTAACAACTGGACTTCTTCAGCACAACACCGAGGAGAACCCCAAATGTTGCTCATCTAAGTCATTTCTAGAAGACATGCGCCAATGAAAAAAGCCCAGCTAACATGCCCAGGGACCAGATGTCTGGGTGTAGCCAATCAGTGGAGTAATGTATTCACTGCTGAAACCTGTGTTTGACCTCAAGGTCAAAGGTTGAAATCCTTGCAAGTTCACTTAGCTGTTCATCCTTCTAAGGTGGATAAAATGAGTTTGATAACAAGAACCATTTGTTATCCAGTACCACGATACCTGACTTGGTGAACGTGTGCTTAACAAATACATATGTTATAGTTTTGTTTTGTGTCAGTAGTTCTTTGATCGAACAGTCATAAGGTCAATCGTGACTGGGATGATTCTCAGCCAACATGTCTCTTACCATGTGCCTACTTCAGCGGAGACGTTTGTCAGAAAACATAAGGCCAACTCAGGATTGCCCTTGAATGGGACATAAATCTGAGCGGCAATGGTCTTCTAAACAAACTACAAACATTGCCTTTGCCTGATGCATCTTATTGACCATAAAGAGTTTTTTAGTATTAAAAATGGAAGACTCCGAACTAGAACTCAACCCACCAAGACATACGCTTCTACCCTTCAAATCTTGTTACTTCATGCCTTGCAGAGGAGTTGATCCTTTGCATAATGATCCCCAGTGATATAAGGCGGGTCCCTCCCTTACTGCACACCTTGACAGACACAAGATACAATGAAAAGACACTGACAGGTCCAATGGGCATGTGATCTTTTGTCCTTTAGTCCTTGATCCATGCTTGAGTCAACTAATTGCTTGCTTTGCAGCCTGACACTTGCACTCAGTTTATAAGGAACTGTCACTCTGGTCAGCAAAAGGGAAACATTTTCCTTCACACCCAAGGGTTAAGATAGCATTTAACATTTTAACATTTAATTTTAACTGCCTCTTCCAATCCTCCAAAGCACAGAGGAAACTAATAGCTGGAACCTCTGTAAACTCCAGCCTTATTTACTTCTTCAGTCTATATAAGATTACCTGAACAATAGTTACCCTATTTCAAGAAAGCAAAGAACATTGGTGCTTTTCCCATGAACAAAAAAATGAATGTCTCGAGATGTAGGTTTTGGTGATCTCAACTGGATACAAATTCAAAATAGCTTTATTTCGACAGTGCTTGTCATAAAAAGTGTTGCAACATAAAATACAATATTAACAATAAAAGAATTTTCCATTAAACATGAACGTTCATTATGAAAAATATCAAGTAATAGCAAGAGCACTTTAAAAATTTAATCATATAGTAAAAACACCAGGGGTAAGCGAGTGTAGATGATAAAAACATTAAATTAGGTAGGTAAGGCCACGACTCAGAGGGAAACAGCCAGTGAATCAGACAGATGTCAATATCAATTCAATAAGAAACACTTGATTAAAAACCAAATCAAGTGGATTAAAATACCAGCAAATATAGGTAGTGTAAACCTTTCAATAGATGGATGGAGCCAGAGCTCGGCGAAAGAGGAGACGTAACGATAACGCCCCATAAAAGCGAAAGCAAGGTCATAATTCATAAAGTTTCAACTCATCCAAAAACTACCGAAAAGTCACATACTATCATTGGTACAATAGCAGACAGCGAGAGTTAGTTAATGTGCAAATTGTGGTGGGTGTACAAGACCTGGGCTCAGTAGAGACAATCTACTGGCATCCTGGACAGGCAAGTGTGATGCCAAAGTTGTTGTCAGTTTAGGCCATTGACTTTACATGCTTGATTGGTCTCATTTACAACGAAGTTTGATCTTATACACCACATCCACCGTAGAAATGTAGCTAGGGGAATTGCGTAGCAAGAAGAGGGGTCCGTGGACAAAATTCTCAGGGTAACACTACTTCGTCTAGTACCCAATTTCTTGCAAGTCTGCACTACCCAGACCTTGCGGGGAGCTGCATAAGCGGGACAGACAAACAGGATGTGAAGGTAAGTTTCTGCATGCACAATGCAGATAGGACATTTGTTATCTCCCAATGGTGACCATTTAGTTGTAAACATTTTTAAAGGCAGGGTACTCTAAATTGAAAATAATGTTTGCGGTCAAGGGGTTTTGTTATACTATCCCAATGAAGTTCAAAATGAGGACAAGGTTTAGATGATAAAAAGCTCCGTGTCAATGTAGTACTATCGTTTCCCAGTATCTTTCCTTTATGACTTCTTTAGATAAGAACTGCATGCTAGATGGCTTTTCCCACAGGTTAGACAAGGCCATGTCCATCAGTGCCCCTTTAATATCTCTCAGCCAGCCTATTTTATGAAAATGGTCAGCCTCGATAACATACCTAAGACCACTTCCAAAAGGGATCAAGTCAGGGGTGCTCTATATTCAACGCCAATATAATATGGGATGAAGCCTAGCTAAGTCGACCAGCAAGTTCCTTCCTACGTCATTGAGCAATGGGAGGGTAGGGGTGCCTTTGGGGAGACTAGTGAGTGTTTGTAAGAAGTTATTCTCTGCAGTTGCTAACTTGGTCAGTTTCTCACACCCCCATAGCTCCGAGCCATACAGAATTCAGCTCACCATCTTTGCATTATAGATCTGTAGTGAGGACTTACTGGTTTTGTCAAAGATGTTCTAAATTCATTACTTAAGGCTCCCGCTAGTTGTCGGTGTTTTAATACCTTTGTTTCAATATGAGGTCTCCATCTCATCTTTTTCTCCAAAATGATGCCTAAATAAGTAAAGGAGTCTACTTGCTCTAGGGGCACACCCTCCATGATAATTCTGCCCCTAAAGGATATGTGCTGGTTAAAAATCATTAGTTTAGTTTTAGCCACATTAATCTTTAACCCTCTAAGCTTACAGAAGGCATCAGATGATGTCAACGCATGCTGTAACCCACTTGGTATTTTTGAAATAATAAGTGTGTCGTTGGCAAACATTAGGATTGGTACCTTGGAAGCTGCTAGAGTCGGGGCGTTGGTGGAAGTAAGAGATTAAATGTTGGCAATCACATTGATAAAAAGGGAGAACAGCACTGGGGCCAGAACGCACCCTTGCTGCACTCCCTTTTCAACTGGAAAGGGATCTGTGATGTTCCCTTGCGTGCCTGAGCATATGTGTGCAAAATTATTCTAATAGAGGTGAACTAAAATTTAGAACAGGTCCATCGGCATGCCTAAGTCCCGGAGCACCACCCAGAGCTTGTTGCGGGAGACAAAGTCAAAGGCTGATTTTAAATCAACAAAGGCAGCATACATGCTACCTTGGCCCAGCATCACTGTTCGCCAGTATATTAAAATAAATATAAAACTTGATCTATTGATACAATGGAATGACTTGGACATGGGTCATAAGTACTTCAAAGAAAAAGCCTCCTTATACCTTAACACTAAAATGACCCTATATGTCCTTAAATAGGTATCCAAAAAGGTTTCTCTTTATCACTGTGCTCCCACATTCAAGCTGCCCACTGTTGGAAGCTGACCATTACCTCTTTAGCCAATTCCTCTCACCAATTTTTACCTTATAGTAGGTGTGTGCTCAATGAAGCTCAATGAAGTAAGGATTGGGGGAAGGAGGAGACAATTGGAGAAATGAAGTTTAACATTAAGTAATCAGACTATTTCTAACTGTGGTCATAAGCCTGAAGCTCTTACAGACCCCTTTATTCAACAACCAAACCTTTTGAAAATAAGGAGCTGCAAGCCTGAAATTCAGATCTGATTATCTGAGAAATCTGCTTAGTCCGCTCTTTCCTCTAATCCAGTCTTCATGGACAGCTGAGATCAGCATGGCTATTTCCCACTATCAACACAGGTACATTTTGATTTGATTTTGTGTTTGATTAATTTTTGTAAAGTGCTGTATATGCCCAAAGGCGTCTTGGTGCTAGGAGGCTAATGACAAGCCGTCTACACCAAACAAGATCAGAACTAAAGTAGAAGGCCAAAAGCCAGGTGGTCAGCTGTTTTCTGAAACAATGCAAGTTGAATTGGCCTTTCAAATGTTCTGGAATATGATTCCAGAGTTTTGAGATTGTAGGAGAGTAGGATCTGCTTCACATGGTTACCCCCACTTTTTGCTGGTGTTTCACTGTTTTTCGACATTAGTCTGGCTGGGGCCCTGCTATTCAGGACCCCAGCCTAGCTGCTTCCTCTCTAAATTGATTCCCTGTATTTTAGGTACACTCCAGATTGGATTCTGGGGTACCCTTGTGAGTTCCTAGTATATGGTATACTATGTACCCAGGGCATAGGTTCCCCAGAGGCCTACCAGGGGCTGAAGCATGTATTGTGCCACCCCTGGAAAGCCCATTAAAATGACACCACAGGTCTGCTACTGTAGCCTGGGTAAGGTAGTGCATGCACCCCTTACTGAGGTATAGGTTCACTATACCTCACCTATCATTGCACATAGAATCCTACCAGTCACCCCTATGGCAGGCCTTATCAATCCTGAAGGCAGGGTGCTTGGTTATATGTGAAAGGGTGCCCAGGCATGAGCTGAGCCGCTCTGCAGCCTTCAGAATCTCTTCTCCAGGGTTGTCAGGGGTGCAGTTTGACCATATACTCTTAAGTGCATTATAACTAAAACGGTTAATGCTAACTTTGGACTGACTGCACGGAAACATGTCGTGTTTGGTGTCAAACACCTTGGAATCATACCCCCACATCAATTCCTGATGTGAGAATATGATCCCACCCTTCTAGAGGGAGAGACATGACAGCACCGGTATACCCGGTACCAACTTAACTGAGCCCTGGCATCACAAAATGGATGCTGCAGCCACAGACACACGTCTGGCCTCCTGCTGCTGACTGAAACTCCGGCAGGGGAGGCCTGGACAATAGGTTTCCTGTAACAGAGAGGTGTTACCACCTCCCAGACAGGATGATGTGTATTGGGGCTGGGTGGGAGCACTCTCAGAGTGCTTTGAAGTCCTGCACTGGGGCACATTTGGTGTCCCTGTGCATAGTCCAGCTCAAACCGGTTCAGGGGCTTCCAGCCCCTGCTCTGGCACGAAACTGGACAAAGGATATGGGTGTAGCCACCCCTCTTTCCAAACCCTCCCATAGGTGGGTCCCTAGAGCTTGTCCAACCCCTTCCTTAGGTGTAAGTAAGAAACCCCTGGCAACAGGACTTTAGATATCCCTGGACGAAACTCTGAAGCTGAGTCCTGGAACTTCGACGCTCTACTCAAGACTAGAGGACTGAAGAAATCTCCCTTGAGGTCAAGGAGTGACTCCCCTGCTTGGCAGGCACCAATGAAGCATTTTGCCAGTCTGCATCTCCAAATCTCCCACCGGACTCCGAAGTATTTTCATCCCAGGAAGAGGATTTCCAGACATCTCAGAGGCCGACTCGAGTCTCCAGCAAAGCTGAGACCCGCAGCCCTCAGGAGTAGCGTTGAACCGGAACTCCTGGTCACCGTGCACATTTGCAAGTGCATTGACTTCCCGATGTCTATTGAAGTTGTGCTTTGGGTTACTTATAGCCCACGCCCTGAGCACCATCTTTACTGAAGATTGTAGGCATATACTCCACGAGAGTTCCGTGAGCCCGCTTCTTGCATTTCAGCTTGAGGCTCCCTCGCGATCCCTGGTCCGTCGACTGGTGGGTCCCTGTGAAGGTAACTTTGATTTTCCTTGGGCTTCCCTGGTTGCTCCAGATGTGCCTTGACTCCCCACCGCATGGTGAGTCCCCCAGACCCTGCTGGTCTGCACCGAAGCATCTTTCTCCTTACTGCATGGGTTGCTGTTGCCAAGGCTTGTTGTGTCCAATCCGGGCACCGTTACTGCATCATTCGACATCCTTTATAGGACAGCTTGAATCCAGCTCCTGGTCATCCTCGACGCCTCCAGGTCCTCTTGGCTGAAGAGTCAAGCTTCACCTTCTTCACCTGAAATCACCCGACTTCGGTGGGCATTCGCCTATCATGCTCCTGGTCACTGGCAAGTGACCCCGATTCTGTCCCCTCTGCTTTCAGGTTCTTCTCGACTTCGATCCAGGCTTGGATCTCTTCGGACACTTCGCATCTTCACAGCAGCAGCA
Source organism: Triturus cristatus (assembly GCF_964204655.1). NCBI lineage: Eukaryota > Metazoa > Chordata > Amphibia > Caudata > Salamandridae > Triturus > Triturus cristatus. The sequence continues at coordinate 1,030,577,502 of NC_140590.1, forward strand.
CTTTTTTGCCAGCTCCCATTAAAAACGACAACGCGAAACCAACACCAATTGACACTTATGCACCCGGCTTTCCTGGGTGAGGTAACCCAAGTACTCCGGTGCTCCCGTGGGTGTTGACCCTAGAACTTCCTAAGTCCCAAAGGGTTTGGTCCTGACTCATTTCTAAGTGTCCCTAATCTTTAAAAATCTAACCGCGACTTTCGCCATAGAAGCTAACGGGAGCACGCGGCTGTGTCACTACCTTGGGTGGTTCCTTGGGGTCCCAGCAATTCTATAGGCTCTAGGCCTTGTGTCTAGTTAAGTCGTGGTTCTTATACTACTATTTTAGTATATGGTTTGGCTCGCCCCTAGGGCCTGACGTGTATTTGTGCTATTTTACTGTACTATTTGAAGTGTAGCTTATGTGTTTTGACCTCTAGCCTCATAAAGAGACTAGGAGGGTGTGTTTAGAACTAAATACATATAGTTTATATATATATATATACCTGGTGTGGTTGTCTTTCATTTAGCCATTCAAGAGATTATAGACTGGTAAAACAGGCTGCTTTACATTCCTTCAAGACTTAGCCTGAAGGCTGCTCTCCATAGCTACCACTAGGATAGCTTTCAATAAAGGTTGTCTTTAACCTATCACCAATAAGGGGTTGTTTGGACAGGTACAAGGTGGCCACTATAATTAGTGGACAGCGTATACCAGGCCAACTTTTCACAGAGATCGGGTAAAAAAAACTTCTACCACCCAAGGAGTCTCTGTGAATTGTAGGCATTGCAACTTTTTGGGAGACTCAGACAGCAGATACCTGTTTGGTAAGTACCACACAAATCTTCTTTTGAGGTATTCAGGACATGACAAATTAAGGGCTTTGTGAGCTGAACACAGCTCTTTAAAAGCAACCCTCTTTTTATCGGGAGCCCGTATAATTCCTCCGAAGCTTTTTAGACAGAGTCACACTTTCTTATGTTTTTAAGCACACAAGCTGCTGCATTCTGCATCATTTGCAACTTTTTTTTAACATTCCTTGCTGCAAGCCCAATGAAAGGGCATTGCAATAATCCACTCTCAAAAAAATCATGGAAATGATAACTATTTTCTTGAGTTCATAGAGAACAAAAATAAGAATTTTCTTCAGTGTTTTTAGCAGAAAGAAGCAGGCTGCCACAAGTTGATTTGTCTGATCCCTGAAGGCGAGTTTGAATCACACATGATTCCCAAGTTTCTCATCTTCGATACAGGAGAAGACAGAGGGCCCAAAGATTGCGGCCACCAGGCGTTTTCCCAGAAAGAGATGTTACAAAAAATGAGCACCTCTGTCTTCTCAGGATTTAGCTTAAGGCAGTGGCTGCTCGTCCAATTCACTATGGCTCTCATGTAGTTACTAAATCGATCAGGCACCTCCTCAATGTTGTTAGTAATGAATGCTACTAATTGAGTATCGTCTGCATAGGAGATGGCTGAGAAGCCAAATGATCTTATCAGTTTTGCAAATGGAGCCACATATAGATTAAATAACGTGGGAATGGTTTTGAGGTGAAGTCACCTAGGGCCACTGTTTGTTCCCTGCTATCCAGAAAAGAGCAAAGGAGGTTAAAGGCAGCACCACTGATAATTACTTCTACCATCCGATGTTTCAGGACTGGCTGGCTAACAGTGTCAGCTAGGTCAAAAAGAACCACTGCAGCTTTACCACCTCTATCCATAATATCCAAAATCACCTTTGAGGCTACTATAAGAGCCATTTCCTTGCTGTGAACTTTCCTAAACCCAAACTCAGTCTCATCAAGAGTCTCATTTTGGTCCATAAATTTGGAGATCAAGATGTCTAAATGTCTCTCTAAGATTTTAGCCGTAATAGGGAGCCAAGTATTGGATGGTAGTTCTTCACTTCATTTGGATTTAGAGTTGTTTTCTTTTAGTAGTGGGAGAATAGAAGCTTCTTTCCATTTTTTTGGGAATGCTTCCTGCCAAAGGATGTTATTCAGTAGTGTAGTGAGAGGTTTGGCAATACATCCCGTAATTCCTTGCAGCACTTTAGGGGGACACGGGTCTGCTGGGGCACTTGATTTGAAATCCCTATTAATTCCACTACTCGCTCCATTATTAAAAGTGGAAATTATGAAAGCAGAAACTAATAGTAGCAAGGGGAGAATCATCTGCCTGCTGGCAGTTAGTCTTCTGACTAACATTGAGGTCCTCATAGATGGCCTTTACCTTTTTACAGAAAAAATACGCTGAACCATTGCATAGCTGTTGACTAGGAGTTACTGAGCTTGCAATGGGTGTAATGAGAGTAGCTGCACTGTTTGGAATAAGTCCCTAGAGGAATTGGGAGCTAATTTGATCTTTTCCATGAAATATTTGGTCTTTTCCACCTTAATCATTGACTTATACTACTGAATGACTAATTTGTATTTATTTCTCTCTTCTAAGGAGTAATTGCTCCTCCAGACTTCTTCTTGTTGCTGACAAGTCTTTTTGAGCTCCTTGAGTGATTGTGAGTACCAGAGAGCTGTTGGGCAAGCTGTCTGATTTTTCACCATATTAATAGTGGCCAACTGGTGTACTGCCTCTTCAATCCAGTTAAAATAGCTATCTGCGGCTTCATTAGGGTCCCCACATAAGGATGGTGTCGAAGCCCCTAAGATCTCAGCTAATTTTGTCTTATTTATTTTGCTCCAGGCCCTGATAGCTTTTACCTACTTAGCATTTTTATTCATCACAGTCACAGGTGTATTGATCATTGATCAAATTATTCACACCTTGCTCACATTATGCATGAGTCACAAAGCTTTCTTCCATGTATACGCAGAACAGCTCTTCCTCAAGTCCACAGTAATCTGCTGTTTTATGGCACCACTACAGATGGCCATGAGAGGGCATTAGCTCACAACAACTGGCCTAAGACATTACTTTATAGGTAGGTGAAAGGGAGTGCCCAAAAAGAAAAATATAATTTTGCTGGGAGCTCTACAAATCCTTATACCAGAAGTGTAAACAGGTATGACTTATGCATAGAAATTCAGGTGTAGGTCCGGAGTAAGTGAAAGGTAAGGGTCCAGTTCATAATTTAAGTCATCTGTCTCAAAGGCCAAGAGTACCCTGTCCACCAAATCCTCGGTCTGCCTACCTCATTTTGAGCTGGGCGGACTGTAAGATGTCCGTCAACTGAGTCCTGATTGGCTCCATTGATGGAAAGATCCTCTAATGGCCCGACAGAGTAAAGGCCATCGAATAAAGGATATTATACCACCGGCCCTATCTAGCATGGACAGCTTAATGTCTTTTTCCTGTCTGTCACTCCTTGCAAAAACCTGCTGATGAGGGACATAAAAAAACAAATAATGGCATTATAGCCTGGGATAAAACAACCAGGGGCCGTTATATTTTAGCATTTCAGAAACAAATTCCGAATCTGGGAGTTTGTTTCTGAAAAACTAAAAGATGGAAAAAGTTTGGTGGATGGCAATTAAAAGGTACGGTGGCCGTACGTCAGGCTTTTTTTGCATTGAAAGGAACCACTGTGACGTTGTTTCCTTTCAATGTACAGAGATGACCACATGGCCATAATGTCCTCTGCCGGTTGTACGACGGTACAATGGAGGTAATTACTTTGCATGCCTTTGCCCCTCATTTTTTTGTGCGCATATGCCTTTACAACGCATGCCAATACCACGCATTGTTTTAGATTTAAAAACAATGGGGCATATTATAAAGAACGGCGTTAAAATTATCGCCACTTTAGCGGCAGAAAACTGCCGCTAAACCGGCGATAATGGGCTTGATAATTCCAATAGAAGCCCATGTTGACACCAGAACCTGGGCTTCTATTGGAATTCTCAAGGGCATATTATCAAGCCCATTATCGCTGCTTTAGCTGCAGTTTCCTGCCACTAAAGCAGCGATAATTTTAACGCCGTTCTTGATAATATGCCCCTATGTATTTGTGGAGGGCGACCCCCACACCCTCCAACTTACTTTAAATGCGTGGTATTTGCATGCGTTGTAAATGCATTTTCCTGGTGAAAATATGCGTGCTAAAAAATGTGTGGTAAAGGCACAACGAGGTTGACCTCCTTCCTACAATATGCCATAAGAATGTCTCAATTGTATTGTATTTCTCTGTTAAATACAAGGAGACCATTGCATGTCGAAGTGGAAGGAATTCTGCACAAGCAAAACCTGCAGCATGACCTCTAATGTTGCATCATGAAGGCACTGAGCCAGAGCAGACCCTTATGGAGAGAAAATGCTGAGCAGCGGTGATTTCAACATTCTTCGCTAATGAAAAACAGTGAAAAGCGACTGAAAATTAGTGCTGTGTGCTCGCAGGACCAGGCAGCTGCATCCACGTGGAAAGTGCTCAGCTGGGATTATGAAATCAATCCATTTCAATCTCGCTCACAGGCGCTCAGGCCACAGGCAGGCGCCTTTGAAAACAGCTAAGTGCCTGCAATTCATTAGCGGGTAATGGCGGCGGAGTACAGTAAATACATGGACGCCCTGCGGCAGTCCGCATCTGCAATAGACAGGGGGAGGAGGAGGCTGGTCGCTTCCACCTCACACGCCTTCTATTTGTTAATTCTATCCCACAGACCTGTCAGCGGCTGCTCTGCACGTTGTGGGACCACCCTGGCCTTTCATTGCGCCAGTGAAGTCTGGTGTTTACACTCGTGTTCTTTTAATTGGAAACACAGGGGCATATTTACACGCTGGAGATTAAAAATTATCGCCGCTTTTGCGGCCGTTTTCGGCCGAAAAGCGGCGATAATTTTATCGCCTAAATAGCAAGGCCACGCTAACGTGTGAAACCTTGCTTTAGCGTGGAAATTCCTAACGTCCAGCTTTGCATCTCTAATGAGATGCAAAGTGGGCATTCCTGACCTAACATGACAGGAGAAATGTCGTTAAGCGACATTTCTCCTGTCATCAAGCCCCACGCTATGAAGCATAGCGGCAGGAAAAGTAGCGATAACCCCTGTTATCGCTACTTTCCTTATGGCCATGATATCCTATGGAAGGTGGATATCATGGCTAAGTTTGTGAGTCCCTATCATCAAGCTAACGCCACATTGCGTGATATTATCGCTGGGTTTCCAGCGATAATCTCACGTTAGGCAGTTAGCGTGAGGATTTTTATCGCTGAGGAGATAAGCATTGCTAATAGCACGCTATCCCAGCGATAAAAATCCACGTTACCCGGCGATAATTATCCTCACACTAAGAGCGCTGAGCGATAATTTTCGCCGGGTGTTGCTGATATGCCCCCACAGATTTGCCACCAAGCGTAGGGAGCTAAGACATAAAGAATCATGGGGCATATTATCAAGACAGGCGATAAAATGATCGCCGCTTTAGCGGCAGAAAACTGCCGCTAAAACGGCAATAATGGGCTTGATAATATGCTCTATGGAATTCCAATTGAAGCTCAGGTTAGATGTCCTTCAGATCTAGCATGGGCTTCAATTGGAATTCCATAGAGCATATTATCAAGCCCATTATCGCCGTTTTACCGGTAGATTTTGCCGCTAAAGCGGCGATCATTTTATCGCCTGTCTTGATAATATGCCCCAATGTGTTGTGGTCATAAATCTGACAGTACTTTTCAGGGAAACTTGCCTTCTCTCAGCAAGCTCCCAAATGTTGCTGAATTCTTACCTGTTTCTGTTTGGAAGAGAGTTAAATAGGACAACGAGGTAGAGTTGCTACCGGTCCCAGAGAAAAATACAGGCTATTTGGTCATGTTTTAGGATTCTGCAAAGGTTTGGGCATGCTACATAAATAGGACTTAAACCCCTCCATATTAATTTTTAACATGCTTTTCTGTCTTAGATATATTTACATATCAATCACAAATCATTAATACAGCTCAAGAACACATTTTACAGTTCCTTTTTCTTATATTTGCAGTTTTAACTATTTATTGATAAGTGGGACATATACAGCTTTGGGCTATTTTCCTAATTTGTTTACAGGCCATGACATTAAAATACCTGTCATGCTGGTAAAACTTCAGGCAGGTGGCAACCCTACCACGAGGTAGCAATTAAGGGAGGCTCTAACCTGTACTGCTTTCAACCAACACTGCACTTAGATATTCAGAGTATCATTCTAGTGCAAGCCTTTAGCTTTAGGTGAGTTCAACATGAGCAACTCACAGTACCTGCACAATTGAAAATCCTGTGCTGAGTTCCTTGCTTGCCAGCAGTCCTCAAAGAGAGCCTAGACGCGCAGTGCTCTACTTCTACCAGCCATCCTCATGCCAAAATCAGGATCTGAGAATTCAAAGTATCCCATCACCAAGGAGGTATGGTGCTTGTGCACATTGGGGCATATTTACAAGAAAGTGACGCATCTGTACAGATGTGTCACTTTGCCTGTGCAACCCTTAGAAACCCTTGCGCCACCATAGATGCGCCGTATTTACAATACGGCGCACTATGGCGCAAGGATTGACAGATGCGTCAGAAGTTCTGACGCATCTGTTGGCGGAAAAGTCACGCATTGCTGGAGTCATGTCGCAAGCACGGCGCAACTCCAACAATGCTTCTTGAGGCCTATTCCCACTACACTACGTCACTACTTACGCCTGCTTAAAGCAGGCGTAAGGTTTTGACGCAGTGGCGTCCTAAAAGTGGGGCAGTGAAATCTTGTAGATTTCACGGAGTCACTTTTATGGGGCCTTCCTGCGTGGGAACGCCCACCCTGCATACATTATACCAGACGCAGGTATAATGAGACACAGGGCTTTACAACGTGACTCATTTCCCTAGATGCGTCACGTTGTAAATAGTCCGCATTGTTTGCTCCTCTGTTGCGTCAAAAAAGTGACGCAACTGCAGCACAAAAGTCACGCAAGGGGCTTGTAAATCTGCCCCATTGTGTGCACGTTGTGCCATGTCAACGCCAAGAGTATTGAGAAGTTCCCCATGCTAGCACAACTCACTCCAAATATTTCACTTTAAGCATTTTTTGTTCAGTTTGTGGCCTCTCTCAGAGCTGGTTTCAGACGTAAAATGGAGCCCAGCTGGTTATGACCCCACTTTGCCTCCAGACTCAGGAGGCCATCAGGACAAATGCAAATGCACTATGAAGGTCTCTTCTTACATTTGCCAAGAGATACAGTGAGATAGGGAGCATTTCACTTGGGAGCATTTCATTTTCTTAAGTGCAATATGTATGTGTGCTGTATAGACCTACATTTTTTAATTACACTAATAATGACCATTTATGTGGCACGCAATGCTAACTGATTTTACGGCCCTTAATAATTGGTGTTAATACCTACTCAGCTGAATGGTACCCAATTTATTAGAGTTACGAGATGACTCCATGTCCTCAAGACACCTTGGGCATCTTATCAAGGTCCGGCGTTAAAATTATCGCCGCTTTATCGGCAAAAAACTGCCGCTAAAGCAGCGGTAATGGGCTTGATAATATGCCCTTGCGAATTCCAATAGAAGCCCATGTTCACACCAGAACATGGGCTTCTATTGGAATTATCTGCGGCATATTATCAAGCCCATTAGCACTGCTTTAGCTGCAGTTTTCTGCCGATAAAGCGGCGATAATTTTAACGCCGGACCTTGATAATATGCCCCCTTGATTTTAGTCCATAGTTTTTAGTTAGCAAATCAGTGTACTTTGGTAGATGTAGACATGGTTATAGGATATCAGCAGACAGTAGATATAAAACTGGGTTGTTTAATCAAGTGTAGATAAAGGCAAAATGCCAGCCAAAATACAGAGCTCCTCTGCACACAGCAGACCATCTAACTGATGTGGAAGCTGGTCGACAATCAGGAACATCACATTCCAACTTGTATTGTTGCATTCTTTAAATAGCATGAAAGCAGTAAGCAATTGTAGACATAACACAAATCTTCCACTTAACAATCAATGGAAACAATTCTAACTGGCACATTACACAATAAAACCCGATTCCCATACGCAAGAAATAAACACTCATAAAACCATGGGAAGACGCAAAGACTAAATTACAAAGTTCAACTGAGATAGATGCTGTTGGAACCGGCAGTGTCTGGTTGGCAGATTGTATGCCCCCAGCCAGGCAAAGCTACTGCTCCTGTCAAGGGCAGGTGATTACACTCACTGTATGACCTGTACTCACACTTGTGTAGCTTGGCTCTGAGCAGTCAGGCTTACTACAGAGGCAATGTGTTAAGCAAAGGCACAGCAGTCATAAGCAATAAATACACTGAGCATCACCAAAGAGACTTCACACAGGATGTATTGAAAAACGTTTATATTCAACACATATTCAATCATTAAAACATGAACATCATATACTTTTGGGCATACAACACATCTGGAAATATTACTAGCAGTACTAGGCTCACTCGTATTGTTTAATATATCAATAGTATACACCCTGTGGACAATTCCTAATCTAACCCCCCCCCACAATTGAGAGAGAGCACCCTTATGCGGTGCACAATATGAAAATTCAATACATACATGAAAATAGAACACGTTTTAACAGCACCATGGGCTGGGCCACGTGGGAGAACCCAAAGGCAAACATATTGTGCTTTCGGCATACAATCATGAAGCGGCACCACCGGCCAGAGTCGTAAATCACAGGCATCCCGCACACCACCACTTCCACTCACCCACATTCACTCGGCACAACTACGCAATGCCAATAGTATCAGCCAGTCCATACAGAATGCTCTTACAGACACATACGCACATGGCACCCTAATGCGGTGCCACTTGTACGCAGCAAGTCAATGTTCACACTCTGCAGACTCTGTGGCCCAAGTCTCCCTCGACCGTCTGGTTCACCTCAATTGTACTATACCCCGGATGGAAATTAACCAACCCAGCCCCGAGACACTGGGCCACACGTGGCCAAAGTCACAATTAGTCTGGGTCTTCAAGAAGCAGATGGGAATATGTAGCAGTTTTAATTAGGAGATCGATGTAATCAAGGAAGAGTTTAGCAGCCAGTGCGGAAGTTCATCCACAGGTCTCAAAGCACAAAGGAGTCTTGCAGTCTTTTGTCCCGCTTCTGAACTGTCTCAGAAACATTCCTTCAACCCAGTCAAACTCACTCACTACTCCATGCCACCAAGATGTCTTCGGGAGGGGCCAGGTGTGAAGGGGGTGCTTGGTCTGCAGCGATGAGGTTCAAAAAGGGAACAACCGATGAATGAGGAGTAACACAGGGTAGCCTCTCGATAGGATGAGGTGTCCCATTTGGTACACAATGATCCGGGTTGTGTTTAGGCAATCCGGGCACAGCACCTGGTGCGATACGGAATGATTTGCATCAGGCACTTCAAATTTCAAACAAGATGAGCTGCAAATTCCGCACCTCTCTGTAAAGGAGGCACAATGACAGTGCATGTTGAGATGTGCTGCACCAGGCACTTCCGGCCACACACAGAGAAGAGATGCAATTCCGTTCCTGTCTAGATATGAGGCACAACGTGAGGTGCATGATGATACTAGCCAGTGCCGTCCCCACCCTGGGTATGCGGTGTACCTTTTAATGGGGTGCACAAAGCTAGGGCACCTAGACCCATTGCTTACGCACCCCCAGTCCATTGTGGGCAAGGTGAGCACTTGCACCTTCCCCCTGCAGTACAGTGGGTAGGTGCCCAGATTCCTAAGGTTATGCGAAGAGTCGGCAAAGACTAGGAGGAAAAAGCAAAAGGTTTGGGGATAATTTCCCCTTAGAATGCCATTACCAACAGATGCCAACAACATTTCAATTTCAAACATGATCCTACAAATAAGCTGGAGCTTTCACTAGTCAATTGATTCTTCTTGAAGCTGTACTTGTAGATGGTGTAGAAGTTGGCATAGTACACAAACCTCCACTCTCCAAATCTGTAGAGTGTTGCTTGGTACAAGGAATGAAAGTTGCATGTGAGCCTGTATCAATAGGTCTATTAACATATAACAAATCATGGAGCCGAGATTGAACCAACCGATTGCATGTAGACATGCCCCATGGTTCACCTGTTGTGTGTAGACAAGTCCCCATGGTTGTTATCTGTGCCCTTATCAAAACAATGTTCAAGTGATGATCAGAACAATCTGTGTTCTGGCATGGTAGTACCTTATGCGCTGGCAGTACATTATGCACCAATCTCACACTAGTACCTTCTCCAGATCCGCAGCTGCTTAGCCTCCTATTAGGGAAATTACCACAGTTGGACTTAAAACCCACCCCAGCATCCACTCCCATCTTACATTTTGCCACACTACTTTGCGCCACCTAGAAACATTTTCGACTAAAACTGACCCACTGCCTACTCTAATGAGATGAGTTTCCTGAACCAGTGTCTTACTAACACAGAAGGGTTTAATAATGGCCATATCACCCTCTCTGAAATCAACCACATTGACATGATGTGTCTCATTGTATCCCTCAACTCTCTTCTTACCAAATGCCTCCTCAATGTACATGGGAACAAGTTTGGAATGAGATCCTTGTGATGTAGCAACTTGAAAGGACTGAGTTCAGTGGTAGGACTTTACCTGTGTCCTTCTGGCTTAGCAAGCACTGCAATGGTTTATGATCTGTGCACAAAATGCAGTTTGTACCTCACACCGATGGGTACAAATGGTGTGTCACCTATACACAAGCCAAGCCAGTGCCTCACGTTCAATAGAACTATATAGTGTAATTCTGAATTTTTCTGAGGCAAAAGCCACAGTGTGTTCTGTATCTTCAACCATCTGGTTGGAGATACAGGTCTTCTATAATTCCAATGGCACTAGCGTTTATGGTTATTTTACATACTTTACCCTTTTGGTATAGTTTCAATGCTGGAGCTCCAACAATCATCTGTTTAATATTTTCAAAAGCAAGTGTTTCATTATCACCAAACACAAATGCTACACCCTTGCAAATCAATCTTTTAAATGGTTCAATAATCATTGCAAATCACAAAATGTAAATAATATTCATGCAGTACTGGTGTAGACCTTCACTTGTTCCATGTTTGTGGAAGAATCGACATCAGTGTTGGCAATGAATACATCCATTGAGGGCTTGAATCCTCCTAGATTAATCCATTCATCTCTTCAAATTTGCATTTTGTCCCATTTCATGGTCATTCCATGTCCTTCTAAGATATTTCATACCTGATCAAAAGTCCTGTTGTGCTCCGCCTTCGAAAATGCATAAATAAGAATGTCATTTTGAATGGTGTATATGATATGTATGGCCCTTAATTATTTGAATATCAACTTTTAAAAGTCTGATGCCAAAGAGGCAAATGCAAATGGCACTCTTAGGTACTGATAAGCCCCAAAACGTTTAACAAACTCAGTTAGGGACCTGGGGGTATATTTACAAGGGGATATCGCCACTAGAACATCACTTTTAGTGATGTTCTGATGGTGATATGCCCTTCTCCATATTTACAAAGCGGCGTTAAGCCACTTTTTGTGGCTTAATGCCACCTTGTAAATAAGGCCCATTTACACGCATCACTTAGCTTGAACGAGACGTGCAATGGGTGTTGTTGTGGTCATTCCACCACAACACCTATTGCTTTTGACGCTGCCCAGATTTACAATGAGGTGTAAATCTGAGGCAGCACCAAAAACTAACAGTATGCAAGAGCAGTCATTAGAATGGCGAAACGAGGAGAAGTACTTCTATTTCGCCTTGTTTTTTCTTTTTCTTTGTGTGCTACATTCTGCAGCACACATAGAAAATGCAAAATGCCATTATTGTTTGTTTATGTGCAGAAAGGTGTCCCTTCCTGCACATAAACAATCATTAAATAATGAGGATTTGCTACTTCTAATTGTGCTGCACAATGCAGCACACATAAACATATTTGGGGACACTTTCCTGCACACAATCATTCCCTATGGTGCAAAGGTGCCTTTGTTGGTGCTAGGCAGCTAAATTTCGTGCCAGCACTAGGGAAAACACAAGGGTGTGACGTAGTCTTGTGAATACGGTGCATCCCTGTGTTTTGCAACTGTCGGAGTGCAGTGCTACAAAATTTGGCGCAGCTCCTCTCAGTGCCATTTTCTCATAAATATGCCCCCTGGGCTCTTCAAACAGTTTATTATGATGGTATGCGGATCTGAAGTTTATAATGGAAAAATAACATGCATTGTCTAATTGAGCGGATGTCTCCAAAACCTTAGGTAAGGGCTAAAAATTAATTCAAATTCTCTTGTTCAAAAACCTGAGATTGGCACAAAGACATTGCTTGCCATATATTTTTTTAATCCTCCACTAGAGGGGTGATCCATTCAAAAGAGTCAATAGATTTGATTATGAAGCGGATTCAAATGCTTCTGCAAATGACTTCTGATTCTCTAATGTGCATTGTGAACTTTATGGAGTACAGGTACAGCTGACACAACCTAGTTTGTTTTCAAAAGCATTTTTGTGGGCTTCAAGACTTTATTGGAGCTTGTGATTTTCTAAAGCCAGATAAATAGGACAAGTGGTCCCTGACCTTAAAGCCACACCAAAAGTAACCTAATATCTCCAACCAAGAACTTAGTCAAAATGTATCTGTCCTTGAACAACACTTTCACGCAAAGGTAATCCACATATCAGTTCTAAATCCTACCACCTCCATTAAGTAGGTCCTAGGAGGTAGGCGGGGCCGCCAGAAGGGAGAAAAAACTATCAGCATTTGGTGCTGGAACACAAACAAATAAAAACAAACAATCTGGCAATAAGCACAATATCTCAAACACAAAGTGGAAAAGACAAATGCCCAAAGTAACAAGGAGACAAAAGGCAGACAAAGATAACAGAGGCAGTAGGGGGTGGCAGGCACGGGGACCTACTGGACTGAAATTATAACTAGAACACTGCATGTACCCATAATTTGCTTTTGCATTTCTGCTCTCGTTTATATGTGGAATTTGAGTATTGATTGTTTTTTAAAATTGAATGTATTTACAAAATTTTAGTGGTTTGGATGGTCAGCCTCTCAATAATCACTTCCCTGAGGCAGAAGATGAGTGGGCTATATTTGTTCTGCATGTCTTATGGTGGCTTCTAGAAAATATACATTTGAAACACTCACTGAGCTCTAATCCTTCATTTTGTAAAACTATGTACATATATGTAACATAAATGTAGGAATTCCAATTCCTTTTCCAAAGGAGTCTTCTTTATTATCCTAATTCATAGAGGATAATTTGTCCATAAGAATTGCTGATTGTTCAGCTGCATAACTGTTTTTCAGAATCTGAACTATGCATTTTGGGAATGATTACATTGGATCAATTCCAGGTCAGCATTTGGGTTCCTATAAGTAACGATATGTTAATATAAGACAGTGTAGGACGAATAGCTCTCTGCAATTGTGGCTTTGCTTGATGTACAGAAAAGGCATTTGACTTGGTGATCTAGAAATATTTGTGAACCCAAATATTATTTGTCACCCAGTTAATTACTGTTATGCACCTGAGTACTGCCAGATTCTTGGAATTAATGGGTGGTGTTCTTTAAATAGCACTACATCACTATGCAGTGACAGTGCTCAAAACCCCCAGCAGCACTTTAACTGACTTCTAGCTAGGTTCAAGCTTTATAAGTACCACATACAGGTATACATATATACATTCATACTTACATTCACACATATATACCGACATACATACACTTACAGCCATTTTATCATGGGACAGGTTTTCAAACATGGCTGCCTGCAGGTTACCTGCTGTTTGGCTTATGTTGTAATCTCTTGCCTTAATCAGCTGAAAAGTTATTTTATCATTGGGCACTTTCCAGAGGATCCAACCAAACTATAGCTGTATGATGTAGCTCTGTGTTTCAAAGCTGCTTTGCACACTAAAAGGATTGCATTACAAAACATTGACAGATATTTATAATCATTAGGGTTTACAATTACTTATAGTAAATCTTTAATTAGCTTCTTAAATAAGAACACACCAAAATTAATGAGATGGGGATGGTACAGATCTCAAGAGGTATTTGAGGATTAAAGTTTATGTTAACTAGAGAGATTTTGATCACCTAAAACTCTGTTCCCATGCTGAAGAAAAATTAACAGCATATGCAGGCCTTTAAACCACGAATGCATCCCTTAGTAGGAGACAGAATTGTGATTAGAATAACAATTTTGCCCAGTGCCTCCTTCTGTTCTAAGAAGACCCATTTTATATATCATATTCTTCTTACCATCAGTTGAATTTGCTAATCATTACGTTTATATGGTGGAAGAGGTGTGGTGCAGCGGCCAGGGCGACTGACTCCGGAACCCTGTGGCTCACAGTTCAATCCCTGGTGCTGGTGACAGGTCTGCCCAGCACCATGTGACTCTGGGCAATAGCTCGCTTAATCTTAACGACGGCCCCCAGCGCCTTGACACCTTCAGGTAATTGTTTGCGCTTTACAAATACTGGACATTTACAAATACTGGACATTTTTACTCAAACTGAGTATAATTAGTTTGCTCCAGTTACATCATATCATGAAGGATGGAGAGAGATGCTCCCTAATCAAAGTTAAGAAAAAGCGTCTCTATGTTGCTTTAATGCATCAGAAAAAAATGTATTGATTCCTTATTTGGATGCAAACTGTGATGACTCTTTTATGAGATTCATTACTTGAACATATTCTCTCAAAGATTTATTTTCTTCAAATTTGCTTTTAAGTTTTTTTGAGACGGTTAAGGGTTGTATGAGATGTTTGCAGGACATGACAACATAAGTTTAGATTTTAAAAAATAACTATATCCCATGTCATCTGGGGGAACTCCATCGTCATTAAGTTGTTTTCAGTGAGGGATTTGTCTCCTGGGTATTGTGGTTGTTGGAAAGGTCATAAGCCATATGTTTAAAGGGTACCAAGTCTCTGTGAACTCAGGGCCTGATTCAAAAAGGGCACCTTCCTGCACAAAAACAATCCTAAGAGGCTTTTCGCTTTTTCTATGGAAAGAGGAAAGAACGAGGGGAAATGAAGTTATTTCTTCTCGTTAAACCTCACCATGGGAGGTGTACGGATTTGGCTCTTCCCCGTGTTTACGTGTTTTTGTAAATCTGTGGCAGCACCAAATTCCATGGGTGTTGCATGGGAAAACCCATGCAACACCCATGGAATGCCTTTTGGGGGCTGAGTAAGGAGATGCAGCAATTTGCGCTGTGTCCCCTTACTCATGATTTATGAGGCCACTCAAAGCCATGCAGGGTGGATGTGAGTGACTTCATAAATCTTTATGCGAACCCTGCATCACAGCACGCATGTACCACTTTAAGTGGTGCAAAAGTGACACAGGGTTCTTATAAATAAGCCTCTTACTCTGTATTTTTGAACTTCTTGAGGTGACTTAGGTCTTCCACACAGGTAGGCCAGTAACAGAGGTGGGGGAGACTAGCAGATCTCCAGCAGGGCCTGAAGACATGTCCCTAGCCTCTGGAACATGGGCAGAACTGTTCCACATCGTGAAGACATTAGCAGGGTAGATAAAGGTTTGTATGAAACCTGTTGATCTTAAAATTATAGTAAGGTTCCAGGTTACATGTCCAGGGTTTAGCAGTTGACAGGTGTTCCCCTGTCACTCAGCATCAAGTCATCTTACAGTTTCAAAATTCAAACCAGCCTGGTTGAGACAAGGTGCCCCCTCACAAGAGTTTACTTAGCAGGAGTGGTCAGTAGATATCACCCTTTGGTGTGCCTGCTGCTCTCCGATATACTATAAACGAATATATGACATTACATCACATGCGGTACAGCTTATGCGATTACAACGCAGTCGCTACAACGACTGCGTTGTTACAACACAAACCATTACAACACAAGTCATTTCAACAACTTGCTGTAGGGTGTGTGTTGGATTTAGGAATAGTATAATTTACAATCCCAACTCCAGTGTGTGCAACGGTAGGGAAGGTGTTGGAATTGTAAATTATACTATTCTTTAGTTTAGCGCGCCCCCTACAGCAAGTCATTGAAACAACTTGCGTTGAACCGCTTGCGATGTAAGCGCTGTTTCCCCATAAACTGTCATCTACAGAGACATGGAAAAACAGGGAAGAGGGAGGCAGCTTCTTTCTCGAAGGCCCACTGTGGGAAGACCAAGTAAGGGTCTCCTCAGTCTTGGGGAACAAAAAATGTTCCCCTGAGGAGCACCAGAGCTGCAGTGTGAAGAGTCGTTTGAGTGTAGGGGTCTCACACCCAATGCCAAAATGAGGAAAAGCGCAGGGGGGCTTCGGAACCAAGGAAACATGCTACATATGGTACACATTTTGTGCTGTGACTCTTCACTCCCAGTTACATTTGTAAACACACAATGCCTTCATACAGACTCGTCTCTGCAGCTCATTTCACAGTATGCAGTGCTTCCTGGGCCACTGAGATATGCCAGTCCGCTTTCATCTGGTACAAGGTATCAGGCAATATTTTGTTTATTGCATTAGCAATTGCGGGGCTTATTTACGAGAGGCCTGCAACACTGGAGCGTCACTATTTTTAATCTCCGGTGGAGCAGGCCTCTCAATCGTATTTATGAGGTGCCGCAAAGCCACCCTGCATGGCTTTGCATGGCCTCATAGATATGGAGTGAGGCAAGTCAGCACAAAGTGCTACGTTGCCTTACTCTGCGTCAAGGAGGCATTACATGGGCATTGCTACAACCATGGATTTTGATGCTGCCCCAGATTGACAAAATCCCATAAACTTGTGGCAGCTCGAAAACCTTTCAACTTCCCAGAGCAGATGTAACAGAGAAAAATGTTTTCATTTCATCTCGTTTTTTCCTCTTTCCATGTGTGCTGCATTCTGCAGCACACATAGAATGAGTAAAACACCTCTTGGGATTGTTTTTGTGTAGGAAGGTGCCTTCTCCTACACAAAAACTATCCCGCCTGCAACAAAGGTACCCTTGCACCCATGCAAGGATTTCTACATTGGTCCTACACAGCAAATTGTGCACCAGCGCAGGGGGAAAGGACAGGAATTCACTGTATTTCATAAATACGGTGCATACCTACCCATATTGGTGTAGAATAGTGCAGCAAGAAGAGTTCCTCGTAAATGGGGCCCTTAATTTGTTTGAAAACCACCTGTGACATGATGGATGAATACATACACCTGATACATATGAGCAATAATTCTCCTGAGTGTTGTGACACAACTTAAAAGATTACATTAATTCATGATCTCCTCTCAGAACCACCATTAAAACTATAGGGCATATGTACAACGCGATTTCTCCACCAGAACGTCACTTTTGCCGATGTTTCGGTGGAGCGATGCCCTGCTCCATATTTACAAAGGGGCGTTAAGCCACTTTTTGTGGCTTAACATCGCTTTGTAAATATGGTACCGTTTCACATAGGTATCTGCGTGAAAGGAGCATGCAATGGGTTTTGCTGTGGGTGTTCCACCGCAACACCCGTGGTGACATATTATCAAGGTCCGGTGATAAATGTCGCAAAGCGCGCTTGCATATTTATCGCCGGCTATCTCTGGAATTTATCACCCGGTTAGCGCGTTATCAACAACGCACATCGCCGAGGTGATAAAAATTCCAGAGATAGTTGGGATATCGCCGTTTTCCATGGTGGAAAACGGCGATATCCTAGATGATAGGGGCCTGTGGTTTTAGCCACACAATCCACCCCCCCATGTTAAGTATGCCTTAGTCAGGAATTGAACAGATGTTAAATTCCTGCGTTAAAGCATACTTAACACGATTTAAAAAATCGCTCACCTTCCTTGATAATATCACGAAGCTGCCTTTGCGATATTTCCCCTGGTTGGTTTCACAGCCACGCCTAATTTGCATCTCATTAGCGATGTATAGTTAGGCGTGCTGGAAACGGGGGCTAAATCAGCAAAACACGCAATAAGATTATCGCCGCTTTTCAGCCGAAAACGGCCGCAAAAGCGGCGGTAATTTCATTGCACCGCCTTGATGATATGCCCCATAGTTTTTTTACGCTGCCCCAGATTCACAAGGATCTGTAAATCTGAGGCTGCGCCAAAAACTAACGGCATGCAAGAACAGGCATTAGATTGGCACAACGAGGAGAAATACTTTTATTTGACCTTGTTTTTGCTTTTTCTATGTGTGCTGCATTCGCTATTAATGATTGTTTTTGTGTCTGAAGGTGTCCCTTCATGCACAAAAACAATCTTAAATAATAGCAATTTGCTACTTCACACACAGAAGTAGCAAATTGCCATTATTGATTTTTTTTGTGCAGGAAGGTGTCCGTTCCTGCACATAAACAATCATACCTGCAACGCAGGCACCCTTTACTATGGCACAAGGATGTCTGTGTTGGTGCTAGGCAGCTATATTTAGCGCCAGCGCTAGCTAAAACACAGGGATGCGCCATATTCTTGTGAATATGATGCATCTCAGCGTTTAGGAAATGGCGCAGCGCGGCGCTGCACAATTTGCCGCAGCGCTGCTCTATTTTCTTGTAGATACACCCCTATATATTTAGAAAATATGCACAAAAAAAGCCCCACATGACTGCTGGGTTGAGCGATCCAATGCAGGGCTAGGATTTCTAACATTAATATGGCTCTCTCGGAGGCACCGCTGAGTTATTATACCTTTTATAACCTTCCTGCACCTCCGAGGGTGTACCATGCTGCATCGATGCATATAGTCAGCAGCACATGATGACAGGTCCGGCACGGCCCTCGGTGCGGTTGACACAGAAGGGGCGGCCAGAACTCAATGACAAACATTAACCCCACTGAAAACCACCCTGTTCCGGCTCCGTGAAGCCAATAATGAACAGACTGATGTGCCAGCGAAGAAAGGCGGCGCTGTTAAATAAATGTATTTGTTATGCATCAAGGTCATGTGCTAAGCAAGTTTATCCTGTTCCAATTTGTCATATTGTTCTCCTATGCCCACAATGGGGGTCTACAAAGTCCGCTGTTTTTCCCCCTTTTTGAGTTCTTTTTTAAGATGTGTAACTTTGCTGCCATCTAGTGTCCTTCTGCGTGAATATCGAGTGAGCCTTTCTATATAGGAACTTGCTCTTGTTTAGACTGCAGCTCATCATTCTCGGTTACATTTGTATACAAACGATGCTTTTATTCAAGCTCTTTTGGGCAGCTCATTTTCACAGCGCCTATGGTTATGCAATGGAAACCCTGCGTTTGTGGGAGTGGAGCTCCTGTATTTGACCACACCCCCATATTTTGATCACCCCAAAATTTACCTTCAACGTTTTACACATTGGTAGTAAGCAAAAACAGCAAATTCGGCATGGTATAACTTGTGATAATACATATTGGACAAATCAGAATGATGATCGTCACATAAATAATCTTAACCCTAACACATTTCTGAGGTAAAGGAAATCTTCCATTAGCTTCCACCACAACAGCGCAGTCCGGAGATGAACAACATACTATGAAACATTTTCAAACAAAAACTCGTACAGCAGTGTGGCAGCAAACCTGCATTGGAACTTTCAGTGGACGTGACCTTCAGAAAGCTACATTAGGAACACAATACATGTTCACTAAGAAAAATAACCAGCTGTGCCTCAATGAGGAAAGAAGACACACAGGGGGACATCGACTGTGAAGGGGTAATGAGCATATGCAACATGAATAGAACAACAAACAGCGGGCATATTTACAAAGGAAGTGGTGGAGTGAGGCGTTAGCCTTCCTGGCTTAACGCCTCACTCCGCCACTTCAGAAACGCAGGGCTGCACCATAATTACAAGAATATGGTGCAGCCCTGCGTTACCCCCTGTGCTGGCGCTACACTTAGCAGCCTAGCACCAATGCAGGCACCCTTGCACCATAGTGCAAGGGTGTCTGCAGGCAGGGTAAGAGGGGGGACCTTCCTGCATATAAACAGTCTTTAAATGCTGTTTTGTAATTTCTGTGTGTCCTGCTTAATGCAGCATACATAGAAGGTGCAAAATGGCATTTAAAAAAATTATTGTTTATGTGCAGGAAGGGGGACCTTCCTGTACATAAACAACCATTGGCCTTTTGCTGTTTTCATATGTGCTGCACTGCGCCTCCCTTATAAATAGGGGGAAGCTTCAGAATCAATGTATGTTGTGGTAGAATGCCCACAGTAACACCTATTGCCCTCCCGTTTCCCTCGAAGCATAGCCTTAGAAGGCAGCGTTAAGCTACATTAAGTGGCTTAAAGCTGCCTTGTAAATAAGGCGGAGCCCCTATCGCCACAGGAACATCATAAAAAGTGACGTTCACATGGTGATAGGGGCTTGTAAATATGTCCCAGCATCTGTTTTAATAAAATGATGTCTCTAAGGAAATGTGGAATAACTAAACTAAAGTACATAATTAAACACACTTCTTTTAAACCTCTAAATGAAATCATTTCAAGTGCAACATAATTAATTATTCAACAGTTACGACAGTATTCATTATAAAAATCATTAGTATTTAAAAATATTAGGTCACCCGCAATTGCACATTTAGATGAAGCTCTAGCACCTGTGCCATGTGATCCACCCCTGTCAGCGTCTGGTACTAGTAATCAGAGAAGAAATATTTTGTTTATTGCATTCATAATTCAGTGTCAACGAGAGACCCATTGTATCATACAAATATTAAATATTTAAGTGGTTTTTGGGTTAGCCCATTGCTCATGACTGCTTTCTTAACTGTCTCATTTGCTTACTTCTTATTCAATGGTTTTCCTTTCTTATCTTGTATTTGTAACTCCTCTGGAGCACAGCTTCTTTACCATCCTTTTGTTTGGATAACTTATATTGTTCCATTGCTGACATCAGGGAAATACTTTGTCTTTTAGTACTCCTTTGGCATGCATGCATTCCCTTGGTCTCTCCACTGGGAACCCCTCCATGTGTACAACCCAAAACACTACCTCAATGACTTGCCCACAGGTTGATGAATTGGAGACGGTGTAAAAACTCAGTTTCATAAGGCAATGTCTCTCCAAGATAAGGCACACCACAGCACATCAAAATAGAGACAATGAAATAAGGGCCCACTGAATAATTGAGTTCTAGATTAGGCACAACATTTTAAAAAGTTTTATTTGAAAAATTCAAAAGATAAGGTAAAAAGATCAAACATACAAAAAGCATAAAGTCTATGTAATAAAGGTTTTCAAAATAGGGCTTTACAGAATATTGTGCAAATCAGAATAATTCCAATTCCCAAGTGTGCCGCTAAATCAATAGAACAAACTGACAGCATCATTACTAGGAAAGCTCTCAGAAATGTATTGGCTCACCCACATACACAGGGGTTAATATACCATTTTCTTACATAGAAAATCAATCATTCTGCAGAATCATCGTGGTATGAGCACAGGAATTACATTCTTAGCAAATCAGAGTATAGTTTTATGAAATGTCACATTCCCTTAGCATGTCAGCACTCTCCCACTGTCTGAATACTGATTCTGTCCACTCTAGGCTAATATCATCTGGAGATGGCATGGCAAACTAGCAACATGAACAAAAGTGAATTATTAAAAGGAATAGGGTAGAGTGAGCTGGTGGGAGGTTCTTGGGAAAATATATTCTTGTGATCATGCTGGAATGCTTTCATTGAGAACAGCAGAACAATGTCAATGGAAATAAACTAACATGACTCTGTTTGACTGTGTGCTGTAGAACAAATGTGTACATGCAGGAGGGACCATATTGAATTGTAGTGAAGGCAGCGATTTAGATGCATACATTGTTATGTTAGCATAAGTGCGTTAGATGTTAGAAAAGCCATCTTGCCACTTTTGCTGCTTTTGCACACAACACTGCAGAGACATGTTATTATTTGAAAACTGCTTGCTTGCCTTTTCTTCACATGAGAACTGTCTGTTGTTCACATCCCTAGACGTGCACTGCGACCTTGGTCTGAACATTGTGTGCAAAAGACTCTGAACCGCCAGACAATGTATGTTTTTGAGTTCAGGTTGATCGGCCCACTCTCTAGCCATAATATGCACACAGCTGCAAATACCTGGGTGTCGAGAGCTTTTAATATTACTGTTTGAATGCGTTAGAAACACATTCTAGAGAAGAACATTTCCAGGGGCAGAGCATAGCTGATCCTGTGATGTGATTCACCTAAGCTGATCTTTACGGTATGGGGTTCCCCATTCAAGCCTAGAGACCTTCTATTAGTATAATAATACTAGCCTACTAGCGAAGGGAAGGTGGCTGTATTCCACTGTCATTTGTAATATGATTCCTCCCTTCATTTTCTATGGTATTGTAACAATGCTGATGGTTTTAATTATAATTATTTGTCTGCCTATGTTAGCCAAAGTACTGCATCTTAGGACACGTAGTTTATAAAATAAACCTTTTAAACTTTACCGTGTCTCTGATTACTCTTGTTGGAGTGGCGCACCTAACGTTTGGTCTTTTTGATTTGAAACGCCTTAGTAGTGCTTATATTAGTCCACAACACCCTCACTCTTGTTTCTGGATCGCGGGAGTGACAGTTTTGACCTACCTGTTAGTACGATAGGTTCCCTCAAGCTTGTTAATTAAAAAGGTTTTTTATTTCTGAACCCTTGTGCTACTGTAAAATCCATTGTTGTTCTTCTCTGTGTCCTTATGGCGGTCGATATTGCGGCGCATAGCCGTACACCTCTGCGGCATCATTTGACGGAGTATGGGGTGCCGGACGATGGGATGGTCGTTATTTCTGTGGTCAGTGCCGATGCGTCTTACCCCTACGAGTTGTTTTACTCTTGGGTGACACTGCCGGCAGTGAATGCGGATGATAATACGTTTCACTCCTATACTCACACAAGGGTCCCAGCAACTTATACGCCGTATAGGACGCAGGAGATTCCTCTTTCGGCCTGGCAGCATCGCATTTGGTTTAATGGCGCCCTTCCCCATGCGGTTACACCGGCTAGAATGGGCCCTTTGTCAATTCCAGGGGCCACATGGCCGGTGCCGGCCGGATTTACGCCTCATCCCCGCTATCTGACAGTCGCGGTGGATTAGCTGCGTGTACTCCATACAGCCCTTATTACAGTATATAGGGCTTTAGTACAATACGTTTCACGCAACGTGCAGGTGGGGGCACCTGCTATTGCGGGACAACCAGCTGGCCAAGCCGCGGTTGTTATTAGTCCCGTCATGGTTAATTCGGTAATGGGCAAGCGCCCCCAGAATAAGGAGGATTTGCCTTATTGGCTTCCTGAGAAATTTGACCAACTGGAAGCGGTATTTCCGCATTCTACCCCTGTGGAGAAACACAGGATCCTCACCATTAGTTTGCAGAAGGACTTAGTCCCAGAGGTGTCCGATTGTGACAACTGGGGCAAGGTCTTTGCCGCAGTCTACACGAAGTGCTTCGGCACCCCGTCTATGGCTGTGCTTCCCTGCGTTATTAAACGTGTTCAAGATAACCACGGTCCGGAGGCGGCTGTAGAGTTGGGAATGCAGCTTGTCGGTGTGTTCGACGTAGTTGCCTCTCTCGTCCTTGGTAATCTCAAGGGAGATGCGGTGCAATTCCAAGTGGCTAATGGCTTAGCCCGCATTGATGAGCTCGACAAGCCCAAAGAGTTGCCTAAAAATTATTGCGGAAGCTTATAGAACTAAAGGCCACAGTAGCTTAGGGATTAAACCAACTATAGTCATTCCTGACTTAATACAGCAGACTAAGGTGAGTTCGTCTGTCAAAGACGATCGTCCAACTTTTCCTAAACAAAATTGGCGAACAAAGAAACAGGGGTCTCGTCCTGCCTCTCCCGTACAGCCGACTGGTGAACGCACATACGATTTGCGCGATCGCACTAGTGTTAGGTCACCTGATAGATTTCAGGTTACTAAACAACGTTCTCCTCGTTCTTCACAGGAAACATCGGCCTCACAGTCCGGTGGCGGAGAACGTGGCAAAGGTCGGGGTTCCCAACAAGGACGTAAGCAACCCCGTCAGACTAACGGTAAAGGAAAGCAGGACGAGTTTGCATGTCAACGTCCCCCGTTTCAGAAGAAGAAGATTGCTGAGCTAACAGCGAGATATGCCACAGATAGTGCGGACGCAGCTTCGGAACCTGACATGGGCAATAACGCTGCTCGACAGTGCAGCGGAGGTTACAGTAGTGCGGCAAGCACTGCATCCATTTCTGGAGGCGACAGCAACTGACATGTTCATTACTGTAGAAACTGCTGGCACTAGAGTGGCTCCCCCTGACAGAATGACATAGTCCTCTTAATTGAAGGTGACATACAACGTACAATACAAGGGTATTTTTTGGGATAATCTGACCTCTTCCTATGACATTCTCTTGGCAGAGGCGGACTGGCGCACAGCTTTCATTTTAGATGCTCCTAGAGGGGAGGAGGTAATCCTCCCGTCCTTTGCGCACACAGTGCCAAAGAAGCACGCTGAAAGGTTTGCCGAAGAGTGGGCTCAGGTGCTTGCTCCGGCTTTGTACCGTATTCAGGTTGGGTGGGATAAATTGTCTCCAAGACATGAGATTCCTTTACGATCCATGCCCCAGCCGCAGCCCCAATATCCCATGCGCCGCGAAGCTAGATCTCACGTCGCGGAAATCCTTGAGCAATTGGAATATCAGGGTGTTATTGAAGCATGTGTCACCAATGAATAATCCTTTATTCACTGTAACGAAGCCTGATGGGTCGTACCACCTAGTTTTGGATTACGGGCATTTAAACTCTCATTGCCGGAAGTGCGCGGTACAGAATACCCACAGTTCTGCCCTCGTTGATAGTCTCGTGAGAAAAAGGTTCAAAACCACACTTGACATATCCAATGGCTTTTACAGCCATAACCTGTCCTCTATTAGTAGTCAATGGACAGCATTTACTTCTGGCGGCAAGCAAAAACAATTTAAAAGATTGGCCATGGGCTATAAAAACAGCCCTGGTGTCTTTGCCGCACGTGTTGTCTCTCTGTTAGAGAGCAGTGACCCTGATGCGTACTCGTATGTTGATGATATCTATCTCACAGACGATGAGTTATGGCCGCATCTGTGTCGCGTTGATCGCTTTATTGTTATGTTTGCAGACTTCGGTTACAAATTCAACTTTGCGAAGTCTCACATTGCAGAGTATACAGTGTTGTTTTTGGGCTATGAGCTCAACAATGAGGGTCGAGGATTAGCTCCTCACTTTCTGGAGAAGTGCGCATTTCTGCGTGCTCCTACAACATTGAAAAAATTACAGTCTTTGCTGGGTTTTCTGAATTTCGGTCGTACATACATTCCCGATTATGCCCAGCGTATCAAGCCGCTATATGCCTTGGTACAACCTACTTTTTCCAAATCGAGCTGGCTGCCAGAGCATTCAGCTATTTTGCAATCATTGCAGGCTGATCTTCTTGCTTCAAAATACTTACTGACATGCGATAACCACACAAACTTGGTAATAAGAATTGTGCCAGGCGCAGTGGGTTTCACGTACTTAACGTTCAATGAGGGCGACACAGTCCCCATTGCCTACAAATCACACTTGTACACTTCGGCTGAATTGCGTTTTTCCTCAGTCGAAAAAGTTTTGACTGCGGTGCAGATGGCGATTCTTAAAGAACGGGCGCTGTCGCAAGGAAAAAGCATGTTGGTGGTCACACCGTATCCTGCCCTAGAGGCAGTGACGAAAGCCAGTGTACCCAATTCAAAAGCTTTGCATCCACTTTGGATACAATGGGCCACTTCTCTGACATCGCCGGATGTCACTTGTTTCTTTAATGCCTCATTGCAGATGCAGGAGAACTTGCATTATGAATTCGTTCATCCGGCTCCTCTGTCTTTGCACCCGCTCGAAGATTACCATTGTGTCATTTATACAACAAATCCAATTGGCCGCACACTGCTCGTCTTACCAGCAAGTTGTCCCAAGGAACTATGGTCGATGTAGTGGCGACGGCGAGTACGCCTGTGCCACAGTGTTGAAAGAAAGTAAGTGTTGTATAAGCCATCCCTGGACACGTGTTTCGAGGTAGTTGCCTCTCATCAGCAGGGAGTAGGTGAGTGTAAGGGGGTGCCGCGTAGACTGCCAATAACGTATTAACAGGTAAAGTACCTCTCATGGCGCGCAGGTGCTGGTCCAGGGCTTGTCAGCCCAAATGGCTCAAGGGAGCCTTTATACAACAAATCCAATTAGCCGCACACTGCTCGTCTTACCAGCAAGTTGCCCCAAGGAACTATGGTCGATGTAGTGGCGACGGCGAGTACGCCTGTGCCACAGTGTTGAAAGAAAGTAAGTGTTGCATTAGCCATCCCTGGACACGTGTTTCGAGGTAGTTGCCTCTCGTCAGCAGGGAGTAGGTGAGTGTAAGGGGGTGCCGCGTAGACTGCCAATAACGTATTAACAGGTAAAGTACCTCTCATTGCGCGCAGGTGCTGGTCCAGGGCTCGTCAGCCCAAATGGCTCAAGGGAGCCTTTATACAACAAATCCAATTGGCCGCACACTGCTCGTCTTACCAGCAAGTTGCCCCAAGGAACTATGGTCGATGTAGTGGCGACGGCGAGTACGCCTGTGCCACAGTGTTGAAAGAAAGTAAGTGTCGCATTAGCCATCCCTGGACACGTGTTTCGAGGTAGTTGCCTCTCGTCAGCAGGGAGTAGGTGAGTGTAAAGGGGTGCCGCGTAGACTGATAATAACGTATTAACAGGTAAAGTACCTCTCATGGCGCGCAGGTGCTGGTCCAGGGCTCGTCAGCGCAAATGGCTCAAGGGAGCC
Source organism: Triturus cristatus (assembly GCF_964204655.1). Taxonomy (NCBI): domain Eukaryota; kingdom Metazoa; phylum Chordata; class Amphibia; order Caudata; family Salamandridae; genus Triturus; species Triturus cristatus. The sequence continues at coordinate 1,030,604,135 of NC_140590.1, forward strand.
TTTATACAACAAATCCAATTGGCCGCACACTGCTCGTCTTACCAGCAAGTTGCCCCAAGGAACTATGGTCGATGTAGTGGCGACGGCGAGTACGCCTGTGCCACAGTGTTGAAAGAAAGTAAGTGTCGCATTAGCCTTCCCTGGACACGTGTTTTGAGGTAGTTGCCTCTCGTCAGCAGGGAGTAGGTGAGTGTAAGGGGGTGCCGCGTAGACTGATAATAACGTATTAACAGGTAAAGTACCTCTCATGGCGCGCAGGTGCTGGTCCAGGGCTCGTCAGCCCAAATGGCTCAAGGGAGCCTTTATACAACAAATCCAATTGGCCGCACACTGCTCGTCTTACCAGCAAGTTGCCCCAAGGAACTATGGTTGATGTAGTGGCGATGGCGAGTACGCCTGTGCCACAGTGTTGAGAGAAAGTAAGTGTCGCATTAGACATTCCTGGACACGTGTTTCGAGGTAGTTGCCTCTCGTCAGCAGGGAGTAGGTGAGTGTAAGAGAGTGCCGTGTAGACTGCCAATAACGTATTAACAGGTAAAGTACCTCTCATGGCGCGCAGGTGCTGGTCCAGGGCTCGTAAGCCCAAATGGCTCAAGGGAGCCTTTATACAACAAATCCAATTGGCCGCACACTGCTCGTCTTACCAGCAAGTTGCCCCAAGGAACTATGGCCGATGTAGTGGCGACGGCGAGTACGCCTGTGCCACAGTGTTGAAAGAAAGTAAGTGTCGCATTAGCCATCCCTGGACACGTGTTTCGAGGTAGTTGCCTCTCGTCAGCAGGGAGTAGGTGAGTGTAAGGGGGTGCCGCGTAGACTGCCAATAACGTATTAACAGGTAAAGTACCTCTCATGGCGCGCAGGTGCTGGTCCAGGGCTCCTCAGCCCAAATGGCTCAAGGGAGCCTTTATACAACAAATCCAATTGGCCGCACACTGCTCGTCTTACCAGCAAGTTGCCCCATGGAACTATGGTCGATGTAGTGGCGACGGCGAGTTCGCCTGTGCCACAGTGTTGAGAGAAAGTAAGTGTCGCATTAGCCATCCCTGGACACGTGTTTCGAGGTAGTTGCCTCTTGTCAGCAGGGAGTAGGTGAGTGTAAGGGGGTGCCGCGTAGACTGCCAATAACGTATTAACAGGTAAAGTACCTCTCATGGCGCGCAGGTGCTGGTCCAGGGCTCGTCAGCCCAAATGGCTCAAGGGAGCCTTTATACAACAATTCAATTGGCCGCACACTGCTCGTCTTACCAGCAAGTTGCCCCAAGGAACTATGGTCGATGTAGTGGCGACGGCGAGTACGCCTGTGCCACAGTGTTGAAAGAAAGTAAGTGTTGCATTAGCCATCCCTGGACACGTGTTTCGAGGTAGTTGCCTCTCATCAGCAGGGAGTAGGTGAGTGTAAGGGGGTGCCGCGTAGACTGCCAATAACGTATTAACAGGTAAAGTACCTCTCATGGCGCACAGGTGCTGGTCCAGGGCTCGTCAGCCCAAATGGCTCAAGGGAGCCTTTATACAACAAATCCAATTGGCCGCACACTGCTCGTCTTACCAACAAGTTGCCCCAAGGAACTATGGTCGATGGAGTGGCGACGGCGAGTACGCCTGTGCCACAGTGTTGAAAGAAAGTAAGTGTCGCATTAGCCATCCCTGGACACGTGTTTCGAGGTAGTTGCCTCTCGTCAGCAGGGAGTAGGTGAGTGTAAGGGGGTGCCGCGTAGACTGCCAATAACGAATTAACAGGTAAAGTACCTCTCAGGGCGCGCAGGTGCTGGTCCAGGGCTCGTCAGCCCAAATGGCTCAAGGGAGCCTTTATACAACAAATCCAATTGGCCGCACACTGCTTGTCTTACCAGCAAGTTGCCCCAAGGAACTATGGTCGATGTAGTGGCGACGGCGAGTACGCCTGTGCCACAGTGTTGAGAGAAAGTAAGTGTCGCATTAGCCATCCCTGGACACGTGTTTCGAGGTAGTTGCCTCTTGTCAGCAGGGAGTAGGTGAGTGTAAGGGGGTGCCGCGTAGACTGCCAATAACGTATTAACAGGTAAAGTACCTCTCATGGCGCGCAGGTGCTGGTCCAGGGCTCGTCAGCCCAAATGGCTCAAGGGAGCCTTTATACAACAAATCCAATTGGCCGCACACTGCTCGTCTTACCAGCAAGTTGCCCCAAGGAACTATGGTCGATGTAGTGGCGACGGCGAGTACGCCTGTGCCACAGTGTTGAAAGAAAGTAAGTGTTGCATTAGCCATCCCTGGACACGTGTTTCGAGGTAGTTGCCTCTCGTCAGCAGGGAGTAGGTGAGTGTAAGGGGGTGCCGCGTAGACTGCCAATAACGTATTAACAGGTAAAGTACCTCTCATGGCGCGCAGGTGCTGGTTCAGGGCTCGTCAGCCCAAATGGCTCAAGGGAGCCTTTATACAACAAATCCAATTGGCCGCACACTGCTCGTCTTACCAGCAAGTTGCCCCAAGGAACTATGGTCGATGTAGTGGCGACGGCGAGTACGCCTGTGCCACAGTGTTGAGAGAAAGTAAGTGTCGCATTAGCCATCCCTGGACACGTGTTTCGAGGTAGTTGCCTCTCGTCAGCAGGGAGTAGGTGAGTGTAAGGGGGTGCCGCGTAGACTGCCAATAACATCTTAACAGGTAAAGTACCTCTCATGGCGCGCAGGTGCTGGTCCAGGGCTCGTCAGCCCAAATGGCTCAAGGGAGCTTTTATACAACAAATCCAATTGGCCGCACACTGCTCGTCTTACCAGTAAGTTGCCCCAAGGAACTATGGTCGATGTAGTGGCGATGGTGAGTACGCCTGTGCCACAGTGTTGAAAGAAAGTAAGTGTCGCATTAGCCATCCCTGGACACGTGTTTTGAGGTAGTTGCCTCTCGTCAGCAGGGCGTAGGTGAGTGTAAGGGGGTGCCGCGTAGACTGCCAATAACGTATTAACAGGTAAAGTACCTCTCATGGCGCACAGGTGCTGGTCCAGGGCTCGTCAGCGCAAATGGCTCAAGGGAGCCTTTATACAACAAATCCAATTGGCCGCACACTGCTCGTCTTACCAGCAAGTTGCCCCAAGGAACTATGGTCGATGTAGTGGCGACGGCGAGTACGCCTGTGCCACAGTGTTGAGAGAAAGTAAGTGTCGCATTAGCCATCCCTGAACACGTGTTTCGAGGTAGTTGCCTCTCGTCAGCAGGGAGTAGGTGAGTGTAAGGGGGTGCCACGTAGACTGCCAATAACGTATTAACAGGTAAAGTACCTCTCATGGCGCGCAGGTGCTGGTCCAGGGCACGTCAGCCCAAATGGCTCAAGGGAGCCTTTATACAACAAATCCAATTGGCCGCACACTGCTCGTCTTACCAGCAAGTTGCCCCAAGGAACTATGGTCGATGTAGTGGCGACGGCGAGTACGCCTGTGCCACAGTGTTGAAAGAAAGTAAGTGTCACATTAGCCTTCCCTGGACACATGTTTTGAGGTAGTTGCCTCTCGTCAGCAGGGAGTAGGTGAGTGTAAGGGGGTGCCGCGTAGACTGATAATAACGTATTAACAGGTAAAGTACCTCTCATGGCGCGCAGGTGCTGGTCCAGGGCTCGTCAGCCCAAATGGCTCAAGGGAGCCTTTATACAACAAATCCAATTGGCCGCACACTGCTCGTCTTACCAGCAAGTTGCCCCAAGGAACTATGGTTGATGTAGTCGCGACGGCGAGTACGCCTGTGCCACAGTGTTGAGAGAAAGTAAGTGTCGCATTAGCCATCCCTGGACACGTGTTTCGAGGTAGTTGCCTCTCGTCAGCAGGGAGTAGGTGAGTGTAAGGGGGTGCTGCGTAGACTGCCAATAACGTATTAACAGGTAAAGTACCTCTCAGGGCGCGCAGGTGCTGGTCCAGGGCTCGTCAGCCCAAATGGCTCAAGGGAGCCTTTATACAACAAATCCAATTGGCCGCACACTGCTCGTCTTACCAGCAAGTTGCCCCAAGGAACTATGGTCGATGTAGTGGCGACGGCGAGTACGCCTGTGCCACAGTGTTGAGAGAAAGTAAGTGTCGCATTAGCCATCCCTGGACACGTGTTTCGAGGTAGTTGCCTCTCGTCAGCAGGGAGTAGGTGAGTGTAAGGGGGTGCCGCGTAGACTGCCAATAACGTATTAACAGGTAAAGTACCTCTCATGGCGCGCAGGTGCTAGTCCAGGGCACGTCAGCCCAAATGGCTCAAGGGAGCCTTTATACAACAAATCCAATTGGCCGCACACTGCTCGTCTTACCAGCAAGTTGCCCCAAGGAACTATGGTCGATGTAGTGGCGACGGCGAGTACGCCTGTGCCACAGTGTAGAAAGAAAGTAAGTGTCGCATTAGCCTTCCCTGGACACGTGTTTTGAGGTAGTTGCCTCTCGTCAGCAGGGAGTAGGTGAGTGTAAGGGGGTGCCGCGTAGACTGATAATAACGTATTAACAGGTAAAGTACCTCTCATGGCGCGCAGGTGCTGGTCCAGGGCTCGTCAGCCCAAATGGCTCAAGGGAGCCTTTATACAACAAATCCAATTGGCCGCACACTGCTCGTCTTACCAGCAAGTTGCCCCAAGGAACTATGGTTGATGTAGTGGCGACGGCGAGTACGCCTGTGCCACAGTGTTGAGAGAAAGTAAGTGTCGCATTAGCCATTCCTGGACACGTGTTTCGAGGTAGTTGCCTCTCGTCAGCAGGGAGTAGGTGAGTGTAAGAGAGTGCCGTGTAGACTGCCAATAACGTATTAACAGGTAAAGTACCTCTCATGGCGCGCAGGTGCTGGTCCAGGGCTCGTAAGCCCAAATGGCTCAAGGGAGCCTTTATACAACAAATCCAATTGGCCGCACACTGCTCGTCTTACCAGCAAGTTGCCCCAAGGAACTATGGCCGATGTAGTGGCGACGGCGAGTACGCCTGTGCCACAGTGTTGAAAGAAAGTAAGTGTCGCATTAGCCATCCCTGGACACGTGTTTCGAGGTAGTTGCCTCTCGTCAGCAGGGAGTAGGTGAGTGTAAGGGGGTGCCGCGTAGACTGCCAATAACGTATTAACAGGTAAAGTACCTCTCATGGCGCGCAGGTGCTGGTCCAGGGCTCCTCAGCCCAAATGGCTCAAGGGAGCCTTTATACAACAAATCCAATTGGCCGCACACTGCTCGTCTTACCAGCAAGTTGCCCCATGGAACTATGGTCGATGTAGTGGCGACGGCGAGTACGCCTGTGCCACAGTGTTGAGAGAAAGTAAGTGTCGCATTAGCCATCCCTGGACACGTGTTTCGAGGTAGTTGCCTCTTGTCAGCAGGGAGTAGGTGAGTGTAAGGGGGTGCCGCGTAGACTGCCAATAACGTATTAACAGGTAAAGTACCTCTCATGGCGCGCAGGTGCTGGTCCAGGGCTCGTCAGCCCAAATGGCTCAAGGGAGCCTTTATACAACAAATCCAATTGGCCGCACACTGCTCGTCTTACCAGCAAGTTGCCCCAAGGAACTATGGTCGATGTAGTGGCGACGGCGAGTACGCCTGTGCCACAGTGTTGAAAGAAAGTAAGTGTTGCATTAGCCATCCCTGGACACGTGTTTCGAGGTAGTTGCCTCTCGTCAGCAGGGAGTAGGTGAGTGTAAGGGGGTGCCGCGTAGACTGCCAATAACGTATTAACAGGTAAAGTACCTCTCATGGCGCACAGGTGCTGGTCCAGGGCTCGTCAGCCCAAATGGCTCAAGGGAGCCTTTATACAACAAATCCAATTGGCCGCACACTGCTCGTCTTACCAACAAGTTGCCCCAAGGAACTATGGTCGATGTAGTGGCGACGGCGAGTACGCCTGTGCCACAGTGTTGAAAGAAAGTAAGTGTCGCATTAGCCATCCCTGGACACGTGTTTCGAGGTAGTTGCCTCTCGTCAGCAGGGAGTAGGTGAGTGTAAGGGGGTGCCGCGTAGACTGCCAATAACGTATTAACAGGTAAAGTACCTCTCAGGGCGCGCAGGTGCTGGTCCAGGGCTCGTCAGCCCAAATGGCTCAAGGGAGCCTTTATACAACAAATCCAATTGGCCGCACACTGCTTGTCTTACCAGCAAGTTGCCCCAAGGAACTATGGTCGATGTAGTGGCGACGGCGAGTACGCCTGTGCCACAGTGTTGAGAGAAAGTAAGTGTCGCATTAGCCATCCCTGGACACGTGTTTCGAGGTAGTTGCCTCTTGTCAGCAGGGAGTAGGTGAGTGTAAGGGGGTGCCGCGTAGACTGCCAATATCGTATTAACAGGTAAAGTACCTCTCATGGCGCGCAGGTGCTGGTCCAGGGCTCGTCAGCCCAAATGGCTCAAGGGAGCCTTTATACAACAAATCCAATTGGCCGCACACTGCTCGTCTTACCAGCAAGTTGCCCCAAGGAACTATGGTCGATGTAGTGGCGACGGCGAGTACGCCTGTGCCACAGTGTTGAGAGAAAGTAAGTGTCGCATTAGCCATCCCTGGACACGTGTTTCGAGGTAGTTGCCTCTCGTCAGCAGGGAGTAGGTGAGTGTAAGGGGGTGCCGCGTAGACTGCCAATAACATCTTAACAGGTAAAGTACCTCTCATGGCGCGCAGGTGCTGGTCCAGGGCTCGTCAGCCCAAATGGCTCAAGGGAGCCTTTATACAACAAATCCAATTGGCCGCACACTGCTCGTCTTACCAGCAAGTTGCCCCAAGGAACTATGGTCGATGTAGTGGCGACGGCGAGTACGCCTGTGCCACAGTGTTGAGAGAAAGTAAGTGTCGCATTAGCCATCCCTGGACACGTGTTTCGAGGTAGTTGCCTCTCGTCAGCAGGGAGAAGGTGAGTGTAAGGGGGTGCCGCGTAGACTGCCAATAACGTATTAACAGGTAAAGTACCTCTCATGGCGCGCAGGTGCTGGTCCAGGGCACGTCAGCCCAAATGGCTCAAGGGAGCCTTTATACAACAAATCCAATTGGCCGCACACTGCTCGTCTTACCAGCAAGTTGCCCCAAGGAACTATGGTCGATGTAGTGGCGACGGCGAGTACGCCTGTGCCACAGTGTTGAAAGAAAGTAAGTGTCACATTAGCCTTCCCTGGACACATGTTTTGAGGTAGTTGCCTCTCGTCAGCAGGGAGTAGGTGAGTGTAAGGGGGTGCCGCGTAGACTGATAATAACGTATTAACAGGTAAAGTACCTCTCATGGCGCGCAGGTGCTGGTCCAGGGCTCGTCAGCCCAAATGGCTCAAGGGAGCCTTTATACAACAAATCCAATTGGCCGCACACTGCTCGTCTTACCAGCAAGTTGCCCCAAGGAACTATGGTTGATGTAGTCGCGACGGCGAGTACGCCTGTGGCACAGTGTTGAGAGAAAGTAAGTGTCGCATTAGCCATCCCTGGACATGTGTTTCGAGGTAGTTGCCTCTCGTCAGCAGGGAGTAGGTGAGTGTAAGAGAGTGCCGCGTAGACTGCCAATAACGTATTAACAGGTAAAGTACCTCTCATGGCGCGCAGGTGCTGGTCCAGGGCTCGTCAGCCCAAATGGCTCAAGGGAGCCTTTATACAACAAATCCAATTGGCCGCACACTGCTCGTCTTACCAGCAAGTTGCCCCAAGGAACTATGGTCGATGTAGTGGCGACGGCGAGTACGCTTGTGCCACAGTGTTGAAAGAAAAAAAAGTGTCGCATTAGCCATCCCTGGACACGTGTTTCGAGGTAGTTGCCTCTCGTCAGCAGGGAGTAGGTGAGTGTAAGGGGGTGCCGCGTAGACTGCCAATAACGTATTAACAGGTAAAGTACCTCTCATGGCGCGCAGGTGCTGGTCCAGGGCTCCTCAGCCCAAATGGCTCAAGGGAGCCTTTATACAACAAATCCAATTGGCCGCACACTGCTCGTCTTACCAGCAAGTTGCCCCATGGAACTATGGTCGATGTAGTGGCGACGGCGAGTACGCCTGTGCCACAGTGTTGAGAGAAAGTAAGTGTCGCATTAGCCATCCCTGGACACGTGTTTCGAGGTAGTTGCCTCTTGTCAGCAGGGAGTAGGTGAGTGTAAGGGGGTGCCGCGTAGACTGCCAATAACGTATTAACAGGTAAAGTACCTCTCATGGCGCGCAGGTGCTGGTCCAGGGCTCGTCAGCCCAAATGGCTCTAGGGAGCCTTTATACAACAAATCCAATTGGCCGCACACTGCTCGTCTACCAGCAAGTTGCCCCAAGAAACTATGGTCGATGTAGTGGCGACGGCGAGTATGCCTGTGCCACAGTGTTGAAAGAAAGTAACTGTTGCATTAGCCATCCCTGGACACGTGTTTCGAGGTAGTTGCCTCTCGTCAGCAGGGAGTAGGTGAGTGTAAGGGGGTGCCGCGTAGACTGCCAATAACGTATTAACAGGTAAAGTACCTCTCATGGCGCACAGGTGCTGGTCCAGGGCTCGTCAGCCCAAATGGCTCAAGGGAGCCTTTATACAACAAATCCAATTGGCCGCACACTGCTCGTCTTACCAACAAGTTGCCCCAAGGAACTATGGTTGATATAGTGGCGACGGCGAGTACGCCTGTGCCACAGTGTTGAAAGAAAGTAAGTGTCGCATTAGCCATCCCTGGACACGTGTTTCGAGGTAGTTGCCTCTCGTCAGCAGGGAGTAGGTGAGTGTAAGGGGGTGCTGCGTAGACTGCCAATAACGTATTAACAGGTAAAGTACGTCTCAGGGCGCGCAGGTGCTGGTCCAGGGCTCGTCAGCCCAAATGGCTCAAGGGAGCCTTTATACAACAAATCCAATTGGCCGCACACTGCTCGTCTTACCAGCAAGTTGCCCCAAGGAACTATGGTCGATGTAGTGGCGACGGCGAGTACGCCTGTGCCACAGTGTTGAGAGAAAGTAAGTGTCGCATTAGCCATCCCTGGACACGTGTTTCGAGGTAGTTGCCTCTCGTCAGCAGGGAGTAGGTGAGTGTAAGGGGGTGCCGCGTAGACTGCCAATAACGTATTAACAGGTAAAGTACCTCTCATGGCGCGCAGGTGCTGGTCCAGGGCTCGTCAGCCCAAATGGCTCAAGGGAGCCTTTATACAACAAATCCAATTGGCCGCACACTGCTCGTCTTACCAGCAAGTTGCCCCAAGGAACTATGGTCGATGTAGTGGCGACGGCGAGTACGCCTGTGCCACAGTGTTGAAAGAAAGTAAGTGTTGCATTAGCCATCCCTGGACACGTGTTTCGAGGTAGTTGCCTCTCGTCAGCAGGGAGTAGGTGAGTGTAAGGGGGTGCCGCGTAGACTGCCAATAACGTATTAACAGGTAAAGTACCTCTCATGGCGCGCAGGTGCTGGTCCAGGGCTCCTCAGCCCAAATGGCTCAAGGGAGCCTTTATACAACAAATCCACTTGGCCGCACACTGCTCGTCTTACCAGCAAGTTGCCCCATGGAACTATGGTCGATGTAGTGGCGACGGCGAGTACGCCTGTGCCACAGTGTTGAGAGAAAGTAAGTGTCGCATTAGCCATCCCTGGACACGTGTTTCGAGGTAGTTGCCTCTTGTCAGCAGGGAGTAGGTGAGTGTAAGGGGGTGCCGCGTAGACTGCCAATAACGTATTAACAGGTAAAGTACCTCTCATGGCGCGCAGGTGCTGGTCCAGGGCTCGTCAGCCCAAATGGCTCTAGGGAGCCTTTATACAACAAATCCAATTGGCCGCACACTGCTCGTCTACCAGCAAGTTGCCCCAAGAAACTATGGTCGATGTAGTGGCGACGGCGAGTATGCCTGTGCCACAGTGTTGAAAGAAAGTAACTGTTGCATTAGCCATCCCTGGACACGTGTTTCGAGGTAGTTGCCTCTCGTCAGCAGGGAGTAGGTGAGTGTAAGGGGGTGCCGCGTAGACTGCCAATAACGTATTAACAGGTAAAGTACCTCTCATGGCGCACAGGTGCTGGTCCAGGGCTCGTCAGCCCAAATGGCTCAAGGGAGCCTTTATACAACAAATCCAATTGGCCGCACACTGCTCGTCTTACCAACAAGTCGCCCCAAGGAACTATGGTTGATATAGTGGCGACGGCGAGTACGCCTGTGCCACAGTGTTGAAAGAAAGTAAGTGTCGCATTAGCCATCCCTGGACACGTGTTTCGAGGTAGTTGCCTCTCGTCAGCAGGGAGTAGGTGAGTGTAAGGGGGTGCTGCGTAGACTGCCAATAACGTATTAACAGGTAAAGTACCTCTCAGGGCGCGCAGGTGCTGGTCCAGGGCTCGTCAGCCCAAATGGCTCAAGGGAGCCTTTATACAACAAATCCAATTGGCCGCACACTGCTCGTCTTACCAGCAAGTTGCCCCAAGGAACTATGGTCGATGTAGTGGCGACGGCGAGTACGCCTGTGCCACAGTGTTGAGAGAAAGTAAGTGTCGCATTAGCCATCCCTGGACACGTGTTTCGAGGTAGTTGCCTCTCGTCAGCAGGGAGTAGGTGAGTGTAAGGGGGTGCCGCGTAGACTGCCAATAACGTATTAACAGGTAAAGTACCTCTCATGGCGCGCAGGTGCTTTTCCAGGGCTCGTCAGCCCAAATGGCTCAAGGGAGCCTTTATACAACAAATCCAATTGGCCGCACACTGCTCGTCTTACCAGCAAGTTGCCCCAAGGAACTATGGTCGATGTAGTGGCGACGGCGAGTACGCCTGTGCCACAGTGTTGAAAGAAAGTAAGTGTTGCATTAGCCATCCCTGGACACGTGTTTCGAGGTAGTTGCCTCTCGTCAGCAGGGAGTAGGTGAGTGTAAGGGGGTGCCGCGTAGACTGCCAATAACGTATTAACAGGTAAAGTACCTCTCATGGCGCGCAGGTGCTGGTCCAGGGCTCCTCAGCCCAAATGGCTCAAGGGAGCCTTTATACAACAAATCCAATTGGCCGCACACTGCTCGTCTTACCAGCAAGTTGCCCCATGGAACTATGGTCGATGTAGTGGCGACGGCGAGTACGCCTGTGCCACAGTGTTGAGAGAAAGTAAGTGTCGCATTAGCCATCCCTGGACACGTGTTTCGAGGTAGTTGCCTCTTGTCAGCAGGGAGTAGGTGAGTGTAAGGGGGTGCCGCGTAGACTGCCAATAACGTATTAACAGGTAAAGTACCTCTCATGGCGCGCAGGTGCTGGTCCAGGGCTCGTCAGCCCAAATGGCTCTAGGGAGCCTTTATACAACAAATCCAATTGGCCGCACACTGCTCGTCTACCAGCAAGTTGCCCCAAGAAACTATGGTCGATGTAGTGGCGACGGCGAGTATGCCTGTGCCACAGTGTTGAAAGAAAGTAACTGTTGCATTAGCCATCCCTGGACACGTGTTTCGAGGTAGTTGCCTCTCGTCAGCAGGGAGTAGGTGAGTGTAAGGGGGTGCCGCGTAGACTGCCAATAACGTATTAACAGGTAAAGTACCTCTCATGGCGCACAGGTGCTGGTCCAGGGCTCGTCAGCCCAAATGGCTCAAGGGAGCCTTTATACAACAAATCCAATTGGCCGCACACTGCTCGTCTTACCAACAAGTTGCCCCAAGGAACTATGGTTGATATAGTGGCGACGGCGAGTACGCCTGTGCCACAGTGTTGAAAGAAAGTAAGTGTCGCATTAGCCATCCCTGGACACGTGTTTCGAGGTAGTTGCCTCTCGTCAGCAGGGAGTAGGTGAGTGTAAGGGGGTGCTGCGTAGACTGTCAATAACGTATTAACAGGTAAAGTACCTCTCAGGGCGCGCCGGTGCTGGTCCAGGGCTCGTCAGCCCAAATGGCTCAAGGGAGCCTTTATACAACAAATCCAATTGGCCGCACACTGCTCGTCTTACCAGCAAGTTGCCCCAAGGAACTATGGTCGATGTAGTGGCGACGGCGAGTACGCCTGTGCCACAGTGTTGAGAGAAAGTAAGTGTCGCATTAGCCATCCCTGGACACGTGTTTCGAGGTAGTTGCCTCTCGTCAGCAGGGAGTAGGTGAGTGTAAGGGGGTGCCGCGTAGACTGCCAATAACGTATTAACAGGTAAAGTACCTCTCATGGCGCGCAGGTGCTGGTCCAGGGCTCGTCAGCCCAAATGGCTCAAGGGAGCCTTTATACAACAAATCCAATTGGCCGCACACTGCTCGTCTTACCAGCAAGTTGCCACAAGGAACTATGGTCGATGTAGTGGCGACGGCGAGTACGCCTGTGCCACAGTGTTGAAAGAAAGTAAGTGTTGCATTAGCCATCCCTGGACACGTGTTTCGAGGTAGTTGCCTCTCGTCAGCAGGGAGTAGGTGAGTGTAAGGGGGTGCCGCATAGACTGCCAATAACGTATTAACAGGTAAAGTACCTCTCATGGCGCACAGGTGCTCGTCCAGGGCTCGTCAGCCCAAATGGCTCAAGGGAGCCTTTATACAACAGATCCAATTGGCCGCACACTGCTCGTCTTACCAACAAGTTGCCCCAAGGAACTATGGTCGATGTAGTGGCGACGGCGAGTACGCCTGTGCCGTAGTGTTGAAAGAAAGTAAGTGTCGCATTAGCCATCCCTGGACACGTGTTTCGAGGTAGTTGCCTCTCGTCAGCAGGGAGTAGGTGAGTGTAAGGGGGTGCCGCGTAGACTGCCAATAACGTATTAACAGGTAAAGTACCTCTCATGGCGCGCAGGTGCTGGTCCAGGGCTCGTCAGCCGAAATGGCTCAAGGGAGCCTTTATACAACAAATCCAATTGGCCGCACACTGCTCGTCTTACCAGCAAGTTGCCCCAAGGAACTACGGTCGATGTAGTGGCGGCGGCGAGCACGCCTGTGCCACAGTGTTGAGAGAAAGTAAGTGTCGCATTAGCCATCCCTGGACATGTGTTTCGAGGTAGTTGCCTCTCGTCAGCAGGGAGTAGGTGAGTGTAAGGGGGTGCCGCGTAGACTGCCAATAACATCTTAACAGGTAAAGTACCTCTCATGGCGCGCAGGTGCTGGTCCAGGGCTCGTCAGCCCAAATGGCTCAAGGGAGCCTTTATACAACAAATCCAATTGGCCGCACACTGCTCGTCTTACCAGTAAGTTGCCCCAAGGAACTATGGTCGATGTAGTGGCGATGGCGAGTACGCCTGTGCCACAGTGTTGAAAGAAAGTAAGTGTCGCATTAGCCATCCCTGGACACGTGTTTTGAGGTAGTTGCCTCTCGTCAGCAGGGTGTAGGTGAGTGTAAGGGGGTGCCGCGTAGACTGCCAATAACGTATTAACAGGTAAAGTACCTCTCATGGCGCACAGGTGCTGGTCCAGGGCTCGTCAGCCCAAATGGCTCAAGGGAGCCTTTGTACAACAAATCCAATTGGCCGCACACTGCTCGTCTTACCAGCAAGTTGCCCCAAGGAACTATGGTCGATGTAGTGGCGACGGCGAGTACGCCTGTGCCATAGTGTTGAAAGAAAGTAAGTGTCGCATTAGCCATCCCTGGACACGTGTTTCGAGGTAGTTGCCTCTCGTCAGCAGGGAGTAGGTGAGTGTAAGGGGGTGCCGCGTAGACTGCTAATAATGTATTAACAGGTAAAGTACCTCTCATGGCGCGCAGGTGCTGGTCCAGGGCTCGTCAGCCCAAATGGCTCAAGGGAGCCTTTATACAACAAATCCAATTGGCCACACACTGCTCGTCTTACCAGCAAGTTGCCCCAAGGAACTATGGTCGATGTAGTGGTGACGGCGAGTACGCCTGTGCCACAGTGTTGAAAGAAAGTAAGTGTCGCATTAGCCATCCCTGGACACGTGTTTCGAGGTAGTTGCCTCTCGTCAGCAGGGAGTAGGTGAGTGTAAGGGGGTGCCACATAGACTGCCATTTATACTGACGGTTCGGCGCAACCGGCGACGGGATCGAAGCACGCCTATTCAGCAGCTTGCGCAATTGTTGCAAGAACTTTCGAGAATGGAGAATTCAAGTCTGATGTCGTGCATACGCAGTCATTGGGTGATTGTACTGCACAATTGGCAGAGCTCCGTGCTCTGGTGCTTGCACTGGAGTTTGCTGATCCTCGGGTTACTACTCTTATAGTGAGTGACTCGTTTGACTGTGTTCAGTCTTTTAACGACAATCTATTCTTTTGGTCTCAAAATGAATATTGTGATTCCAAAGGTAGCACAATTAAGCATAAAATGCTTTGGGTTCGAGTGGCAGAACTTAAAGAACATCTGCCTCTCGTGAATGTAATTCACACTCTTGGTCACTAGCGAGTTGGTGTCCACGCTGTCGGCAACAGCTTGGCTGACGAGGCAGCGAAAACAGCAGTGGCGACATATCTAGTAGAAGCAGTTACAAGATCCAAAAGTAAGATCGATGATGACATTTTGGCAGCTATTGCCGCTACAGAGAAGGGAAGTAATTACCCGAGAGATTGATTCCCAACGCGGACTGCAGACCATCCTTGATAACAGCGGCTCATGAGGGTATGGCCTTTGCCCATGCCGGCGTAGCAGCAACTGTTACTCTGTTACAACAATATTACTGGTGGCGCGGGTTATATAAACAGGCTCGCACTTATGTTCTTGATTGTGACATTTGCCAGCAGATTAAACCTTCAACTGCTGCGCGCCCACCACAAACTCAGTTGTACATATCTAATATACCACTTGGTTGTGTTTATCTAGATCACTGCGGTCCATTGTCCTCTGAAACTGCGTACAAGTATATCTTAGTTGCAGTGGATTCGTGCGCACGTTTTCTTTGGGTATGGCCACAAAGGAGTGCTGATGCCCGTACTGTCATAAGGGATTTGCGTGTCTTTGTGGGAATTTTTGCGTGTGGTACCTTTCATTCTGATCAGGGCCCTGCGTTCGCCTCTAAGGCGTACAAAGAAGCCATGAAATCCTTGGGGGTCCAAGTCAAATTTTCGTCTCCATACCGACCTGAGGGTAATAGTGTAGTGGAGCAAATGAACCGTGACTTAAAGCAATCCTTAATAATCTCCCTAGAAGGTCTCTGGGTGGGCGGACCCCATACATGATGCTCTTTGGCATAAAAATGTTTTTCCCGGACCTTGATGCTCTAGACATGGCGGCGTCTGCCGCACCCTTTGATATAGATGATCACTGTGATGTGTTACAGAGTCTACAAGAGACCAGAGACAGTCTCGCAAAGGAAGACTGGCCCTCCACTTCTGATGCTGCGCTTCAGATTCCGGTCGTCAGCTGGCTACCTCGAGTTGGTGACCTGGTCCGTGAGAAGGTGTAGAACAAGGAGTTTGGCCCCTCCTATCGTGCCCAGGTTCCAGTGCTTGGCGTGCCGTGTACAAGAACAGTCATTTTACCTCCACTTCCTGGTCGCAAGGATAACAGGTACATCTCCATTGACAATGTCAAACTACAGCGAGTGGCCGATTCTTCTTAGTATGACTCCAGAGGTCTCTTGCCCTGCGATGCTGAGAAATTCTGTTTTTGGTCCGGCTTCTACCACCATGCCTGATGTTGCCATCGATATGCATACAGTTACTGATCCTTTGTTGCTGCCACCGGCTGGTGGTCTACCTGAAGATACTGAGTATGCTTATCCTGCAGATGTAACATTGCCTGTTTTAAAATCAACCGCAATTACCCAGTCACGTTTCTCCTTTGATACTAACTCTATGACTTCCAGGGTCCCAACAAAAGTTTCTATTTTTGCTGTTTGGTTTAAAAGACATTTTTTGATTCCCCCTTGAACTTACATTTGGCTGATGCTCATATGTATTTTTTTATTTATGTCCATCGGATTTGTGGTGGTATTTTTTCGTCTTGTGAACGGACACTACCTAAAAGAAAGATCTACAATTAGACTAATTGATGGAACTTTCGCCCCCCACTCCTCATCACACATCATGAAGAGAGACCAGACTTTTGTGAATATTACTGCCTGGCCTGTGTTAGATGGGATTGCGTGGGATGCTGTTAAATTTCAAATTCATGGACCCACTGAGGTTATTAATGTTCCGAATGTATTTCGTGTTTCTATGGGTGATGTGGTTAAACAAAACATCCGCTCTGATGATTAGGGTGTTCAGGCCATAGAAGCACTGTTTTCTGATTTGAAATATTATGCCGCTTTTGATGCTGAAGATTTGTATTTAGACACTGCTAATTACGGGGAGTTGTTTTGCTATCAACACTATGGCAATCATTTCCTACATAAAGCCAATACGTTTCGTAATTTTGTGAATTATACACAATGGGAACATTGTCTAGCGCCAATGTTAGGCAGCTCCAGCACATTGGTGAACAAATTTGCCTATATTACTGATTTCAGTGTTTCAAAACCTGCCGCCTTTTATTTTAAAATGGCAGCGGAGTCTGCCTCGAAGGTTAGGCTGACACACACTAAATTATTGTATTCCAAATCCTTTATGGATGATTTAGCGGTCAGGGGTTATGATCTGTGGAAAGATACTATTGATCTTAAATGTGTTTGGGGTTCTAAACCATGGCAGGTACAAGGAACAGAAGCTTTGCATCGTGCCTGCCTCATCCCAAACCACACATTATTTTTGAATTCGACTATTTTTCAGACTACCTGTTTGGGATTGGCTACTTCTAAAAAACTGAATTCCCCCTCTATTCCAGATCTGGGTGCTTATCCACATTGGGATAATCATACAGATCTGTCCCTTGATGCATTGCAGTCATACATTACTAACACATCATTCAATATTTCCAAATTAAATTCGGAAGGATGGTTGACTTGGCAGACGAGCTCAGATTCCTGTCAACATCGTTTTTCGGGTCTGCAGCCTGGGTATACGCAGGTTCGTGTAGACCCCCGCTTTGAATATTCTCATTCTGTTACTACCTACTCTGTTGGGAAGTTATGCCAGTCTTGGCTGCAACATTCCACCTTGGCATCTGTTAAAGTTCATTTATCTAAATTACATGACAAAATAGATTTGAATGATTTTGTTAAGGGTCCTGTGGGTGGCAGGTCCAAAAGATGGGTGTATGCTATTTATAACGAGGTTTGGAAGTTATCACAAATTGAAGCTGCTTCCAGATTGAGAGCTATTGATCAAGCCAATATGGAAAAAGTGCTAGCTGTTATAGATAATAGCATTAACACCCTTTCTTCCAGAATCTACACATTAGATAATATAGTTTCATCTGTTGTTGATATTGTGCAGGATGATGTGTATGTTTTGTATCATAGTCAGAATCAATTACGTTCTATAATGCAGTTTGCATGGACTTTGCAAACGTTAAAGGCTGGGAAAGTCCCCTGGGACTATATGTATACTTCATCTTTATTCCTTCCTTTTAATCTAACTGTGAAACAACAATTCATGTCCATGAAAGATGCAACATACTCATTACTACATATTGAAAAGTTAGAACCTTTGCCTTTCTCAGTGGCTGAATTGAACTCAGCTGTGTGGCTTATCCACGGGTTAATTACATTGCCATTTCCTTTGTTTAAATTCAGTTCCTGCATGAAGCATTATGCCCTAGGCAGATATGAACTGTTGGGTACTGCTTTCCTGCATGAAGTATGGTCACTCCCATTTACATACAGGTGCATGAGAGAAGGTACAGAAGTTTATTTGAAGGGTGATGAATGCTCTTCCACACCTGATCACTCTGTAGTCTGTAGGCACATCCAATTGCATGGCGCGTGCAATGTGCAAGTGCCTACTTTAGCATGCGTCCTGAAAGGGATTCCAGTCCCAGCTATTACACCCTCTTTCACGTTGTTAGCTAACGGTAGTTATTTGCTTTTAAATAATGAGGCTTGCTGTGGGATGCTGGTGGGAATTCCTTACATTGTGACTGTATCACAGAGAGTAGTCTGCTGTAAAAATGTCCTTTTCCCACCCCCGCATGGGCGGCTGGATGTATCCATCTGGCCTTCCATTCCAACCTTGAAAGCAGAGTTCAACAAGATGAGCAGAATAAGGGCTCTATTTTCTCAAAAAGAAGTCGCTCTGACTTCATCCCGTGAAACATTTGTCCTTCACGTAGCCAACACTCGTACCGAGGTGCAGGCGCATTTAAATACTGATCTCCCACTTCATTTTGGTGCCCTGATTCAAACTATATTTAACGCCTCATCAACAACTGGCTTGGCGCATTTTTTCAAAATTGTGGGCTCCGGCCTCGTGACCTCCTTCCAAACTATTTTTGGTGTGATACCAGCCTTTTTTCATTCTATTTTTTCCAGCGTCTTTGGAGGGCTCCCGTTGATTCTCGCGGCTGGCGTGCTGCTGTTGGTCTGCGGTACTGCAGAATGGCTGCACAATTTGTGTCACGCAACAGCCTGTCCCGGCTGCTCCATCTTCGTAACCGGATGCTTGAATATTATGGAACTTTAGCACTGGCTACCCTGAACATAGCCTATGGATTTTTTCATTGCCTAGATTGTCCTTTAGAATGGGCTCTGAATTTGTGCTTGTCAAACTCGGTGTCTCCTGCCCCGGATTATGATCGACTGATGAGTCCATTAGTGGCTCATGAGTTGGACTGTTCTGGTGTTGGGATTATGGCCTGTGGAGCGACACATGGAGTCCTAGGGAATTGGGACATTGGAACGGCAGAGTATGACTTCTTGGAAAGAAGTTATCTGGAAGAACACGCCAGTTGTCCTCTGAATGTGCTAGAGGCTCCAGTGGTCGAAGAACATGTATGTTCGCTTACCTTATTACACTGGATGGCGGACACTTTTGCAAATCGTTCCATGACTTCCTCTTGGAAGCTGTTGCTACGTACTGTGCTTACACATTGATGGATTAACTTGGTTATCATCCAGCTTCCCTTGCACAAACCACACGTTTTTTTTTTTGGGTGTTCCAACATCTGGGCTCGTTGAGCCTTTGCATGATGTATTGACTTGCCATTTTGTTTTTTCCCTTTAATTTGTTTTTTTTTAATGTTTTTTTTCGAACTTTTCACTCCTCTTTTGGATATCCAAGACAAGAACTCGGTTCCGCTCTGTCGAACTTGAACTCTGCGTTCCTTTTTGTATCCCTATTTGTTCGTGGTCCAATCAACGGGGGTGTAGCGAAGGTAGCGATTTAGATGCATACATTGTTATGTTAGCATAAGCGCGTTAGATGTTAGAAAAGCCATCTTGCCACTTTTGCTGCTTTTGAACACGACACTGCAGACATGTTATTATTTGAAAACTGCTTGCTTGCCTTTTCTTCACATGAGAACTGTCTGTTGTTCACATCCCTAGACGTGCACTGCGACCTTGGTCTGAACATTGTGTGCAAAACACTCTGAGCCGCCAGACAATGTATGTTTTTGAGTTCAGGTTGATCGGCCCACTCTCTAGCCATAATATGCACACAGCTGCAAATACCAGGGTGTCGAGAGCCTTTAATATTACTGTTTGCATGCGTTAGAAACACATTCTGGAGAAGAACATTTCCAGGCGCAGAGCATGGCTGATCCTGTGATGTGATTCACCTAAGCTGATCTTTACGGTATGGGGTTCCCCATTAAAGCCTAGAGACCTTCTATTAGTATAATAATACTAGCCTACTAGCGAAGGGAAGGTGGCTGTATTCCACTGTCATTTGTAATATGATTCCTCCCTTCATTTTCTATGGTATTGTAACAATGCTGATGGTTTTAATTATAATCATTTGTCTGCTTATGTTAGCCAAAATACAGCATCTTAGGACACGCAGTTTATAAAATAAAACTTTTAAACTTTACTGTGTCTCTGATTACTCTTGTTGTGGACTGATATGAGAATAATAACAAACAGGTATTTCTGATTCCCACCATACCTGAGAGTACTCTAAGTCGCTTGATCTGGTTTGTCTATACATTGGGACCTCCGAGAGAATACGGATAACGAATGGGACACTGATGCTGCTCGGATAGGGGTTCTGGGTACTGAGGTAAGTTTTTGGTACACCACAATTCACTGAGGTCCTGGTTTCCTGCGCATAGTTCTGTTCATGAGCAGAATCCCTGCAACAGAATAAGATGATGCCTAGGCCTAACTTGAGGCCAAGTTAGGAACAGCCAGGAAAGCACACATCTATATTTTATAGAAAGTTAGTTTCAGGTGCAATAACACCATGTCAGTGTCAACATATAAATTCAAAAGTAAATACGCATTTTGCATGTTCTGAATAATGCACAAAAAATATAAAACACACACAAAAAATCAAACATCTTTCTCCCTTTGAATATTCTATAATCACTAATAACTTACAATCTAACATTCATAACAGACTGCACCACTTTCTGTTTGTTGTTATTCAATTTCTTCAACATCTACATTTGATTATAATCTTGATCTCTGGCATCCTTCATCTTAGTCTCATCTCTCTTCCTCTTACAAGACCATCTTTTCTGTTTACACTCACCATTTAAAAACACCAACTCTGAAAATGTGATCAAGAGAAACAGGACAATTGGACAACTCAACACAATAATTGCAGGGGCTAGTATGATCCTTAATATACCACCGCGTAAACTATCGAACCATTCAAAAACTTTGCTGCACCTCTTTCCTATCTCACTAACCCAGGAACCAACTGCTTCCCACAAGCCATGCACTTCTAGTGCTTGAAAGTCACGAGAAATATTAGTTATATTTTGACATAAGAAATAATAATCATATTGCTATTGAGAATGAAGGTACAGCACTCTCTGCCCTTCAAAATACTGCAAACACATCCTTCTTCCACAAGAAGGATATATAGCGCAAGTGTTTTTGCATAATCATTGTGCACATTGCAATTAATTCAAAGATAATTTGTGTTAGGGCATCTGCTCTAGCAAAAGTTAACCTATGAACAAATGTAGACAATCTTCTAATTTTAACATCATTCATAGTCACTACTGTAGAAGGAAACATAATTCTTACTATATCTTATAGCACCTGTCCAAAACCACACTTCATATGATAAACTTTAGGAAAAATTAAAACCAAAAAGAAAGAACCCACCCAAATATGAGGTAAGTTGAAATAAGAATCCTTATCACAGACATAATAAATTATTTTCAAAATTGGTTCTCCACCAACCAGAAAATCACTATTATTAACATAACTTCTTTCACAGTCACTCTCACCCACAAACTCTATCAACCACACTCCTATAGGTTCACAATGTACAATACACAATTCACCCTTTCTCTCATGTTCCACTCTCAATCTTGGATGCAAATTTGAAAACATAAATTCTTCATAACAGTTGATCTGCTCTGTAATTTTCTTCTCCTTCTACCAATCTCTCAAAATGTTCACTCTCCTCAAATTATATTCCTTAACAAATTCATGCTCGCCTTTAATCAAACCACATACATAACCCTTATTTAGTCTGTTAAGTGTTATACTTAGTTTGTGCAACTGTATTCAAATATTTATCACAGGTTATTGTATTTCTTGAGAGTTAGGAATATTCTCCAGCAAAATATTGAAATCTAACAGGTATGGCGATAGAAACTCCTGCTTGTTAAATATGCTAAACAACACATCACATGGAGGTCTATAAGAAACAGGAAGCTGTAAGTAGGTTGCAGGCTCCAATCTTCAACTGGAGTCTTTCATTGATTAGCTCAAAGACATTTTCTTCTTGCTGCTGCTCATAACTTTGTAAAATCTCTTCACTCTGATCCTTGAATTAAAGCTGGTCACCAATACCTTCACCAGATTCACGACTTACACTTTCATCAGCAACTTCATCAGTTTCAAACTTTTATTCAAACCCCCCTCTCCGCAACACTATGGATCCATCCTGTGAACTTGAGCTTGACTTTGTGAAGCAATGGTTGTAGTCATCACTTCTTCATCTGCCGCCTTCCCTCTTCTTGTGTGAGTGGCGTGGATCAACTGCATGATTCAAGCACTCTTCACACCAGTGTTAAGTTATAAGTACCACCTAATAAGGGCCTTTCCAAAGTCCTGCTATGCAGCTTCTAGAGACATGTCTCTTCATGAGAACCTTTGATGGAACCTTTGATCAATTTGGAGAGCTGTATGAAACAATTTTAGGATCTCATTTTCAAAATGAGTCCCACGATCTGTCTCAATAGAGGTTAACAGGCCAAATTGTGGTATTAATTCCCACAACAAACGTTTGGCAACTGCCATGCTGTCTGATCTCCAGATATGTTAGGGACCAACCCATTTAGAGAGCAAGCAGACAATCACAAAAATATGTTTAAGGCCATTGTATGCTGATATGAATGAATGAATGAATGCTAGGATTTCTAGAGCGTGCAGCTACTCCGAGGAGTGTCCCGATGCTGAATGGAATGTAAGAGGGCACAGAATGTCAAGTCTTGAGCTGCATCTCAATGAAGCCTGCTTGGAGTCTAGTAAATTGCTCTGATTTGCCAATATGACTCATTTGCACTATAGTTCTTTTTTAGGTCTCGCCTGACCCAGCGCGCGCCGCTTTGATGTTTGATCGCGATCACTTTCGCGGCCGCACGGCCGCTTGGCATAGCCAACAGGTCTCGCTTTTGGGACCTTATAAGTATTTAGTTATGCAACTGTTGCATGGCTAAACACTTATAGGGTCCCAAAGGCGAGACATATTGGCTATGCCAATGCTTGTTCCTGATTATTTTCCTGATGAATTCTGTATATCTGACACAGATCTTCTTAAAAATTTCTGAACCAGAGTTTCCTAAAAGTCCTGGTAATCAAATCTCTCCCCACATGAGTCTGGCCATGCAAATAGCAGAACATTAAACATAGCAAGAAAGTACATATTTATATTCAAGAGAAGTATCTTGCTAATTTCTTTTACGACCTGATTGTTCCCAATTCTGTGTCTCATCCTCTGGTACCTCTACCTGGAGTTTTCTCAGTAAATGCAAAGAAGTCTGTGTTTGGTTCAACAAGAAACAATTTATATGTTCAGAATTTTAAATAGAATGTTCCCCTGATTCAATTTGGTCTGTTTTTTGCATTCCAGTCTGTTCATTTGATCTCACAGTTTCATTCTCAAGTGCACAGTATCCCTCCAACTGGTCCTCATATTTGCTTACCAGTGCAACCAAGTTATTTCCAGGCTTATAGGTAGTTCACTTGGAAATGGCAATTTATTTTGGTTGTTGTATTTCTTCCAGTAAATCAAGAATATAGGAACCATTTCTGATGGGTATACCAGCAGATGACATAAAACCTCTTTGTGACCACACCTGGACGAAATCATAGGCAACTCTAAAGCAATACTGGCTGTCTGTATAAATTGTCACATTCGGATTATTTGCAAGGCAATAAGCTCTAGTCAGGGATCAAGTTACATTAGTCAGGTATGATACTTCAATTATTTCAGAAATGGAACATACTGCAAAGGCAGCCTCCAATGCTCCATGCTGGTCTCTAAAACAAGAACTATCCAAAAACAAATCAGATCAGCCATTTTGAGAGTAATGTCTTTCATATCTGGTCTTGGTTTGGTACATAATTCTGTGACATTTACACAAATATGTTCATAATCATCATCATCACCATTATTTCTGTCCCGGTCTTCCTTGCTGTCTGAGTTAGGAAGCAGTGTTGAGGGTTCAGAAAATTGCACCTTCTGATTGATCTTTTCAGCTTGATCTTTTTAGCTTCCAATATGACTTGCTCATTCCTGGTGAGGTGGCTGTTTGTCATGATCTGCATCCTAGTATGGGTCAGCAAAATCTCAACTGAAGGAAAAACAAACACAATTAATGTATATCCCATTACAATTCCTTCCCTTTGTTTAATTTCAAAGCAAGCAGCTGCAAATGATTTCAGACAACCAGGAAGAGCTAACACAGCAGCCTGGCCTTGTGACATCCCCCATTGATTTCTGGGTAAGTACAGATAAATCCAACCCACCTTTTTCATGACAGAAGAGATAGAATCAGGCACTCCAAGGGCAGGTGCATTGCATAATGTTTTTTCTAAAATCCCGGCATGCCTCTAATATTCGTCATATAATGGTACTGGTTCTCTGATAACACCTGTGAGTTAGCCTTATGAAAGACTTCACAGTCAAGAAAAATTTGGAATCCACTGACAACAGTAGCCAAACAACTTCCAGGAACATTCTCACCGCCCTCTGAGTGGTGGGAGGACCCACTATCAGAATTGCAGAAACACATTCTTTTGAGACTTTCTTTGCTTCTTTTTCAATGTGATGATAAACAAAAATCCCTTCTTTTTTGAGAATACTGAAACTTCGGTGGAAACCTATTGCCATTGTCAGCTAAATGATTCAGAAGTGCAATGGTGTCTAATTTACAGTCCTCATTTGTCTTTGATGCCACAAGAAGATCATCAATGTACTTCACTAGGACAGAGTTACATGGCCAAATGTAGATTCTCCAAATTTTTCTTTAGAATGTGAATAAAAATGTAAGGACTTTCAATATACCCCTGTGGAGTTCGACATCAAATTAAGACTTTATTTTGGTACTGGAACACGAAAAGAAATTGACTTGGTCTTGGTCTTTAATCCCCTTCGTCTCTGCTGTTGCAGGAACCATATGCGCAGGAGTGGCTTCAGGCTGACATTGGCCCTGTAGACTATGGGGCCCTGATTTGGAGGCTGTCTAGACTGCTGCTGCCGTCTAGACCACTGCTGCGGTTGTGTAACACATCGGGAGAGCTGCCAGCAATTGGAAGCTGCACCGTGACCCCTGCCTTTGGGAAGGCTGAGCATAGAGATATGTGAGGCGGCACAGACTACGCACAGCTGCGATTTTCTCCCTGCCCATGACAGTTGGGAGCCCGCATTGCCCTTGGGTTCTCTGGCCCCCTGACATGATACCTACAGTGGCCTTTGCAACCCTTACTCTCAGCAGCTGGCTCTGTTGGGTCTGAAGCAGCACAGGAGGAGAATTTTGACCTGCCTGAGTGTGAGAAGTTGGCCTGGTATATGCTGTTCACTAGTTCTAGTGACCACCTTGTACCATGCCAAGCAACCCTTATGGTGTGGTTGTAAGTCAACCTTTTCGGACTAGCTGCCCTAGTGGTAGCGTAGGCTAAGCAGTCTTTGAGGCTAAACTCGTGAAGCGTGTTAAGCCAGCTGTTTTACCAAATGTAACCCCCTTTTATACCAATGAAAGGACACCACACAGATATATATTCAAAATATATATGTATTTATTTCTCAAAGTAACCCCTAGTCTCTTTATGAGCACAGGAGCACAAATCGTCAAACAAGATTATCACAGAATACACAGAAGTTGCACGTTATATGGATAGGCCCTGGTGGCCACTCAAACCATATACTAAAATAGTGGTATAAGTACCACGAACAGAAAAGGGAAAAGGCCTAGGGCCTCTAGAATCGCTGGGCCTACAAGGAGCTAACGTCAGTTAGTGACCAGGAGGTCCACGGGTGGCGTGTGCAGAGCAAATAGTCACACGCGTGCTCCCATAGGTTTCAATGGGTGCGTAAAAAGTACAAAGTTACTGCAAAGGAGATCTTCCGGGTTGACTAGGAACTTAAGATTTGGAACACAGGCACTAGAGATGTATTACTACACATGGGCACCGGAGTACCAGCTTTACCTCACCCACAGGAAGCGGGTGCATAGGCCTCAAAGTGCGTCGGGTTTCTTCTATCTGTTCCGTGGAGCTTGAAGACAAAGATGCTGCAGGCGGTCGGTCCGGGAGAGATGCAGTGGATCCAAGAGTGGATCGGAGATATTGAAGACCTGTAAGCAGAGGGGACAGTGTTCACAGTCACTAGCCAGTGACCAGCGTGGCACCAGGGGGGTACCAGGCGATGTCGGGTGCAAACAGGTGATGAGGGGTAGCTTGTCTCCGCAGCCACGTGGTCCCTGAAGGTCGACGACGTCCAGGAGTCGGCTCACGAGCTGTCCCACGCAGGCTCTCGCTGTCGGCGGTGTCGGCGACTTGATCGAAGCAAACAAGCCTTGGCAAAAGCAATCGCAGGAGGATTCGGAAATCAGCTGTTGGTTCTGACCAGCAAGGTCAGAGGGATTGCTCCTTTGGAGGGGAGCAAGGGCCAGTCTGGAGCAACCAGACCAGCGGTGTTTGTTGTAGATTTCGTCGCCAAGATGGCCACTAGCCAGCGGGCCAGCAACCGGTTAGGCGCGTCGAGTGGCAAAATGCAGAAGGGCCCCACGCAGATCGTGGAGATGCTGGAGGGCTCACCTTTGGTGCAGATGCTGCTCGAGGGTTGGGCTTCTCAGGACCCAAAGCACAACTTGGAGGGAGCCTCGGTTGTTGCACTTGTCAGCTTGTCGCAGTCGTTCCAAGATGGCTGGCTCCACGTGTCTCGGTGCCTCCACGGGTCTCCTCTTTTCAGGGACTGTGGATCGGGCGGTGAGAGGTCTGGAGGTCCAGGTCTTGTCAGTCTCTGGGCTCGGGCTCCGGCGGGAGGCGGCGGCAAAGCAGACGGTGATTCGCTGGATGGTGCTTGCGTTAGCAAGGTGGTCACTCCCTGACCACAGGGGAGATTTTCTTCAGTCTTCTGTGCAGCAGAATGTCGAAGTTCCCGTCTTCTTCTTAGTTTCAAGTTGATTCCAGGATGTCTGAAGTCTTAGGACACAGCTCCTACCTTTAAGCGGATTCTAGGGGCCGGACTACCTGCTAGGTCCCTCCCTATGGGTGGGACCAGGAAGGGGGATGGTTACACCCCCAATCCTTTGTCCAGCTCGCCCCAGGCCCGGGACTGGTGTGCCCCAGGACCGGTTTGAACTGGCATATGCACCGAGGCTCCTTGTGAGCCACAGGCATGTCTGGTTTCTTTCAAGCCCTACCTGACCAATACACAAAATCCTGTCTGGGGTGGTGCACGCACCTCCCCTGGCAGGAAACCCTTTGTCCACACCTCCCAAGCTGGAAGGACTCCCAGCAGCAGGAGGGCAGACTTGTGTCTGTGGTGGCAGCATCCATTTTGTGGAGCTGAGGCTATGTCTGATTTTACCCGGGTTTCAGGCACTGTACATGTCGTGTCCCTCTAGAAGGGTGGAATGCTAACCCCGTCGCCAGAATTGGCGAGGGGTTAGTATTCCAATTCGTATGACACCTTACTCGACATGTTTTGATAAAGCCAAACCAAAGATAGCATTTAACCGCGAGGTTCATAATGCACTTAAGAGTATATGGTATGACGATATCTGGAAACAGTAGAAGGAAGTTGTTCCGACCACTGCAGACAGGCTCAGCTCATGCCAGAGCACCATCTCACATGGAACCCAGCACTCTGCCTTCAGGATTGTTAAGGCCTGCCATAGGAGTGACTTATAGGTTAACATGTGTCCCATTTAAGGTTAGGTATAGGTATACTACACCTAAGTAAGAGGTGGTTACACCAACTTACCCCAGCTGAGGGATCAGCCAGTTGTGTCAAATTTGTTAGGCCAGGCCAGGGGTGGCATAATACATGCTTCAGCCCCTGGTAGGCCTTAGATACACCAATGCCCTGGGTACCTAGTGTACACTGGTACAGGGGCTCACAGGGTGATCTAACCAATTGGGTATGTACCTAGGGTACATGGAGTCCATTTTAAAGAGAGAACAGCCAGGCTGAGATCCTGAATGGCAGGATCTCAGGCCAACTAAGTCGAAAAACCAGCTAGACACTAGGCAAAAATTTGGGGGTAACCATAGTCAGATATCCACCTTCCTACACAACCCCCCCCCCCAAACGAAGGGAGATAAGGCTGACCTTGACCAGGTAAGCCTATATTGCCCAAGTGGCCATATAAGGAGGAACCAGCACTGGCATGGTTACCCCCTGTCTCATGGTCCACTAAGCAATCCCTCACCCTAAGGGTATCAGAGGGTCTCCACCATAGGGAATCTCTACCTTTGGTGTGTCTTGGCAAAGTAAAAGGCTGGTGTTGAGATGGAGTACTGAAGTGAGTGTCCTCAAAGTGAGGTCTCAGCTCCCTCCAATCATTCTCCACCATGGATGCCTTTCTTTCCTTAACTGAGTTGCACTGTGCTCTCAGGGTCAGCCTCTGGCTACCTAAAGCTGGAGGCTGGGTCCCTTTTGTGGACTTACTGGAGGGACAGGTCAGGTCTGGGGCCCTAAGGTCCCATGTTTGCCTGTACCCAACAGAATCCCTCTGGGGGAGGTCCCTAACTACCTGTAAAGGAGATCCCTCAGGAATGTTTTTACCCATCACCTGACTAGGGCTACTAGCCAGGCAATCCTCATTCTTTTGATGGGGGGGTTCTTGTGGACAGGGGCCCTCTGGGGGTCCACTGGCCTCCCTGACCTCTGCAGTCCTGGGCTGACTGAGGCAGGGTAGAGAGAGGCAGGTTACCTGCACCAGACTGGGTCCCACCTTGGAAGGGGCCACTGACATCAGAGGCTCTGCCAGGCCAGGCCTGGCTACCTCTGGGGCAGTTCCTTCACAAGGGGTGAGGTCAGATCCCTGAGGAGGCTGACCTTTTCCTAATGTCTGGGGAGAGGGAGACTTTTCTTCCTCCCCACTACTCTCAGTTTGTGTGGAGTGATCCATTGTTTCAGGCTTCACTACACCTATGTCAGTCTGAGTATAGGCTGAGACCATTACAGCCTTGCCAACCTTTTCAGGGGGGCACTCAGTTTGTGTTTGAGCTGTGACTGTCACAGCTCTGCCAGTCTCTACAGGGAAGTCTGTCTGTGCCTGGGCTGTGGCTACCACTGCCCTTCCAACCTTTTCAGGGAGGAAATCTATTTGGACAGGGGTTGTGAATGGCACAACCCCCCTACCCTTTTGTGACAGGCCTACCATTTTAGAATGGGTGTCTTGTTCAACTCCAGCCCAGGCTGAGAGTTCTAAGTCATTCCCCAGTAAGCAGTCTACAGGCAAGGTTGGGGACACTGCTACCCTTTTAGGGCCAGTGACCCCTCCCCAGCTGAGACATACCTCTGCCATGGGATGACTGTTCTGTTTGCCATCAATGTTAGTCACCTGGTAGGAGAAACCAGGCAAAAGCTGCTCAGAGGGAACTAGCCAATGGGCCACCATTGTGATGCTAGCTCCAGTGTCTCTGTAGGCCTCAGCTTTTGTACCATTGATGTAGGGCTCCTGTCTGTACCTACCCAAAGTGTTGGGACAGGCAGTGAAGTTGGCAAACCCCATGCCACCATCACAGACAAGAGTATCTGCTGCAGGGGAATTGGCTAAGCCAGGGTCCCCCTGTGTTCCCCAAGTAAACCCACCCAAATTTTTGGGGGCACTCCCACCACCTGGGGGATTACTGCTGACAGTAATAGGTGGTGTGACAGGAGTAATTGGAGGAACAGTTTTGTTTGTAGCCCTTGGGCAACTGCTGTCAGTTTTCCAATGCCCAGGAGTTTTACACTCATGGCAGTAAGGCTTTTTACCTGTGGTAGAGGAGGGAGCTTGGGACCCACCACCCTGTGTGGAGTTTTGGGGCCCTGAGGAAGATTTCTCTTTTGCCTTATCCCCTCCCTTCTCTTGAGGTTTGGTGGTATCTTTCTTTTGGTCACCACCCTGATTCTTAGGCCTGATCCTGGTCCTGACCCATTTATCTGCCCTCTTTCCCAATTCTTGGGGAGAGGTCAAATCTGAGTCTACCAGGTGTTGATGGAGGAGCTGGTTTTGACAGTTACTTAAAATCTGTTCTCTCATCATCAAATTGTACAATCCTGTATAATCAGATACCTTACTTCCCAGCAACCAACCCTCCAAAGCCTTAGTGGCACATTCAACATATTCAGACCAGTCCTGAGTCTGTGTCTTTTGGGTGTCTCTGAACATTAACCTGTACTGTTCAGTGGTTAAGCCTAACCCATCAACCAGAACGCTCTTCAGGACTCTGTAGTTTCTGACGTCCTCTTCTCTAACAGTGAGGAGTCTGTCTCTGCCTCTTCCTTCAAAGGAGAGCCAGAGGATTGCTGCCCACTGGTCTTCAGGAACCTGCTGTACTTTGCAGGCTCTCTCAAGAGCAGTTATCCATTTGTGGATGTCATCCCCACTTTTGTAGGGGGGCACAACCTTAGACAGGTTCCTATTATCAAAGACCCTATCTTTGTCCTTAGGGACAATGCTGCCACCAGTGGGTATAGACCCACTCTCTCTAGGTTGCCTAGCCTTCCTCAGTTTTTCTTCCATCAGGGCTACTTCTAGCTCCTGCTTCCTGATCCTCAGCTGGGCTTCCTGCATTCTGGCCTCATGTTCCCTCCTCTGAGGGGTGGTCATCCTTTTCCTGGAGTGACCTTGAGAGCCTCTAGAGCCATGAGAAGCATTGGAGTCACCTGAGCGATTCCTTTGCCTCCCAAGCCCTGTGTTAAGTCCACTGGGGAGATCCAATGGGGTGAACCCATTGTCAGTCCCCAATATCCTTAGTTTAGCTGGGCCAAGTATAATACTTGGCACTGGGCTAGTTCTCCCTTCATCATCACTACTTTCTGTATCCTCACCACTTTCCTCCCCTGTAGTATGGTTCTCATCTAAGGGATGGCTATTGGAACTGGGTACCTCGGTAGTATCTTCAGAAGGGGGGCCTCCTGTTCCTGACCCTAAGGGGGCTAACTGGGAAGCTTT
Organism: Triturus cristatus; assembly: GCF_964204655.1. Taxonomy (NCBI): domain Eukaryota; kingdom Metazoa; phylum Chordata; class Amphibia; order Caudata; family Salamandridae; genus Triturus; species Triturus cristatus. Next base: position 1,030,634,496 of record NC_140590.1, read on the forward strand.
CTTGAGTGCTCTCTGATTCTCATCATTCTGTAAGAGCTCTCTGAGCTCAGCAGAGTTTGGGTTCTTGGGCTGTTTAAGGCCTCTAAGAGTTGCCAAATGCCTGAGCTCATTCTGATTAAGGGTAGCAAAGCTGGATGGTGCCCTCTGGGGGTCACTCTCAACAGAGATGGGTACAGTGGACCCCTCTGCCCCAGCCATTGCTCTTAAGTGTGGGTGGATGTGTTGCAATCTACCTACACTTGGGTTTACCTACTAAACCTATCTAGTAGTTGTAGTCAGGGTGTGCTACTCCCTTTGCTCTACAACAACTAAGTTCAGTAGAACTTAAGTATATCTAATCTTGTTTTATATGTACCTACAGGTACCTATGTGATCTTTCAATTGGTAACCAAGAGATTACAATGGTAAAACACAGCAAGCTCAAATCCAACCGCTGCTCACCAATGTGAGAAGTTGGCCTGGTATATGCTGTTCACTAGTTCTAGTGACCACCTTGTACCATGCCAAGCAACCCTTATGGTGTGGTTGTAAGTCAACCTTTTCGGACTAGCTGCCCTAGTGGTAGCGTAGGCTAAGCAGTCTTTGAGGCTAAACTCGTGAAGCGTGTTAAGCCAGCTGTTTTACCAAATGTAACCCCCTTTTATACCAATGAAAGGACACCACACAGATATATATTCAAAATATATATGTATTTATTTCTCAAAGTAACCCCTAGTCTCTTTATGAGCACAGGAGCACAAATCGTCAAACAAGATTATCACAGAATACACAGAAGTTGCACGTTATATGGATAGGCCCTGGTGGCCACTCAAACCATATACTAAAATAGTGGTATAAGTACCACGAACAGAAAAGGGAAAAGGCCTAGGGCCTCTAGAATCGGTGGGCCTACAAGGAGCTAACGTCAGTTAGTGACCAGGAGGTCCACGGGTGGCGTGTGCAGAGCAAATAGTCACACGCGTGCTCCCATAGGTTTCAATGGGTGCGTAAAAAGTACAAAGTTACTGCAAAGGAGATCTTCCGGGTTGACTAGGAACTTAAGATTTGGAACACAGGCACTAGAGATGTATTACTACACATGGGCACCGGAGTACCAGCTTTACCTCACCCACAGGAAGCGGGTGCATAGGCCTCAAAGTGCGTCGGGTTTCTTCTATCTGTTCCGTGGAGCTTGAAGACAAAGATGCTGCAGGCGGTCGGTCCAGGAGAGATGCAGTGGATCCAAGAGTGGATCGGAGATATTGAAGACCTGTAAGCAGAGGGGACAGTGTTCACAGTCACTAGCCAGTGACCAGCGTGGCACCAGGGGGGTACCAGGCGATGTCGGGTGCAAACAGGTGATGAGGGGTAGCTTGTCTCCGCAGCCACGTGGTCCCTGAAGGTCGACGACGTCCAGGAGTCGGCTCACGAGCTGTCCCACGCAGGCTCTCGCTGTCGGCGGTGTCGGCGACTTGATCGAAGCAAACAAGCCTTGGCAAAAGCAATCGCAGGAGGATTCGGAAATCAGCTGTTGGTTCTGACCAGCAAGGTCAGAGGGATTGCTCCTTTGGAGGGGAGCAAGGGCCAGTCTGGAGCAACCAGACCAGCGGTGTTTGTCGTAGATTTCGTCGCCAAGATGGCCACTAGCCAGCGGGCCAGCAACCGGTTAGGCGCGTCGAGTGGCAAAATGCAGAAGGGCCCCACGCAGATCGTGGAGATGCTGGAGGGCTCACCTTTGGTGCAGATGCTGCTCGAGGGTTGGGATTCTCAGGACCCAAAGCACAACTTGGAGGGAGCCTCGGTTGTTGCACTTGTCAGCTTGTCGTAGTCGTTCCAAGATGGCTGGCTCCACGTGTCTCGGTGCCTCCACGGGTCTCCTCTTTTCAGGGACTGTGGATCGGGCGGTGAGAGGTCTGGAGGTCCAGGTCTTGTCAGTCTCTGGGCTCGGGCTCCGGCGGGAGGCGGCGGCAAAGCAGACGGTGATTCGCTGGATGGTGCTTGCGTTAGCAAGGTGGTCACTCCCTGACCACAGGGGAGATTTTCTTCAGTCTTCTGTGCAGCAGAATGTCGAAGTTCCCGTCTTCTTCTTAGTTTCAAGTTGATTCCAGGATGTCTGAAGTCTTAGGACACAGCTCCTACCTTTAAGCGGATTCTAGGGGCCGGACTACCTGCTAGGTCCCTCCCTATGGGTGGGACCAGGAAGGGGGGTGGTTACACCCCCAATCCTTTGTCCAGCTCGCCCCAGGCCCGGGACTGGTGTGCCCCAGGACCGGTTTGAACTGGCATATGCACCGAGGCTCCTTGTGAGCCACAGGCATGTCTGGTTTCTTTCAAGCCCTACCTGACCAATACACAAAATCCTGTCTGGGGTGGTGCACGCACCTCCCCTGGCAGGAAACCCTTTGTCCACACCTCCCAAGCTGGAAGGACTCCCAGCAGCAGGAGGGCAGACTTGTGTCTGTGGTGGCAGCATCCATTTTGTGGAGCTGAGGCTATGTCTGATTTTACCCGGGTTTCAGGCACTGTACATGTCGTGTCCCTCTAGAAGGGTGGAATGCTAACCCCGTCGCCAGAATTGGCGAGGGGTTAGTATTCCAATTCGTATGACACCTTACTCGACATGTTTTGATAAAGCCAAACCAAAGATAGCATTTAACCGCGAGGTTCATAATGCACTTAAGAGTATATGGTATGACGATATCTGGAAACAGTAGAAGGAAGTTGTTCCGACCACTGCAGACAGGCTCAGCTCATGCCAGAGCACCATCTCACATGGAACCCAGCACTCTGCCTTCAGGATTGTTAAGGCCTGCCATAGGAGTGACTTATAGGTTAACATGTGTCCCATTTAAGGTTAGGTATAGGTATACTACACCTAAGTAAGAGGTGGTTACACCAACTTACCCCAGCTGAGGGATCAGCCAGTTGTGTCAAATTTGTTAGGCCAGGCCAGGGGTGGCATAATACATGCTTCAGCCCCTGGTAGGCCTTAGATACACCAATGCCCTGGGTACCTAGTGTACACTGGTACAGGGGCTCACAGGGTGATCTAACCAATTGGGTATGTACCTAGGGTACATGGAGTCCATTTTAAAGAGAGAACAGCCAGGCTGAGATCCTGAATGGCAGGATCTCAGGCCAACTAAGTCGAAAAACCAGCTAGACACTAGGCAAAAATTTGGGGGTAACCATAGTCAGATATCCACCTTCCTACACTGAGGATCTCCGGCTTCCTTGCATGGCACCTGGAGTGGGGACGACCAATCTAGTGGACCAGACTCAGTGGCATCAACACCCCACTTGGGTCTGGGTTGCTAGGGCTCCTCTTACCTACCTGTATTGTGGAGCTGACCTAGGCTGGGACCACCTACAGAGCCTCAGGTGTGTTGCTTGTTGGGGGCCCACAGGAGTGGCTGTGGAGGAGTGGGTGACTCTATGGTGGACAAACCTTTACTTGCATGGGACTTCTTCTTGCATGCCTGAGATGCTTCACAGCTGAGCTTCTAGGCGGACTGGCTGTTTGTGCTGCCCCAACAAAGTAAACAGGCCACGGAAAGTGAAATAAATCGCTTCTAATAGCGTTGGTGAACACCTGCTTGAAGATGGGGCACAACAGGCCTCCCACACCAGCACTGGCCCAAACAAAATGGATCAGTCTACTAGACCCACCTCCAGCACTCAAGGACCTGATGGGCTCCCCCCTCTGGGGGGCCAACCAGGCTAATTTTGTCATCATCCATAAGCAATGCAAGACTCCACAGAGTCTTGGATTGTGTCAATTGTGCTGGCCGCGTGACGGAGGCTGAGACAAGGGTGTCCTCATTGGAGTACGAAGTGGCCACCCTCAAACTCTAAGTCTCCAGGCTGCTTTCTACCACAGCATAACTGGAGGGCATGTCGAAGACATAGAAAACGTATCTAGATGAAACAATTTCAGTTTCATTGGATTTTCGGAGGGAGTGAAGAACTCGGGTGCTGACAGCCTGATAGAGGGCTGGCTCTATTCCTGGATCTCCACTGACAAGCTGTCCCTGTGGTTTGTGGTGAAAAGGGCACACAGCTCCTTGGCCCATGGGCCTCCTTTTGGAGCCCCCCTTGTCCACTAATAGCTCATATCCTCAATCATTGTGACATGATTCTCTGCAATGTTCATCTCCACCAGGTCTTGAGCTTTCAGAATGTGAAGATAATGTTTTAGCCTGACTATAACCGGGCAGTTCAGCAGCGCAGATGATCCTCTGAGGATGTTAAGTAGAAACCTTTATCCCATAACCTGCAATACTTGTTCATTTTCCCGGCTAGACTGAAGATGATATTCAACTCCTGGGCCTTCTTCTTGGGCACTCCGGAGCAGGTGTGGCAATGCGTGATGGAGCAGCAAGTGCTCCACTGATCTGATGATCTGGAGGGGTTGCATCACGGCTGGTGGAGAAGGCTCCTGTCCACTCTCCTAAGCCTCTTCAAAGGAGGTGTACATGCTCCTGCAAGGTGCCTTCCAGCCTGCAGAGGGGGCAGGCCTCCTCAAGTCAGAATCACAGAGCCGCTGGCCCTGGCACCATTGCCCCTGATTCTTTGCTCTTTGACACTCCAGACCTTTTCCAATCCCAGGATGCTTCAGTGGAGGCAGTCCTGTGACATTTGGGCTGCTGTCCGGAGTGACCCCAATCTGGTAAGTAAGAGACAATATAACACAATGTCTCAAGCTACCCGTAATACACACTTTTACTGTCATGTTGAGCCTTGACCCTCGTTTTGGGTGGCTATTTTGTTCTGGCATGCTAACATGGTATGCTATAGTGAGATACTTTGGATTTGCTGTCAGGCACTATAATCCCTCTGTGGGGGCACATAGGAGCCTCTAGATGGCTGTGATTGTTGTTATGTTTGAGGTTGGGGTAACAATTACTTCAGGGTTGGAAGTGTGGGCTGGGTAGTATTTGGGAGGATGGGTTGTTTAATCTGTTTGTTTTTGATTGATTACACACACAACTGATATTCTCTCCACACATCACTCATATATGCTGCGATGTGCACTTGTAGCACTCCTACTGTTACCATGTTTCACTATATTCCTGCCACCTTGTTGGTCCCATTTCTTGTACATGGTGGTTAAGGACCTATTGTGGAATGTTCATGGCTTACCAGTTCATATCAACGGATCAGCTGTTCGGCGCTGTGTAACACGCTTTCAACCGGCAGTGCTCATGCTTCATGAAACCCACCTGTTTGGCACCCACTGTTCCTTTCTTGGATGTTTTGGCTACGATAGGGTGTTCCATGCTGGGTTCTCCTGGGGTTCCTTCGGGGTGGCAGTTTTATTACATAAAGGATTCCCATTGGTGGTTTTGACCACCCATGCGGACCCCCAGGCGCAGTGTGTAGTATTGAGGGTCGATTTGAGGGTGACCAATAAAATTTCTTATTGGCCTACATCACCGAACAGCAGCTCCAGTACTTGCTGCAAGTACTTTGAGATCTTTTATTGATCCTGCCTCAAGGTGTCACATTGATAGGGGGTGATTTTAATGCTGTCTCTGATCCCGTTTGATAAACCGCTGTTCACCCCCAGCTGGGCTGTTGTGTGCGCTCTGCCCAGCTCTCCTCATAGGTGGACTCAATGGGCCTCTGCGGTGACTAGAGAACATGGGACCCCAGAATGCTCAAATTTGCCCATGCATTGGTGATCAGATTTGTCTCCCTGTGCTGGACGTCCTCCACCTCACACACATTGAAATCCTTCCCTGAGACATATCGGATCATGCCCGCTTCTCCTTGAGATGGGTTGTCCCGACATGCACTTGAGGCACATATGGCACATTAACACCTGGCATCTTGTGGAGCAGGGCTGACCATGGAGGCAGAGATCCAGCCCTTCTTTGAGATGAAACCAGTCCAAGGTGTGGTCTGCTGGAACTCTTTAGGTAGCCCAGAAACCTACTGGTAGGGGGTGAATTAAGGGATACATCCAAGACAGTGAATCTCTCAATCTGTCACACATTACTGCTCTGGAGGCTCAGATCCTCTCTATGGAACAGCAGCTGCGTCGCGACCGTCGGCCAACCTAGACTGAAGACTGAAGCTGAAGAGATCCAACCTGCAACAGGTATCCCTGGAGGAAGACAGTCAGTGCTGGGGGGCGATGACCAGAGAAGTCTATGAACATGGGGATAAATTTGGCAAGCTTCCCTACTGAATGGTCTTTAGGGATATGGTTTCCAGAGTGGTGCCCTCAATCCGGGATGCTGCCTTCATGAGCAAACCACAGTGGTAGTACAAGTTTTCGCGAACTACTACCGCATGCTCTGTGCAGCGACACCCAGACCCCTGCGTGAGGTTACTCACCCGATACTGTGAGACATTCAGCTACCCTTGATCCCTCTATCTCTATCCTGAGATCTCAACCAGCCATTTAAAGTAATGGAGATCAGTGAGGCACTGTGTGATCTGACTCCAGAGAAGACCCTGGGTCGAGATGGGTTTCCAATTGAGTTACTTAAATGCTTTCAGTTACTCCTACACCCCCACCTTCTGGCATTATATAATGAGGCAGTGGAACAAGCATAGTTTCCCTCAGAGCTGGACAAGGCAACTATTGTCATGATTCCTAAGGCGGGTCAGCCCCCAGACAGCTGTTCCTCATATAGGCCTATCCTTTATATTAATGTGGAAATCAAAGTATTTGCAAAGGTCCTATCCACTAGGCTCAGCTGGACCTTATTCTATCTGATCCACCCAGATGAATGTGGGTTTATGGCAAATAGGAGCACCGGGTCACAGTATCCGGAGAGTTGAGGTGGCCCTCTCCCAAGCAGATCGTAATGGCAGCGCTACGGTGCTGCTCCTAATTGATTTTGATAAGTCCATAAATACTGTTGACTAGGCCTTCCTAGAGGCTGTGCTGCAGAAAGCCTTCCTCAAGCCTTACTTCTGCAGGCTTGTGAGTCTCCTATATGCCAACCTCACCGTCCAGGTCTGGGTTAATAGAACTCTCTTGTCACCCTACCCAGTCCATAGGGGCACCCACCAGGACTGTCCCCTCTCAACACTCCTGTTCGCCTTAGCGATTGAGCCGTTGGCATGCCTTATCTGCTGCGATGCCCAGGTGTGGGGATGGTCCTATTGAGGGGGCCAGAGGAGCGTGTAGCATTATAGGCTGATGATATCCTTCTGTTTCTGAGGTACCCATGGTCCTCAGTCCCGCATTGCCTAGAAATTCTCTGCCTCATTGGGAGGCATCTGGGCTCCGAATCAATGAGTCTAAGTCCCTCCTGGTACTGATCGAGGGAGATGTGGCGGCTTGTTTTTGGTGTGCCACAGTCCCAATACACCACTTACCTTTCAAGTGCCTAAGCATTTGCATCTCCTGTCTCCCAGAACTAGTGTGAAGCTTTAATCTCAACCTCCTTGTAAGTGGGCTGAATAAAGACCTATAGCGATGAGGCAGTTAAATCCCCTAGGGCAGACAGCGCTGTTGAAGATGATGAGCCTGCCATGCTTTTTGTATGTTTTTTCGAATTTCCCTCATTCCATCCCCAGGAAGTGGTTCCAGACATTGGCCTCCAAAGTATCCTCCTTTCTCTGGGTAGGGAAACGCCACTGTATCGCCTTTGTCAATAGATGACATTCCCCCTATGATGGGGTAATGGGAATGACAGATGGATATTACTTAACATCGCAACTCACAATAATTAATGAGTGGTTTAGAGGGAAACCTGCCTACCAGACGGAACAAACCCTGTTGAGCCTTGACTGGCTCCTGGGCCTGCTGTATGGGACCGCAATCCCCTGGTTGCACGCATGTGTCTCTGTTGTGCTGGAGAGCAGCACTTTGCTTCATGTAGGCACTATTTTCATTTATGCAATGGGACAGAATAGGAATCTCACATCTGGTAGATATCTGGAGAGAGGGGGCATAACGTCCTTTCAGGAAATGCAGGAGCAAACCAACTATCCTGCAAACAATTTCACCAGTATCTCCAGTTACGCCATGCCCTGCTAGTGCACCTTACATCAGGCATGCAGCTCCTTGAATTCAATCCCTTCAAGGCCAGGATCTTAATGGAGTGGTTGGGAAAGGGACCTATCTCCAGGATCTACCGCTCACTCATCCTGAGTTCGCCGGGCCCCTTTCCTAGGTTGCGTGCACAGTGGGAGGCATGGGTGGGCAACCCTTAGTGATGATGACTGGCTTCAATCCAATTGGCCCCTAGGGAGATAGCTATCTATTCACACCTCCGCATGTTTGAACTTAACTACCTGCATATTGCCTATCTGGTCCCACAGTGACTTCACTGTGCCGGCAGGGTTTCCCAGGCCCACTGTGCACACTGCTCCCTGGCGGAGGCAGACTTCTTTTATATGGTGTGGGCTTGCCCGTGGCTGGCCCCCTTTTAGGTGGGGGTGGGAGAGGAACTCTGAATGGTCTTGGAATGCCAGATTGATCTTACCCCCAGGGTCACCCTGCTGGGTGCATTGGAGGAGGTGGGAGGGCAGAGGATGGAACGGACCTTTATCAGGGTGGGAACACTGTTGGCCAAGCAAGACATTCCTAGCAACTGGAAGTCCCCCCCTTGCGCTTGATTGCAGAATGGAGAAGAGGAGTGGACTGGTGCACCCAGCAGGAATGGCCGATCTATGAGGCACGAGGCTGCCTTCAAACATGTGAGAAAATCTGGGGCAAGTGGTGGGAATACCATGGTTTAGATGTGGGAGCTTCATGACTGTATACTTGGAAAGTTCCTGCTGTGCAAGCTAATGAAATTAGTCATGTTGTGAGTCTCTAATGTTGTTAAAATCAATAAACTTGGTTACAAAAAAAGAACTGGGGACAACAGAACTCTTGAATTCTGTGATTTTATTTAAACATTGAGGGCCCGATTCACAAAAGTAATCTGAGACAAAATCCTAACATTAGTACTGCTAAATGCCTTCTGTGAATACCGAAAGTTGTAAAGTTAGGATTTTGTCTCAGATTACTTTTGTGAATCGAGCCCTGAGACTTCATCTTGAATATCAACTGTGGGTAATAAATCACACACTTCATCTTGAAAAGAAAGTGTCTGCCCAACATATTAACATGACTTGAATCACATAATATGAACTGATGATTGTTCTCTAGTGATTATATTTTAACAGTAACAGCAGCTGGAACCTAGTTAACAATCTGTTTATTGCTAATGCATACAGATTGGACTTCTCTTACTGGGAGGGGCAGGTTTGGAACCTCCACAGATAAACCGTAAAGTGGAGTTTTATGGGTTGCCCTTGATTTTGCACATTTTGCACAGGAGCTGATTGGACTAGGGCCACAAACTGAGTCTGCATATTATTTGCATTTCTCTGCATCTGGTGAACAGGATAATTCTGAATTTGGTGTCGATTCTGTCTACACCCCTTGTTCTGGTGGCCGATTTTACAGCAGAAATGACAAGCAGTACTCTTCTTAAGGAAAATAATGCATGTATTCACTGCATGATTACTCACTACTCCTATTCCATGACCTTGCATCTGCACCACTGCATTTCCCATTGTCGCACACTGCATATATTGCGTTCCATTTATTCCAGAATTATCAGGCGACACAAAATTCAAACCAGAATGTCTGAATTTAGCCATTTCTCTGAATCTGCTTTGTAAGGACAATCGTCAACTTTTCTTTACTCTTTTTCTGCTTCACATCAAACAAAATACTACTGTCTATTGCATACTTCATCAATGTCCTTAGTCTGCAAACATAAACAAGGATGAATGCTTACAACTAATATTTACAGTTATAAGAGACAACAAATCTAGGGCATTTATAGATGGAATTAGAGTCACAAATAGTGCAAACCATCATACCATGACAATTTTGTGGAGTGTACATCACAAACTTTGCTTCACTGATGAAGGTCTACTGCTATGTGGAACAAAACAGTCATCCCTCAGTCCTTCGAAGACACGTTAGTCAAACTTGTGAATTAAGGCTATCAGGATAGTCAAACAAAAATCAGTTTGTGGGAGAAAGTGTTGTTTCTCAGTATGCCTGACAAAAGACTCAGGTGGTGGAGACCATATCTCTCCCACAGTTACAGAAGAAGCATACCTGGTACGCTGAACACTTCTGAATCATGTCTGCCAGAAGTTAACTGCTAGATCTTGTTGATGCAGCAGCAGCAGACAAGATTATACATTCTAGGGCTTTTGAGAACATTCAACCAAAATTTGCGAAATTGTTGCCTCATATAGCATTCCAAATGAATTCAAAACAGATTGTACTTTGAGGACTTGAAAAGCTTGGTAAGTTTGCGTCAAAAATTCACTGCCCACTAGTCACAAGCCGATGGTGAAGACACCCAACAAACCTTTCAAAATTGCCCTAGTGCAAAATAAAAACATTGCATGGTCAATCTATAACTTCCGTTGTATATTCTAAAGTACTCCTCACCGTGCAACCCGCTGTGGCTCAAACCCTCTCTCTTGTTTTTTGTCCTATCAAAGAAACAGTTTGACAATGAACACCAGCTACCCAGAGCCACCAAAAAGCAGGTAGGCAGAGAAGGGCTCAATTTATTACTGTTGATGTGGAAGACAAAGTACTTGTCAGGGATAGACATCTCGGAAGTAAATTTAGGACACCTTTTGAAAATTATCCATGGGTCGTTACCACCTCAAAGGCCACAATGGTTATGTCAACAAAGGTTAGAAGCCAATCACTCACAATGTGTCCTTATTACAAAGGCTAGGAGGTTGCCCACATGAAAAAGATAGTGCTGTATCTGTCCATCACTCATGTCACTGGCACTGTAGAAAATACCAGGACATTGCTGAATAGACTAGAATAATAGAACCTTAAAGTGATGAAATTCTAGAATGCAGAGTGAGGAGCCGGCGCACTCTGGAATTGACAGTTGGTATGGTGTGGCTGAGGTGTATAGAATAAACCTGATGCTTCACTTCACTCTCTGGTCTGCATATTAAGACACCCTGAGGTGTGTTATGTTGTGAGTTCCGTGTGTGAGGTTAAGGATGACTGTGTGCTGAATTCTGGGTGGTTTCTAGTCTTCTAATGAGTTCCTTGGTGATCCTGGTGTGGAGGATGTTCCCATAGTCAAACTTGCTAGTGACTGTGGCGTGAGTGACCATTTTTCTAGTGTTGCTTGGGTCCCATTTCAACATCTTCCTCAGCATCTTCAGGATGTGTAAGCAGGATGCAGTGACAGCTATGACTTATGCTAGCATGTCCAGTTTTCCAACAATGTTTATTACAAGGTTCCGGGCGTGGGTTCTGGGTTTGGGTGTGGGTTCCAATTCGGCCAGCCACCAGATGGAGTCCCATGAGGTTTTCTTGCTGAAGATCACTACGTCTGTCTTGTCAGTGTTGAACTTGAGTCAGTTGGCTTTCATCTTTTTAGTGACTTCGGTAATGCAGTCAGCAAACTTGCTTCTTGTGTTGGGGTTCTTGTCTGAATGGAAGAGTATGAGTTGTGTGTCATCTTTGTAGGAAAGAGTGTTGATGTTGTGTGCATGGATGATGTTGGCCAGAGAGATCATGTATGCGTTGAAGAGGGTAGGGCAGAGGGATGAACCTTGAGGTACATTACAGATGAATTTGCAGGCTTCCGAGGAGTAAGGTGGCAGGCTGACAGCTTGTGTTCATCCGTTAAGGAGTAGATCCAGCAGAGAGCGTGTCCTTGGATGTCAATCTATAACAGGCACCTGATGAGGATGGGATGTGACACAGTGTCAAATGCGGCTTAGAGGTACAAGGAGGTTCCGGTGGAGGCAGGTCTGTGATGATACAGGATGGGTATACTATAACTGACTAGAGCGTGGTCTGTCCATGTTATAGTTTCTGACTTGTTGACTGAGATTTTGCTGATTGAGAAGAAAATCGGGACCAATAGATATTGGATGGAGTGGCGTGCTGGGTGAGGCCAAGATTTCGGAGGTTTTCTAGAAGGGCCGTAGAATTCGGGTTGGTGCGGTCTTCTAGGTTAAAACTAAGGTCCCTGAGGGTGATGAGAGTGCTGGCTTTGATGATGAGCGGTGCAACAAAGGTCATGATGTTGCTGGCAAAATTGGTGGGGTGTTCTGGTGAACTGTATGTAGATATACAAACTGTCCTAAAGTTTGTGTATTTTAGCATTAGGTTCCGCCTGACCCATTTCTAGTGAGTTGAGACAATCACTGTCTTTTGATTATTTGCTATGCTGCTTGCTATTTTTGCATTAAGCGCATGTTAGACTGGAGGGCTTCCCGATGTGCTGTGCTTTATGTTAACAGCATTTTTGTGGTACTCTGCAAAATGATATTCTTTTGCATGTTTCTTCTTTATCCTACCCAGAGAATGTGCTCTAGCCATTGACCCTCTCCTTACCTGTTGGTAGCAAGAAACTCTCCACCACTTCCCAGTCTCTCAGATTGTGGTGAACAGTGCTTGCTCTAAACACAACATGTTCATTTCCGACATTAGTGGGTCCTGCTCTTCCTTGAACCTGCTGTACACCTGTAGTGCAAGATACCAAATGATTCTTCTGTGTTATCAGCCTTCATGTTTATGCTCACCTCCTTCCCTACTGCACCTCTTTAATGTATTCCATTCTTCCTACCTTTGAGATGTGCCATTTTCATAGCTGCCCTTCCCTGCTTAAGGACTCTTGCCTAATTACTTGACCAGTTCCTTTCTTTAATCCACGTCCTCTTCTTGCATCCAGTCCATCATCACATCATCTGCTGCCCATGGCTCCCTCACGACTTGTAATCTGATTCCTATAAAGAACCATCATTCCCATGTTTGACTCATTGTAGGAATATAGAAGATGAGCGGGGGACTTTATGCGGCCAGCTTTTGGGGAAAACGGTGCAAGCACAACATGGCAGCCACAGGAAAAGAACAAAAATTCTGACTTCTGCCCTAACCTTTAATCGAATGGACCACTAACCACCAACCTCTCCATTCCACCCAAATTCAATGAGGGTAAAAGATATGGTCTCCTCTTCCCTGAGCACCAAGTCCCTCTCAAGCCACAGTGCCACCAGTTCTCCAGCATCCATGCTTCTTCTCTTCCACATAATAATCAGAAGACCTGATAAATTACAAAAACACAGTCTGAAACATCCAGAATGAATCTACACACTGAAGCAATAAATCTAATGCTGTCAAAACCTTACATCAGCAAATACATAGTGTATCCTCACAAAAAATGCATCGACTTCCCAGCTACCTGCTACCCACCATTGATGCAAACACTCAGTCAATGTTCTTGTTCAAAATGGAGTGTTGAGTTGCCCCTGCACAGCTCCCCAAAACATTTCGGCCATACAACCTCAATGACGTATGGTCAATTAAAGCCTGCCACTATTACCTTTTGGTCCAATAGCTCACACAACCTCCTCAGGGAGCAACAAGGCTGAGTTCCCTCCCCCGGGTCTCCTTAGTGAGGTAGGCAAGATTATGTTCAAGCGCCAGGACTTTAAGTGGGGTCCCTCTGGTTCTCACACCCAGTAGTATTTGAAAATGGAAATTGAAACAAGCCCCTACTGGGCTCTATCTTCACATCCTTAACTTTACTAATAAAAACTTCTGATCAATATCTGAACAATAAATGTAAAAAAGTTAAAGTAATCCATGTCAACGATATGCTTTGTGTTTACATTTCACATTTTTTAGTTAATGTTGCACTCTCTAACAGTGCTAGCTATTTTAGAGATGTTGAGTTCCAGGTTTTTTTTCATCTAGCATATTACTCTTATATAGTGCATATTGTGAACTGAGGGGCTTATTTACAGGCCCCTTGGGCTGTCGGTGCGTCACTTTTAATATGGGAAAAAATGATGTACCGGAGGCGCAAGGGGCTTGTAAATAAGCCCCAAAGTCTCTTCCAGTTGTTTATAACAGGCCATGATTAAAAGCTCTGTAGTGGAGGCACAAGTGGCTGCCAATTTTTAACAGTGCCTGTCAGTTGGTCAAAAATGGTGATCAGAATACCTTTTATCCAATTGTTGGCCTCTCTACAGAGAACACAGAGCAATGCCATGTATGCCATATAGTCTAGTTGCAATTTTAATTCTCTGCAAAGCTGTGAAGTAGTAACACAAGTATCTAAATATTGACAAGGCAAAAGTGAAATAAAATGAGGTGCTTACAAGTGAGTGGGTGTGGTGTATTTTGGGGATGGTGAAGTGAAAGAGATGCGAGGAAGTGCATTCAGGAGAGAGTGAAAAGAGGATGCTGAAGAGGAAAGAGATGAGGTGTAAGATATGCAGATAGGCGAGATAAGGAAAGAAAAGTGGTGTAAAAGTCTAACATAGAGTGAACATGAGTGATTGAGACACTCTGAAAACCACTACCCCTTTCCAAGACCGTAGTAATGTTTAATTCACTGTCTCACAATTTCAGAATTTAAAATTTTTTAATATTAATTATTTAAAACAAAATCATTAATTATACTCTTTTATCATAAACTGCTAACAACCATTGACAAACCCAATAGTCCTGGCTAATTTTATATGTTATATATCTGTTTGCAATAATAGAAATCTCAGAAAGGGTTAAAAATATTGGTCGGGTGGTATACTATGGAAATCACAGAAATGTAGTTTATATATTTAAGCCGCACCCTTATCACTTAGGTCGCTCCCCTTTTAGACACACGCCCACCACCACCATTTTCTTCTGCCCACTTAAAGCTCTGAGAAGCTCCATGCTCAATCTGTCCTCGGACTTTGTACTGGTACTTCCAAAAAGAACATCAGTGCCTGTTATACAACTTTTAGTTGAACTGGGAACTTCTAGGAGTTAGACAGGACAGGCAACTCATTGCTTGTAAAATACCAGTAAACTGCCATAAACTAAATTTGACGCCCCACACCTGGGTCAGACCCAGATTGGAATAGGAAACGTAGGCCCTCATTTATGAAAAGTGTTGCATCGCTGGGGGAAACCAGCAAAGCAACACTTTTCAGTGCGCCCTCCTTGTGACACCATGGATGCATCGTATTTTCTTCACGGCGCTCCATGTCACAAGGATTTACAGATTAGTCAGTATTCCTGACGTATCAGTAGGCGCAAAAGTGACTCATTGCTGGGGTGTGTCTGAAAACAGACGCAACCCCAGCACTGTGTCCTTTCACATGGGGGAAAGAAAGGGCGTGCGTCACCCTTACGCCTGCTTTGAGGCAGGCGTAAGGTTTTGACACAGTGGGGCCCTAGAAGTGGCACACTGAAATCTGATAGATTTCACTACGCCACTTCTACGTGGTTTTCTTGCAGGGGAACGCCCACCCTGCATACATTATACATGATGCAAGTATAATGTAGCACAGGGGTTTACAAATTAACGCATCTGCCTAGTTGTGTCACTTTGCAAATATGGCGCAACGTGGCGCATTATTTACGCCACCAGTGCATCAACAAATTGCCGGACCTGCGGTGTAAAAGTGTCGCAATGAGCTCATAAATAAACCCCGTAGGATAAAGTCTTGGTAATGCTGTTGTAAACACAGAAGCCCTTCTAGGCCCTGTGGCACAATAAACCCTAGCCCTCGACTAAAATCCGTGAGACCTTTTCACCCTTACTATTCACTTGCTGAGCATGTTTGAAACATCTCGATTTCTTATTACCGCACTGTAATTGAGGGATAATATACCAGCGTGTGGAGGATAAATGCATGCTCCGCCGCTGTATAGCAAGATATATTTCGCACCCCGGGGATTCACTGGTTTGAAACTGAGTCAGCGGTCGACCCGCAGTCCAATGCATCTTGATTTTTCACTTTGCAGCCCATAACTTTGTCTTGTTTTAGATTAGGGCGGAAATATCTCGGCAGGTTTCTCCCCCATATTTTTCACATATTACTGGCTTTCTTTTTTGTAGCTCAATCACTGCAAAGGCTTTGAGCCAATGGTAACTTTGTGGTCTTTCGACCCCTTTTGAAAAACTGCCGAGCTGATTATTATCGGGTGTTCTTGAGCTTGGTGTCCCGCGCGCTCTGCACGAGTCACGTGACGCAACGGTGCGTAATGCTGCAAAATAACAGGGAACCGCCTGTCATGTCCACTGAAAAATTGCGCTTTTCGGGGAAATCTTGATAAAATGGACGTCTGTGTCTCTAACGATTGTAACATATACCACCAATTTCAAGGTGGCTTGAAATTTCTATGCAGTTAGACTTCTCCATTAACTAACAAACTATTGACCATATGACCAATAAAACTGCTAATAACCATTCCACACTGAACTGAAGGCCCCAGTGACTGGCTGAAATGAATAATCACGGTAAGGTCTGACAGCTGTGGGTGCTGTACGCACAGGAATATGTCACCTCTCTGGGGTGTGGGGGCCTGAGTCTCAAGCTATGGGGACAGTGGCAAGACTAAGGGACTTTCCCGGGGAGGATGGAGTTGTGTTCACAAGATGGGGAGTCTGCAGGAATGGGGCCGAAGATATGGTGGTGGAGGGTGTAAGGCGGATGCAGTCCATCCGCTGACCCTTCCCCACTCTGGAGTGGTGAGAAGTTCCCCACTGCTGCAGCGGCGCGGCAGATGCTGATTTTTAAACAAAATGATGAAACTTTGTTCCTTGCAAAGGTTGTTTATTAGAAACGGTAGATGCAGTTTGACAGAGGCCTCACGTTCTCCACCTCACACAGCAGTCACTTCATCCCCTCTTATAGTCTATGATTTTGCCAGTTATTTGCACATGGGATCCACGTTTGCCAGGATGCTCACTGCACCCACACTGGCATTCTTTACTGATCCCTCTTGAGCAAATAGGGCTGCTTCCTTCACATTCCTCTTCCCACCATCCCATACTGCACAATCAGGTGACAACCATCACCCCTTCTTTCTACACTTCTACATCCTCAGACCCCTTCCTGGCTCAAAAGCCTCCACAACAGCATTCTGTATGAAAAATGACTTTGAATTACATCTACTGATTGCTTCTCTCCCCTTGCTTTTTATCGCATCCTCTCATTAGCCTCCATCCTATGTATAGCTTACTGTCTGGGGATTGCTTACTGTATCACATCTTGTCTGCCTGACTCTATTTCTGCAAACTGACTTATACGTCTGCTGACAAATCACACATTTTCCTCTTTATCCATCCTGTTGTAATTTAACAATATCTTACCTCTGCCAGCCTATTTTATTTTTTCTCTTTCTATTTGCATGGGATCACACTGATGGCCTCACCTACCTTCTTTTAACTTAATCTACCGCACAACAACTTAAGGAAATAATATAACATTTTCCTGAGAGCAAAAGACTAATCTTAGTAACCAACAATAGCTAATAACTAATACAATATTAATGAATCCAGTTTTCCAGAGTAGCATCCAACCCACCTCAAAGCACTTCATTGCCTCGACAGGGAGAGTTATACAATATTTGGAGTGACAACTCATAAACGTTGGTGGATATCGGCAGTGACAGCTCATAGATGTTGTGGATGAGGGCAGTGATAGCTCATGAATGTTGATGGATCTGGGCAGTGATAGCTCATGAATGTTGATGGATCTGGGGAGTGATGGCTCATGAATGTTGGTGAATGTGGGCTGTGACAGCTCATGAATGTCTATAGAGGTAGGCAGGCACGGCTCATGAATGTCGGTGGATGTGGCCTGTGACAGCACATGAATGTTGGTTGATCTGGGCTGTGACAGCTCATGAATGTTGGTGGATCTGGGCTGTGACAGCTCATGAATGTCCGTAGATATGGGCAGTGACGGCTTCTGAATATTGGTGGATGAGAACAGTGAAGGCTCATGAATGCTTCCGCTGCTAACTCTCCAGCTGCTCATTCTCAGTCTCCTGATGCTCTGAGAACATTGGAGAACCCCAAGTGAGGTTGGACCCTTCAATCCTAGCAACAGGCCTGGCAGCCCAATATAACCTACACAGCATCAGCATCCGCCCTTCCTTCCAATGGGCATCAAAACAAATCTGATAAATAAATTAAGGATTAATATAATAGCTTGCTCCGAGGACTCCTCAAAAATATCCGAGTGTTTTTCACACTCCCTTGCTTTGTACCCACTTCATCTTTCCACCTAACAGTTGTCTCTTTGCCACCAGCCACGTTGAATTTAAACTCCTCACCCTCTTCAGGGGTAAAATGGAATGCACATTTTACCTCGCTAATATACTAACCCTTAATCCTCCAACTAGGAAATCTGGCAACGTGCATCTACTAACTATATGGAAAACCCCTTCACTCAAAAACAATTTCACTCATTCTTACTGCTCGGCCACCTCTAATGAGGCATGTTTACTAACATTTTGTGCCTGGCTTGCATCACAAAATTGGTGCAAACCCTTGCAAAATGTCTATTTTGAGATTTACTTTCCAGCCAAAGATTGATTTGCTTGGGAAGGTGCCTGAAAGTAACGCAGTCCAGCTGTTTCCACTGCTGTGCATTGCTTTGCGTCAGGGTGAGTTCCATGATTGGTACATAGGTATCCCCATGCAACCACCCATGTTTTTTCACAGAAAATCCTATCGACTTACATTGGTAGACAGGGATTTGCACCCAAAAATGACAACTCTTTGAAGCAGGTGTTAGAAAAGAGAAATGGCTTTATATATTGTACAGCACTCATCCACATTTGGATACGTTTTAAAGTTTGTCTAGGTACAGTATTTTGTACTGGAACAGCATTGTTCCACAACAAAACAATGTTAGACATGATGCAACCATCTTTGCACTATGGTACAAAGGTGTGTGTGTGGTGCTAGGAGGCCTGATTATACACCGACAGAAGTGCGAAAGCAGGGCAGCTCCATATCTTACTAGATATGGCTCCATCCTGCTTTCTCCCAATCTAGTGATGCAGTACAGCACGTTTTCTTGGGTTTTTAGTAAATCTACCCCTAGATTTTATCTTTCTTTACCTGCTTTTAAAGATTTTAAAAAATCTCTTAAATCACAGACCATAGAGACACTGCCTTTGGAGCATGTCTTCTTGACCTTTCTGCTCACAAAAATACCCATTAATACTGTGAAAATAAGTGTGTGTTTTTTTTTGCAAGTATTGTTTAAAACTATTAATTCAAATATATTCTACTTTATGCTTTGAAAGTTTGCTGCAGGTTTATCATAAAAAAACACACAAGATGATAGACGGAATGTTGCACATTGGGAAAACATTCACCCCCAGTCACAGATCTGGGTTTAATCCATCGTTATTTTGCTCACCACGCCACCCCAGTTCAGACATGGCCATATGCAAATCAGTCTTGACCCTGTGCCTCATGGGAACAGTCCAGCCCGAACTGCCAAGCCATGTCCTCCCTGGACCGGCATCAAGCATCCTAGGATCGGTTTCGGGGTTTCACCCCTCTTCAACCAGGATAGCTTGACTCCAGTGGCCTAGTGAGCACGGGACCCACGTCTGGGCATACCCTTCCCACATAGGGCGAACAGCAAAACACACAAGATGATGGGCGGAATGTTGCACATTGGCAAAACATTCACCCCAGTCACAGATCTGGGTTTAATCCATCGTTATTTTGCTCACCACGCCACCCCAGTTCCGACATGGCCATATGCAAATCAGTCTTGACCCTGTACCTCATGGGAACAGTCCAGCCCGAACTGCCAAGCCATGTCTTCCCTGGACCGGAATCAAGCATCCTAGGACCGGTTTCGGGGTTTCACCCCTCTTCAGCCAGGATACCTTGACTCCAGTGGCATAGTGAGCACGGGACCCACGTCTGGGCATACCCTTCCCACATAGGGCGAACAGCAAAACACACAAGATGATGGACGGAATGTTGCACATTGGCAAAACATTCACCCCCAGTCACAGATCTGGGTTTAATCCCTCATTATTTTGCTCACCACGCCACCCCAGTTCGGACATGACCATATGCAAATCAGTCTTGACCCTGTGCCTCATGGGAACAGTCCAGCCCGAACTGCCAAGCCATGTCCTCCCTGGACCGGAATCAAGCATCCTAGGACCGGTTTCGGGGTTTCACCCCTCTTAAGCCAGGTTAGCTTGACTCCAGTGGCGTAGTGAGCACGGGACCAACGTCTGGGCATACCCTTCCCACATAGGGCGAACAGCAAAACACACAAGATGATGAACGGAATGCAGAACAATGTCATACATTCACCCCAGTACAGAGATCTGGGCCTAAATCCATCGTTTCAGACAGTGGGTCCTGGGTTCACTGTGCCACTGGAATCAAGCTATCCTGGCTGAAGAGGGGTGAAACCCCGAAACCTGTCCTAGGATGCTTGGTTCCAGTCCAGGGAAGACCTGGCTTGGCAGTTTGGGCTGGACTGTTCCCATGAGGCACAGGGTCAAGACTGATTTGCATATGGCTGGGTTCAAACTGGAAGGGCATGGTGAGCAGAAAAACGATGGATTTAGGCCCAGATCTCTGTATTGGGGTGAATCTATGACATTGTTCTGCATTCTGTCCATCAACTGTTGTTTTTGCAGGTTTTTCATAGGCAAACAAAGTCGCGAGTAGAAAAAACCTTTTTCTTCTGAAATGCAGTTTCATCCATAAATACAGTGGCATGAAAGAATAACAGCAATACAAATAATAATATTATTAATCTAATATTAGAACGTTGAAGTGGCTAATTGACTGACAAAGTATTAGCCTTTGTCATAGCAACCGCAGTAGCAGTACATATTTGTTTAATATTATTGCTGTTTGAACCATTCAATGATTAAAAAAATAATAGTAATAATAGTAATAATAATAATAATAATAACAGTAAAGTATACCATTTTGACTTAGCATTGTTTTACATTGTTAGTCATTACATTGCCATAAGTACATCAGGGGCTGTTTTACAGAAGGTGCCCCGGGGGTGCAACGGGCGTTTGCACCCACTTTGCGCGCCCCCAAGGCACTTTGGTATTATAGAAGGGGGCGCAGACGCTTGTGCATCCCTTTCCAGCACTACCTTCAAAGAGTGTTCAGTCATTTACATAGGGGCGTGCCATATGCAAATGTGAGAATTCCTTTGGCTCTGCGCCCATGCCATATTACAGACGGGCGCAGAATCAAAGAAGCCCGGAGGAGGTGCACTGGCAGTGCGCCATTTAAAAGGTGGTGCACTGTCAGTGTGCCTCCTGAGGGCAGTCCTCGGCAGGGAGTAAAGGGGATCCCATGGACCCCCAGACATCCCCTAGCAGGCGGGTGCAGTCACTGACTGCACCTGCCTGCAAGGGAATCTCTCTAATCCCCTTTGAAAATGCAGGCGGGTGCTGCCTGCACAGTGAAAACACGGAGCAGCGCTCAGTGTTTTCACATGAATGCAGCCTCCCCAGGACAGCGCATTCACCATAATAGGGCGTATTATCATAGTTTGCGCCCGGTGCACCTTATGAAAGGTGCGCCGGGTGCAAACAATGATAATGTGTAATACGGCCCCAGGAGTCTTTAGATCACAGGCAAGTTTTCAGGGCTTTATTTGGAAGGTTCCTACTTCAAAGGTAAGTTTATTTTTTTAAAGATTAAAGTAATCTATTACAGCATTATATATATGTGTACATATATAGATATGTTTAAGGACACACACATCACATATTTGTGTCTTTTTGAGGTGGGGTAGAGAGTGCATCTTAAGCAGTACTCGTTACAATGCCCTACTGCCTCCAAAGCCTCGCCCTCTACTCACACTGTAAATAGTTTTGAGATGTTGACAGGTCTAGAACAGCCTCTTAGTGGTAACTTTTTAGGTTTGATAGTGATTTGCTCAGTATAGCAAAAGGGGGTAAGTAGCAGAGTCCATATAAGAAGTTGACAGAGTGGCGGCCAGCAGCCGGCGCAGTGGCTCCGGGGCCCAGAAGTGGGAGTGGGCCCTAACTACCCTTCCACTGGGTGCAGTTATTTTACGGGCCTCCCACTGAGTATCTGATAAACCTAACGACTGTCTGGGACTAACAAAGGGGCAGATTTACAATTCCTGGTGCATCCCTGCATATCAGCAGGGATGCGCCAGGAAACTTGCAACACGCATCACAATCCTTGCGCCACCACGGATGGCCCGCATTTACAATGCGGCGCATCATGGCGCAAGGAAATGCAGATGCATGTTGCATCTGCCATCGTAACATTGGTGCAGTGCTGGAGTTGTGTCGCTGGCGCAACGCAACTCCAGCACTGTGCCAACCCGGGCTAACTTGCACATAGTGCGTCACACCTTACGCCTGCTTCAAGCAGGTGCAAGGTTTTGACGCAGGGGGGTCGGAAAAGTGACTGAGTGAAATCTTGTAGATTTCACTCAGGAACTTTTCCGAGGCGTTCCTGCACCGGAACGCCCCCCCCCCTGCCTGCGCCGGAATGCCCACATGAAACCTCACGCAGGTTTCATGTGGCGCAGGGCTTTACAACGTGACGCATCTCCCTAGATGCGTCCGTTGTAAATCCCCCGCAGAAGTGACGCAACGGCGGCGCAAAAGTGGCGCACAGGGCTTGTAAATCTGCCCCTTAGTGTTTACTTTTCAGGGATGATGGGTGGTGTACCGAAGGAGTCGAGGAAATGGGAGAAAAACAGAGAATAGAGAGGAAAGTGATCAAATAGAAAAGAGGAAGAATGACAGGAAAGAACGAATATCGAAAAGTGACAGACTGTGTAGCAGGAGATAATGATGAGAGGAAAAGAGAAAGGAGCTAAGGACGAGCAAAAGAGGCACAGAAAAGGAAAACAAATGATCCAGAAATAAAGATGCCTGGGAGATAAAGGAGTAATTAGATAATTGTGAGTGGGCGATAGAAGAGGGCATGTGAGAGATTGAGAAATGTTACTGGGAGAAAGGATGGTGATAGGGAGAATAGAAAAGTAAACACAGGTGCAGATAGCAACCTAGAGAATCCCTAAGGGGGTGCTATTATTAATCCATTAGGTGCAGTGAGAGGGGGGAATAGGAGTCTTTTATACTAACTTGGGGTGGTTAGAGGGTCCGTTTTCCTTTCGTGTAATAGGGTCCATGCCACTCAGGCTGCACCACTGACAAGAAGTTTTTCATGTTTGCACGTATAGGGCAGAACAGACGTTTTTAGGTCGAGCCTAGAAAGCTGAATCTGCCTCGCCAGACATGTTTTGCTTTAATCATACATAAAACTATATATGTACGTTTACAGAAGGGCTTTTGTCAGTGGCCTGCATCCTTTGACCTGTTAAGCTGTCTTTCACATTTTACTTCCACCTACCACAGCAGTCAGTATGGAGCAATGGTCCAGCCCACTTGAGCAATTGAGTACCATGATTGTGAGTGATACCATTTTGCCTATGCACGTTTTCATATCTGTTAAAAAAAATGTCACTTCAATGCTGGGGCTACTTAAATTTTTTTTCACAAAGTGCAAAGCAGCTCTTTTTTTGCAGCTATCACACTGCTTGGTCATCTGTTTATATCTTAACGCAAATGGCGCCAGTTGAAATACAGCATTTTTTGCCTCACATTTTTTTACAGCACTTATGCTTTTACAACGTATGCTATTACCATATGTTGTTTATATATAAAAACAATGTATTTGTGGGGAAAGACCCCCCACATCCTCCAACTTACCTTAAATGAGTGGTAAAGGCATGCATTGTAAAAACATACTCGTGGTAAAAACGTGTGCTAAAAAATGCTTGGTAAAGGTACAACATGGTCAAACCTCATTGTAAAGGCTATTTCCCATGGTTCCCTGCTCTGAAAGTCAGTACTGCTGCAGCTCTCCGTGCCATTCTTCCTGTCTCCATTTTCATATAGTAACAAACTACAGGAGGTTACCCGTCTCCATTTTCAGGCAGAGAAGATAAGCAGATGGATGCACACCAACATCTTTCCAAGAATCCTTATCAGTGCAAACCTCTAAGCAATGATGAAATGCGTGGTAGGATAGCATGAGCTATGTGTTTGTTTGCCAATAGGTGCACTTTACATCCGAAAAGCCCACAATTGCAATTTTTGGCTCCCCCCATCATGCCTATCGGTCTTGCTGGGAAGCACTTGATATTACAATGTTCTGCCCCTTCCCATGCATCAATGACCATTTGTTTATTGTTATAAATGTTGAAAATCAGCTCCATCGCACTGCATACTTTGGGGCATATTGACGAGGGCCTCGCATCATGCTTACACCACGCAATGTGGTACACGCACAAAGCACAGGTCCAAGTCATATTTATGATGCCACGCAAAGCCATTTTGCATGGCTTTGAATGGCTTCAGAAATATGGAGTAATGCAACACAGCGCAAATCGCAATGTTGCTTTTCTCTGTGCAAGGGAAGCATTCCATGGGCGTTGCAGTGGGTTTTCCTATTCAACACACATGGATTTTGATGCTGCTCCAGATTTACTTAATCAAGTAAACCTAGGGCAGCACCAAAACCTTACACCTCCCTAGAGCAGGCGTAACGAGGAGAAATATTTTTATGTCTTCTCATTTTTTTCTCTTTCCATGTGTGCAGCATTTTGCAACACACATAGAAAGAGGAAAACCCCTCTCTGGACTGTTTTTGTGCGGGAAGGCACCCCTTCCTGCACAAAAACAATCCTGCATGCAACACAGACAGTCTTGCACCATGGAGCAATGGTCCCTGCGTTAGTGCTAGGCAGCACATTGTGCGCCAGCACAGGGGGAAAGGACAGGAATGTGCCGTATTTCATAAATACAGCGCATTCCTCTTCATAAATACAGTGCATTCCTGCCCTTTCACATTGGTGCAGCGCAACAATAAGACTTGCGGTGCTGCCCTCTGGCCTTTCCCCATAAATGAGGCCATAACTGAATATTGGAGAGCTAGTGTATCGATCAGGTGGGGGGGGGGGGGCTTGATATCGAACAGCATCTTTTTTCCCATAACTTCTGATGCCCTCTGTCCCCAAACCCACTTTTGTTTACAGCACTGAGCAGTTCAATTGCAAAATTACTTTGCACAGTTGGACAAAGCACCTTTGCCTGTCCTGAAATTTTGATATGAGAAGTGGGGGTTTGTATTCCAGTTTCAAAGTGCCACTGAAAGGAAAACGAATTCCTCA
This sequence comes from Triturus cristatus, assembly GCF_964204655.1. Classification (NCBI taxonomy): domain Eukaryota; kingdom Metazoa; phylum Chordata; class Amphibia; order Caudata; family Salamandridae; genus Triturus; species Triturus cristatus. Next base: position 1,030,659,459 of record NC_140590.1, read on the forward strand.
ATTTTATTTTGGATCTTAGCAGTAAAAAGTAATGAGCCACTCAACACACCCTCAATTTCAAGTCCATGGCGTTCATCATACACATTGGTGCTAGCAGGTATATTGGTTGAATTAGCTAAATCGAAGCAAACAAGACTTTAAGACCCAGAATGCACTAGGCTGTGACATAAACTTCCAAGAAAGGAAAAAGGGTCCATAGAAGGAGGTGGCCCCTCTATTTGCAGGCAATTGTGACTGAATGTGCAACTGAACCTCGAATACGAGGGCTTCTTGTTATGACATCTTCAGCGACAGTGAGTACAGGTTTGAAACCAACCATATTTCTTTTGCTGTGGCACTTAGTTTGTACTTTTATTGAAACCATAACTTTGTAGATTTGTTTTTCTCATTTTAAATCCAGGACTGCACATGCTAGAATGAAAATAAAAGCAACCCTTGGCAAAGTCAACAGGTCTTAATCAGTCTGACTTGCTAGTGTAATGCAACACTTCAAACTAGAGGAATGAAAAACAGGGCAAATAAATGTTAGAAACAGACAAAAATTGTTTGCACAGAGGCATGACAGAATGGTCTATGTGCTGAGACTGAGGGCCTTATTTATGAGGCCTTGCAACAGTTTTGCGCTGCAGTTGCATCACTTTGTGTGACGCATCGGTGGCGTAAAATATGCCCCCTGTTGCGCCCTAATTACAAAGTGTTGCCTCTAAGCAGATGTGTCACTTTGTAAACCCCTGCGCTACATTATACCTGCATCAGGTATAATGTATGCAGGGTGGGCATTCCCACGCAAGTAAGCCTCGTAGAAGTGATGCAGTGAAATCTATGAGATTTCACTGCGACACTTCTAGGACGCAAATGCGTCAAAACCTTGGGCCTGCATGGGTGACATAGTGCTATAGCTATAGCCCTGTCCCTGCATTGCTGGAGTTGTGTCACGCTTCCGACAAATCCAGCAATACGTCATTTTTGCGCCGACAGATACTTCAGTAAAACTGACATATCTGTCATTCCTTGTGACATGGTGCGTCATACAGTAAATATGACGCATCATCATGTTGCAAGGAGGTCGCAATGAAAAGTGACGAATCGCTGTTTTCACGCAGCGATGCGTCACTTTTCATAAATGAGGCCCTGAGGATTCAGCTAGATCTCCTTTATATAACATTCCAGTTACAGTCAACACTTCCTGTAACAATTACTTTAATGTCAGGGTCAGGTCCTGATAAACACACCAACATCATTATTTTGTGGCAGTTTATTGCTTACCATATGATGTCACATCACGTCACAGCCAGGCATATCACAGTTCATCGAAAAACGTAAATGCACAGGGTATAATAGCACATCCACGCAAAACATACTGCATGAGCAAACAGCACATTACAGAACACATTGCATCATACCTGAGCATACTGTGGTATATCACATAACATCACAGCAAGCTCACCTTGTGACGTTACAGCGACACGCTTCACAGCACCTTAAATAACAAGCAAACACAATATATAAAAACACAGCAAATTACAACACTTCCGTGAATGGAAAAGCTCATGAGAACACAATACATCATGACACATCAGTGCACAGCACATCACAAAACATGAAAACAACACCCACCACAGTACCACACCGGAGCTCTTGAACACTACAGCATAACATATAAAAACAGATTACCATATGAGATCATAGAACAACACTACATATGAGCACATCAGATTATACCCAAACATTACACAAAAAAGGAAACTACATCATTGTGAATAACAACACAAGACAAACATAACATAATAAAATAACATAACAAAAAATAAAAAGTCACCTGACTGAAAATGCTTGTTTCACAAATCCAGTATGAGGCTCAGTACTGCCCCAAAGAGAAGAGTTCTGCGAGACAATCGAAGACATCAACTTACTGCTACAGATATTGGCTAAAATAGGCAGATGCACTACTGTTGCACCTCCACGGGCTGATAAGAACATGATGTTCAGCAGAAAATCATAGGGGTATATTCACAAGAACTTGTGCTAAACATCACCAAAAAATGTTAACGCAACTTTACACATCGCACCCCATCGTGGGAAAATAACCCCGTGTTAACGTGGAATTCACAACACCGCGATACCATGCGATAGTCTACTGAAAATGCGGCCAATGTCCGCGATACAACCACCCCCAAGGAGATAAAAACACAAACCACAAAATCAGAAAACTTGCGATGAGCCCATCCGCGATGAGGAATGCAGGGATAAGCACCGCCAGGACCGCAAAACACAAGGCAGGCGGGAATAAGCACAACAAAAGCCTGAAAAAGTAAGACAGACCAGACAGAAAACAACAGCCAACCACAATGAAGGCAACCCGAGCCAGCAGACAACCCCACCAAACCCATTGGCAACCAAACATTGTACATGGCAGGCCAACTTGGACAAGATGAATGCAGCCTGAGAGCGGAGGAGGACAATAGCAGAAAACCAGAACCCCAGCAATGATGCGAAAGGCACAAACAAGCAGAAACACGCCAACAACAAGAAGGCAGCAATGCACACTGGAGGTGGGAGTCCAGCGCCACACCAGGAGCTGGATGACATGGAGGAAATGGTGTCCACCACATCAGTCTGGAGATGGTGGCAGGACTCGGGGACTGGAAACTGCACCAAACAACAGACACAACAGCAACAGGGAGAGGAACCAGCAGGGACTGGGGGAAGGGGGGAGATGGGCACAATGGCACACATGCACAACTAAGCACAGCACAACTGCAGACAAACCATGCCCAAGAGTAACAACACCAACCAGGAGCACAAGTCACACAACCCGGCAATGTCACACCACTGAACAGGCAAAGAAGTGAACACAACACCGCCTGAAAGGGAGAAGGGTGAGCCAAATCAGAGTTGAAGGGACATCTCACACACAATGCAGCACACACACATAGGAAGCAGAGCACCCCAACATCCAACACAATGTGGTACAAACACCAACTTGTGCACAACCAAACACAGGACACAAGTGCACCCGCCTGTGGCCGGTAAACGGCCATATGCATCTGGCAAAGCATGAGACAGGGACATGATATTGCACAAGTACAAACACACAGTCCTGATGGGGTAGCAATGCACGGATGGCAGGGAGCCAGAGAGTCCGTGAAACACATTGGCATATAAATCAAGTCACAACACAATTGGAGACAAGTGAAAGTGCGGAAACTTTATCAACAATTGTGAGTCAGTACGACCAAGAGAAGTGCCACGATATGCAGACCAATGCAGCAGCATGTCTGAATGAGGAACATAGGAAAGCGCCCATGTCCACCTCGGGGGATTCCCTCACCAACACAAGTCAGTGCCAACCTGTGTTGGTTGTCCGCGCTTGGAACATGAGTCTTGGCCAATGCAGCCATGTCCACTGTCGTCTCGGGACTTGTGACCATATCCACAACATGCAACCATGTGTCGTGACAAGTGCAATGGCTCACATCCAGTTGTGGCAGCAGGTACCTTGTAACTCATCCATGAACGCGAGTGCAGCTGCGTAGGCCAACATCTCCAATGAGCGATCGTCGTCCCCCACATCTGACATGTCGTCGACGTAATCCATCAGCCGACCAGGACAGATGTGCTGACTCCAACCACTGGACCCATTGTGCACCAAAGCCCAATCGGGTAGTGGCTCAATGTGCTCACTGCACACGACGGCTCGTGCAATCTCCCAGGTCCAGTTTCCAGCCTGCACGCCAAACATCCTGGTGAAACTCCTGGTCGTGGTCCAACAGGGGGCGCACACACACATCGAAATCAAGGTCAGCTACCGTTACTTTGGAGAGGCAGACATCCATGGACCACTCGAATATGCACGAGTGACAATGCAACACAGGCTGCACGCAGGTGACGTGCGCAAGGTGGAAGCTCACCCGGTAACTGATCATGGCAGTGCCCCCAGTACATGCAGCAGATGTGCACGGCACAGCTCAACGTGACTGGAGTAGACCATGTATATGGGATAGTCTGCCATTGAGTCAGTGGCTCTGCTTAAAGCGGCACTGGCTTGCCCTGAGACAGTCCTGGGGATGAAATGGCACAGCTCGGTGCAATAAGCAGTGTCTGTGTGCAACGTGTGCAGGCCTTGGGTGGGGTGGGAGTACGTGTGAAGGTCATATCACGCACGCCAACTACGACCAAGGACTACTGCGTGTGGGATGTGTACACGTTGGTCTCACACCGGGCAGTGCCTAGTGTGGGAGTCGCAAGAAAATGCTATCGTACCTGTCAGGGGGTGCTGGGCACCTGCAAGTTCCTGCTCAGAGCTGCAGATGTGCTACCGCCTGATAGTACAGACAAAGGACCGTTCATCCCTACAGTAACTTCACTAGCTGCATGCATACAGGAGACACACAGAGGCCAGTCGTGGGTGTGGTGGGACATCTGCGACCCTGGGAATCATGGATGATATGCCCAGCACAATGCACATGAGCAGACTCACTTTGTGTCACGTTGCCACACAGCTGCTCCGCCCTGCCACGGGCACCCACACCTGTGTGCGCTGCACGGTTGCATCACGTGCACTCCTACGGGACACCATTCTAATGCCTGTCCGCGCATGTCCAGCCCCATGCCAACAACACCGCGACGCTGGCCTTCGAAGGTGTGCGCCCACTTGGGTGTAGGCCAATGGTCTGGACAGGGCGGACACAGGAGTCCAGCCTATTGCTGGCTGGGATTGTGCTGCGAATGAGGCCAGGCAACAGACTCATTCATCCGCAAGACTGATACACATCACACCTGGCATGCATGTGCCAAGACCCCGAGTGTCCTAGCGCTCCTACATGTTCCCGTACCTGTGGGCCCGCCCTCCTGGTACATGCCACATTGCAACATCGTGTACTGTGGCCCTGGTGGCGACAACACCCCAAAACAGAGACACAATTACCGCACTTCCTGCACCGGGCCAGGTCCGGACCACGCCATGCCCCCCTGCCGAACCAGCACACGCAGCCTGTGCATGCAGGGGGGCAGGTGCGGGCTACATGTCCAGGGTCACTGCCAACACTGAGGTGACATGGCAATGTCCGCAGAAGACAGCACACTGTGATGTTGCAGTGCCTGTGCCCATCAAGCTGACACAATGAACACACGGACAAACTTGCTCAGATGGTGTGAATGGCTACGGGCACGTGCGCACAGCCACATTTATTATCAGGCACACTTACCGAGTGACACCTGTGTTGGATATGTGTGGGGTGTGTGCACACTAGCTGGCAAGGGCTGCCTGGTGCAGTCAGAAATCAACAACAGTGTACATCATAAGGACACAACCATACAACCATAAAGGCCCCATGATTGTGCTGCACAGAGTTAGTGGCCCGGATGCACATTGTCCTGCACGGGCCTGTGGCCACAGGCTGCTGACTTGCGGTGCACTGGGGCAGGGTCACGGGTGCAGAGCAGGTTCACAGGATGACAAGGGGCCTTGTCGCGGAGTGTCTCGATGGACAGTGGAAGGTGTACATCCAGGGCAGGATGAAGAGGGCATGCCCATGCTGATACAGTCACTATGGTGGAGATGAATGGAACAGACACATGTCGGACACCAAATCCGGTCCAGCCAGAAGAAGACCACCAGGCCATGGGCTCTGATGCCACCAGGGTCCAACCAGATGGTGACCATGACTCATTGCGCACCAGTGCAGTTAGGGGATGCCGCCTGCGATGAGGCGTGTCCAATGGTGTGGAGTCCTCCACATCTTACCCAAAACACAGTTCCACATGTGTGACCTAATGGACCGCAGTGTAGGCCGGAGGCAGTGGTCAGCACGGCCATTCACCGAGTGTCGCCGGCTTAGGTTGGATGGCCCCACCGACCTGCGTAGTACAGGTTCAGTGGCACCACAGGACGCGGACTTGCGATGAACAGGGTTGATTGCACCAGGTCAGTTGTTGATAGTGTTCGGTCACCTCCATGACTGTGCCCGGTTTTCGTCCGGACTGAGCCGCATCTTCCGCTTACTCCTCTCCGTTCGACCACTGGTGTGAATTCTGCCATTTTTGATTCACGACTAGGTGCTGGATGTGGGACCTACTAGTCCGCAGGGTGATCCTGGTCCCTCATCGACGTGTTGCCAGCTGGCGTTGAACAGGGTTAGTGGCACCACGTGTCGCCGGCTGACGTTGAACAGGGTTAGTGGCACTACGTTTTGCAAGATGCCCATATGAAACTATGCCTCACTGATCGGGGGTGTCTGGTGCTGTGGCCGCTGCACCGGCTTTGGGGGTCACTGCCATTCAGGACTCAGGACACAGTTTCACATGTGGGACCTACTGTGCCGAAGACGACGCTGGTGTAGTATGTGAATGTGGAAGGAGTAATGTGGGCCCATGTCAGGGGGCTAGCGATGGTCTGCGGAGGCTGCAAAGGTCACGGAACTGGTGTTTGGACCTTGCACCGGCACGTGGTGGACCCTCCTTGACATACGCCGGTGTCGGCAGGTGATCAGTGTGGCCTGGCTGCGCAGGGGCGGGCCTGGCTAGTTCAGGGTCCAGCGGGCTGGGGTACAGCAGGCTCACAGGATCGCAGGCAACTCCGATCACGAGGACGGCATCGGCCTCATGGCATGGTGAGAGGTGCCGCCCTGGCATAGACGGTGGGCTTTCCGGAAGTAGACCACGCCCAGGGCTACATGCTTTTTATTCACACCCCTACGCTGGCCTGGCATACGCCGGGCCATCCCACTCTGCTCACGCTTATGGGAGGACATAACAGGCAACATTTGCGTGAACTCCCCCACTGGCCGAGGTGACATGGTTGCGTCCACTGTCCACTACACTCCACACACCGGAGGTGTATGTCGCCATGGATATGGGTGTGCTCTGCATACTGCGGTCTGTCCAGCACATCTCCGCCACTCTTGGCATTGTGTGCTTTCCCAGTCATGCTTCTCCTGCCTCTTTCGCACATGCCTGGTTGCCACCTCTCCCCACATTGGGCTAGTGTGTGGCTGAGGTGCCAAGCCGTTGATGGCTCATGTTCACGGTTTGCCTAGGTTACCATTGTGAGTTGTTCTGTCGTGTCTGGTGGGTGGGCATGTTGCTTGGCATGTTGGTTTTGATTTTGTGACGTGTGCATTGCCAGAGTTGTGAGTTGCATGGTTGTGGAGTTGAGGTGAGGGGGTGTTCATTTGGAACATGCCAAGGGGCTGTGCATTTCCCTTGGTGCCATCCTGGGAACGCTGGTTGCTGATGAACTGTCGGAGGATGAAGGGATCATGCACACTGGCTGGGTATTTGGAGGCGACATTGGTGGAGGTTCCACAGTGTTCGGTTGTTGCCTGCACATTGATGTGAGATGTGTGCTTTCCGTTGCGGCGATTGTGTGCTGTGTCGGCAGGGGGCACAGGTATGGCATGTCATGTCTGCTGTGGATTGCCTCCGACATGTGCGTCCATTCAGCTATGGCGTATGGTCCTTGCTTGGTGTCCAGCGGATCCTGCGCATTGTGTTGGACGTATAGGGACTGGGGTGACAGGCTGATGGTGTTGTCCAGGTCAGGCATGAGGGACATGTATGTGGCTGGCTGTGTGACTACTCCAACTGTGGCGGGTGTTGGTTGGAGGGTACCAGGGGCCAACAGGTGCAGCACAGCCAGCAGCTTTGTGTTGGGTGGGATGTTGCGTTAGTGCTGTCAGCCTGTTGGGCGTTGTTGGTCAGGATGCATAGGATGGCTGTCCTTTTGAGTCTGTAGTGGGCAAAGGCATTGTCAGGTTTTGGGTCGCTGTGGCTGGTGCGTTTCCTGGGGGTCCGCTGTCTTTGTCTGCGCTGCCTCTGTGGTGGTCCGGGGGAATTCAGGGTGGGTGTTGGGGTCCTGGGGGGGTGGAGGTGGGTGTTGTGGCACTCTTGGATGTCCGTCCCGCATGACCGGTGGCTCTATGGCATCTGTTGCCCATCCGATGTAGCTGTGGGCTGGTCTCCCTTTTGTGGTGCAGGCTGTGGTCCGACTTTGTACCAGGTCAGAGCAGGTGTTATTTCCCTGCTGCTAACGCGCCTTATCGCTTGTGTTGTGTTCTTATTGCAGTTCTGGCTGTTTGTTGTGAATGTTGTGGAGTGGTGTTGTCGCGACTTTGGGCACCGGAACGCCTACTCTGCATCTCATTAGCGATAGTTGCGGGGGACTTTTGTGGCGATGTTATTTGATACTGCTATCGCCGGTAAACTGGTGCTGTGGGCTGTTAACACCAGCTTGTGAATGGGGCGATCGATTTATCGCAACTTTGGCTGCGATAAAGTGCCGTTGACTCGCCGATAGCTCCTTGTGAATATCCCCCATAGTCTCTAACTGAAATGCATATTTTGGGAAAAGAAGTAGTATTTAAGCATACACGTGCATGTGAAAAATCTGCAAACAGCCCGTCAAGAAAAATCACAGTGAAGTTTGACAGGCAGCAGCATACCATTCAATAATATACATTGTTTAATTCGAAATCCAGGGACATCCGAGCCAGAATTGACCACATACAATACTACATCAAGCCCTCTCCTAACCTGCCTACCCCATCTGCATGGAAACGGACAAGACCTGCTATCTTCCTCTAATCGCTCCCTCCTGGTGACCGTATACTCGGCACCCGTATAATCCTGCGGGGCAGACTGTTACAGTTGTGGCACAATATTGCAGCGTCATTCGCACTCGGGCTCTGTGAAGGAGGGGGCATAGCGCGCTTGCTGTGTCGACTGGGCATGATCACTCTCACAATGAAGCCCAAGGGCAGCGCAGCAGTGCAGTCGAACAAACTTGACAAATATGCGGTCCCAAAACTCAATCCCATGGAAGAGGGAGCCCAAGGTGGGAACACTGCAGAAAACGAGCCGTCTCTTACTTCCATCAGGACAGCTATACAAGTACTAGGTACTACACTCGAGACTAAAATCGACAGGGTCTCCATCGAAATGAACCTGCTGAGGGCAGACATGAACAAAACTACGGACAGGGTTAAAGTAAATGAAGCGAATGTCCTGGAGCTTCAGGCATCCACGAACAAGCTTGAAGAGCGGGTGCAGAAGTTGGTTCACCAGCATCATCAGATGGCAATCAAGCTTGACGACCAGGAAGGGAGAGCCCGCCGAAACAACATCAGGGTAGTTGGGGTTCCGGAGGGCTCTGAGGGACCAAGTGTAGACCTCTTCTTAGAGGATCTAATCCTAAATTACCTCAAACCAAAGCGGCTTTGCTCCCCATTCACAATCGAACGGGCACATCGAGCACCAATTCTTAGGCCCAAACTGGGAGCAGCACCCAGGACAATAATTCCTAAAATACTCAACTATAGGGACCATGATGCAATCCTACAGGCAGCCCGAACGCAAGGGGATTTGCAATATGAAAATGCGACAGTGCGATTCTTTCCTGACTTCACACTTAAGATCCAGCAGGAGCGGCGCTCCTTCGACGGGATCAAGAGAGAGCTTCAGGACAGAGGAATTAAATATATGATGTTCTTCCCTGCGAAACTCAAAGTCATAGTTGATGGTAAATCCCTCTTCTTTACGGCCCCATCAGAGGCACAGGACTGGCTGGACAGAGTGGCCACTCGGAAATCGATGGGGCCTGTGGGTAACAGCTGGAGAAATACCCCCACCCATTCGCCCGGCTCAGCAGATGATAGATCTGAAGTCGACAAACAGAGCCAGCACTCCTGGAGGTCGCGGTCCAGCAGCCCAGGGACACTAATGGGGCACGGAGACTGAACATTCTGAACTCTGTGCTACAGACCCAGCAGACCCGCATCAATAAACTGTAATATATATGCTCCTTTGGGGAAGAGGTGGGCGGGAAATGTTTAGCGAGACGTGGGGTTGCTTTTCCTGAAATTATCATAGTTTCCCTCACAAGCTTTCTCTATGGGTGGGGGCACTCCTACAGCGACCGGAGTCGGTGCTAGCCCTTTTCCCCATCACTTGTTTGATTTGTTCTTGGGGCGATAGGCACTCTACTAGTTGGGGATGTGGGTAGTTTCAAACCTATGTGGCAGGGTAGCAGGGAGGGGGGGACGGTTTTGGGTTGCGAATGTTACTTTCAATCCTATTGTATTTTTCTTATGTTGCAGTGGGAGGGGGGAGGATTTGAGGGTAGAATTTTGGTCATGCAGGAAGCGTTATTACATGCTTTGGTGGTGCCACATACTGCGTGGGTGAGATACAGCTCTGATTTTTTGCAGCGATCATGCAGTGGGAGAAGAGTCTAAAGCTGATCAGTTGGAACGTCAATGGGCTTGGGGACAAGGTGAAAAGAAGTATAGTGCTCCAATACATAAAGAGTCATTCCCCAGATGTTGCACTGCTCCAAGAAACACACCTAATTGGCAATTCCTGTAAGGCCCTCAACAGGTGGGGCTACACAATGGTGGCGCACGCTGGCTTCACCTCTGGTTCACATGGAGTTGGCATGCTACTTAGACGTACATTCCCACTCAGCATTAACCACACTTGGGCGGACCCACTCGGGCGCTTTGCGGGGGTTTCAGGGCAATGGGAAGGGCAAACCCTTACACTTTTAGTGGGATATATCCCACCAGGTCTTCAAACTCAATCCTATAAAGACCTTGGGATGCTTTTGCTCTCACTTCCTGAAGGACAACTCATACTGGGTGGAGACTTCAATGCGGTTATATCGGGGGTTCTTGATCGTCACCCGCCCGAGACATCAATGCCGGACACAACTGGCTTTTCAACTTAACTGAGGCTTTTGGCCTCACAGACCTCTGGAGACTGCACCATTCAGACCTCCAACAATACACTTTCTTCTCAGGGTCCCATCCCACATTCTCTGCAATAGACTATATTCTCATGCCCGTGAAACACAACACCACTACACGAGAAATCAGACACCTGGTGAGAGGTATCTCTGATCACTCCCCCTGTGGGCACACCTCACTATAGGTGAAAAACAGGATGGTTGCGTGGCGCCCATCAAACCATCTCCGCAACCCAGGAATTCAAGCTGCACTCACCCAAAACATTGATCACTATTTTCAGGACAATGACGGCACATTACACTCCCCTTCTACCCTATGGGAAGTTTTCAAAACAGTGATCAGGGGCAACGCCCTCTCAGCCATTGCTGGACTGCGTAAGGAAAACACTAAACAATTGGTCGCATGCGAGTGCGACCTCCTACGCCTCAAGGAGGCAGCGAAAGATGGCGAAGATCAAGCCACTCTCCACAGAATGCAGCTCAAGGAAGCCGATTACAAAGCGCTAGCAACAGATGCTGCCAAAACTTTAGCGAAGGGCAAAGACGGCCGCCTGTATGACCAAGGAGACAAAGCGGGCAAACTGGTTGCCTGTTTGGATAAAAACAGAAAGGGCAAACAGGTTGGTCCCAGAGCTTAAGAGTGCCTCTGGCGCTGTGCTAACCGAAACCCACGACATAGTACACAAGTTCGCTACTCATTTCACGCACGTGTATCGGAGTGGCTCGAAACTTCCGAAAGAGGACTCCGCAGCTTTATTAGCAGACATCCAATCGCCTATACTTTCTGACTCTGAAACGGAGGCATTAGAGAGTCCTTTTACTAACGACGAGATAGCCACGGCGATTAGAGCATTGAGACCAGGCAAGGCTTTGGGCCCTAACGGCCTGCCCATTGAAGTATACAAACTCAAACCAGACAAACTGGCCCCCTATTTAAAGAGCATGTTTGAAGACAGTAGAGAAAGGGGTATACTCCCACGAGACCAACGTATCACCACACTTGTGGCTATACCCAAAGCAGGGAAGCCAAAACATGAGTGTACCTCATACAGACCCATGTCCTTATTGAACGCCGAGTCCAAAATCCTTGCGAAACTACTGGCACTCCGGCTACGTCAAGTCAAAGACAAATTAGTAAACCCCGACCAATCGGGCTTTATGCCACACCAAAATACCGCACTCAATCTTAGGAGACTTCATGGTGTGTTGGGACACCACACCACCATCCAAGAAGAAGCCATTGTGGTTTCACTAGATGCAACAATAGCTTTTGACACCCTTGAGTGGGCATATCTAATGGCTGTCCTGCAAAAGCTGGGCTTCGGGCTCAATTTTATCGGGTGGGTGCGGCTCCTCTATACTGAACCACTGGCGCAGGTGGTGGTAAACAACAAAATTTCAGCCGTCTTTGCCCTTGAAAGAGGGACGCGGCAGGGGTGTCCTCTTTCCCCCCTACTTTTTGCACTTTGTCTTGAGCCACTTGCAGCCTGGATACGAAAAGATCCCTCCATTAGGGGATTCAAGTGGGAAACAGAATGGGAAGATCGAATCTCCCTATACGCAGACGACATCCTCCTATACCTGACCTCCCCCGGAAGTCACTGAGGCTGGTCCTTGACATTTTCACAAGTTTCAGGAGAAACTCTGGATATAGAATTAATTGGAGCAAATCGCTGCCATACGTACTACACGGTGACCCTCCCACGGTCCCAAACGACTGCCCAATTGAAACGGTAACAGATGGGTTCAAACACTTAGGCATCTTCGTTTCCACAGATGCCAAGATCCGCTATGAATGGAACCTTCTTCCACCTCTGCAGAGACACTGGAACCTGGAAAACACTTCCTCTATCGTTATTGGGTCGAGCAGCCCTCTTTAAAATGATGGCATTGCCTCGTTTCCTCTATACCCTCCAGAATTTCCCAGAACCAGTTCCGCAAAAAAATGTCAAAGACATCGAAGCTACCCAGAGAGAACTACTCTGGGATGGTAAACCGTGTATATCTCTTCAAAAAGTAACACTTGGCTGGTATGATGGGGGCATAGCACTCCCTGATATTAAGAAATATTACTGGGCAGCACATCTCTCAGCCATAAACCAATGCATTTATCGTGGGGGCAACGATCCCGGGTACAGGATGGACAGGTGGACACTCCCAGCTGGTAGCTTCACAAGGGCACTATATTATAGACCCAACAAATTTCCTTTGACTGGCCCGACACAGCTTTCAGTTGATATATCTGGCACACAGTAAACCACACTCTAGGGTGGGGGAAGCGACTCACACGAGCCACCCCACTGTGGGACTCTGAATCCTTGGGCACGCTGGGCCTCACTAAAGGCTTTGACAAATGGGACCTGATCGGACTATCACGTATTGGTGAACTCTGGGGCCAAAATGGAATGATTGCATTTGCTTCACTACAACAGACACATGAGTTAGCTGCATCAGAATACTTCAGATACATGCAGGTTAGTTACTCCTTGCAGGCTAACATCCCGGTGGGGTCCCACCTACCGGAGTCCTCCCCACTAGAGGACAGACTACTGGACGGGCACCTATCCGAAAAAGCTATTTCACTCACATACAAGAAGTTAGTACGCAACACCCCCTCACAGCATTGAGGGAGAAGTGGGGGCGGGACGGCCTGGAATTAGATGACGAGGAATGGCAGGAAGCGCTCTCCTCACCAAAGGAGGTTGCCATCTCCTCAAAACTCAGGTAGGTCCAATTAAAAATTAAAAAAAGAAGGAATGTGCAAAAGAAATTGTGGCCTGGAGGGGTCCTTTCTACATATTATTTGGGAATGTCCTCTAATTCACAACTACTGGAAGGAGATACATAAATGTATGAATGATGTATGGGGGGTTTAAATGCAGCTCGAGGCCAAAAGGTGTCTCCTAAATGTATGGGAGCCCACTAATCTTAACACTAAAGGCAAACTCTGGTCAACGCTTGGTCAGATGGTAGCTAAGCGGAATATCGCTCGGCTGTGGGGAGCAACAACACCACCGACACTTGCTGCCTGGAAAACAGACATGGACTGGTGTATGGTACGGGAAAAAACTGTTTATGTGTCACAAGGTTGTCCCCGAAAATGGATAGCGCTCTGGACAAAATGGAACGTTTTATCGTGGCAATATATGTGAGTCCCCATATGTTCCCCCCACCGATGAACCACTGACTTCTTGATGTATAATTCTGTTTATTTTAATATTTGTTTTCTCACTGTATAGATATACGTAATAACCAATTATCTTGCGCAACTGTGATGCACCTGCACTTCAGGACCTATTGAATGCATTGACCATTCCACCTGTATTGTTCAATAAAAAGAATTTATAAATAAATATATATACATTGCAATGCCTCTTTAGTGTAATATTATGTATTGTACTTTTTTAAATTGTGTTGACTGCATATGGAATGAAACCAAATAGCGACATCAACGTACAATCATTCTAAGGGGGTGTTCATGTCTGCAGTCTATAAGGTACATAGGACTAAAGTGTGATTTTTGTTTTTAAGAGGCATGATATAGTGTTTTTACGTGTAGGCGAATTTGTTTGACAAGGATTGGGGGTTGCAATACTCCTCTTCTGCTCTGTTTACCTGCAGAGACAGTTTCCACCAATTCTCTTTATTAGGATCATTGATGCATACACTACTGCAGTAGGATGGGTAAATACGGTCATTGTAGTGCTTACAACAAACAACACACATAAAAAAGGCCTGCACTATGGGGCATATCTACAAGGACGGCGATAAATAAACGCAAAGCGTGCTTAGCGTTTTGTTATTTATCGCCGTCTATCTCTGGAATTTCTCGCCCTGGGCGATAAAAATTCCAGAGATAGCGGAGAAATTGCTGTTTTGCTGGGGACATCGCTGGTTTTCCAGCGCTGTTCCCTGCAAAACGGCGATAACCTTGCTGATACGACCCACAAAGTCGTATCAGAATAATCCACCCCTAGGTCAGGGATAGGTAAGTCTGCATTTTAGCAGACGTTAGTTTATGGAGAAAACAGCGGTTTCCTCCAAAAACTAACATGTGCTAAAATCCTGTGGGCTACCTTGTAAATATCGCGATGTGAACATCAGCGATATTGGCAAGGTAGTCCAACCGGGGTACGCCCAGTGATGCCCACGTTGCATCTCATTAGAGATACAAAGGGAGGTGTTGGGAAAAGGGTGCTAACATGCGATTAGGCATGTTAGCACCCTCTTGTAAATAGGGTGATAGTTTTATCTCCGCTTTTTTGTTTTTTTAAGCCAAAAAAGCGGAGATAAAGCCCTATTGGCTCTGGCAACGCCTTTTTTCTGTATACTTATATATATTCTGGAAGTAGGCACAGTACATCATTTTTCCAGCAGAGGGCGCCCAATTCCACATAATCTTTCTTTGTATCGTAACTTCTCGATTTTAGTCTTGTAAATGCACCGTATAATGCGCCCAAGCCTCGACGGAATATGCAGAAGTATGTGTGCATTGTCATTGACATACACATCATAGAGGATGAGGATATTGCATTGGCGATGTTGGGAAAACATATAGTTCAGCAACCAAAACAATTGCGTTTGATCATAGCACTAACTGTGTTTGCTGTTCTATCTTCCCGAGTACACGGATGCGCAACGGCCTTTATTTCCCAAGCCCTGCGTATTGCCCCCACATTTGCTTTCTTTCCATCCCGGACTTCCAACTTCCTCTTCCCAGCACACCAACGGCAATCATCCCGCGACGTAAACCCCGAACTCCCAATTTCCTCTTCCCAGCATACCAAGCGGCAATCATCCCGCGACGTAAACCCAGTCTGCCAAGAACATTCACGCCTACGTCACGGGAGGGATGTTAAGAGGCTCGGGGAGGCATGCGCTTTCAGTCCAGTTTTTAATCTCATGACGCTCGCCTGTATCCCACCCAAAACATGCCATTCTGAAGTCATCATATGATCTGGCACAGAAAAAATAAATCTTATTGTATGTATACACGGACGAGTGTGGGGGAGCGGTACATCAGCAGAACTCTAGGTGGCGCACCTTGCCCAAATTTAGCAATACTTTAAAAGTTAAATGTGCTAATCTGGCAATATTGTATTGCACCGTACTGCTGTTTTGGTTCATTTTAATTAGTAAAAAAGGAAGGCAGAGTTTGGGATTAAGTGCAGCCCTGAATGAGTGCGAAAATAGCCGTGAACACAGTTATGCAGCTGGACAACAGGCAGGGCATGTACTAGTGTATTGCCCTGTAATCAGTGCAGTGGCGTAACGAAAGTTGAGGGGGCCCCCCTGCAAAGTACATGGAGAGCCCCCCCTTCCGGAGTCAGTGAGGAGCACGAGCGACCCTTGACCCTGCTAGGTAGGTCGCTCCCCCTCCGCACAGCACCGCCTGTGTGTCCCTGCCCCAGCTGCCGCTGCTAGGTTTGTATCATCATCTTTATCTTATTGCATTGCCTTTATTGTTATTTGGTGTCTGTGACTGATGTGGTCTGTCTTCCCTCGGTGCCTGTACTTGGTCTGTGCCCTCTTTTCCTTCTGTTCCCCTCGCTGTCCCCGTGTTTCTCTGCCCGTTTTTGCCTTCTGTTCCCTTCGTTGCCCTGTAATTTTGTGCCCGTTTTTGACTTCTGTTCTCTTCGTTGCCCCGTAATTCTGTGCCCACTTTTGCCTTCTGTTCCCTTCGTTGCCCTGTAATTCTGTGCCCGCTTTTGCCTTCTGTTCCCTCGCTGCCCCTGTAATTCGGTGCCCTTTTGTCTTCTGCTCCCTTCATCGCCCCTCACCGCTCCCGCTCTAGCCGCTGTGTCCCCTGTGTCCCCGCCCCCCTGACCGCCCATTCGCTGCCCCTGCCCTGCCTCCCGACTCCCAGCTGCTTGTGTAGTACATATTTTGGGCCTCATTTATGAAAAGTGACGCATCACTGCGTGAAAACAGTGATGCGCCACTTTTCACTGCGCCCTCCCTGCGACTCCATTGATGCGTCATATTTACAGTATGACGCATCATGTCGCAAGGAGTCACAGATACGTCAGTATTTCTGACGTATCTGTAGGCGCAAAAGTGACGCATCGCTGGAGTGTGTCACAAAAGTGACGCAACTCCAGCAATGTGTCCTTTCACATGGGGCAAGCCCCATGTGAAAGGGCCTGCGTCAGTCTTACGCCTGCCTTGAGGCAGGCGCAAGAAATTGACGCATTTGCACCCTAGAAGTGGCGCAGTGAAATCTCGTAGATTTCACTGCGTCACTTCTACGACCCTTTGTTGCGTCAAAACGCCCCCCTTGCATACATTATACCTGGCGCAGGTATAATGTGGCGCAGGGGTTTACAAAGTGACGCATCTACCTAGATGCGTCACTTTGTAAATATGGCGCAACATGGCACATGTTTTACGCCACTGGTGCGTCACAAAAAGTGACGCACCGGCGGCGCAAAAGTGACGCAGGGGCTCATAAATGAGCTCCTTAGTATTGCAGTTCTTAGAAGGCTCCTTCCTTCTCGGTTCTAGGTTTACTTTTAATTCCATATTCTCTTCCATGGCAGTTGCTTCTGTCGTGGAGTGTCCGCTCTTGTTGTTCCTCCTCAACTTACAATAAACCAACTACAGCTGACAAGATTGTATCCTCGATTCATTTACAACAACTTTGGCGAAGATCTTACAATTTCTACAACCCCGCGCTCGAGCACAACGCCGTCCTGGAACACTACAACAAGAGCGGAGTACTATTTAAAATTATCTCTTCACTCAAGTCAATCTTCATCGCACCTTACCCAGCGTTCACAGTTTGGGGCCAGCGCTTCTTCTTATTAGACTAAGGTGAGCCTTCTTCTCTGTCAAAAGTAATTTTATATTATCCGTCCAGAAGTTTGCCGCTGCGACTATCTCAGTCTTGCCTCAAACGAACTGTTCGCTCGAAAGGTGGTGCGCGATAACGTTTGGAAAGTCAACCTCATTAAGTGTTAAAGAAAGAAGCAATTCATCCTTACTGTTCACTCACTTCGATCTGCCGTCCTGACACAACTGTTATATCCTGGAGAGCTCTGCTGCCTTCCTCTCCTTCTGCTCTTCTGATGACATCACGGAATCTTCAGCGGTATTGGTGGAGCAGGTCTCTCAACGCGGCCATTTGTCACCTCATGACACGAGGTCTGTGATGTGTCCTTCCGTCTCACTCTTCTGACGTCCCCACGCTTTCACGCTTCACACGCTCAGCGGCGGCCATCTTATTTGTTGTTTGTTGCTGTGACTACTGTTTCTTCGTCAGCTTTCTACGGCGATATACACACCATTGTGTATCCTTTGAAGTGCCACGCAAGTGCATTCGGCTATACTCACGGCCTTGATCTGAATTTTGTCTGGTTGGATTATTTCAGTCTGTCTACCCGTATTCGTATCCTTGCACTCGTCTATGGAATTCATGTCAGTGCGACGAATTTCTTCTGCATACGAACTTCTTTTGGATTAACTTCCTACGGCGATACACACGCCTTTGTGTATCTTTCAAGGTACTGTCTGACAATTCGCTTAAGGCAAATATCTCAGTCATACGCACGCATGATATTGTAGACACATCATTATCATTGGTCCATGCTGGTTCTCCACATTTTGAATCATTCATATAGTAGTTGTAAGGTTATCTTATTTGCACAATTTGCTTAATCAGAATCTATCCATATTATACATTGTTCTTATATTAGTTTATTCGTGAGGAGATTCTTGTTTGTATAATTTGCATAATTTGCATTTTCACTCAACTTTCCTATACTGTAGTACATTATTGTGACTATGTCTAATGAAAATCCCTCTGTTGTACTTCCCCCAAGCTTTCTTCCTCTCCCTGGCCAACCGACTATTTCTTGGGAAATCACAACCAACCATCACAACCAACACTGACCACACACTCTCCGACGCTGAACACCTCCACTTCCAAATCCACAGCGACCCCAAAACTACCCTCAGAGGAACCCTCATCTACAGACCCCCTGGACCACGCACCAATTTCAACTAAGACATCTCAGACTTCGTCAGCCCACACGCCCTCCCCTCCGCCGACTACATCCTCCTGGGAGACCTCAACTTCCACCTGGAGAACTACAACGACAACAACACCACCACCCTACTGGACAACCTCTCCAACCTCGGACTCAAGCAACTGGTCAACACCCCCACCCACTACGCCGGACACACGCTCGACCCCATCTTCTCCTCCAGCAAACACATCTCCTTCAACCACACCACCAAACTCTCCTGGACGGACCACAGCTGCGTCCACTTCAGCTACAGGAAAACCACAACCCACCACCACTCTCAACAACCACCGAGAAGAC
This sequence comes from Triturus cristatus, assembly GCF_964204655.1. Lineage (NCBI taxonomy): Eukaryota > Metazoa > Chordata > Amphibia > Caudata > Salamandridae > Triturus > Triturus cristatus. The sequence continues at coordinate 1,030,678,524 of NC_140590.1, forward strand.
AATGGAACCGAATCACCGCCGACCAACTCACATCAGCTCTCTCCCAGAACCCGCCCACCAGCACCTCAGACCCCAACGAAGCAGCCAACAACCTCACGAGCTGGATCTCCGACTGCGCTAACATCCTGGCTCCCCTGAAGACCCGAGCGAATGGAGCCAACCACAAAAGAAGCTCCTGGTTTAACTCCACCCTCAAGGACTCCAAAAAACGATCCCGCACCTTCGAGAAAACCTGGCGCCTCGACCAGACCGACAAGAACATGTCAGCCCTCAAAAACGCCACCCGGAAACACCACCAACTCCTCCGTGCCGCAAGAAAATCTTCCTTCAAAGACAGACTTGACAACAACTCCCACAACAGCAAAGAACTTTTCGGCATCGTCAGAGAACTCTCCAACCCCGACGCCGAAAACAACGCCATCACCCCCTCTCAAGACCTCTGCGACTCCCTCGCAGCCTTCTTCCACCACAAAATCACCGACATCTACAACAGCTTCACCACAACAAACGCGAACCCACCACCAGAACCCACCCCCCACAGCGCCACCATCCACGCCTGGAACCCGATCACCACCGAGGAAACCACCCGCACGATGAACTCCATCCACTCAGCCGACCCATGCCCCCACCACATCTTCAACAAAGCCGACAACATCATCGCCCCCCATCTCCGAGATGTCATCAACACATCCTTCACCACCGCCACCATCCCCGAGAGCTGGAAACACGCCGAACTCAACGCCCTCCTCAAGAAGCCGACAGCAGACCCCACAGACCTCAAGAACTTCCGACCCATCTCTCTCCTCCCGTTCCCAGCAAAGGTTATTGAGAAAACCGACAACACTCAACTGACTACCTTCCTCGAAACCAACGAATCACTCGACCCCTCGCAGTTCGGTTTCAGGGCCAACCACAGCACCGAGACCGCCCTCATCGCAGCCACGGACAACATCAGATCCCTGACCGACAAGGGAGAGACCGTGGGCCTCATACTCCTTGACCTCTCCGCAGCCTTCGACACGGTATGCCACCGCACCCTGATACAGCGCCTCAACAATGCCGGCATCCGAGGCAAGGCCTTTGTCTGGATCATCTCGTTCCTCGCCGGAAGAACTCAAAGAGTCCGCCTCCCCCCTTCAGATCAACAGCGACCAAGGTCATCTGTGGCATCCCACAAGGATCCTCCCTCAGCCCTACCCTCTTCAACATCTACATGACCTCATCTCCTACGCAGACGACACTCAACTCATCCTCTCCCTCACCAACGACCCTTCCTCTGCTAGAACCAGACTACACGAAGGAATGAAGGAAGTAGCGGACTGGATGACGGACAGCCGGCTTAAACTCAACACCGACAAGACGGAAGTCCTCATCCTAGGCCCTACTCCCACCGCATGGGACGACTCCTGGTGGCCCCCCACCCTAGGCAGCACTCCCCAACCCACCAACCACGCCCGCAACCTGGGCTTCATCCTGGACAGCTCCCTCTCCATGACCAGACAAGTCAACGCAGTCACATCGGCATGCTTCAACACCCTTCGCATGCTCCGCAAGATCTTCCACTGGATCCCCACTGACACAAGGAAGACCAACACCCACGCCCTCGTCACCAGCCGCCTGGACTACGGTAACACCCTCTACGCCGGCACCACGATCAAACTACAGAAGAAACTCCAACGAATCCAGAACGCCGCCGCTCGCCTCATCCTGGACGTCCCGAGCCACCACCACATCTCCGGACACCTGGGAAAGCTTCACTGGCTCCCAGTCAGCAAGAGGATCACGTTCAGACTCCTCACCCACGCACACAAAGCCCTTCACAACCAAGGACCCAAACTCATCAACTACCGCGTCTCCTTCTACATACCCACCCGCACCCTGCGATCGACCGGACAAGCCCTGGCAGCCGTCCCCCGCATCCGCAAAGCCACAGCCGGAGGCAAATCTTTTTCGTACACAGGACCACCTCTCCTTCAGAAGGCAGCTCAAGACCTGGCTGTACGAGCAATATCCCCCTCCCCCCCAGCGCCTTGAGACCCTTACGGGTGAGTAGCGCGCTTTATAAATGCCAATGATTGATTGATTGATTGATTGGGAAGATTGGTTTCCTATGTTTGAAAATTATCTTGATGCCTTAGATGCACAAGAATATTCACCAAAGAGAAACAAGGCCTTACTTTTAGGTTCCCTAGGCAAAGAGGGTCAACTTATTTTTCGTTATTTACCTCAAGCATTGCAAGCCAATGGCCAACCCCTTCCAGACGAGTATAAAGAGGCAATTTGTCATTTAGAAGTTAGATACTCTAAAGAAGAGAATTTAGTTATGAATAGGTACAGATTCTATACTAAAAGTCAAAAGGTGGGTGAATCAATTGACGACTTTGTGGCAAGGTTGAGGGAAATGTCTGTAAAATGCAAGTTTGGCAACATGACAGACAAACTTATAAGAGACCAACTTATAGTTCAGTGTAATAATAAGAAGATACAAGAACGACTTTTGGCAGCAAAAAACCCTAATTTACAAACTGCTATAGACTTAGCAAAAATCGTCGAAGAGTCAGAAGGCTGCATGAAAGAACTAGAGAAAAAGTTGTCTTCAAACGATGTTAACGAAATTTTTGGACAAGAGTCTTCTGACCAAGGCCAGGGTGTTGATGAACAAAATGAAGTTGCAGCGGTAAAAAACAAGAAACCAATCAGGAAGAATCCTTCCATTAGGCCCACTGCCACACAAAAGTCTCCCCTGTCTCATATGTGTAACAGATGTGGTAGTACTGTACATTCTTCTGATTCGAAATTCTGCTTTGCAGCCAAACAAGAATGTTTGAAATGTGGTCGCATGGGTCACTACGCTAGGGTCTGTCGTAGTAAACCTCGTTCTACTGTAGCTAGTGTGGGGAATTTTCCTCTGTTAGGCAAAGAAGGAGACAAGATATTAGTTATAGAGCATTATTCTCTTATTGAACCAGAAGATAAACGGAAAAATAGGCCCAAGGCACTTTTTCACATAGATAGTAAAGACTTACACTTAATGGTTGATACTGGCTCGAAATACACCATCATACCGCATGATCTTTTTCAGAGTAAATGGGGTACACAACCTTTACTTCCCAAAGACCTCTCCCCTGGGGGCTATCAAGGTGAGACTATCGATATCTTGGGGTATTTTACAGCACACATTGTCTTTTCACACAGACACATACAAGGAAAAGTATATGTATCAAAGTCAGGACCAGCTATACTTGGGTGCACTGTTCCCTCGAACCTGCGCGCGTGCGCGCGCGCCCACCTCTTTCACCCCGAGCGTGCACTGTCCTATATGAAGCACGCACATACCCGATCCCTAGAGCAGCTTGCAGCAGGGGGATAACTCACTCGATCTGGGCTGTCAAACGTAACACTCATTCTGCGACATTCCAGGTCATTCTTTTAAAGACCTGTGAAGTACTCTGGTGCGGCTGGCAGCTGAAAAACTGTCTGTGCCCAGGAAGCCGTCTCAGCCCGGGCTGGCACACTCGACGGGGGAGGTGGTGGTGGTGGTGGTGGGGTGGTGGGGGGGACGCCTTTTGTCCGTAATTTTTGGCCTTTTAGGGAACAGAGCTGTTCCCTTGTGAAAGGCCTCTGCCCCTGATGGGGCCACCTCACACTCCTGTGTGGGGCTTATTGCCACATACAGAATGACAATGGGTCAGTCTGGGCTGGCACAGCATGTGATGGCCTCCTCCAGCCTCAGTCCAGGGCAGGGCATTCTGTCCCATAGAAGTGCAAACACGCCCATGCTGCTGCTAGGTAAGAATCCAGCTAACCAAAGGAAGGCGGGGAAAAGTTCAAATGAAAGGATTATAGTTCTCTCAAAGTCTCATCGTTTTAGAACTGACGCATTTTCAAAATTATATTCAAGGAAGCCATGGTTGCTGCTGTATTATTTTTTGCAACTAACAACCATTGACTAAGCCAATAGTTCTGGCTTGCTGTAGGTGTAACGTTACTTGTTCTAGGTGTAACGTTACTTGTTGTATTATATATCTGGATGCAATGACAGAAGCAACAAAAAATACCAGTCGGGCGGCACATTACATTAAGCACAGATTTTTAGCTTATGTGTTTTAAGCCACGCCCTTAATTACATCGAACACCCTTTTGGCGAGACGCCCCTCGTTTTTTCATCCCACTTAAAGCTCTGGAAATAACACCATGTCACAGTCGCCCCACGTCCAGGCACTGTGCATCATGCATGACTCATGCCTTCCACTTTTTCAGATTACCTATGTGCAGGGGCATAGTGAACCCTGCCCCACCCCACCCCTTGCTTTAGGAACTACAGTGAGGGTGGAGTTCTTGATGGGACTCTTCTGTCTGCAACTCTGCAGACACAGGATCAGCTCATAATTAATGTGAAAAGGTGAGTGAGTGAGTGAGTAAGTGAATGGATGGGTGGATGGATGGCTGGATGGATGAGTGAAATGATGGATGGATGAGTGAAAGGGTGGATTATGGACGAGAGAATGGGTGAATTGATGAGTGAAATGATGGATTGATCAATGAATTGATAAGTGAAAGGGTGGATTGATGAATTGATAAGTGAAAGGGTGAATGGATGGACGGATGAGTGAGAGGGTGGATGTAAGGGCTTGTAGATGGGCAAAAGGATGGATAGATGAGTGAAAGGGTGGATGGATGAGAGAAAGGATGGATGAGTGAAAGGATGGATGAGTGAGGTTCAATGGACGGATTCATGAGTGGATGAGTAGATGGATGGGTGGGTGGATGGAAGAATGGATGGCTAAGTGAAAGGGGAATTGAGAGAGAAAGGAAGGATGGGTAAATGGATGACTGAACGGGTGAATGGGTGGAAGGATGAGCGACTGGGTGGATGAATGAATAAGTGAAAGGATGGCTGGATGGGTGAATGGATGGGTGGAAGAGTTGATGGATGAGTGTACGGATGGATAGGGTGAAAGGGTGGATGGATGGATGGATAATGGATGGATGAGTAAAAGGGTGCATGGAGGGATGGATGAGTGAAATGATGGATGGAAGGATACGTGATGGATAGGTTTGTAAATGGTTGAATATGGACATGGATGGGCACACAGATGGAAGGACAGAATGAATGGTGAAAGACTGAATGATGGATGAAAGTATGATTGCACAGTGTAAGCCTCATTATCTTAAGCAACATTTCCTATACATTGACTTTAAGATTTATATGAGTGATTGTCTCTATATAATATGTGTGTGTTGTAACGCTCTCCAACACTCTGCCCCACATATTTGGGATGAGTAGCACTATAGAAGAAATTAAATACACATGAGAGAGGCTCTATGTGAAGATGAGGGGCGCCATTGGAGGGTGGTAGCAAGGCCAGACCGGCAGGACCGGGCATCAGGCGTTTTCTCTGGGAGCTAGAAAGGTGGGGGCGGTTTTGTTACCACAAAAAGACCTGCACATTTGCTTAAAGCTGCGCGCATACTGAAAAACCATGAAGTGCACAATTGTCTCAACCTAATATAAACTTACTTTCACTTGTACTTTAGTAGTTGTCTATTTACTTACTTATATACTATTGCGCAACCTCCTCTGATGTGTCTGTAAAACTTACATCTTACCTGAATTTTGACCTCCTGTCCTGAATTTTTGTCCTGAATTTTGACCCTTCGTCCTGAATTTTTACACTCACTGTCCTGAATTTGCACCCATGCCAGTTGGTCACCCTAACAGAAACTTATACATGGTCTGGTGGAAAGTCAAGCACTGTACACTGCCAAAGTTCATGTGAACCTGTTTCAGTCGCACAGTCAGACACAGAGTCGGCACCCAGAACCCAGGACCCTTGATAATTCCACACCGTCCAGAATATTCTGGTAATTTACATAGGTTCAGTCTGACAAATACTTGACCAACTGCACACAACAGGGAAATTAAACGAAACAAATTAGATCATGTCTCGTCTTCTGGTGAATTTGGATTATGGTGGCGCCCAACTACATCTTTGAATAAGTCATTTCGACATACACATGGTAAATGCCTTCAGAAGAAAAAGAGACCACCAGCTTATATTTGATTTAAAATCAAAAGCCCGTGGGAGGGCTCCAAGTTGACTGCTTAATGCGACAAGACACAGTGAGCATGCACCTTGGAGCATTGACATCAACAGCCCCCCACCTCGGGTTAGTTCAAAGCAGAACAAAAGCAAGCACACAGCTGTTTCTTTATTAGCGCTTACTTGTCTTGAAGTTCCAGCTTAGTCTGGGAGATCGAGGATGCCAGCAATACGGATGCCAGAGTCAGACTGGCAGCATTGTGAGTGCAGCGATTTCTGGCTCCTCACATGCTCCCAGCCTCGCTCACTGCCCACAATCGCCATTTCAGATCCTGGCTCCATCCCTTCTTCTCCTCCTCACCCCAGCTCCTCTGCTTTCCCCGAAGGCCCTGGTTGTGTATAGTGCACGCTCTCAGGGTAGGAAAGAAACGGAAAGTGGTTCACGTTGACTTTGTGCCAACGTGAACCTAACCAATCCTGCAGCTGCTCTCAGCATGAGAGAAGCCCCAGGATTGGTTTGAGCAGGCTAGCCTAGTGGTCCTTTTGAGCCTAGGTCCCTGTGCCTGCAATACCCGTCAGGTTAGCACCAGCTGTGCGTTGTGCAGTGTGAAGTGTGCATGTCTAGCTGGCCGTCACAAGACGGCCGGCCATTCTGACATGCGCACTGGGCAGCCATCTTAAAAAATCACTCCGATCCTGCTGCTGCCAGTCTGACCGCCCTGAAACTCTGACACTCGCCACTAGAACAGCTTGCACGTGCCAGACTGCCTGTGATAATTATAAAGGAGTAACAATGGTATGGTCTAAAGGGTGGGGGAGAGTCACCGCAGGTGGGGCAACACTCCTCCGCCCTTTAAAGGAACCACCCGGGGGTCATACTAGAAACAGTGCCCTGGGGGCCCAACTGGCGCTTGTGCACATGTTCTTCACACAGCGCTGTATCATTTCAGGCCAAGCGTCTGTTTGTTTTTAGTTCGAGCCTGGGTAGCACATGTGCTGGTCTGCGAGGCATGGTTGAGGTATGTCATAGAAGCTCTGCCCATTTCCCACCCATCTTTTTAATTGGCTCTTGTTACTGTCCTTTCAAAATCGTTGCTTTTCATTTGTGAATAGGCTTAGTAGTCCCTCCTTGGTACTGCCTTGTCTGCATTTGTATTCTCTTATAACGACTGGACTTTTTACTTGTGTTGATACACGGTCTGCTTTATCTAGTGGGTGAGCACTTTTTTCTTTAATGATCTTCCCTATTCCACCCAGGATGGTGCAGCACGCCGCCACCTTTTATAATATGTCATTTACTATGTATTTTTTTCATTTCTAGCGCAGTCCGCTTTAACTACCGTGGGCGTGCCTATTTATTTAATTTACGGTGCGGTCCACTTTCACTTGAGCAGCTGAGCTTATTTATTTATTTAATTTACAGCGCAACCGCTTTCACTTTAGTGGCCGCGCTACAAAAGCTTTCTTTCTTTCTTTTTATTACACTTTGTGTAAAAGTGCCCCATAGGCACTTTCACTTCAATGTTGGCCGTGCCCCTTTCTTTAGACGCTGCACCCACACACGCGGTCTGGTTCCTGGCGCACATAACCTTGGCTGCAGCGCACAGAGACCTAACACTGCCGCACACAGAGGAAAAAAATTAGAGGGAACATTGCTTGGGTGGGTCTACCTATATGACTTAGGAATAATTGTCAACCCTCGGGCTACCCCACAAGTCATGATTATTGAAGACGATGGGTTAGATAAAATTCTAGCGGATGCTAGCAGTGTGTTTAGGGAGGGTTTAGGTCAACTCAAAGGGTACTCCCATCGTATTGTTTTAAAGGAAAACTCTATTCCCATACAACACAAGGTTAGGCGGGTCCCTATAGTGGTCAAACAGGAAGTCAAGAAAATGATTGACGACATGCTAGCTACAGGGGCCATTGAACCTGTAGAGGCTTCGCCATGGATTTCTCCCATTGTAGTCACAAAGAAATCTGATGGCAAGCTCCGCTTCTGTGTGGACTTGAGGTCCCTGAATCAATGTGTAGTTGCAGACACGTTTCCTCTTCCAAACATTTCGGAGTTAGTCACAACACTAAAAGGTGCTAAGGTATTCTCAAAACTAGACCTTAGAAGTGCTTATCATCAAATTAACCTACAAAAAGACTCAAAGCACTTGACTGCATTTATTACACCTTTTGGAACATTCGAGTTCACACGTTTACCTTTTGGACTCAATTCTGCGGCAAGTGTTTTCCAAAGAATGGTGTCGAATATTTTTGAAGGTGTAGGTAATACCATTTACTTTCAAGATGATATTTTGGTCTATGGTCAATCTGTCGAACAACACAACACTACTCTCAAGACAGTCTTAGACAGACTTTCTTCTGCAGGTCTGACACTACGTAAGGAAAAGTGTCAGCTCATGGCTAAACAAATTGACTACCTGATTTACACTATTAGCGCCAGCGGGGTACAGCCAAAAAAAGACCTTTGTCGTGCTATTCACTTTGCTCCTCAGCCCAAAGACAAAGATCAATGACGTTCTTTCATGGGGCTCATTGAGTATTATTCGAAGTTTGTTAAAAGATTTTCTGACAAAACGTCAAGTATGAGGTTACTCCTAAAGAGGGGCACAAACTTCTCATGGTCTGCCCAGCTGCAAGAAGCTTTTGATAACATTAAGAAGGAGATATGTGACGCAAAAGTCCTTTCTCCTTTTGACATCCATAAAAAATCCGTTGTAACAGTAGATGCGAGTGCCACTGGCTTAGGAGCTATGCTTTCGCAACTCACTGGTCAGTCAGAACATACAGTTGCTTTTGCTTCCAGAACCTTAACTGAAGCCGAGAAGAACTACTCAGTCATCGAAAGAGAGGCTTTGGCTGCCTCCTGGGCTGTGGAGTATTTCAGAACATATTTGTGGGGCATGAAGTTTATTTTAAGAACAGACCATAAGCCTCTTATTAAAATTCTTTCTCCTGGTGGTACTGGTAAAGGGTCAGCTAGACTAGTTAGGCTTGCTTCGAAACTTCAAGAATTTCAATACACTGTTCAGTACATTCAGGGATGGAAAAATATACAAGCTGACTGCCTCTCAAGAATGTCACTAGATTGGCAGACTATTGTTGATCCGTGCATTTCTCAATCCGCTGACGACATTGCGGTAGCCTCTATTGAAGATGCCGTGTTTGTTGGTGAAGGTGCCTTTAAGGCAAATGATTGGGAATGGGAAATTAATTCTGATGTTACCTTGCAAGAAGTTGTCAAACTCATCACTCTTGGCCCTAGAAGGGAGAGTTCTGTTCCTATCTCTGTGCATCCTTATGTTAAAGTCTTGGAAGATCTCTCTCTCATTAGTGACAATGTTATTGTGAAGGGGGAGAAGTTCATACCTCCTCTTGGTCTCAGAAGTAAACTTTTGGCCTTAGCGCATGAAGGCCATTTGGGTCAGACTCTCACACAACGCTGCCTCAAGGACCATTTTTGGTGGCCAGGCATGAACTCACAGGTGGTAGAGTGGGAAGAGAATGGTTCTATTTGCAGAGAAGGAGAAAAAATACTCAAAGTAGATCCCAAATCCTCTCAAGGTCACTTAGATAATCCGGGTTCACCTTGGTATAGTATTTGCCTGGACTTCATTGGTCCCATGGGTGAACTACATGAAAGAGACAGATTTGCCATTGTCGTAGTCGACATCTACTCTAAATGGTTAGTTGTAGAGTTCACTAACAGCGTCACTACTGAGAGCACTATCAAGTTCTTAGGGAATCTGTTTAGAGATGAGGGCATTCCTTCAATCATCATTACTGACAATGGCACACAGCTCACTTCCAATGAAATGCAAACATTTCTCAAAGATTGTGGTATTTCTCATCACCGCACTTCGCAATACAACCCACAGGGGAATGGAATTTGCGAAAGGGCCAACAGGATAGTGAAGGGTATCATACAAATGGCTTCAGCTAATGGTTCTGTGGTAAGGAAAATGGTTAATGAGATGTTGTGGGCTAATCGCACTACTCCCTTGGTTGACGGGCAGCTTTCTCCTTTTCAACTCATGAGAGGGCGTGTTCCTGGTCCAAAACTCATACCTTCTTGGATGAAACATGTTGTTACTTTACAAGCTAATCCTTCAGCTTTACCTCCCTCTCAAAAATGTTCCTGTCCTTTCATTATTGGTGATCTGGTCAAAGTTAAGAGTGGGAGAGTTGTTAAAGGTTTATCTAAGTTTAAGGGACCTTTCACCGTCAAGAAAGTTCTTGATCATTGTGTAATTCTCAATAATGGTGAATGTTGGAACTTCAGGCGTGTGGCCTTGTATAAAAGGGGTGTTCCCTTTTCTGGCTTTGAAAAACCTGTTTCCTCTGCAAACAATAGTGGTTACCTCCTAGCCCAACCACCACCTGAGACCAATACTTCAATTTCCACCTCACAACACCACGTTGGTGGAAGCGGTGATTCACTCACGCCGGAAGTTCATCCTACGACGAGTTCATTTTCCTCACCTGTGTCTCTTGCTCCTAATCGCACTCCAAGGTATCGCAAACCTCCAGCTTATTTGTGAGACTTTATTTGTTGATTGTGTTTTGTAAAATTCCTCCTATCGTAATGTTTATCCTATTTGGCTATGTCACTTCTTTTTCATTTTTACATTAGAAAGGAAGAAGATGTATAGTACATATTTAGTATTGCAGTTCTTAGAATGCTCCTTCCTTCTCTGTTCTAGGTTCACTTATAGTTCTAGATTCTCTTCCATGGCAGTTGCGAGTTGCTTCTGTCGTGGAGTGTCCGCTCTTGTTGTTCCTCCTCAACTTACAATAAACCAACTACAGCTGACAAGATTGTATCCTCGATTCATTTACAACACTGCCCCTGTAATTCGGTGACCTTTTGCCTTCTGCTCCCTTCGTCGCCCCTCACCGCTCCCGCTCCAGCCGCTGCATCCCCTGTGGCCCCGCCCCCCTGACCGCCCATTCGCTGCCCCTGCCCTGCCTCCCGCCTCCCAGCTGTTCCTCCCTCCTACCTACCTCCCCATATATGGCGGCCGCTGCGCAGTGAGGAGAGCGAATCTTGACCCTGCTAGGTAGGTTGCTCCCCCTCTGCACAGCACCGCCTGTGTGTCCCTGCCCCAGCTGCCGCTGATAGGTTTGTATCACCATCTGTATCCTGGTGCCCATACTTGGTCTGTGCCCTCTTTTCCTTCACAATCTGTATCTTATTGCATTGCCTTTATTGTTATTTGGTGTCTGTGACTGCTGTTGTCTGTCTTCCCCTGGTGCCTGTACTTGGTCTGTGCCCTCTTTTCCTTCTGTTCCCCTCGCTGTCCCCGTGTTTCTCTGCCCGTTTTTGCCTTCTGTTCCCTTTGTTGCCCCGTAATTTTGTGCCCGTTTTTGCCTTCTGTTCCCTTCATTGCCCCGTAATTTTGTGCCCGCTTTTGCCTTCTGTTCCCTTCATTGCCCCGTAATTTTGTGCCCGTTTTTGCCTTCTGTTCCCTTCGATTGCCCCATAATTCTGTGCCCGCTTTTGCCTTCTGTTCCCTTCGTTGTCCCGCAATTCTGTGCCCGCTTTTGCCTTCTGTTCCCTCGCTGCCCCTGTCATTCGGTGCCCTTTTGCCTTCTGCTCCCTTCGTCGCCCCTCACCGCTCCCGCCACTGCATCCCCTGCGGCCCGCACCCCTGACCACCCATTCGCTGCTCCTGCCCTGCCTCCTGCCTCCCAGCTGCTCCTCCCTCCCACCTCCCCATATATGGCGGCGGCTGCGCAGTGAGGAGAGTGACCCTTGACCCTGCTAGGTAGGTCACTCCCCCTCCGCACAGCACCGCCTGTGTGTCCCTGCCCCAGTGGCCGCTGCTAGGTTTGTATCACAATCTGTATCTTATTGCATTGCCTTTATTGTTATTTGGTGTCTGTGACTGCTGTTGTCTGTCTTCCCCTGGTGCCTGTACTTGGTCTGTGCCCTCTTTTCCTTCTCTTCCCCTCGCTGTCCCCGTGTTTCTCTGCCCGTTTTTGCCTTCTGTTCCCTTCCTTGCCCCGTAATTTTGTGCCCGTTTTTGCCTTCTGTTCCCTTCGTTGCCCTGTAATTTTGTGCCCGCTTTTGCCTTCTGTTCCCTTCATTGCCCCATAATTGTGTTCCCCTTTTTGGCCTTCTGTACCCTTCGTTGCCCCGTAGTTCTGTGCCCACTTTTGACTTCTGTTCCCTCGCTGCCCCTGTAATTCGGTACCCATTTGCCTTCTTCTCCCTTCGTCGCCCCTCACCGCTCCCGCTCCAGCCGCTGCGTCCCCTGCGGCTCCACCCCCTGACCGTCCATTTGCTGCCCCTGCCGAAGGCAAGCACGTCTGCGCCCGTCCGCGGCTGGACCGCGCCCAGCGCCAGAACCCCTGATCCACGCGCCCACCACGACGACCGCCACTGCTACGATGCCAGCACACTCCACACTCTCAAGTCCGCACAGACCCACACCTGCTTCAAAGCCACCCTGAAACACACACAGGGTCCCTTCACCTGCCGGAACTGCAGGTACACCAGCCTCAGAGCCACCAAACCACCCGCCAAAAAAGACCACAATCACCTCCGATGCATCCTACTGAACACCCGCTCCGCACGCAAACATGCCGTCGAGTTCTGGGACCTGCTCGACACTTGATCCCCGGACGTCGCCTTCCTGACAGAGACCTGGATGACCAACTCCCCTGCACCCGACATCGCCATTGCCATCCCAGACGGCTACAAGATCACCCGCAGAGACCGCCCCAACGGAGTCGGAGGAGGAATCGCCATCGTCCACAAGAACAGCATCAGGGTCTCGACCACCACCGATGACACTCTCAGCACCGCCGAACATTTCCAGATCCACACAGACCCCAACTCCACCCTCAGAGGCACCCTCATCTACAGACCCCCCGGACCCCGACCCCAGTTCAGCGACTCCATCGCTGACTTCATCAGGAAGCACGCCCTGACCTCCACCGACTACATACTCCTCGGAGACCTGAACTTTCACCTTGAGAACAACAACGACAGCAACTCCACCACCCTGATCGATAACCTCGCCAACCTCAGACTGAAGCAACTCATCACAACACCTACCCACTCCGCTGGCCACACGCTCGGCCCCATCTTCTCCTCAAGCTCCCACCTCTCCTTCAGTCACACCACCGAACTCCCCTGGACCGACCACCGCTGCATCCACTTCACCTTCCAGAAACCCACCACACACCACCGCACCCAACAGATCCCTCGCCGCTGCTGGAGCAAAATCACCGAAGACCAACTACATGCAAACCTCACTCTCAGCCCACCCACCGAACCCTCCAACACCGACGCGCTGCCCACTGCCTCAGACGCTGGATCGACGAATGCGCCAACACCCTCGCCCCGCTGAAGAAACCCTCCTACAGAGACACCAGCAAGAGGGCCAGCTGGTTGACCCCAGAACTCCTAGCCTCCAAGCGAGCCTGCCGGAAACGAAAGAAGAAATGGCACAGTGAACAGACTCCGGACAGCCACGCATCCCACAAGCACGCCATCCGCAACCACCATCACCTCATCAGGACTGCCAAGAGGACCTCCTTCAAAGACCGCCTCGACAACAACGCACACAATAGCAAGGAGCTCTTCAACATCGTGAAGGAACTTTCCAACCCCAGCTCCAACACCAACGACATCCTGCCGTCGCAAGCCATGTGCGACTCCCTCGCCACTTTTTTCCACCGCAAGATAGCAGACATCCACAATAGCTTCAACACCCAGACAGCCCCAACAGACATCAACACAACAGACTCTCCGCACACCATCGACCACGACCCCCTCTTAGCCTGGGCCAATGTGAGCCTCGATGACACGATCAAGACCATGAGCTCCCCGTCAGACCCACTCCACACAACATCTTCAACAAAGCCAGCAACTCCATTGCACCCCATCTGCGCAATGTCATCAATCTCTCCCTCGAGATTGCGACCTTTCCAGAGAGATGGAAACACGCCGAGTTCAACGCCCTACTCAAAAAACCCAAGGCGGACCCTAGAGACCTCAAGAACTTCTGGCCCATCTCTCTGCTTCTGTTCCCGGCCAAGGTCATCAAGAAGATCGTCAACAGACAGCTAACCCGATACCTTGAAGAAAACAGAACCCTGGACCCTTCCCAGTCAGGGTTACGCAGCAACCACAGCACCGAGACTGCCCTCATCGCTGCCACCGACGACATCAGGACCCTGCTGGACAATGGTGAGACCGCGGCCCTCATCCTCCTGGACCTCTCTGCCGCCTTCAACACCGTCTGCCACCGCACACTACGCGCACGCCTCCACACCGTAGGGATCCGAGACAAGGCTCTGGAATGGACCACCTCCTTCCTCTCCAGCAGAACCCAGAGCGTCTGCCTCCCCCCATTCCGATCCGAAGCCTCCAAGATCATCTGCAGCATACCCCAGGGATCTTCTCTCAGCCCGACACTGTTCAACATCTACATGGCCCCATCTACGTCGCCCGACAGCACGACCTCAACATAATCTCCTACGCCGACGACACTCAACTGATCCTCTCCCTCACCAAGGACCCCATCACCGCCAAATCCAACCTTCACGAAGGAATGAAGGCCATCACTGACTGGATGAAGATCAGCCCACTGAAGCTGAACACGGACAAGACAGAGGTCCTCATCCTCGGCTCTCCAACCCTTCAGTCTGGGATGACTCCTGGTGGCCGACGGCACTGGGGACAGCCCGACACCCTACGACTACACACACAACCTGGGAATCGTCCTCGACTCAATGCTCTCCATGACCAAGCAAATCAACGCCGTCTTCTCCTCCTGCTTCAACACCCTCCGCATGCTCCGCAAGATCTGCAGGTGGATCCCGACAGACACAAGAAGAGCAGTAACCCAGGCACTCATCAGCAGCAGACTCAACTACGGAAATGCCCTCTACACGGCAGCACCGACCAAGCTCATCAAACGTCTGCAACGCATCCAAAACGCCTCTGCAAGACTGATCGTCAACGTACCATGCCACAGCCACATCACCCCCCACCTGAGAATCCTGCCCTGGCTCCCCGTCAACAAGAGGATATCCTTCAAGCTCCTCATCCACGCACACAAGGCACTCCACAAGACTGGCCCAGCCTACCTCAACAGACGTCTTTCATTCTACATCCCCAACCGCCAGCTCCGCTCCGCCGACCTCGCACTCGCCACCGTTCCTCGCATCCGTAGAACAACCACCGGCGGAAGATACTTCTCTGACCTTGCCGCCAAGACCTGGAACACCCTCCCACTGAGCCTACAACAGACCCAAGACCTGCTGACCTTCAGGAGGCTACTCAAGACCTGGCTGTTTGACCAGTAGTGCCCCCCTCCCAGCGCTTTGAGACCCTCACGGGTATGTAGTGCACTCTACAAATGATTGATTGATTGAGTCCAGGATACTGTTATCAGGGGGCCCCCTGGAGCTTGGGCCCCCTTGTACCATAGGGGCTGCGGGGACCTATGTTATGCCACTGCAGCAGCATTGTGATTGGTCTGAGCGGCTTGTTTGGCCTCTCAGGCACTGCCTGGGAGCCTGGGCATGTTCTCTATATGGGCTATAAAAAACAGAGAGGTGGAGAACATGCTAAGTGTGCATGACGGTTTGGAAGGCCTAGGCTGGGACCACCATCTCCTCGGGGCAAACATAATATTTAAAACTGGGAGGGGGCGTGTGCAGTGATGTAATTTGAGATGTCATCAGTGAGGTGACTGACCATGTCATGAGTGATGTAATATGTGAGGTCATAAGCAGTGGATTGCGGGGGCGTAAGTTACCTGAGTTAACTACAACTGTTACTGCTGAACTTCAATGGTTTTGTACGAGTGAAACCTGAGCCTCACTATAACATCCCTGTAACCTTTCTTTTTTCCCCCAGTGAATTTCTAAGGTTTTTTAAAATTCCATTTCCTATCTAGAACGTTCCTGTACCCTTTGGTGTTATATATATACACACACACACACATATATATACACATATATATATATTATCTACTGGCGGTCGCCAGTAGATAGTTATAGTTATGACCTATTTTCCATAGGAAATCTGCAACATTCTATTCCCAATAAGTCTGGCGCCGGTTGATGAATCCTCCCGAAATTTTCCAAACCTTTGGCCAGCTCCGCTCCACTCCTACCCTGAAAGTTTCGTGGTGATTCGTAAAGCGGGGGCCGAGAAAAAAGGGGGTTCCCAAAACACATTTTTCCCATGCAATTTCCCATAGGATCTGTTGTCGCAGCTACAGCCTGAACCGCTGAACGGAATGACCAAATTTGGCAAAAGAGGTAGTCCTCAGTTCAAACTCATGCCTTTTGCATAAATGGTGTGAATCTGTTCATTAGTTCTTGAGAAAGTTAGGGTAAAAAAGTTAGTGATATCTATGGCCAGGGAGGATCCGCGGACCCTACCCGCACCGTAAGCGCACCCTCCCCGAATCGAGCGCGCACCCTCCCGATCGCGCGCTGAATGCTAATTGGCTGTCGAGTGTCTGTCTACATTCGAAACCAGGAACTGTTGGCGGCCATTTTCTGCCTTGGTAGAAGCGAGGCTGAAGAAGCAAGGGGAATAAGTGTGTAAAACATATAAAGGGGGCAGAGTGGAAATACTCTGACCCTCTAGAGGTGCTTAGGTTGGGGCCCCCTTTTTAAAAATAAAAAAACGGCAAAATGCACGCAGGGTGCGCACATCCTATCGCGTTTGCTGCACGGATCCTCTCGCGTTGGGTGCGCGGATCCAAGGAAAATTTTTTTGAAAAAAGACAAGAAATCATTGGTTGTATGACAACTTTCTACACTGAAAGGTAGGGTGTATATTTCTGTTTTTTAAACGCATGATTCTTATTGGTTAACAAAAACTGATTGTAAGGAAAATTATATATGATAAGCTGATATGTTGAAAAGTCAATAACACTTGCTGTCTTGTTTAGCAACATTGTGTGCTGAACTTGTGACCTGTGTGCTCGGTACAGTGTTCCATGACCTGTTTCTATGGTAACAGGCAGAAGGCAGATTGGGGGAAGGGTTGAAATGTATTTCATTTGGAAAGGGTTGAAATGTTTAACCAATAGAAATGTGTGTTTGCTTTTGAATTTATGTGTGAAGGATTGTGATTTGATGTTTACATGTATATGTGTGGAAAATGAAAGGGAAACTTTGCCATTCTTTGTTTTTGCTGAGAGGTGCACAGTGCAGAGATTCTGCATAAGAAAATCTGGTGGGTGATTGATATCTGGTGTGTGATTGATATACTTCTTAATCTACAAAACAACTTGAAAGGTGAGTTATTTAATTGTGAGGGTATGTATGTAGACTATTTTGATTTTAATAAGACTAATGTATTTCTCCTGCTAAAGTGTAGGGAGTACTTTTTTTCTCTTCAATCTTATTGACAGTGTGTGTGCATGTAGAAACCATTCTGTGATAAGCATTTGTGTTTTTCATGTGTTTGCAGACAGATAACTGTGCTGTTTTTATATTTTGGTAGAATTAGAAACCAGTCATTGTTTATGAATTTGTGAAATGAGTTATGTTTCTATACTAAAATTTAGTACTCCTTCTAGATGAAGAAATCTGTTTTGGTATAGTGCAAGGGATAGTGTTGTTTGTCTAGAATCACACAGTGAGTATGTGTGCATTTGGGAACCACTGTGAGAGAAGCATTTGGTAACATTGTGTATTTGCTGACAGATAACTGTTTTAAAACCTGTCATGTTGTCAAGTTTTAGTAGCATTAGAAGCCAGTCTTTGCTTATGCATTGATAAAATAAGTCATGCTTTGACACTAATGTGCTGTATTCTAATATGTAGATTGTATGTAGTCTCCTTACCCCTTGCACAGTAGTGAATGAGTTTTTGTAAGCTGCTAGGGATAGTGTTGCTTGTCTAGAATCCCACTGTGAGTCTGTGTGCATTTGGGAACCACTGTGAGAGAAGTATTTGCTAACATCGTGTATTTGCTGACAGATAACTGTTTTAAAACCTGTCTTGTTGTCAAGTTTTAGTAGCATTAGAAGGCAGTTTTTGCTTATGCTTTGATTAAATGAGTCAGGCTTTGACACAAAAGTGCAGCCCTGAAATATGTAGATTGTGTGCAGTTCCCTTATCACTTCCACTATAGTGAATGAGTTTTGGTAAACTCCTAGGGATAGTGGTGCTTGTCTAGAATTACACTGTGAGTCTGTGTGCATTTGGGAACCACTGTGAGAGATGCATTTGGTAACATCGTGTATTTTCTGACAGATAACTTTTTAAAAACCTGTCATGTTGTCAAGTTTTAGTAGGATTAGAAGCCAGTCTTTGGGGGGCGTGGCCACGACGCCGAGCAAGATGGCCGCCTGACGCGGGACCTCCGGCGCACCGGAGCTTTTCTTTTATGCCGGTTCTCCTCCGAAGAGGATTAAAAACATTGCGGACATCGGTTTCAGATGTGGGAAGGCAGCGCGCTTCTGGTGAGCGCTTTTTGACTCATTTTTAGGGCCAGGCTGCCTCTTTTTTCACCGCGTTCGTTCTCTCCTCAGAGAGCGGCCGCCATTTTGTTTGAAGCACGATGTTCGTGCTTACTGCTGGCTTGCCTGCATTTGCTCCACATTGCCCTTTTTTAGGGTCCTGCGCCTCCTGAATGCTGATTCATCCTTTTTTTGGGACACTGCCTTGCCCTATGACTGCCTTATTGCTTGTGCTGCTTCACGCTACTGGAATGAGGTAACTTCTGACGATGGCTTCCATACTATGTTTCTGCCTCCTCTTTGATTATGTTCACCATTGCCTCTGACGGGAGCGTCCATGGCCTGGTTGGTCACTGACCCTGCGCTCTTCATTTCTGCATAGACCGGCACTTGCTTGTCCCTATGTGATTATCCTGGACTGTTTTCTGGAACATTTCTTTATTCACTCCACAAACTCTCCTATGGTTACTGCTTCACCTTATATGTGAGTGGATGCCTTCACTTTCTGGTCTTCCTTTATAGTCGTCCTCTTGCTTGCTGCTTGTTATTTCTGATTGGCTTCTATGGGCAAGTTACGTAACCCAAAATTTGTCTTTACTCCTTCGGGGAGCTCTCCTGTGGTAACTTCTTTACCTCACTCAACGGCGGACTCTCCTCCCAAAGCAGCGCCAATGGCAGGAGTAGCTCTCCCTCGTTCCTCCTCAGCACAGCCGCCTTTAAACAAATCTTCGCCTCCGTCAACATCTTCTAAGCGTCTCAAACAAGATTCCTCTTCATCAGAGAAATCGCCATCCCCTATTTCCATGGAGATGCTTTTTGAGGAAATTCGTGCTCTTCGGCCGTTTGTGGAGGAGACCAACAGTAAGATGCAGTTTCTTGAGGAGAAATGGTCGTCCATGGATAACAGAGTTACATCTGTGGAGCAACAGATTTCGGATCTTCAGTCTACTTCCCAGAGGGTCTCCTCCTTGGAAAAATCTGTCTTGGCGCTTCAACAGCATACGGAGGAATTGGAAAACAGAAATAGGAGGAACAACCTTCGTATTTATGGTTTGCCGGAATCTTTAGAAGGGGACGACCCTGTGCTCTTTTTCTCCTCCTTTCTTCCGAAGCTTTTGGATATGCCGTCCACCACTTCCCTCAATATTCAGAGAGCACACAGACTTGGTCCTCGCTCGTCCACATCAACCAAGCCAAGAGGAGTCATTATTCTTTTTTTGAAGTTCACAGATCTTCTCTCTGTTCTCTCAGCGTCCAGGGCCAAGCGTCAGGTCTCCTGGTTGGGTCAGAGAGTGTATCTTTCCCAAGATGTTTCAAATGCTACTGCCTCTCGTCGGAAGGAATTTTTATCTCTACGAGCTCCCTTGAGGTCTCTTGGTGCTAGATATGGTTTATTCCACCCATGCACTTTCAAAGTTACGCACCAAAATCAGACTTGGACCTTCCAGGATCCTGCTGAACTCAAAAATTTCATTCATATCCGTTCTAATTCTGCTATGGAGACCTCTTCCTCTTCTTGTGGCTGATTGTTTAACTGTTTTACGCCTGCAGATTACTTGAAAATGTCTAACTTTTGCTTCCCTTACAGGTCATCCATTTTTGTCCCTGTCTTTGTTTCCGTTTATTAGTCTTTTCGTATTAGATTATAAAACATACTTTTCTTACTCCCTTGTATCTAACTTTAATCTCCCTCTATCCTTTGTTTAATAATCGTATCTTGTTTTTGTCCTTTAACAATCCTTTTTGACTTCTCTGCTCTCTGCTTCCTCAGTTCTTTCCTTTATGTGTCACTCTTGGTTTTTCACCCTTTGATCGTCGTAGTGTCTTTTCCTATTATCAAATGTTACCCATTCTTTATTCATTTATCTAGATGGACCGACTTCCTCTCCACCTGGCTCTTCGGTTATGTTCTTTGTTCCGGTGCGATCCGGCCTGGTCTCCCGTCTTGGGGGATCTGTCTCGTTGAGTGTCGCCATTTCCCCGTTGTCCTATTTCGTACTCCCCTCAGGTATGTTTACTTCAGTCATCCCTTTGGGATATGTGCTGTCTCTCCTTGTATTCGCTTTCTTTTCCTGTTCCCTTTTTCCTTTTCTGGTTGATCAATTCCGATTCTCCTTTATTTCTCTTTACCCCTCACTTTTCTTTTTCAACCTACTTTATCGATATTTCTCAGAGTTTTCTCTTTTTCGGCTTGTCTTTTGCGCATGCTCCCTCTTTTTCACTTTTCCTGTCCTATTTGATTCTATGTTATTTGTTAATTCAAAGTTGTTACCTGGAATGTAAAAGGTTTCATTAACCCCATTAAGCGGCAGAGAGTTCTTTCCCATTTGGCTTCCTATAACCCAGATATAGCTCTCTTGCAAGAAACCCACCTTAATGATGTTGAATCTCTGAAGTTAAAAAGAAGTTGGGTGGGTACAGTTTTATTTTCACCCTCTGACAATAAAAAGAATGGAGTCGCTATCCTTTGTCACAAAAGGCTTAAATGTACGGTTCTGTCCCAGGAGACGGACTCTGAAGGTCGTTGGATATTAGCCAAATTACTACTGAACTCTATTCCTTTAACTGTTTTCAATGTCTATGGGCCTGTACAAGCAGATTGTTCTTTTTGGCCTTTAATTACAAAGAAATGTATTCAATATAAGGATGTATCATTTATTTTTGGTGGTGATTGCAACCAGATTGTTGACCCGTTCCTTGACCGTAAATCCACAGTCCGTTTCGCACCGCACAAACCCCACAAACAATTTCTTAATACTATTTCACAATCACACCTTATTGACTCTTGCCGTCTTGCACACCCTGACACGTTGGACTATTCCTTTTTCTCTCCTCCTCACTCATCTTTTTCTCGCCTTGACTATATTTTTCTCTCTAAATCTTTATCTCAGAAGGTTTTGTCTTCTTCCATTGAACCTATTGTCATCTCGGACCACGCTCCCATCGTGACAGATTTTGACCTACTCCCACCACATCCTAAACCCTCCCGGTGGCGCTTTAATAGTGCACTTCTTACTGATCCCAACTTTTCTTCCTCTTTTCGCTCTTTTGTTGAAGAATTCTTTTCTCCTAATTCGGATCCTAGTATTTCTTCCCATACTCTTTGGGATTCCTTTAAAGCCTCTGCGAGGGGATTCATTATTGACTTTGTCTCTCGGAAGAAGAAACAGTTTACTCAAAAGCGGAAATCCTCCCTGGCCCATATAAAATTTTTGGAGCATCAGTTTTAAACATCTTCAGATAAATTTATGTCACCGGATCTCCTACGAGCTAAGCTGGAATTCAATAAATTAACTACGGACAATGCTTCTTCGGTTCTTCTTCGCAGTAGTGCAAGGTACTACGGAGGTCGCAATAAATCTGGTAAGCTCTTGGCTAACTATCTTAAATCCCGTAAGGAGCGCACTCTTATTGACTCTATTTATTCTTCTGCAGGCACTCTTCTCCACAAAGACAAAGAAATCCTTGAGCAATTTCAATTGTTTTACCAGAATCTTTACACCTCAGAATGTCCTCCCACTCCTTCTCTTATTCAGAGCTATTTTGAGAATCTCCCTAAACCGTCTAATTCTCATCTTAATTTTCCGGATCTTGACCTCGATCTCTCAATACATGAACTCTCTGCAGCCTTGACCTCCCTTACTAAAGGCAAAACCCCTGGCCCTGACGGCTTTCCTGTGGAATTTTATGTGCACTTTTCAGACATTTTATTGCCTAAACTTTTAACCCTCTTTCAATCATTTTCCTCCTCCGGCAAGGCAGAAGGCACTTTTCAAGATGCTACCATTTGTCTGATCCCCAAAGAAGGTCGCGATCATCAATTTTGTAAAAATTATCGGCCGATTTCGTTAGTCAATGTAAACTACAAAATTTTTGCCAAATTACTTGCAATGCGCCTAGATCCCCTTATGCCTCATCTCATTGGCAAAGAGCAATGTGGCTTCCTTAAGGGTAGACTTACTTCGGACAACTCTCGCCTTTTTCTTAACGTCCTAAATAAAGCTCCCTCACTCTCAACCCCTCTTGCTGCTATCTCTGTTGACGCAGAGAAGGCCTTTGTTAGGGTTGACTGGTCTTTTTTGTTTGCTTCATTGCGGTGGCATGGCTTTGGTATCAAATTTATCTCCCTTATTTCTCTTCTCTATTCTGCCCCCAAGGCCTCGGTACTTGTAAATGGACAGCTTTCTCCGTCTTTTAACCTTCAGAGGGGTGTTCGTCAAGGTTGTCCTCTCTCTCCACTCCTCTTCGTCTTATCTCTTGAACCCTTTTTATCTTCCATTCGCAATAACACTTCCATTTCTGGTTTCCCATATGGTTCTAATCAATTGAAACTTTCTGCCTATGCAGACGATATCTTATTGTTTATTTCTGATCCTGAATCCTCCATACCCCCCCTTGTTATCCGAGTTTAACTCCTTCTCTTTGGTCTCAGGTTATAAGATCAACTCGGACAAAACGGAAATCCTCCCTCTCACCTCATCCTGTCTCCCCCATCTTTTCTCTGCTACTGGTTTTGCTTGGAGTAGCTCCAAGATTAAATACCTTGGCATTTTATTTTCCAACTCCATCTCATCCTCGGTTAAATTAAATATGTCGGCAGTTATTTGTAGGATTGATCAATCGCTCTCAGCCTGGAATCCCCTCTTTCTTTCTTGGTGGGGTCGATTGGATTCAATTAAAATGATGATTGCTCCTATTCTAATTTATACCTTCTCTATGTTGCTGGTTCATATTCCTACATTTTATTTTAAAAAATCGATTCTCTTCTTTCTCGATTTCTTTGGAAAGATAAGAAATCCAGAATTTCTCTTGCCACCCTCCGTAAGCCCAAATCTAATGGTGGGGTTAACTTCCCTGATTTCCGTCTTTATCATAGATCCTTTTCTTTACGTCAGGCCTCGAGATGGATCTCATCAACTCTTTCTCCTTTCACGCCCCTTTGGCTTCTCATTGAACACTCTTTACTATTACCCTTCTCCTTTGCCGAGGTGGTACGATTCTCTTCCAGGAATCCCTATTCTCTTTGTCCCCTATTCAAACATACCTTTTCTCTTTTAAGTCCTTTGGTTCTTCCCTCCATGGTCACACGTACGACCTTTTTAAATTCCCCTATCTGGTATAATTCTCTTATTCTCCTAAAAAATAGACCCATTTTTTGGAGATCGTCGAGGGTCAAGGGCGTAATGTGGGTCAACCAACTTTTTGACGGCATATCCCCTTGCTCTTTTCCCCAATTTCAACTTTTATTTCGATGCCCTCGTTCCTTTTTGCAGAAATTCACAACCCTCATGGCAATTATCCTTGATCGTTATTATTCTCTCCCCTCTACACCATCATCGTCACCTCCTCCTCCTCTTCTCAGTGTTCTTGCTACACTCCCTAAAGCATCTCTCATCTATAAATCTTTTGTATCTCCTAACCCTAATCGTGTCAAAACTAAAGTGGAACTCTCTTGGGAAACAGATTTTTGTTGTACTTGGCCGATTGCTCTTTGGGATAAGCTGTGGTCCAGATCTTTAAAAATTTCTCACTCTGCTTCTCTTACTCAATCCTTATTTTATCTGCATCACAGACTCTACCTCTCTCCTCTTTCTTTATCCCGTTTTTCCCCCTCCTCTGACTCCAAATGCTGGACTTGCGGCTCCTCTGATGCTGACCTTTTTCATATGTTTTTTCTGTGCCCAGTTGTTTCTACCTTCTGGGGGAAAGTGTGGTCATGCCTCTCTCGTATCTTCCCTCTCCCTTCCTCTTTCACAAATTCCCTTCTCTTTTTGGGTAGTCTTTCTGAACCTTTGAACCTACCCGTTCATCTACACGGACTCTTTGACCTGACGCTTGCTCTTGCCTTCCAACACATTTCTTCCAACTGGAAATCTCTAGCTACTATTTCCTTACAAGGCTGGTGGAATTCTTTATGCCATTTTCACAGACTGGACGTCTCCTTTGCCTCCACTTGTAAACCTGTTCGTAATGTTGATCTTTTCTGGTTGCCCCTCACCACGTATCTGGACTGCTTGGCCCTGAAGAAACCTATACGTCTCAATGCAGAAAATTTTAAACCCCCTTGAATGTCTTGAACTCTCTCCTTTTGTTATCCCATATAGGTTTATTTAATACTACTGCTTGTTTATGATGGTAATTTTGCATCGCTGATTTATATAGTTTGAATATATGCCGTAATTATTAGATAACGCATGGTCTGTATTATTATCTTTATTTCTTCCCCTCCCCTCCCCCCTCTTTTCCTCCCTTATCTTATCCCTTCTCTTGTTTCCTTCAATGTTAAAATTCTCTTAAAAATGCTTTTTGGGTTTCTAACATTGATATTAGCAGTGTTAAGTTTTTTCACTGGATTCTGTATTGTTGCAATGTATGCTGATATCTTCTTTTTGTTATCAATTCTTTAATAAAGCTTTCAAACATAAAAGAAGCCAGTCTTTGCTTATCCGTTGATTAAATGAGTTAGGCTTTGGCACAAAAGTGCAGTCCTGAAATATGTAGATTGTGTGCAGTTCCCTTACCACTTCCACAGTAGTGAATGATTTTTGGTAAACTCCTAGGTATAGTGGTTGTTGTCTAGAATCACACTGTGAGTCTGTGTGCATTTGGGAACCACTGTGAGAGAAGCATTTAGTAACATCGTGTATTTTCTGGCAGATAACTCTTTTAAAACCTGTCATGTTGTCAAGTTTTAGTAGCATTAGAAGCCAGTCTATGCTTATGCGTTGATTAAATGAGTCATGCTTTTACACTAATGTGCTGTAATTAAATATGTAGATTGTGTGCAGTACCCTTACCTCTTCTAGACTAGTGAATGAGTTTTGGTAAACTCCTAGGATAGTATTGCTTGTCTAAAATCAGAGTCTGTGTGCATTTGGGTAAGGATTGTGATAGAAGCATTTGGTAACATTGTGTATTTGCTGACAGATAACTGTTTTAAAACCGGTCATGTTGTCACGTTTTAGAAGCTTTACAAGCTATTCTTTGCTTATGCATTGATAAAATGAGTCAGGGTTTGACACTAAAGTGCAGTACCATGTACTATTCTCTTCACTGTGCCAGAACTGAACATTTTAAAGTTTTACCCAGGCACTGTCCTAGCAGTAGTCTGATGATTTAGTCAGTTTCCAAGTACTCATGTTGTGAACCACACATTACCACATAGACTGCTTCAAATGTCTATGCAGTATGCATGCAGTCTTCTAACATACTATACACTTGTCTTTCACACCTTCAATTCCCTAGTCAGTATCCATACAGTCCAGCAAACATCCTGTCACTCCCTTTGCACTCCTCTAGTGACCCATTCAGTACCAAGTACTAATCCATTCACTATGTCAAAAGCCAACCACTTATAAATTCACCCAGGCACTCTCCTTGCTGTACTCTAATCATTCCGTCAGTACCCAAGTACTCATGCAGGGAGCCAGGCCTTAGCACATAGACTGCTTCAAATGTCTATTCACTATGGATGCAGTCCTCTAATCACCTACACAGTTGTCTTTCACACCTTCAATTCCACAATCAGTATTCATACACTTCTAGCAAACACCCAGTCACTCACCCAGTGTGTCTCCTTATAGTACTGTAATCATTCAGTCAGTTAGCATGTAGTCTTTTAGGGAGGTAGGCTTTAGGGCATGAACTGCTACAAAGTAGTATGCACTATGCATGTAGTGTTTTAACCATCGTCATACTTGTGGTTCAGGGCTATAGTTTCTTAGTCAGTTTTTATTTAAAATGTGTTTGTACAGTAATGGAATAGTATAAATTTGAAAGTTATTAATGTACATTTATTTGTGATTCTTTTTTACAGATACTGTTTTTCAATGTAAAAGTAGAGAAATCATGCCAGAAAGAAAAAGAAAAGAAACTCAGAAAGGCGCAGGAGCAGGAGTGTTTCTCATCCGTTTGCACTCTTCTCGTGCAAGTTTGTTCGGATGAAGGGTCCTTAGGTGTTTCATCATACTTGCCGTGCCGTACGAGTATTTCTTGTTAGGATCCCCTTGCGACAGAACTCTTTTGCAAATCTTGCACGTGACCAAGGTGGCATCGGTCTTTGTTTGCCCCTCGGGAAAAGTAAAAAATGTCCACACCACTGAAGAAAAATGTTGTGGGCGTGGTGCCTTCTCCAAAAATGTATCCTCAGATTCGGTGAATATTTTAAAGCTGCAACATTTACAGTTTTTGTAAGTTAAACTTATAAAATTGTGTTAGCCGTAAGCATTTTATATATCTGTGATTTGTATCTTGTGGTATTTTGCTGAGAATAGCATGCTGTTTTTTTTAACAATCTTTCTGATTGTTTTTTTTTTTGCCTGCTGTTAAGTGATGAGTACGATTAAATCACTATTTTTAGTGTACTTCAATATATTCCGAGAACAGCAAAAAAGGCAAACAAATTACTTTGTGGAACTTATGCCGTGTTGTAAAAAATGTATTATTACATGTTATAATTTTTTTTCCTTTTCTTTCACAGATCCAAATTTTGAAATAAGCAATTTATATGAATTTAGATTGCAATGAAAATCTGAAAAAAATGTATACCATTTTTTATTCCTATTACTGTGAAGGTAAGTTTAACTAAGTCTCAATATGCAGAATGAGGAGGTCTGCAAGAGGCTACAAAGTTGAAACACGTTTCTAAAAACACTCTGTTTATACCTATGTAGTTTTGAAATCTGACCATAATCAGATATCATGTGACCTGCAAAAAAAGAGATTTGAGGGGTTCATAATATTTCCCATTGTACCTATTGAAGGACCACAATCATTTCAATCATTCTTCTTTGAACATCTTTGCAGACAAAACTCTGTGCTTACCTTCTATCATTCGCAAGGAATTTTAAAACCGGAAATATGTCACTTTTTGTAAAATAGGTATTGTGCAAGACTATTCATATTTACAAAGAGAGGAAAAGGCACTGTGTGCACCTTTTATACTCCATGTAAATACAACCTCATTATGCACACCACTTTGCGTTGAAAGGGTGTTCTATAAGTTTTGTTGTGCATGATTGCACTGAATACTCATAGAAGAAGACACAGGTCTAGATTTATCATAAATCATAAATCTCGATATGTGTGTGAATGCTGCACTATTCTAAAATTGGTGTAGGAAAGCACAACAAGGAGAATTGTTTTCATTTCTCCACATTTTTATATCTTCAATGCATGCTACAATGCTCAGCATACATTGAAAGAGAAAAATGCCTTTACTGTTTGTTTTTGTGCAGGAAGGTGTGTCTTCCTGCACAAAAACAAACAGCACATGACACAGATATCCTTGCACTGTGGTGCAAGGGTGCCTGTGTCACCACATGGCTGCAGTTTAAGCAGCCGTGCAGAGAGAAGCATAGATTTGCAACATATTTATGTACATATGTTGCATCCCTGTGCTTTGGAAGTACTACAGCACACTGCAGTTAAAGAGGTTACTGTGTGATGCTGCAGCACTTCCTCATAGTTCTGCACTTATACATTCACCATACGCTACTAATGCATTCGTTCAGTCAATTACATACTACACATACATGCATCTAAACTTTCACACACTAACAAAGAAATTTAGCTTTTTTTAAACCAGGAAAGTTAGTTCTTACAAGAACTTTTTTTTTCTTCTTTTTTATTTTTATTTTCTTTTTTGGTTTTTCCATCAATGTTGTGATTTTGTGAAAAAAACAAAACAGGAGGAACCAAACAATGAACTTCAGGGAACAATAAAAAGAAAAAAGAAAACTAGCAAATGTGACTTTCTCGCCGGCGGCAGATCAGATCGATTGACTGCTCACCGTAGCACAAAGTCGCATTGCACTTAGTGCAGAGCTCTTTTAAAAATTGAAATTGAGGACTGATGTCCAAGTTTTGGCCTGATGGATGCACTCTTGAAGTGCTCGGCTGCGATGAGGTGGAAGGCACAGGAGCGTTTACACTCTTCTCGTGCAAGATTGTTTGGATGAAGGGTCCTTAGGTGCTTCATCATACTAGCCGTGCAGCACGAGTATTTCTTGTTAGGATCCCCTCGCGACAGCACTCTTTTGCAAATCTTGCATGTGACCAAGGTGGCATTGGTCTTATTCTGCCCCTCGAGAAAAGTAAAAAATTTCCACACCACTGAAGAAAAACGCTCTTTGCGTGGTGCTTCCTCCTAAAATTCATCCTCTGATGTATGAGGAGATGCAGGTGATGCCTGCTGCTCTGAAGCCATTTTTAGTTGAAAAAAGTTAGAGCTAAGTGTAAACTTAGTCTAAAAAATCTTCTTTTATTGGCAAAGAGATGCTCCTCCAAAGAAGGTCAAAGAAGAATGATTGAATTGGGTGGGGTCTTTCAATAGTTAGAACAGGAAGTGTAATGAACCAATCAAATCTCTTTTTTTGCAGGTCACATGGGATCCGCGCACCCTGCGCATAGGCAGCACGCACCCAGCGCGCATCCG
Source organism: Triturus cristatus (assembly GCF_964204655.1). Lineage (NCBI taxonomy): Eukaryota > Metazoa > Chordata > Amphibia > Caudata > Salamandridae > Triturus > Triturus cristatus. The sequence continues at coordinate 1,030,707,458 of NC_140590.1, forward strand.
CGAAATTGAATGAAAAAAAATTATAGGATTAGATGTAAAAATATATTAGTTTTAAGACTAGTTTAGAGTTTGTCTTCAATTAATATTCACATGAAATACATATATATATGTTTTTTTAAATGTTAAATATTTCGCGGGATCGGCGCACCTACCGCATCATAGACACAGATGACGCATCACGGAAGTGCGTAAACGTTGCGTTACGAACATCGAACGTGTCGTGTATAGGCTGGGAGTTGCGTACCAGTCGCATTGCGATCGCGCACTAAACACGTACCCAACGCATACCATGCGCGGATGCTAACGCGTAGGGATCGAGAACGGTGCGCATAGGGTGCGTGGATCCAAAAACATGGAAAAAATATATATAAAATAAAGTTTTGAACATATAGTTAAAGAAATATTTTTAAAAATATAAAAAAATATGTTTGAAAAACCCAATAAAAACAAATAATATTATTTAGGTTTTTAAAATAATTAATTAAAAAAATTAATTTAAAAAATGGTGATAAAAAAGAATTTCAAAAAAACATAAATAATGTAATTGACACACTGAATTTGACAAATATAGAAATCCAATGAAAATCATTAAACATGATATCTTTAGAGATAAGTTATAGATAGGAATCAGCATTTAAAAAACCTTTGAAATTCACTGAAAAAACCATAGGTTTCATGCACGTTATAGTTAGGAACTGGCATTTAAAAAACCTTTCAAATTCACTGAAAAAACAAAAGGTTTCTGGGGCGTTATAGTTAGAAATTGGCATTTAAAAAACCTTAGAAATTCACTAAAAAAACCATTGGTTTCAGGGGCGTTATAGTTAGCTGGAAATTTCCCTCGTACAAAACCCTAGAAATTCCCCTGTTAGAGTTAGCTCAGCTAACTATAACTCGCGCCTCCGCAATGCACTGCTGATGACGTCACATATTACATCACTCATGACATGGTCAGTGACATCACTGATGACATCACTGTCATCAGTGATGTCATCAGTTATATCATTTGAGATGTCATCAGTGATGTCATCAGTGATGTCACTGTCCATGTCTTAAGTGATGTAATATGTGACGCCATCAGCAGTGCATTGCGGGGGCGCGAGTTATAGTTAGCTGAACTAACTATACCAGGGGAATTTCTAGGGTTTTGTACGAGGGAAATGTCCAGCTAACTATAACGTCCCTGAAACCTATGGTTTTTTTAGTGAATTTCTAAGGTTTTTTAAATGCCAATTCCTAACTATAATGCCCCTGAAACCTTTGGTTTTTTCAGTGAATTTCAAAGGTTTTTTAAATGCCAATTCCTAACTATAACGTGCATGAAACCTATGGTTTTTTCAGTGAATATATATGAATATATATATATATATCCAATCCAATTCTGCACCAGTAAGGCAGTAAGTAAATAACAAGGTTTATGTTCCATTTTCCAATTATGGCTTCCTGGAGGGGGATAGGTGATAGAGCAAATACACAATTGGAAGCAACTCGAAACATAAAATCCACTTTGTGTGTCATTGTCATTTTATACACCATTCAAAACTAAGGGGGAGAGGGAAGCTCATTATCGGACAGGTAGCATACCACACTGTAGAAAGTGATTGGTTGTAAAGACAGTATACTTGCTGCTAAGCCTAAATGTTTAGCATTTTGGGGTCGAGCGTGAGGCCTTATCGGGCCTTGAGCAGGGCCACTGGAATTATGCAGCAGGGGAGAACAAAATTAGGTGGCAGTGTTCAATAAATTATGTTGCAAGAAAAGGCAAATTATGTGGCATAAAGCATCATATTTCATAACAGTATTACCTCATTATTTTGTCCTTTTAATACATTAACATAATCTAGAAAAAGGTTTACCTCTTTAGTACCATTTTGACACCCCAATACAGCAATAAACAACACAAAGATGACCAGTCATCGCTTGCAAAGGGCCTTTCACTGCCCTGTATGCATCATATGTCACCACGTTTTTACTAACTTGTTGATTTGTTTGAGCTAGAGATGCATTTTATTTGTTAAAATATGCAAATAATGCAGCAGATGATGGATTATGTGGTAAATGCAGGGCATCCATAATTTTAAGGAAAACCCACGGCCACAAAATAACATAATTCCATGGGCCCTGATGTTGAGTACACAGTGAGACAGAGAATGGTGGGAAATAGAGCATGGTCAGCTTATATTAAGATGCTGCTATAGTTAAAACGCAGATACCATGCAGAGTTTATGGTAATCCCAAACGTTTCTCAATCCACCTCCGCTGCTGTACATAACAGAAACAGAAGCTAGATTCACCACGTGTCAAACGCATCAGCATTCAACCTAACCAATGAGTGGGAAGTACCAAAGCTTACACGATTGAGTGCTTAATTAAAAGGTAAAATCCAACTTTCCAGCTAGAGGAAATCGACTTCTTTGTTTAGCTATGACTGATATGGGCCAGAGATTTAGCAAATTTAATTTTACGGACGACGCCCTCTAGGTGGCTGGCTAGCTTTTCCATGATGGTGGATTGCGTAACAGTCTATGGCTCTCGCTCCAGGTTCCCGCTTATCTAAGCCGGCGAGAAGCGCGCAGAAGGCTTTAACCCAAGGAGCTGCAGGAATCCAACACTGGTGGACACTAAGTAATACATTGCACAAAGCGTTGGCTCAGTTACAGGCCACGGCACGCATTCCCTGCCGGGGTTTTGATTTGTTATCTAGGTTTTAGGTGGAACACACACAGTGGCGGAGGAAGCGGGAGGGTGCGGCGTCCAAGAGATTCCACCGGCCTGCGCTCACTCTCTCAGTCACTCACCCCGTAGCTCTTTTTCAGCAGGAACTCTGCCAAGTACGAGCCATCCAGAGAAGAGGGACAGATAGGACAAAGGTTAGGAAAAGACTGGAACTTTTGTATTCATCAAGCACGTAAACACAGCGTGAGTAAAATGCAGGTGGGCAGAAATGGGGGCACGTAGATTGCACCTCAAACAAACCTGTTGACGTTCCATTTTATCGCGAGCAGCAAGGTCACTCTGAGGACCCCCTCCCTTCCCTCTCATGGGCCCAACTGCAAAGAGACACCTTCCTTTCATTTGAATTGGCAGGAGTACATGACGGCTGGTGGTGTGTTAAACTGGTGCGGGGCCCCATACTGGTTGGCTGAGTGCCAGGCCCTGGGCAGCTGCCCACACTGCCCATGCCTAGCCCTGGCCCTGGGTATCAGAGCACTTTACATGATCACCAGTTGCATTACAGACAGACACATTCATTATGTTAGGCATGGGCAGATTAAGAGGCTTATTTATGAGCCCTTTGCGTTGCCATTGCATCTCTTTTTGTGACGCTGCGTAAAAAATTAGCCAAGTGGCACCATATTTACATAGTGACACATCTAAGCAGATGTATAATGTATGCAGGGTGGGCGTTCCCCTGCAAACAATGGTTGTAGAAGTTGCGCAGTGAAATCTATGGGATTTCACTGCGACACTTCTAGGACGCCACTGCGTCAAAATCATACGCCTGCCTAGGAGCAGGCGTAAGACTGCCGTAGGTCCTTTCACACGGGGCTTGCCCCATGTGAAAGGACACATTGCTGGAGTTGTGTCTGTTATCAGACACACCCCAGCAATGCGCCACTTTTGCGCCGACAGATACATCAGGAACACTGACGTATCTGAAAATCCTTGCGACATGGAGCACCATAAGGTAAATACGGCGCATCCATGGTGTCATAAGGAGGGCGCACTGAATAGTGTTGCATCTCTGTTTTCATGCGGCAGTGCAACACTTTTCATAAATGAGGCCCTAAGTGATTTGCCCAGAATCACAGGATGTTGAGCGTCCCTGACGAGACACGAACCCAGTTCCCAAGCTTAGAGGTTGACCACTCTAGCCCTTAGGAAAACAGTTATAGTCGTGGGACGAACATTCCCTACATACATGCACACTGAAAACCGAGCTCTCTTTATACTTTTTATAATATTACTATTACTTTTATTAGTAAATGTACACCTCACTGATGCCTAAATAGGGGAGTAGGTTTAGAAGGGATGTGCAGATAGAAATTAAACCTAGTCACCAAAAGGTGAAGATTAAGTAAGTTATATCTATTTTGGCAGAGAAAATTAATCTACCATAAATTATGGGAGTTCCCATTCTATGAGACTGAGAGTTCTCCTTACCATTTAAGGTCTTACTCTGAGTGCCCAGGTGTAGCACCAGTTTATCTGTGACTGAATGCCCCTCCCCCAAAGTTCACTTCTAGGGACACCAATGATAGTCCGGCTAGTGGTATTTTAAACATCGCATATAATAAAACGCATAGAGAACATAATGCAGATTATGTAATGGCCCACGCAGGCATGGGCATTGCCTACTCAGCTCATTTGTCATTAGCGAGTGTGGCATACAGTACGCAACTGGTCAAAAATAGATGAAATCCACTTTGTGGAGGCATTAAAGGATACCATACACCCGCATAGCAGTATGGAGGATGTAGAACAGGAAAGTGAGCGGTCTTTAGGTGGGATACAGGATGCCATAGATAATATGGCTCCTGCCCGGAGGGAAAGAGTAAGAAATAGTGTGCCCCTGGCATACCCGCGCATTGCAAGAAAGGAAGCAAAAGCTGCGCCAGTATGAAAGGAAATGACGGAAGCGGTATGAACCGGAGGCTCTTAAGGAAGTATAAAGGGATGTTGGGCATCTATAAAGGAGAGATCACGGCCACTAAAGCAGTGTTCAATGAGACAAGGACACTGAAGCCAGTGATCCACAAAAAGAGACGTTTAAAGTGCTTAAGTAGTTATGCCAGACTAAAGAACAGGCTGCGGTGATGGATGCAAAGGATTGTAAAAGGACGCAGGATTTTTTAATGAACAAAATTAAGGATATCTTGAATGAAGTAAGGAACACCCTGCTCTGTCCCTGTCCATTGATAGTGGATGAGGGGCCTGTCTATCAGGGTGAGAAGCTCTCGGTATTTCCATTATTGGATCTGGAGGTCCTGGCCATGTCTGTGGCAGCTGTTAAATCAGGCTAGCCAGAACATCTTTGCCCTCCCAAAGAGTTTGAAATGGACGTTTATGTGGTGGCAGCTGTGTTTATATCCCTCCTGAAGGTGTCATTGGTGACAGGTAAAGTGCCTCTGAGATTTAAGAAAGCTATGGTTGATCCATTGTTGAAGAAGGCCAGGGCAGATCCAAAAACGTAAAGAACTATCACCCAGTATCCCTGTTACCACTTCCATCAAAAGTTTTGGAGCGGCATTTAAACAAAATTCTTGCAGAATTTATGGAGAATCATCCATTGCTCCATGCTCATCAGTCAGGCTTTCGGGCCCATCATAGTACTGAGTTTGTGATGCTCTCCATAGTGAATGAGCTTAGAATGGCAGCTGAAAAGAACAAGTCCTCCATGGTGGATTTTCTGGCCCTTACAGCAGCATTCGATAGGGTGTATGATCACGTGGTTATGGACCAGTTCCTGGCATGTGGAATCACAGAGTCCGTACTTCGCTGGATCTTTTCATTCTTGAATGACCAGTCACATAGGGTGCAGATGGGTGGCCATGTTTGCAGAGAAGAGAACTTTCTTGTGGGGTCCCTCAGGGATATTTATCCTACAATATTTATAATATTTATCTATATCCTCTGATTGGGGCATTAGCACTTTAGATTGCCAACTGTTTAACTATGCAGCCAACACCCAGCTGATCCTACGAAACGAAAAATCCAGGCAGACACAGTTGAACATGCAGAATACTCTTAGGTTCACTGTGAACTGGATAACAGCTAACTCTGAAAGTAAATCCAGACAAGCCCGAGGAAATCCTTGAATGGATGGTTTTTGGCCTCAGGAGTTAGGTCCTGTCCCTGAATCCGTGCCAGCTGTGAAAAGCCTTGGTATCACGCTGGATAGTAGCCTGTCAATGGCTGGGCAGGTGACGACAGTGGTTGGGATCAAAGCAGGTCTCCTTTGGCAGCTACGGAAATTGGCTGCACTGATTGTGTCACGGGTGGACTATGGCAATGCCTTGTACATTGGGCTCCCTGATAAGCTGTTGGGTAAGCTTCAAGTAGCCTTGAATGATGCTGCAAGATTATTGTTCAAATTACCAAGACGGGTGCATCCTATGCCACTGCGGCAACAATTACACTGGCTGCCAGTCAAACAGAGGGCCGGGTTTAAAGGCTTGTGCATTGCACACAAGACATTGTATGGCACGGTACCAGCTTATATTGAGGACCGTCTGAGGCTCTATGTACCTGGACGCCACCTTCGCTCCTCTGAGGCGATCTTGCTGACCTGTACATGCTTTAACAAAACTACTTTGAGAGGTCAGGCTTTTTCAGTTCTGGTTCCTCAGATCTGGAATGGATTACCATAAGGTTGCAGAGAGAAACTGCTCTGCTTCCATTTTGTAAGAGATTGAAAACTTTTCTTTTTGAACAGGTCTTTGGTAGTGTTGGACTGACTGTCTGTTTTTAATAATAGTTGGTGCAATATCATATCCTAACTCTTAGATAAGTGCTAAGAGGCCGTTGGTAATTGTGTGCCATATAAGTGTTATTAACATAACATACCATGGGTAATATGGGTAATTGGTGTTTTGGGTAATAAACAGGGTCTCTGGAATTATGCGATTCTGCAACTGTGTCATTCTCTACATTATGCATTTGCTATGTAACTCATCATCTTCTGCATAAGCTACAGATTTTAGCAAAATAAAATTTGCTTCTAACTCAAACTGATCAAAAGCTACTAAAATCTAAATGACTTGTTACTGTGCAGTAGAAGGCCCTATTCAAAAGTTGACCGGCCAACTTTCTGTTGCTTTTTGATATATTTGTATGGTAAACTGGTACAAATTAGGTCAATCTTTTGCACAGGCATTGTTCACTTGTTAAAAAATGACAACATTGTGAAGTAATACTATCACAAAATGTGACAAAGTATGTCACGTAATTTGCATTTTCTTGTCGCATAATTTAGTCAACTCAGCCGCATATTTTAGTCCTTCCATGCTGCATAATTCCAATAGCCCTGATAAAAAAATGTAAATTACCTGAGTGGTTCACATTCAGTGTAAGAGATACAGTCACCTTTTCAATGCATCTCCTTGGATTAAATTAAATCACACATCCCTACAGAACTCCTCCCCTTAGTTTATTGCATATGCAGGGGACACCATGCATACATTTAACTATGTCATACAGGGCTACCAAGTTTAAGTCAGCTTATGTGTAACATTTCATTGTACACAGCAGCAAATGTGTGACATTTTCAGGCCTCACGTGTGATACTTTGGCTGACACCTTAGGGCAAACTTTGTCTTTGAACCAAGCAGATGATCTTTACGCGTACGTAGCAGAAATTTTCCCTGATGCACTTTCAAGGACCCTAATTGTGCCAGTAATTTTATTTAGCAATAGAAATTGACTTAATTTGGACCTCTCACATTATCATGAATCTCCTATCAGCAATAATTGCCTTTTGCCAGCATGCTACGATCACACCTGCACAATAAAATCATGTGCTTGGTCCCCTTCCTCACAGCCTCTAAGACACTTCCTTTGTATCACTGACAGCTTTGATATACACCATGAAATGATTTTATTTTGGAAACTAAAACAACCAATGCTGCTGTACATTCCTGCTATGGGAGCTACCAATATGAAAACACAAATGTGCTTTGTGGAAACAATGAAGGAAAAGGCTTCCATGCTCCATTTGTGTACAAGCAATGATCAATTAGACCTTACACAGTGACCTCAAATTTTTCCATTTCAGCTATGAGTAGTTAATGCATTGCATTCTGGCACGTGTAGTCCTGTTTATTATAGGAAAAGCAAACTAACAAGAGCCAGGTTTAAAAAACAAGATACATCTGACAAGAGAGAGATTGAGATCTCTGCTTTAGAATCCTGCAACTTAATGTGGTATTTAAACATTGAATTCACCAAATTGTATTATGCAATGCAGAGGTTTTTCTTTGGTTTAACTAAAATACCTGAAGCACGTGTATATATTTCAGTAAAGCTGGTCACTTTCATTTTTCAATGCTGTGCTTTTATTCGTATATATATTTGTCAATTATTTTTATACTAAATGTATTGCATATTGCTTTTAGCTTAGGCCTGGCACATTATTCAAAGTTATTCACAGCATGCCCGAGGTAAATAAGAACTCTGGGTTTCCATCAGATCCTTCAATGGCAACATTGTGAAATCACCTGCAATGACTAGCATTCACTGTCCTGGCTTCATGTTTTTCCCCTTATCAGTACATTCTTTAAACAACTAATGTAAGAAGAAAACACTTTAGAATTTGTGTACAGCAGTCCTAATGACCCCTGACTGATATCTTAAGTAAACAAAGACATAAAGGCATTGTTAAAATGAATACAGATTATTTCATAGAAAGCTTTACTTAACAATCATGTGTAGGCCTTTACAGATTCTTAAAATGTGAAGAGCGGACTGCCATTTTTTTCAGAGGAAAGGTAGCAACCCTACCTCTACCCCAGTAAGGTATGTGCTGCCTCTTCCCTCTAAAAGTGCAGTGCTCTCTGGAGGATGTTCTCTCTCAGGGGCCCCCATCCACTCCTGTAAGGGGCCTGGTAGGCTCCGACTGAAAAGAAACACATTAGTTATTTTGGTTCTTTTCAGTCCAGGGCCAGCGCTGTGTCAGCTCAAAGGAGACAGCACACTGAAGCTACTTTAGAGAGCCACACACTGCACAGGCAAGCTGAGGGGGCCCCCTTCCTGTAGAGGATACTGGGGGCCTCCCCACACCATGGGAGCTGTGGAGGTGTTCGTTGCGCCCCTGCCTGTGATGTGACAACTTCATTGGTTGCTTATGGAGCTGAGGATTGTCTTCAAAGCTCTGAGAATAATGCATGGAGCACTTTATTTGCAAACTCTTGAATGTACAGTGCACAGCTGCCTTTTGGCTAGGTTGCACTATAGAAATACCACATACATATACTAGTCATTAGTGATTCTGGTGGGTACATATAGAGATTGTGCAGACACTGGATAAATGATATGTGATGATGGAAGATTACAAAAACTTTACAAAATACTTACAACTATGCATATTTACAGAAAGTACAGTTAAGTGGCAATCATGTATAGAGTAATTAAAGTTCTCTGTGTTACTATGAGATGAGATCTTCTTTGATGGCAGTCTTGAAAGAGTTTAGCACTGCGATTGAGCACAACGCATTAGGAAGAGTGTTTCAATGTAAAGGCCCCAAGGGCGAATCAGAGGACCCCGATGATGCACACACAGGGTGGCTGATCATAGATCATGAGTTGGGGCATAAGACGTTGTGAGTTTATTGAATTTGTGGCATTTCTGTTTATGACTATAAAAGCCCAATTTAGAAACCATCCAAAGATATTGATAAAATATGTCTAGGTACACATTTACTGTTCCACCTTCATCATAAAGCAGTTCAGCTGACAGTCTCATATCTGACAAGCTGCCAGAGCAATGAGTATGAACGCTGAAAAGGCAGGAAGAGTAAGCCCGAAGGAGCACTAAGAATTTCCACATCACACATTAATGCTAAAATTCCTCATTGCTGTTACCAATAATGAAACAATCAACCTTCATCCAGTATGGCACCATGACGCAAGACAGCTCTTTATTAGGGGTGTGCAAAATGTTCATTGTGCACGCTTAATCTGGCATAGAAACTGATTACTGTGTGATTTTCCATATGTGTTGTGGTGGGCGATAAATTCAGCTTCACTGGCATAGTTTGCAGACTTTTGCCCACTCCACTTTACGCTTGTAATGCGGAGTTCCAGCAAAACTCTGCCAACCGCTGCATGGCGGAGTTTTTTGTAAAGCACAGCTCGCCAACATTAAGTTAGCGAGTGAAAATTGGTATTCCCTATTCCGATTTTCTGCACTAGGAGGGCACCCGGCGAGATTTTCTTAACACGGGCTGTCGCAAGCAGCCTCGTCTGTTCATGGTGAGAAAGCTGCCACTCGCTGTGATAAAGCCGCCGCTCGAGTAGAAAATCTACTCGAGTGGCAGCAAAGAAGCAATAACCTCTGGCGTGCCATGTGGTGCCTTTCACGCTGATTTTGCAGCTCAGAATAAGCTACTGGTGCTAAAACTCTGCCCAACGTATTGATTCCACCTGCTTTTGGAATTCTGTGGCATCTCAGAGTTTTTACGTAACTCTGCAGAATTCCACGCAGTGAAACTCCATGAGTTCCGTCCCACCCCACTTACATCTGCTAAAGATAGACCTCAGTAAAACATTTTGTTGAATCCTGAAATACACAAATTCCACACATAAGAGAATTTTGTGCTCGGACTGGATTTTCCTTGGGATCCACAAATGTGTTCTGCCTCACAAAAGTCTGTAAAACTTTATGGTTTCTTTATTTTGAGAGTGCATCATGGAAGTTATGTGGTAGTTTGGGAACCTTCACGAAACGCCTAAGCATTCATAATATTTTGCGTATTGTGGCCTTTATTTGGCACAAATGTTTCTTCTGTTTCATGGAATGTAGAAGTCAATTCCAGGAACTGTAATTGTTTTGGTACCGCATTTCGTAAACCAAAAAATATATTGTACTCAGATCTAAATTCTAAGCTGACTTTAAAGGTTTCCTAGTTTCAAGATCTGTAGTACAAATGTCTTTTTGGGACCTATGAAATGAGGGCCCATATTTATCAAGGTTTTTTGCTGCCTTTCCACCATGCAAGAGGGTGCAAGGGTGAGTAACGCAGGGTGATGCAAATCACTGCCTTGTGTTACCCTGAGGCAGGAAGGCATGCCATGGTTGAAGCATAGGTACACCCACACATTCACCCATGCATTCTAGCACATTCCCTGATTTACCAACACTGATAGACCAGGGAATGCATCAGGATTTTACGCATCCCCACCACAAACACAACAATGAGAAATATCTTTATTTATCCTCGTTGTTTCCTATTTCTAATTGTGCTTCTGCAGCACACTTAGAAAGAGGAAAATGCCTCTGTAGATTGTTTTTGTGCAGGACGGTACCCCTTTCTGCACAAATCCAATCCAGCCTAGAATGCATTGGCACCCTTGCACCATTGTGCAAGGGAGCCTGCATTGGTTCTAGGCAGCAGTTTGTGCGCCAGCGCAGGCAGAGAGAAGGAATGTGCTGTATAATGTTAAATACAGCCCATTCCCCCCTCTCCCTTTCACATAGGGAAGGTGGCTTGGTGATTTGCCTGAGTAGTTGATAAATATGCCAATCCGGCCTTATCAAAGGCTTAGTCTATTTACAACACCATAATGTTAAAAACAAATTGAAGGGACACAGTGAATCAATCACTATTGTCCACAAAGGTACACAAATAATGAAGCCGTCGACGTTTTGACCCTGGGAATAGATGTAGGCAATTGGAGTCCTTACAGTAGTGTCTTCATCAGAACCAATAGGGAAGGGGGACACCCTAGGGCCACTGAAGAATTCAGTGGGTATTCGGAAAAACATGGGCCTTCCAGCTCATCAGTCAGAAAGAGACGTGTGTGTTGGTTAGTGGTTAGAAGTCCTATCTCGCTTCCAAGTAATAGTTCATGGGCTTTGAAAAATCATATACTCCATGTATCTTGTTTGAAAAAAATCACGTCTGAGTCACAGCAAAGCTACTTTGCTGTGACTGTGACGTGATTTTCCCTATTGGTTCTGTTGCAGACCCTACTGTAAGGACTCCAATTGCCTACATCTATTCCCAGGGTCGAAACGTTGCCGGCTTCATTATTTGTGTACCTTTGTGGACAATGGTGATTGATTCACTGTGTCCCTTCAATCTGTTTTTAACATTATGGCGTTGTGAATAGACTAAGCCTTTGATGAGGCGGGATTGGCTTATTTAATGATTTAGAGGTTTGTATTGTTCACTGCCCACCTTCCTTCACTTACCTCCACAATTGCACATTGCTGCACTCACCCCTCCTTCCCTTTTGGGGCACCACTTTACAATTCTATTTAACGAATGTCACGTTTTGTGAACATGAGATTCCATGTTCCATATGAATAAATGATGGGTAACATGAAGAATATTGTGTGCAATTACTTTAACAGGTATTGTTGATGTGTACATTATTTTTTTTTGTTTCAAATTTGTATCCACTGGGGCCATTTGTTTCCTGTAGCGTTCCTTACCCAGGTCCTTGTCGTCAAGGCAGCAGAAAGATCAGACTGATACCTTATCCTTCCTTCCTTTTAAAATTAAATTCTCTGAACTTCAGTTTTACTGGAGAAGTGACAAACCTGGGCCGAAAAACTGTGTTTGCCTATAAAGTTGCCAGAGACAAGGCTGCCACTTCTGAAAAGACCACCATCACATCCCACTCTACCATCAGAGTCTTTTCATGTTTTTTAGTTGAAGAGCACAAAGAGGAGGACATGGTGCACGTAGTCCTTCTTGGGAGCAACACATTGTAAGAGCTCCTGGATCCAGTCATACCAATACCAGCACCATCAGCAACAAGCTGCCAGAAAGAAAAGCCCCTACTCCCTGTGCTGCACTTGTAACGATCATTGCCGATACAAGATGTTCCAGGTAGGTAGCAACAGAGCCAGAGGTTGTCTTTGATTTCTCATAAATGTCTTTTACTTCTTCACCATACCCTATTCCAAGAAAAAGAAGGCCAAATCCATCAACTTCCCAAGCTCTCCTTTCCAATGAGGGTGATCAGGAGTGGACTCTGGAGCACGGGGATTAAGAAACACAGATCAAGATGATGTTTCCTAAAAGGCCAGTTGGCAGTGCCACTGCTAGTGACGATCTGTGATTATTCGAGTTGAGAGTGGAACTGACGAATTGCAAGTCACCTCTAATCATAGTGCAACTTTCCCTGCCACCTATATTGACTTCATTTTCTTTTCATGGAAATAAAATTAAATGCAGCAATAACAACACAACACAATTTTAGGACCCTCACCTCTGTCCTGGCCATCACTCATAGCTTCTGATTTTGTATAATAAGAAAGACCATATCCCTGGGTTGGGAATTCATTACTATGCATGAGGGGAACAGATTGCCTTGTGCACAGTGTACAAGTCTGATCTGTCTGCATAATGAGAAGCTGAGCTCAGACGAACCCAGATGAACAAAGGTGTTTGGTAGTTGAACTTCAGAATGCAGGGAGGCTGAAGGAGCTGGTGGTGAGGATGATTGTGCTGGAACATAAGGTGGCCCAGCCCCACTTCCATAGATCAAAATGCCTAGTCCTGCTACCATTGACCGGCATACAGTATTAGTAATCTCCAACTAGCATAAAAACAAGAATGTCAACCCTTTATATGGTGCGCTGCAACTTCATGGAAGTTAATTCTAGTAGAATGTAAAGAAAATCATCCTTTTTTACAGCAAGGAAACTCCATACTGCTAAAATCATTCTGCAGGACCTGTGTATAAATCACAGATACCACTGGCTTTCCCGATGCAAGATTTGTTAATTAAATGTGAAAAACAGGTTAATTTTGATATTGGAACACTGAGGCACACACCATAGAAAGACATGGCTGTTTCTCAGGTCATGTGTTGAGCCTCGGTCCCACATATGGGTGAAAAAAGGCTTTGCTGCGGCCTACCTGGGGTAATCTCCTTTTTATGACCTGAGGCCATATATGTAATTATGCACAATATCACTGTAGACCTACATAAAATCCATATGACATTTATAGCCTGATTACTAGTTTGACAGTCATGGTATCACCGTCAAAACGGCATCAGATTCACTGCTGCTCAGTTGGAGGTCCACCCACTCCATTACGATGCATGCAGTTTCGTAGACCAAGAAGTCTTGACCGCTGCAGTGGTGGGATAGGCCAATGGGTCTGTCGGAGGACGGACCACCAGTGTTACCTCTGGTCCAATCTCTATGGGCCAGATGTACGACCATAGCATTTTGCGAGTTGCAAAATGCTATGTACAACAGTGTCTGAGACACTGTTTGCGATTCCCAATGGGGTCACAAATTGCATGCCTCATGCATATTAATGAGGCAGTCACAATTTGCGACCCACTGGGAATGGCTAGCACTCCCAGGGATGGTGGCCTACTGGGGTCAGCAGACCACCATGTCTGGGACTGATTTTAAATAAAGCAGTTTGTTTTTAAATGCAGCCCGTTTTCCTTAAAGAAAAATGGGATGTATTTAAAAAAGATAAATTAAACTTTTTTGTTTCCCTGGGACCACTGCCTGCCCTTAAAAATAATTGTGCATGCATTCCCAAAGGGGAAGGGGTCCCCTGGAGACCCCTTCCTATTTGCAAGTGCCTTACCACCCTTCTGAGAAGGGTGGTAAACTGCAAGTGTTTTGTGACCGCAATTGCAAAACATTCTTACATAGGTGTTGGAGTCGCTATTAGGAAGGGACGCCCTTGGAACGCCCCTTCCTAATAACGAGTCGCTAACACTATTTTGCAAGTCGCTAACTGATTAGGGACTCGCAAAATAGGGTTGCTACATGGGCAACACAATTTTTGTGGTCGCAAATGGGCCCAAAACCCGTTTCCGACCGTAAAAAACAGTTGTACATCTGGCCCTATGTGCCTTCCCACCAACGTGTCTGTGGCAGTCAAACCTCCACAGCTGAGGTGGCAGAAAGGGACAGATATAGGGCTAAAACTCACCTTGACTCAGCTAAACAAGTAGTGTGCTGCCATGGAGCCGATCGTACATGTCCTAACGCTGCTGCTTGATGACGTCTAAAATTCACACCGTTGTGGACACAACCATCAGAAAGTCACAATCTACCCTGTTTCCGTTTACTTTCCAGTACACAGATGGACAGGTAGGGACATTTTGAGGTGTTTGTGTGCCCTCGCCAAAATCTATTTTGTGGCTCCCTGTTTGGAACAGCTTTGAATGTATGATCCAAATTTGATGCCCTCTTTGGCCAAGTCACTGACACTGCACAGGCCTCACCCTTCCAAAATCCAAATGTGTTTACATCTAATATTCATGGATAGTGATGTCTGTTTTTAATATTGTAGCACAACAGCAGCTCCTCACTAATATTACATCAAATGAGCTTTGTGACACCCTCACTTTTCCCACATGCTAGGTCCTGTTTTGATATGAAATAAACTTAAGTATGGGATTTCATAAATCAGAAACACACTTCCTCTGCAAACTTTCTGTAATAGATTCTCACACATCACCCATATTAAAAAAAAAAATTTTGGGGAAATGTAAATTAAACCAATCTGTTGAAGACGTATTTCAAGGTCATCATGGTAAGAGTCTCTGTAGAATAGGGTTGGCTTAATCGGGAGGCATCCTAAAAAGCTGGCTCCCTGGGCCAGAGCCCACTTTTCCCATGCATCTAAACATCTTTGTGCACAGGCCACTGGCTTAATGTATATCACGGATAACTATTAGCATCACCAAGATCCATGCATATGTGTTTGTAATGTGTAAGTGTAAGATATATAAACAAACACATCAGTAACAGTATTCTTCTCATATAGGTAAAATAAGTGCAAGGTGAACACAAAATAATGGGCACATGTCCAGAAAAATAAGACAAAAAGGTATGACAACTAACCAGCCCCCAGGTGTGGATAAACCAATACGTAATTTGCACACATCAAACACATATCCAACATACATCATATGGAGAAGTGCAAGCAAAATGATGTAGACATTGCTCAAGACAAGCTTAAACTTTACCAAGTGAAATAACACCGCAATCACTGTCTGGCCCACTTTGGAACCATGCCACATATCCATCCATGCAAAATGTCCCCATGTCCGGTGTGACGCCTGCAGTGGTTCCAAGCTCTATATACACAAACTTGTTGAAATTGGTGACCAATCAGGATGAAAAAAAAACCTGTAGTCCCGCATTCTAATGTATCAAATCACATCTATTAGGTTGTGCAAGTGTCAACACTATGATGAATGCCTGCCCAAAAAAGAAATCACATACCATATCAAATTGTGCATGTACATAACAAAGTACACTCTAAAAATATTTGTAACCTGCCATGATGTGTAAACATAATAACACTGTGTCAAAATGTTACCTCTGCAACATTGATAGATGCCCAAAAATATCTAGGGAAAAATAATGCCAGGACTAATGTGTTAAAAAGCAAAGCAGATTTTAATCAGTGCAAATAAGCACGGGGACCAAACCTAACAAAACGCCACTGGCCAGTCCAAATAGAATTGGTGTGGTTTACCACACTGCTGTGCCATGAAACCTGCCCTGAGTGACAGTGCGAAAGTAACCTCCTCACAAAGGGGCATCCATCATTGGGCATGAGAAGCACCTGCTAAGGTAACCTCCTCACAAAGGGGCATCCATCATTGGGCATGACAGGCACCTCAAGATACTACTTGGGATGTGAATGTTTAGTTTCGGGAAGTGTATCCTTGGGTTGGGAAGTGGTGGTTTTGGAAGAGGAAAAGGTGGACTTACATTTAGGAACGGGGCTTTGGGAATATGAAGTTGAGGAACGTATGGCAGGGGTGTCTTGAGAAGTGGAAGGGGTGGATGGGTGGATTTGGAGGTGGACGAGGTGGTCTTGGGTGTGGGAGGAGTAGTAAGGTCCTTGGAAGTGGTGGTTGGAGGTCTGGGAGGGGGGGTGGTGAGGGAAAATGATGGATCATCGATAGGGCACTTAGTAGTGGGAATGGTAAGGAGTGGGGTCTTGGAGGTAGAGGGAGTGACTGTGTGTGATGTCCTTGGGTCTGTTGCGGATGCAGGTGCATGTGTGTCAGGTGTATGTTCTGCAAGTAGGGCTGTGTCTTGTTTCTGTGGTGTTTTATGGGTGCTTGATTGTGTGTGTCTCTATTTCTTAGGTGTGTAGAATGTGACTGGTGTATCTGTGTATGTTGCTGCAGTGGAAGTGCTGGGTGTGGCTGTTGTGGATGCTGATGTGTTGGTGACAGTGGGTGTGGTTGTGTGTGTGGTGTGTGTATGGAAGTGATAGTGGTTGGGGGTAGGTGTGGTGTCATCTGTGCTGGCTGTGGATGCACGTGCTTTGGATATGTTTGGGAATAGGATACTGGTATGGCTAAGGGGTGGGAGGAGGAACACAAGGTTGGCAGGGATGTGGGCCTACACTGAGGGAGGCGGCCAGAGCCTGAAAAGATCTCTGTAGGCCAGACATTGCACTGTGAATAACTTACCGGTAGGTCACCATCTGCTGCAGATGGATGGCATGCAGTAGTGCTGTCTGACCTACAGAGATGTTCCTCAGCAGGTTAATAGCCTCCTCACTCTGCGCAGCGGGGGGACAGGGGCAGGGGTGCCTGGTGCAAAGGAGACAGCTCCCCTCTTAGGGAAGTGGGCCCTGCCAACTGGTTGGGGAGCAACAGG
Source organism: Triturus cristatus (assembly GCF_964204655.1). Classification (NCBI taxonomy): domain Eukaryota; kingdom Metazoa; phylum Chordata; class Amphibia; order Caudata; family Salamandridae; genus Triturus; species Triturus cristatus. Next base: position 1,030,724,790 of record NC_140590.1, read on the forward strand.
CAGGGTAGCAATGGAACTTGGGATGGCGGACAAGGATGAAGGTGGAACAAATGTTGTGGGGTCCACCACCACTCAGGAGTGTCCACTGGAGGATGACTCTGTAGATGATGAAGTCGAGCTTGCATCCTCTGTGGCACTCCCTAAACCCTCTCAGTCACTGGGTCCATCCGTGTCTGTACTGTCAAGACCGGAACCACTGTACCAGCTGTGTCCCTAACGATGTTGGCCCTTTCTCCCTCGCTTGTCCGGGATGAATCTGTAATTACATATAAAATTGGTTTTCTGCAACTAGGTTATCACACCTGACCATCAGATTTCAACACAAAACATTTCTAAAGCACACATCTTCATGGTTCACTATATAGGCTTCGACATTAGCATGAGCACATGCATGCATGATACATTACCTGGAAACAGTGGTCACAGTGATGTCATGCACCCAGGCAGCTCCAAATCCATTAATGGACTGGTCTACACTCTATCCTTATGTCCATACTAGGATATTTGATCACCTTGTATATTTTGGCCCTTGTAGTATACCATAGTAAACTGATGTCACCAAGTAGGATGGCTACTATATATACATTTCCACACTGTTCACGCAAGGTCCAGAATTCACCAAATGTTTATTTACCTTAAACCACATCATGACATCATGAAGGTCAAGTTACAGAGCAATGTAGCAGTAATATGTGCCATAGCAGATATTATGTCACATGGAAATGCTCATTGCACACTGATAACTTTTTTGACTTGAAACTTCATCATATGTCCACTTCCTAAAAAGTCTAATGAAAGCTGTACTGAAGAAGTTTAGCTATGTATCACAAGTAGCCTAGAAAAGTAGACTTGATACATTGAGAGCCAAAGTATTGGGAGATAGATACTCCAAATGCACACAGCATAAGAGTTCTTACAGCCCTATGAACACACCCAATCCTGCTTGGTACTGGTGACAACACCATTCTTAGATTACATTCCAACAAGCCAATACACCTTTGAAGGTTGTTGTGTCAGAGGAATATCCATGCAATGAAGAGGTGAGATCACTATAGTCCTAATGGGATTCCACATCACAGCACTATTAGGTAAACCACACACAAATTGCCTTGTAAGACCGAGTGTATCACATGGGATCTCTACATTTCTACATCTTACTCTCAGATTCATGTCACCAGCCAGTAAATGAATCTCGAAACAGTATTGCAGACGGAATAAGAAGGAGGAGAGGAGTTGGCCTAACGGCTAGGGCGGTCGACCTCGAACCTGGGGAACTGGATTTGAGTCTCTGCAATTAAGCTGAACATCCTGTGATTCTGGGCAAATCACCTAATCTCCCCGTGCCTAACAAAAATGAATGTGTGTCCTCATGTAACGTAACTGGTACTATGTAAAGTGCTCTGATACCCGATTCGGGTCAAGTTCGCACTATATACAACTCTATAAAAAATGTAAAAACAGAATAGGGAAAGGTACACTGGGCAACATGTAGGCACTAATGCTGATGGCACCAGTGATGTTTGCACACTCATATAACTGTAGAATCACAAATTACCAATGGGAAGTGTTCTCCAGTCACTGTATTAAAAGTGTATTGTATGCCATATCACTTGTAATAGGGATACCATCACATGGCAGAGAGTAATGAGAGACCATCACTCCTTACACGATGAAGACAAGCGGCCTGTTTGGTACAATTATCACCCAGAACATCAAAGAACATGAGGTGATTAATCACTTTTCGCAGCCATGTGTTTTCATAAAACAGTAAATTGGTAGTGACTGGACTCTGCTATGTTCATAAAGACAATAGGCAAAGCACATCATCATGCACCTACAACCAGATCTACACAAACAAGAACTCTTCTTGTGGATCACTCATGGGCCACCCCCAATTTTGATGGAGAAATGCCTGCCTGTAACCCAAAAATTTGGCAATGTACCATGTACAACTCTGGCCAGGACTCAGCCGCTTGTAGATGCTATCAGGCCCTCAACTGCCCATCAGGGCCCGGGAGGGCACCACCAGTATGCAATCCATTAGGGGGGGTCAGGGTGCGGAGCATGCCCAATCCATGTTGGGAGGACTTCCTCAGCTGGAACTCCACGATTTTCTGAGTCCAGCACCTCAAGTTCCCCGACCTTTATTTACAATGGATGTTGTGCTGGCCATAGACCCCCAGGGTCCTCACCTTCTGGGCGATGCCCGTCCAAATAGCCCGCTTCTAATGGGCATTGACCTGTATGGATACAAGAGATGAATAAACATATTATCACAACAAGTGTTTGGATATCTTTTCTATTGACACAATTTGTATACATCTAGCACAAGCATAGATTAATAGTTAACACAAATGTGTAGTTCTCACATGCTGACCCCTACAAAGACATGAATACACACTTTTGCAGTCATCTGCTGACTATCCTCATCCCTGGTCATGGCCTACACTGACTAAGCAAGCCCACTAACATCATGTAGCCCTTGGCCATCCTACATGTACTATGATGTGTGCGTCTATTAAACATGACACGTCATTGTGACCTTCTGAAGGGTAAACTACTTGTGCATTATTGTACAGACACCTGTACAGCCAGGCCCATTTGACTTGATGCATACATACCATACAGCCTGGTACCATAGTATAGACTACATCCTAAGACTTGTGTCACAATAAAAGGGCTGACATCTGTATCACTGAGAGCTTCTTCTCTGGAGATGTGCGCACATGTGGATTACTTGATGGGATAACATGCTATGTCTGATTGAGTTTGTGTGGTATGTATTGCCATCACAGGACACACCGTTTGCCATATGTGGCACTGTTACAGGGATGACATCAACATACCATTGTATTTCTTGGTTGAATGTAAAAAAGCTCATGATTCACATATCAAAATCTCTTTTGGAGTAACCATCTACTTCCACTGTTAATGTGTCACATGTGTAATAGGCCTGTACAGTGCAAGCATGACTGTACAGGCTGTATAGAAAAGAGAAAACGGACCTGTGGGAGTAAGGGGCCTTCCATAAGTGAATGACACACATTGACAATGTTGACAATGTTGTACCCAGTCTGGCCATGGTCCAGACTGGGTACAACTTATTGTCAGGCCTTGCCTTCTGAAGGCTGAGCACACTGATCAAACATGAACATCACATTTCCCCCACTTCAATATATACAAAGATATCTTTTGGCCATCCAAAACATTACCTTAAGGTTGTGTGGCACTCTGAAAGGGTCTGTGCGGTATAACTAAATCCCAGTCAACAGTTTGACAAGCCCTGATTTGAACTGAGTGATATATGGGACTGCACACATAGCTAAGATCATTCTTAACCCCTTCCCCGCTCACGACGGAACCACTCCGTCATGAGCCACGGTTGCGCTGTGCTCATGACGGAGTGGTTCCATCATGCCGCGGCCGTTGGCTGTCGCTCCGCCCACGCGGCGCCTTTTCCCCGCCTGTGCGGGCGTCTAACGTAAGTGGGCGGCGCCGTGACGGAACCACTCCGTCATGAGCACAGCTCAACCGTGGCTCGTGACGGAGTGGTTCCGTCACGAGCACAGCGCCACCGCACCTGCCCCCAAACCCCCCCAGCGCCGCGGCGGAATTCCTGCTGCGGCGAAGGGGTTAACTGCTTCTTACAGAACATATACACAGCTCATGCTGTAAAGATTATACATTTGTTTGCACATTTAGCATGATCTGATTAGAAAATATATCATTATATCATAGGTAACATTAATTGTATGCATGCATAGATATGTGCATGCACCACAAGTAGAATCTAGGGCTTACCACACATCACACAATGTACAGTGCTCAACAATCCATGACATGTTTGTCCTATGCAGGGACTACAAAATGTTAGAACAGTAATCAGACTTCACTCTGGAACTCAGAGTTTCATTGTAGCCTGTGGGAATAGAAATGATGGAGTAGTTAAACAGAGTAATATATGTATGTAAGATAGATACCTGGGGGCAGATTTACAATAACTGGCGCATCCCTGCATATCAGCAGGAATGAGCCAGTTATTTTGCGTCACGGTAGACACCTCTTCCGCCACCATGGATGCGCTGCATTTACAATGCGACGCACAATGGCGCAAGAATAGACAGATGCGTGACGCATCTGATGTTGTAAAGGTGACGCAGTGCTGGAGTTGTGTCGCAAGCACGACGCAACTCCAGCACTGCTCGGGGGCACCCTATACTAGCTATGCTGCATCACTCCTTATGCCTGCTACAAGCAGGCACAAGATTTTGACGCAGCGGGGTCAGAAAAGTGACTGAGTGAAATCTTGTAGATTTCACTCAGCCACTTTTCCGAGGCGTTCCTGCACCGGAACGCCCCCCCCTGAGCTGAAACGCCCACATGAAACCTGACGCAGGTTTCATGTGGGGCAGGGCTTTACAACATGACGCATCTCCCTAGATGCGTCACGTTATAAATACCCTGCAGATTGGCTGGTTTGCGCCGCCGTGTCACAAAAGTGATGCAACGGTGGCGCAAAAGTGGCGTACGGGGCTTGTAAATCTGCCCCTAGTTCCTCTGGTGAGAAGGCAGGGGCCCTCTCACTTGCTTGGCCTGGCATGATTGCTCCAAGATTTGGCAAACAGCAGCTAAAGTGGAGGAGGTCTTGAGAGCAGCAGTGTCAGGAGGCAAGTGAGGTATTTTTCAAACAATGGCGTACATGTACACCACGAGCACGATCATCAGCATATACCGACACAGCCATTGGCCTTCTACCATCACAGTCACCAACATTAGATTATGGCTGTGTCTGTCGTGGATTAAAATGCCCACAGTGCGGTCGACTTTCATCTGGCAGCGGCAGATTCCCAATGTCCAAATTGTGAGGTCAGTCATCTGCCATTTTTGCTGTTGGAAGTACAGTATTGGTGACTATTAAGTGCGTTACCACCACTCCAAATGAGATGTTACCGGTTTACATATGTACTACTACATTACCATGTAATTTCCATTAAACAAACATCTGTGTAGTGCCTTAGTGTGCATAAACGTTATATTAGCGTGGTGCACTGAATACCACCATTGACTGTATTTTGACAGGAAATATCAAAATGAACACTACTAAGGTGCTCATAAGACATTTCTGGATGTATAATGTGCACATACATGTTAGAGACACATGTGAAGACCATAATGGGGATTATTGGTTGATATTGGACAATAGACCATTATTATGGGAATAATATGTAATGCTTTCATAACCAGTTATGTTTTGTCACATGACTTTTTGCTTACTCTTCATATATGTTACTGTGGACACTGTGACCAATGTTCAAAATGTATTTCAGCCCACACATAGGTGCCCTGGGAGAGGGAGGAGACGGCAGCCTCCAGTGTACCATCCATTTTCAGACCTTATGACCATGGAAGAATGGGATATCATCAGGAGGTTTCATTTGAGTAGGCAAACTATACTAGATTTATGTCATCAGTTAGAGCCTGGTCTCCTTCCTCAAAACACTAATCCCACATGTATCCCACTAATTGTATAAATGATGTCAGTATTGTATTTTCTAGCCACAAGTTATTTTCAGTACACTATGCCCATATCTGGTGGTATGTTACAACCAATGTTCAGTGGTGTACTACAAGACGTACTTTCAACAATGATGCAGCACATTGACAGCTACATCCCGTTCCCTGTGAGGATTTAGCCACTCTGAAGGTTGCCTTCTATGGATTTGGTCACCTACCACATGTGTTTGGAGCCATGGATGGGACCCACATTGCCTTACTACTACCGCAAGCCAGGGAACATGTTTACCACAACATGAAGCACTTTCATTCTTTCAAAATGCAAATTGTCTGCTTACCAGATTTGTATATCTCATACATTTTTGTCCAGTTCCCAGGATCAGCCCATGATTCCTTTGTACTGCAGAACAGCACCATACCCCAGCTGATGTCACAACTACTACCGAAGCTGGCCTAGTTTGTTGGTAAGTATTATCTTTCCTAACTGTGATATAATCAGAAAGTGTGTAATGTATTATTTCACTCTTGTCTGTCTTCCATCTAGGAGACTCAAAGTATCTAAATGGTCCATGGTTGTTGGCACCGCTGAGGAATTCAACTACGCCAGGGTATGTCCACTTCAAATGAGGCCCGAGGAAGGACACTAGAGAATGTAGGATGGTCAAGACCTTCTTCTCTCAGGGAAACAGATGTATTGGGATGCTGTGAGGAGCACCACTAGTCTTCTTGGCCTCCAGGTTTTGCTTGGAGACCAGGGAATGCACCTTCCTCCTCAGGTCATTCTACCCCTTTCTAATTTCCTCCTGTGTGCACTGGGTGGTATCTACAGCATTCACTCTGCCAACTATTCTGGACCACATTTCCCTTTTCTTACTGAGAGCAGTATGTTGAACTTGAGCTCCAACATTTTTTGGCTCTACTCTTATGATTTCATTCACTATGACTGACATCTCAGCTTCTGAAAAACGTGGATTTGTTTAGCGTAACATAGCTTCAAATTAAAGTAAGTGACAATGGAAAAAAACACCAAGGGATGTATGAAAAATGTGCAACAAAAGTGTGTGTAGAATGATTTAGTAATTTATTTTATATATTATTTGTAAGTTTTTGTTATTTGTAATAAATATAATAATGTTTTCTTTTTATATGTTTAATATATTTAATTTTATATTCCTAAAATATTGTTATTTTTATGATTTTTAAAATGTTGTAATATTATTTGGGGTTTTTCAATTGTTTAAGTGTTATTAGTAATTTTTGTTTCTCTGCTAGCCAACACTTTCCCTAATGTTGCAATCACTGGAATGGGAATATTAATTTTTACATCTCCGCTATCCAGCACTTTCCCTAGTGTTGTATTCACTGGAGTGGAAATAGTAATTTTTACCCCTCCGCTATCCAGCACTTTCCCTACTGTTGCACTCACTGAGTGGGAATAGTAATTTTTACCCCTTCGCTAGCCAACACTTTCCCTACTGTTGCACTCACTGGACTGGGAATAGTAATTATTTCCCCTCCGCTATCCAACACTTTCCCTACTGTTGCTATCACTGGAGTGGGAATAGTACATTTAATTCCTCCGCTATCCAACACTTACCCTACTTTTGCACTTACTAGAGTGGGAATAGTAATTTTTACCCCTCCACTATTCAGCACTTTCCCTACTGTTCCACTGTTTGGTGTGGGAATAGTAATTTTTTTCCCTTTGCTATCCAACACTTTTCCTACTGTTGGTATCACTGGAGTGGGAATAGTAATTTTTACCCCTCCGCTATCCAATACTTTCCCTACTGTTGCACTCACTGGAGTTGGAATAGTAAATTGAATTTTTCCGCTATCCAACACTTTCTCTACTGTTGCACTTATTGTATTGGGAAATGTAAGTTTAATTTTTTTTAATAGTTTAATGTTTTAATTGATTATAGAATTGTATTTTATTTTACATTATTGATCCATATATTTATTTTATTTTTATATAATTTTAAAGTTTAAAAATGAAATAAAGATAATAGTTAATGAATTATTTTTAAGTAAATATATTGTATATGTATACATTTTTATGTTTGTGTGTTTATATTCTTTTAAATCAAGTGTATTTGTTATATTTAGTTAAAATGTATATTAAATTAAATTTATTTTGTTAAAAATAATATTAATTTTTAATATATTTACTATATAATTTTTTTATTTTAGATATATTTTTAAATCAATATTTTTTACCTCTATATTTTTGACCTTGATGTTTTTGATTTCATATTTTTTTACTTAACTGTTAAGGTATTGGAGTCTATATTTTTGCAGTCTGTATTTTTTTACTCTATTTAGAACATCGATGTTTGTTACATTGATATTCTATCAGTGAACCAAAGGGAACAGGGTAAAAAAACAGAGCTGCCTTCTTTCACAAAAAATTGGGTCTTGATTTACTGTGCTGCAGTGAAGTGGCAAAGGATTATGGTCTGAAATGGAGTGTGTTTTATAGTACGATTTACATGTGTATCAACTTGGCCAATGTACATCAGGTGTGCTGTATTTATATCCATCCAATGGCTGCTGTTATTGTGCTTTGGTGAGAGCGTACCGTGGCGGACACCCGCCATTGTGGAACCAAGGCAAGGGGACCTCCAGAACAACTGTGTTTTCATAATTTGATCAGCGGAATTCAGCTGCCCTGATGGCGATGGAGTATGCATCGCCAACACAGCAGTCCATCACAGTGCAGGAGGGACACACTCCATCGACGCTATTTGGGGGTCAGGCTACATGTATTGTAATAGGGTGGGCGGAAGACTGCCAACTCAATGGTTTTCTTTGGGGCCACCGTGATTGTATGGTGCAAGACCACTAAACTCTGAATCATGCCTTTAGTTTGTACAACCAATTACCATGATGAAAGGAAAGAAGCTATGGAGTGATGGCCTTTTGACAGCATGTCTGAACTGGGGTGGTGGAGTGAGCTAAAGAATGATGATGGATTAATCCCAGATCAGTTGACTGGGGGTGAGTGTTTGATTAGCTCAAACGCTCCGTCCATCATCCCCTTTGGTATCCCTTTTGACAGCATAGCACTGCCCAGAGGTCCAAAATGTCATAAATATAAGCAGATACAAATTTTACAAAAATCAGGGACACCATTCAAAGGTGGGGGATTTCTAACAGCCGAGTATTATCATTAGCATTTAATCCATACAGTAGCCACAACAGTTCTTCCAACTTTTTTTCATACACACTATGCATGCTTTTTGCTGCCAACCCAATATTTGTTTATTTCCCTTGAAACATATAACTTGCCTTCTATCCACCACTCATGGAACTCAACGTTTTGACAGAAACACATTTAGGAGAGTGATCCACACCACTTGAAACAATACTTTCTATGTATGGAACAAGGTTGGTTGCAGTTGCATGTTGTGGGGTTATTGCAATGTGCAAAAATTTGAATAAGTGCGTGGACATCCAGTATCACAATGCAGCAACATATAATTTTATAGACTAGTAGTCACCTGATGGCAACTATGGAACCCAGAGCATTCCACAACCACACTGGAAGAATCAACATGCTACTCTGGCCAGTACATCTTTTCCTGTTACAGATCCAACTCTTCCTCTTCACCCTCTCACTCATATTCCATCAGATGTTTGAATATGTATTACTCTTCTACATTCAAATAATGGCACACACTCTTCTTACAAACAAAGATAATTCTCATTCCATCTATACCTTCTAGCCACTAAGTAGTTATTTATGAGGTGGGCTTGAACATCAGTAAAATGACGGCTCATTTTCCTCTCTGTCTCACTTTTATACGGCATGCCATGTCATGTGTAGCTGAATACTCATGTTTATAGATTGGCTTTGTGAAGATAGTCTCTTGCCACCCTGCAGCAGTCTTCTGAAAGTGAGGAGCTCTGAGATTGAAGTGGTTTTCCAGATGAAGATGGACCCCCCCCACACTCTTGGAGATTGGAATCGACTTGACCGCTCTAACAAGAGGAGACCAACCATGGGATCCTCACATAACAGTCTCATCATTGAGAACATGTCTGAAGAGATGATGATGCTGCTGCTTGCTCCTCCAGGGACAACAGTAAGTTGCCTAGTCACCAATTGTCAGTGAACTGGGGACAAGGAATATGGAAGAGAAAGGATTCATTGAGTTCCTTGTGAGACCTCCCTGAACTTTACCTGGGGCTTCACCATTCATTCCAAAGCTCTAGTCTGTTTTATTCCTCCCCCCAACTGCACATATAGGTGCCAATCTTAGATCTGACTTGCCGCCTTTCGCTGATATCACCCCTCACACATGGAGTCAGTCAGACATTACTCCATTTAAAAATACAACATTAGTGACTGTACATGCAACTGTTTTCATAATTTTGACACTGCTAGCAACCCCCACTGTTAATGTAGTCCACAGAGAAGGACCAGTGTTGGACTGTTCCCTGCCCACTACTGACTTATATCCTTGTTTGGTCTATTGTTTTCAGTCTTATCTGCACAACTTGCAACTCTTGCTAATAGTGAAACTATGGGCAGGTTTCCTGACTCAAGTGCAAACATACCATCTACTCTACCGGCTAATAACACTGCCAATGAGCACTTTGAAGTTGGGTTCCAAAACGTCTCACCCGCCCCTTTATTGGAAGCCCTGTCTGCCAAATTGAGAATTCCAGGGAACACTGTGCGCATGATGGCACGCTCCTTTACCACACAGGACTCTTGGTTGGCAGAGCTGAAAACAATTAAACTCTCTTTTGGCACGGTTGAACAAACTATAGCAGACTAGAAAATCAAATAATCTACTTTGAATTTCCCTCCTTTAAGACTCAGTTAAAAAAAAAAATACCAAGCAGCTGAACAAGATGAGTGAGGAGCTGCTGGCCACACCTGATTGCAGTGATAACATCTGGAGCTTGCAGAGGTGAGTGGTGGACCTGGAGAACTGCATCAGGCATTCAATGTCTTAATCTTTGGGTTTCCTGAAAAGATGGTAGAGAAGAATATGTTTTGTTCCTTACCAAAGTTGTCTCTCAATTATTGGAAACTATCATCACATCCTCAAATAAGTTTAGTTGGGCACACAGAATCCAATTCTGCTCAATGCTTAAAACTCTATCCCATGGACCAGTCATCATTTGCATGCTCCCCCACCGTCAAAAGAGACAGATTCTATCAAAAGACAAAACCCACAGTCGTTACCGCTATGCAGGCAGAAAAATCTCTTTTGGTGATAATTTTCTCAGGAAAACCTTACATTCAAATAGTAAAATAGGCCATTAGGCTGGAGCTTTTTGAGCCAGCCATGATGATCATATCTCTTGATGGAAAGACAAAAGAGCACCACAACCCCATTGACTTAGAGAAATCCTGGATTCTTTTGGAATCAACAAAATGAACGTGGTACCGTCGGTGACCTCCAAAGATGGCTGTGCCATAGACAATGATAAGGAAACAGGCAGCAGACAAGAGCACTTCATCAAACATGAAATCTCTAAATATAGAGATCAGTAAAAAAAACACATAAACATGCAATATAAAACAGCATTTGATTTACTATTCCCATTCTGGTCTGTGCAACAGTACGAAAAGTGTTGGACACCGTAGGGGTTTCATTTACTAGTGTCACTCCAGTCTAAGCAACAGTACAGAAAATGTAGGACTTTGGAGGGACTGCAAATACAATTCCACCTCCTAATCATTTTGTACAAAACATGTAATTACCTATCATCAAAAATAAATGAAAATAAATAAACATCATATAGTACCCAAAAAATACATTTTAAAATCCATACTAAAATAAAAATATTTATACAATGCATTTCCCTACCATAAAAAGAAAACAGGAAACACAAAAAAATTACTTACATAATAAATGCAACAAAATGTATTTTTAGACATTACTTTAACATAAAAAACATTTTAGATAAAAAAGAATTCACAAACATTATCATTAAAAACACTTAACATAAAGGGGCCGATTCCGATTCCGGCTGCAAAACGTACCGACCGACACCAACCCGGGACGGAGACTGACCAACACGGACCGGCGCCGTACGACCCGTGCAGTACGATGCAATGCATGTGAATTACAACCGACACGTATGGAATACAAGCCGTATGTCCGAGCCGTAGGGAAAACAGTGATTCGCCCAGAAAACGGACGCGATTAGCACCGACCGACACGCACCAGCAATGAACCCGACCGACACGTACCCGCGATGTCCGATCCGTGCAGTACGATGCAATGCATGTAAAACCAGACCGACTCGCACGGAGCCCAAGCCGCATGACCGACATGCACAGAAAACAGGGACCTGAAGCAACAGAGATCTCCGCGACCGACGCGCGTGGAACACAGAAGAAAGTCAGCGTGAAAGACCCGGAGAAGCCCGCACGAGCCAACATCAGCGTCCATCGGTCAGAAGAACGTCTCCTTCATGCCTAGAAAACCCAAAGACAAAAATACAAAAAAGGACCAAACAAGCAATGACAAAGTCAATAAATATAAAATAAAAAAAATCCTTGAACAAAGACACACCCACAACTATAAAGGACACCAATCACTACCATGATCCTTTGCAAATTGAATACAACAGCCAGCAGAGAACACCATCACACAGCAACCACAGACACACTCACAACTCACCCATCACACAACTTTCACACCATTAGCACCTCACCAAAAACACTCACACATACACCTAGCAAAACCGACACTCACCCACCCTCACTTGCACCCTCACACACACATCACTCACCACCACCACCCATCACCATGCCCCCAAAGAAGAATCCAAAGGTCGCAGATAGTGAGTTAGAAGTGCTGGTAGACGAGATCATCAGAGTAGAGCCACATTTGTTTGGTACATTGGTCCAAAGGACCCCCATGTCACAGAAAACAAAGATGTGGGCGAGGATTGTGGACAAGGTGAACGCACAAGCACCAACATTGTGCACAAAGGATGATATCCAGAACAGGTGGTATGACGTGCGCAGGAGGGTCAAGAAACTCATCGAGAAAGATCACGCCTTGAGTCAGCGCACTGGTGGTGGCCCTCCTGCCAAACCAGTATACTTCAGGTCCTGGGAGGAGAAGGTGCGGGACATCCTACCACCAGAGAGCGTACATGGTCTAGCAGACATACCAGAGCCTGATGAGTACACAGCCAACATACTCAATATTGTGTGGCAGGGGGACAGTGAAACTATGCACTGTATCAAAGCCACAGTAACCAATAGATAATCATCCCAAGATGTGTATGCTAGTCAGACAAACACAATACCTGCCATCTCATAGTGACTTGTAACTGTGTCAGGACATGTACAAAACAACCAACAAATAGAGCAAGGCAGTGGCACAAATCTAAATAAACACTGTCAGACAGTTTGTCACCACAAACACACTACCTCACAGTGCAGCTGACTGACAGGAAGGAATAGTGGGTATAAAGGTGAAGGTGAATCATGATGGGGTTTGTAGTCACAGATAAGGCTCCCCCTCCCAATTGGCACATCAAGACCTCTCTGAACCATGCCCACATCACAGGGAGTGGAAAATGACTGACAAGATGGCTGACACTGGGTCCTGCTGTGGGGAGCACAAGGCCCTGGTAGGGGTTGTGTGCAAATCAGAAGCAGGACACCACTGCCTGACATCCTGAAAGACAACTTGCACGCCCTCCAATGGAAGCACGTTTCATGATGGGATGTCTGGCCGGGTGGGAAGGAGGACTGACAGTTCTGACCATAATTACCAGCATGTGGAGACACACACACCCCTCAACACAAACTCCTCACAACTCACCGGGTAGAATGCATTGACTCACACTGTAGTGAAATATCACCCAAAGATACACCGCACTGGGGGCTGCTGTGTGAAGCACATGGGCTCTCTTTGGACTTGTAGCCAAACAAATCCCAGGACTGAACAGTCAGCCATCTTGTCATTGCTGTCACACCCCCTCACAGGAGTCAAAAGGAAGGAAGTATGGGCATGCTCGGAAGGGGGGTTGTAGCCAAAAGCATGATGAGAGTTGCAATCACAGACATTCCCCACCCACCCACATAGCCCAGCAAGCCCACACTGAACCATGTTCGCCTCACAAGGAGTGGGAATGGACTGACAAGATGTCTGACACTGGGCTCTGTTGTGGGGAGCACAAGGCCATTCTGGGAACTGGGCACCAACAAACACCAGGACTGCGCAGTCAGCCATCTTGCCATTGCTGTCACACCCCCTCACAGGGAAGCAGAGTCAAAAGGAAGGAAGTATGGGCATGCTGGGAAGGGGGTTGTAGCCAAAAGCATGATGGGAGTTGCAGTCACAGACACTCCCCACCCACCCACATGGCCCAGCAAGCTCACACTGAACCATGTTCGCCTCACAGGGAGTGGGAATGGACTGACAAGATGTCTGACACTGGGCTCTGTTGTGGGGAGCACAAGGCCATGCTGGGAACTGGGCAACAACAAACACCAGGACTGCACAGTCAGCCATCTTGCCATTGCTGTCACACCCCATCACAGGGAAGCAGAGTCAAAAGGAAGGATTATTGGCATGCTGGGAAGGGGGTTGTAGCCAAAAGCATGATGGGAGTTACAGTCACAGTCATTCCCCACCCACCCACATGGCCCAGCAAGCTCACATTGAACCATGTTCACCTCACAGGGAGTGGGAATGGACTGACAAGATGTCTGACACTGGGCTCTGTTGCGGAGAGCACAAGGCCATGCTGGGAACTGGGCAACAACAAACATCAGGACTGCACTGGCTGACATCCTGAAAGTTAACCTGCACCCACTGCAATGGTGGCACGCTTCATGATGGGATAACTGGCCTGGGGGAGAAGGAGGTCCTGACTTGAAAACAAATAACACCGATGCTGGCCATACACACACCTTCTATGCTAAAACCCATTGCACACATGGTACCAGTCACTCACAAAGATAAGGCCTGGGCAAGATGTCTGACACATGGACCTGATAAATGATATGGCTGAAAATCACAAATATGCACTGGCCAACCCAAACACGGTCGCACACACACCCATTGCAACCGTATGTTCAAAGTCACTGTCTAGGGATGCAGTGTCCAGGGGTGTCCCCTGGCCTGGCTGTGGAGGTGTGTCTTTCAGATGACAAGTGTGGAGAGCCATATATAGTACATTGCACAAAACACACAGGAACTCACATATACATCATTGACAGGGGACATCTGACAGTGAATGGAATGGACACACCAATATAGCCGACACCGTAGCATGGTCTCATTCACACTCGGTGCTGTTGTGAGCTGCATTACACTCCTACATCGTGCTGCAACATATGCATCCTTCACACAACACACCACTCACTGACATAGACACTGTAGACACAAGGTCTAATCTGGACCGCATTGGAGGAGACATGCTACTCACAGCAGCCAAACCACAACACACACACCACCGGCTCTCACTGTCATGAGCATTGAAAAGCCAGAATGCTTCCTTGCCCAATCCATGTCACCATGGAGAGCATTGACAAGTCAAAATCACATATGCACGTACAAAACTCAGCACCAGACTCATTAACGATGGTGACATCATCACTTGTATGAAAGGAGATGGGAACTAGGAACACTGTAAAAAAACACTTTCTCCCAAGAGATCACAGGCATACCGGACTGTGACCATGTCGTACCAATACACCAATGTGACACACAAAGACTATCAAAATCTGCTACCACACATGCCCCAATCTTACAACATATCCTCAGTGGAATTGCACGTATGTCCTTGTTAAAGGTCAAATGTGTACAGGGATGACACACCTGTGCCAGCAACGTGATGGCCCTTGAGTAGTAATGGACATGCACAGCTAAATCAATACATGAGCTGGGCATGCACACACTTCGACATGCACATTGAAATGTTTCATTTTGGCTGGGCAATGTGCCACAACAATATCAATCTCTGTCCGTGACAACTTTGGACAAAGCAGTGTACAGGCACGCATCCTGACGTACAGTAGAAAATGTCATGTATGTGAAACATTGATGCCTGTAGAAACATAACTTACATTGTGTGTCTCTTCCAAACACAGGTGGTGCTGGGGACACAGCAGCAAATGAAGAGGAGTCCATATCCCAGACTCTGGTGGACCCTCAGCTCTCTGGTGTGGATCCGTCTCTGTCCTCTTCGGATGATGACAAACAACCTGGCACCTCCGGTGTGATTCATCATGCAGCACCAGCAGCACCAACATCTGCACCCCCTGTACCCACGCCTCCAGCATCTGGCAACAGACAGGGCCCCCCCGACAACACGGACAGACCAAGGCCACAGAATACTGACAGCACAGGGACACAGGACCCCCAGGAAGCTACAGACAACACCATCAGCAACAACACCCAAGGGGGTCCAGTGTCACCTGTGCATGCCGCCGCAGGTCCTGCCCGTGTGGATAGGGGTGCTGGGAGGGGTGGTAGGCAGAGGGCACGCCTTGCAGAGGGGTCTGGACTGCATGATGACCCCCAACTGGCACGCATCATAGATGCGTACCAGGATAGCACCGGAGGATTCGGCCAGGTAGTGGGGATCCTCAAGGACATTCAACAGGAGCAGGCTGCCCATCATGCCCGCATGAAGGCAAAGTGGGATGCACTTACTGCAGTGCATCGGGACATACTCCAATGCCTCTGCCAGATAAGCACCAACATGTCCACACCTCCCTGTGTAACCACAACATCTGTTGCCGCACGATCTGCCAGTGCCACAGGGAGGGAGGATGACTCTGGCAGAGAGTCCTCTGCACCGCAGACGCCTGCACCTGAGGATCCCCCCCCGAAGAAGAAGAGGGATCGTCCGAAGAAGGACAAGTGAGACGCAGATGTCCATGCACATCCCCCAGGGCCTCTAAACCTGTTCTGGACAATGTTCTTTGTGCGCAAACCGTTCACCTTGTCGTATCTAACACAACTCGCCTACATGACATGGAGGGTTCATGTTGGTCCAATGTAGCAGATGACTGTGGACTTTACTCTGGACATTTCTGCTACCAACACTTCCAACTCTACTGTGAACTTTGGATTCAAAACCCAATGTACAGCACCCACCAGCCTGTGCACTATCCCCACACATGTTTGTAAATAAACTCACCAGTACACTATACTTGCCTCTGTTGTGATTCCAACTTGTTATGTGTCATGGAGATGTTGATCTGCTAAACAACACAGTGCATGCCAAATACTACAGCAATGTGATCACCGTTATGTGAGTCATGGTGATGTGACACATGTGAGGGAGACACACCACTATGGCACCTCAACACATACTCACCATGGCAATGTAACTCATCCCACACAATGATGTTGACCTGAAATACATTGGAATGCACAGACACCACACCTATCCACAGTCAGTGGTAACAATCCCACAGGTGAGGTAAGCAAATCAGTCAGATGTGGGACGACAGACAACACACATAACAAAGCGTAGCACAGGTTCATTACACATCAGCAACATGTTTATTCCACAACAGTTGCAAGGTAATTCTACGTTACAGTGGACACATGGTCACAAAGTGTTGTAGAATTGAAGTCCAGGGATGTGTGGTACATCACTTGATGGATATTGACAACTTCCACCCTGGTGTTGGATTCTGGGTGTTGGGGATCAGTGTTGACCGAACAACAGGTAAAGTACCCTGGGAAGGACAGACACAAGACACAGTCAAAAGCACAGCAGAACAGGAGAGAAATGCAATACACATGCAAAAAACATGTCAAAAGAAACCTACACAGAAACAAGTTAGCAGTTCGACACTATTGTGGAGTACAGACCACCTGAAAGGACACATCGCTGCACGCATCCAGTCAAGTAGCAAACAGACACACACAAACAGCAACAGAGCAGCCCCAACACATTTCAGGCTAACTCAATACATTGACATAACAACCCTGTAAACTCACATTCAGGTGAAGAAGTTGTTGATGAGCTGTGTGCGGACGTCACCCTCATCATTATCATCACTGGCATCATGGCCCAGGCCTGGATCCTCCACAGGTGGCAGAGGTAGGTCATCGTCATCCTGGATGAGAGGTAACTTCTTCCGTACTGCCATGTTGTGTAGCATGCAGCACACAAGGATAATTTTGCACACCTTTGCACACCTTTGCAGGGTCATATGGGAGGGCCCCTCCGGTCTTGTCCAGGCAGCGGAAGCGGCTTTTCAGGAGAACAAAGGTACGCTCAATCACCCTCCTGGTCTGACCATATGCCTCATTGTAGCGCATCTCGGCTGGTGTCACAGGGTTCCTGAGGGGTGTCAGCAACCGTGGCATGTTGGGGTATCCGGAGTCAGCTAAATACAAACAATTGAACAATTAGCTGAGTTTTGAAAGAGGGAGGAATACAACATTGACAAACACCCAAAATGGTAAACAGTCAGTACACACCGACAAGCCAGGCACGCTGGTCTGGCATCTGTGACATCAGCATTGCAATGCGACTACTCCTCATGATGTAGGCATCGTGTGCAGAACCGGGGAAACGTGCACACACATGTGTGATACACATGTCTGCAAGACATACCACCAGAGCATTAATGGAGTGGACATTTTTCCTGTTCCGGTATGCCTGCTCATGTGCCCGTGGTGGTACCAGGGCCACATATGTACCATCAATAGATCCGATGACTTTCGGCATCCTCCCCAGTGTATAAAAAGCATCCTTTAAGTCAGTGAGTTGACCTGGGCTAGGAAACTTGATGTACAGGTCAAGGAAATGCAACATCCCCTCAAAGACATCGTGTAGCACACGACTGAACATAGTTTGTGACATACCACCAGCAGTAGCCATAGTGTACTGGAAGGTACCAGTAGCAAAGAAGTGCAGGGCTGCCATCACCTTCACCTCTGGGGTCAGTGCTGTAGGGTATGTCCGGCCATGTAGCAGATGTGGCGCCAACTGCTTCGCCAACTCCTCAATCAGTGGCCTGGTGAAGTGGTACCATCGGATGCAGTCGCGTTTCTGCATGGTTTCAAGGTCTATGGACAGCTGGTGCCCTGCAGTACAGAGATGAACAAAGGAAGATTGTCGATTCATCCACCCATGTGGCTATGACCAAGCAAAATATCACATGATACATCATGACAATACACAATGTACTGAGGTGTGTGCTGTTGGGTATGGACACATATGTCTCCTACATGCACATCACCTCACATCTCAAGTCCACATGTCTACATAAGTTCCATGTAGTGCAATGGCCAATCATTGGGCTGTGTCGCAGTACCTATGTACTGCTGTCACATTACAAACACACATCACAGTGACAAGTGAGGCCTGATGTCTCCCAGACATCACAGCTCTTTGACATGCAGATACCCAGGGTCCCTGTATTGCCACATGGACACTGGCATGACATGGCGTATCATGTACACGCCACAAAACAACCGTGAGTCTCACAGGTAGCGGCCACTGTTGTCTCTGCAGGCCCTACATGGACGTCTCGTTGACACACACACAACATCAATGTTGATGCACAAACCACATGGATGTGGAGACTGTCTCCCATTGGGCACATTTGATCAGCCACATCTGAGACACAACATGTACACAGACTGTGGGTGTACATCAGAATTGTGGCTATAGGTCTCACTGTGACGTACATACCATCCCACCCAGGACTCAGGGTGTATGTGACATGTCCTAAACATATCCAACCTGCAACCATGACTCATGCCCATAACTGTGCAGTTACACAGTGGTAATGTGCACAACACACAAAGGATTCTGTCCCCATGAACACGTGCACAGCCTGGGAGTGGCTGCACAAAAGTGTCACACAACAAACCAAATGTTGCCCCCCCAAAACACACAGATAAGGCAGCCTTAAGTTCCATGGGACACAGTGCGGCACATGCTGTAGTGCGGTAGGTGTGCACCTGAGTTCCTGGCAAGCAATTGTGTGTGGAAAACGTCAAAAAGTCACACCAATATCAACCGACCCGGGTGACTTCTACAGAGACGTATTGCACAGTTCCAGACCGAGCCGTGTGTACGCTTAGCCATTGACTGCAATGAGAACCGATGCGGGTGACGATCATGCATACGCGTCGTGCAGGCATGGACCGAGCCGTGCATACGCTTAGCCATTGACTGCAATGAGAACCGATGTGGGTGACGATCATGCGTACGCGTCGTGCAGGCATGGACCGAGCTGTGCATACGCTTAGCCATTGACTGCAATGAGCACCGATGCAGGTGACTATCATGCATACGCGTCGTGCAGGCATGGACCGAGCTGTGTGTATGCTTAGCCATTGACTGCAATGAGAACCGATGCCGGTGACAAGCATGCATACGCGTCGTGCAGGCATGGACCGAGCCATGCGTACGCTTAGCCATTGACTGCAATGAGAACCAATGCGGGTGACGATCATGCCTACGCGTCATGCAGGCATGGACCGAGCCGTGCCTACGCTTAGCCATTGACTGCAATGAGAACCAATGCGGGTGACGATCATGCCTACGCGTCGTGCAGGCATGGACCGAGCCGTGCATATGCTTAGCCATTGACTGCAATGAGAACCGATGCAGGTGACTATCATGCATATGCGTCGTGCAGGCATGGACCGAGCTGTGCGTACACTTAGCCATTGACTGCAATGAGAACCGATGCGGGTGACGATCATGCACACGCGTCGTGCAGGCATGGACCAAGCCGTGCGTACGCTTAGCCATTGACCGCAATGAGAACCGATGCGGGTGACTATCATGCATACGCATCGTGCAGGCATGGACCGAGCCGTGCGTACGCTTAGCCATTGACTGCAATGAGAACCGATGCGGGTGACGAGCATGCATACGCGTCGTGCAGGCATGGACCAAGCCGTGCGTACGCTTAGCCATTAACTGCAATAAGAACCGATGCGGGTGACGATCATGCATATGCGTCGTGCAGGCATGAACCAAGCCGTGCGTACGCTTAGCCATTGATAGCAATGAGAACCGATGCGGGTGACTATCATGCATACGCGTCGTGCAGGCATGGACCAAGCCGTGCGTACACTTAGCCATTGACTGCAATGAGAACCGATGCGGTTGATGATCATGCATATGTGTCGTGCAGGCATGAACCAAGCCGTGCGTACGCTTAGCCATTGACAGCAATGAGAACCGATGCGGGTGACTATCATGCATATGCGTCGAGCAGGCATGGACTGAGACCTGCGCACGCCTTGGCCATTGAATCGTATGGAGACGGGTGCATGTGGATTTTCAAAATACGCATTGTACAGTCAGTTGACCGAGCCGTGTGCACACATTGGCTCTGAACTGTCATGGAGACGGATGCGGATTCAAAACTTGTGCGAGTTGTGCACTGGAAATTCAGTTGGATGCCTACAACAATTTTACAATTTCTAGGGTTTTATGAAGGTGAAGATTTGAATGATGCGGAAGACGAGTATGAGTCGTACAATTC
Source organism: Triturus cristatus (assembly GCF_964204655.1). Taxonomy (NCBI): domain Eukaryota; kingdom Metazoa; phylum Chordata; class Amphibia; order Caudata; family Salamandridae; genus Triturus; species Triturus cristatus. The sequence goes on from NC_140590.1 coordinate 1,030,745,770, forward strand.
CATGGATTGGCCAGATTCATAGAATGCAACCGTGTTGGACTTATCACTTCGGACACATGGCACAGATTCTGCCTCTGCAGCAAAGATATAAGGCTGGCTGGCCCCCAGGGAGCTCACTTGCCTGCACTACGTGCTACTGGCCACGTCTCTGATACCACTGCTGCTGTCTCTGCGTCCTCTGGCTACTGCTATGGCACGTACTCTGGAGAGGGCCCCAGCCTTCACTGAGGAGGAGAACCAGGCCCTGCTGGACGGGCTCCTTCCACAGTACAGCAAGCTGTATGGGAAACCAGGGGAGCAGGTGAGTGTGCAGTCCACTGACTTCCTAATTGTGCATGTTGTCTGACTAGCAGTACTAGCATTGTGTACACCAGTGGCAAGCGTACTCACTGAGTACTTTCATCCCCCAAAGTGTGTAGGTACATGTAATGAACAGGTGTTCTGCAGCAAATGTGCTTTTGTGCAAGCTTCAACTTCCCAGGCAATGTTAACATGTCAGACATGCAGGGCATTTGTCCATTTCCATGGGTGCACTACCTGTGTAACTCATTTTCCTTTGTGATGACGACATGTATATCCAACTGTGTGCAGCGCAAATATGGGGCATGTGTGTTAATGGACTTTTAACTTTGTCATCCTCACAGGAAGCAGGAGATCTGGCTGATCATCGCCCGGGCAGTTCGATCAGTGGGGGTCTACAAGCGCCGGATCCGCAAATGCCAGAAGAGGTGGCAGGACCTTCGGGGCTGGACCAGGAGGACCGCAAGGGTCCAGCTGAAGCTGTCGCCTCCTCGCAGGAGGAACGGACACTGGACCCTGACCCCCCCACATGCTCAGGATTCTGGCGGTGGTCTTCCAGGACCTGGATGGGCAGCTGAAGGCCAGACAGCAGCAAGGAGGGGGTAAGTCCATGCCTAATCTGTGTACTATGTCTGACATGCTATTTGCAGTCTTTTGTCCTGGTCACACTTCCACATTACGTAGGTCTTGTAGTCCAGGACTCATGTACATCAATCGTGTGATGCACCCTCCTCATCTGATTCACAGGTGTGGCCCCTACAGTCTGCTGCTTGTGTCACTAGGGCACTGTATCCCTGCAGTCAGCTATGCTTCAGGTTCCGGACAGCATCTGTTACCGTGACTCTGTTGTGTGTTTCATGGGTGGGTCAATTGCTTACACAATGCCTGAGACCTGACGTGATCTGTGTGTGCCAATTGCTGGCCTGACTCGCCACATGTGCCTGGGGTATTTCAAACATATCATCAAAATAACAAAAGAGTGTATCCTTAAAAGAGGCGAGATGTGTCATGAATAAGTAGTCACTACAAGGTGATAAAAGAACCCTCACTCACCAACCTGGTTGGTGACATGCTTCATCATAGGGTCCCCACCAGAGATACCGAATGTATCTCTGGTGTGCTACAACACTTTAATATAGCGGAGCGTATTGGTTGAGAATCGTGAATCAAGTGTGACAAGTGAAAGGATAGTGATATATTTTCTAAAAAGGGGGAGGGGGCCTTTATCCACCCAATAGTTTTAATTAGCGGAAGTAAAGGCTCCTATTTAAAAACAAGTGAAATGGATGTCCCTAACTGGAATTAGTTTGACCAGTTACATCCAAAAAAATAGCAAGTGGTCAACATGTTTCAGCTTCTATTGTTTGGTTTGGAGAAGCTTTCGTCAGGACCATGGAAAGGCCACGGCGGTATAAGCACGCTAAGGCTTATCCTAACCTGTGGCGTTTATTATGTACCATCACTCACGGTTGTGCAGAAACCTTCAAGAATTTCTCGAAAGTTCACGGAGTCTGAAAGAACAACAAAAAAGTACTTGTAATTTCAACAAAACTAGGGCTATAATTGTTTTTCAGTCTTATTAAGAGTGAAACAACCCAATTCTGACATGTCTCAATGCCACTAAACATAATATAGGGCAACTGATTATTAACAAATAAATCTCCTATTTAATTCTAAAACATAATAAAGTACTCATATTATGTTCATTATCATCTAAGGCGATGTTAGCCCACAAAATACCAGCAATTATCATGATGGTAGAATTTGAAATAATTCTGAAAAAACATGACTCTAAAAGGCAGCGATGTTATACGCTGGCTTAAGAAAATGGCAGACTAAAACAAGGTTTTACATTAATGGAGAAACACAGGGCTTACATTACGGTTCCGTAGACTCCGCTCCTTAGGTACTGCTGGGTAGCGGGAGCCTCATCAAAATCTAAAGCAATAGGTAGCAAGAGAAATGGTATTAGCGTCTCTGTCTCTACGAATACACTAAAAAAGCTACCAGTAACTTCCAAAGTAAAAGAAACTTACTTAGCAGAGGGTCGACCGCCGGCCATTCCACAAGGAGGTCCCAGCAGACCTGGAGATAAAAGAATCTCCCAAGCCGGAGAATAAATACCATCCAGGCATTACCGAGCGGCGCCAAAAATCAGTGAACTACTTCTGGGTTTGCGCGGGTCACGTGGCATCTCAAGGTTTTCTACGCCCACGTGAACACCGTTTCAGGAAGAGTAAATTACTGTGAGAAGGCTAGAACGCTAACCACAGATAGCGTTCTGTTGTGAAAAAACTTTATTTAGAATGAACAAAACACGGAACCGCCGGTAGCACAGAGTGCCTAGACTATCTTATGCAGAAACCGGGCAGAGATCAGCAGGGGCAGAGATCATAATCCTCTCATAACAAAAGGTGTTTCAAATCTAACGATCTTATAATGATTTTATATATTCTATATGTGTATGCACGGTCAGACAAAAGCAAGTATGAACCGACCGTGTGTAAGTGTCACTATTAACAATGAATGTTGAGGTTTAATAGAGACACTAGAGAGAGGGGATTAATTGATGTTGTATGATCCCAAAGCCTAACAAGAAAGACACCCTATTGCCCATAAATAAGTATCACTCAATCTCCTAGTGTAATAAGATTACCAGAGACTAGTAAATACTCGCGGGGTCAGTGTCTCATCACCAAACCCCACGGAATATTGTCATTGAGACCCTGAACATTCGTGGATAATCGATAAATCCAACGTTTCTACTTTTCAAACAGTAAGTGCGTAAAAGGTTTGTGTGAATTAATCTGTTCAATGACAGTCCATTGCATATCATTGGGTGTGTGATTAAATTTCAAAAAGTGGTCAGTCAGTTTTGTTGTGTTTTTTTTGCAGCGGACATTACTCCGATGTTCGCAAATTCGTTGTTTAATTTTGCGAGAGGTCATGCCCACATATCTTAGAGCACACGGGCATGTTATCAAATACACCACATTTGTTGTGTTGCAATTTGTGTGTGATCTCTGAATCCATGTTTTACCAGTCTCTAAGGCCAAGGTTTTTGTAGGTGTAGTTAAATGGCACACACTACACGACTCACATGGGAAGTGCCCAGTAACACGGGGCAGGCCCCAGGGAGTCAGAACTGAGGGATCCTCAACAACATTGGTCTTCCTTGGTCTGGTATGTACAAGGGCATCCCTGATACTTCTAGCTCTCCTAAAAGAGAAAAGGGGTTTCTCTCATTTCAAGTTATTGCTCGTAAGGATGCCAGTGTTTCTTGATCGAATTCGACACTGCGTTAGATGCTATACTGTATGTAGTGACACAAGTCAGAGGGACATTTCCAATTGGTTTTTCTGATTCCTCTAATAGAGCCTCTCTTGGTTGATTTCTGGCTCTTTTGCAGCTCCTTTTCAAGGTTTTCTCCGGATAGCCTATGTTCCTCAGTTTTTCGGTCAAATCTTTTGATTGTATATGAAAATCTTCAACCTTACTACAATTGCGTCGTATCCGCAAAAATTGTCCGTAAGGGAGATTTTCTCTTAAAGGTCTTGGATGTACGCTTGAAAAAGTTAACAGATTGTTCTTGGCTGTTGGTTTGTAATATGTTCTTGTGAGTAAGCAACCCTCTGTCTTCGTTATCACAACGTCAAGAAATATCATTTCATGTTTGTTGAAGGTATGAGTAAAAGTCAAATTCGGATCACAAGTATTGATCCACTGGAAGAAATCCAAAAGAGCATGTTCAGAACCCATCCAAATGACAAAAACGTCATCTATGTATCTTTTCCAAAAAATTATATTGGATAGAAATGGATTGGCTGGTCCCAAAATGTTTTTACATTCAAAATCATGAACGTACAGCCCTGCCACACTAGGGGCAAAGGTACTTCCCATCGATGTACCCGTGGACTGTATATTGACCTAGGGGGACTAAGAGTGGTTCCTTAGTTTTTTCACCCTCTCTCTCCTGTTGTTTTGAAGTATTTCAAACACACCCATGCAGCAGGGGACTCCAAATTATGGGCCTCAGGAGTATGTATATCAAGTGTGTCACACTTGCTTAGCCACCTAACTACTGTCCAGGGCTCAACACTGTGTCACGTAGACCTGGGCAGTCATGCCTACTCAAGGGTATTTAGAAATACTCTGGGCCCGATTCACAGAACTAACTTAAGACAAAATCCTAAACTTACTACCATTTTGGTATTCACCGAAGGCACTTACTCATGTTGGTATTCACAGAAGGCACTTACTCATTTCGGTATTCACAGAAGTTAGGAGTCCTAACTTTAGGACTCCTAAAAATGCCTTCTGTGAATACCGAAAGTCTTAAAATTAGGATGATTCTCAGTTTTAGAGTAGTAAAGTTAGGACTCCTAACTTTACTACTCCTAAACTGAGAAAGCTCCTAACTTTACGACTTTAGGTGTTCACAGAAGGCATTTAGGAGTCCTAAAATTAGGACTCCTAACTTTACTACTCCTAAACTGAGAAAAGTCCTAATTTTAAGACTTTCGGTATTCACAGAAGGCATTTAGGAGTCCTAACTGTACTACTCCTAAACTGAGAAAAATCCTAATTTTAAAACTTCCGGTATTCACAGAAGGCATTTAGGAGTCCTAAAGTTAGGAGTCCTAACTTCTGTGAATACCGAAATGAGTAAGTGGCTTCTGTGAATACCAAAATGAGTAAGTGCCTTCTGTGAATACCAAAATGGTAGTAAGTTTAGGATTTTGTCTTAAGTCAGTTCTGTGAATCGGGCCCTCTGTAATCCCACTCCTGTGTATCAATTTACATGTTGTGCTTTGTGATGTGTGCCTTCAGGTGTCTGCCTCTGTGTCATTGTGGTGTGGCTTCCTTTTCAGGACAACTGGGGTGTTCATGAGTTTGAGGGTCAGCAGGACATCTGAGATGTGAGTATAAGAGACAAGACCTGTGTGACATAGAGGTGTGTGATCACTTGACAGTGCACAATGGTGTATGCATCTGTGAACTTCAGGCAGCTGTGTTTCATGCACAGCAGACTGTGATGTGCTCATGTACAGGGAGTTTTGTTCGCAGAGACTCATATGTCTGTTTTGTATGATGTGGGGTCATCTGGGTCCGGGATATGTTGTTTGCAGGGGATGGACAAGTGCGCTTGTCAGCTGCAGAGTTTGCTTTACCCATGACCTATGATTGTGACACAGTGCATACTGTTGTTGTCTGGATGCCCTGCCCCTGTGACAGGAGACAGTGATGACTGACTTTCCAGGCATGCCAGTGCCATGGCATTTAACTTGCAATGAGTGATCCTGCATTTTGCTCAGATGTGCTCTATACACCCCATTGTGGCATTGACTTTCAGGACATGAGAACATCATAGTGTGTGTTGCTGGTATGCATCACAAGCATGTGAAATGAGACTCTGGCCATCCCTTCATCCTGACACCTGTACTGAGTCAGTGGCAAGAGATGTGATGTGTGTATAGTGACATACTCCTACATGTTCCCTTGTATGTACAACAAATGTGTAGTTGGTGCATGTCTGCACATTGGGGTATTAGCATCCAACATGCAACAGACATATGGGTGCAAGTCGAGGAGGGATATGAGTGCCATGGTTGATGGTGAGACTGACAATTGGCTTATTCTAAACAGTATGAGCACTTTGAGCAGTGTTCAGCTGATGATGCCAGGGCTTGCCCTGTGATGTGCTGTACTCACTGTGGTGTGTGTGGTCAGTGCAGGCGACTGATATTGTTCTTTTTTTCATAATTCTATCCAGATACATCCACGGCCACAGGAGGGGACAGCTCCACGGACCAGGAGGAGCCACAGAGCCTGACTGGGACAGAAGGCAAGGAATTGGTGGGACCCAGTGGCACGGAGGGCGAGTGGAGCCACACCGAGGAGTCCTCAGCACCATCTACCCCAGCTGAGGGCCATAGCAGCTCGGTGGATGACTCTCTTGTGGAGGTGGGTGTCAGCAGTCACCAAACCCCAGCTAGTGAGGCTGTCCCCGCCACCGCCACCACCATCACCACCCTCCCATCGTCTCCCATTCCGTAGGTCCGTGGAGGCGCCTGTGTTTGGGAGCATGTCTCCTTTGTGCCAGGCACTGCACCCCCAGCCCCTGTGTCCCCTGCTGCCCTGAGTGTGGAGTCTGTGGACTTGCTTCGACAGATCCATGTAGGGCAGACATCAATGCTGAGTGTCCTCCATGCACACACCAGTCTGTTGACACAACTGGTGTTGTTCATGGAGGGCATTTCGCCGGGCATGTTTGCCCTACAGAGGATCAATCAGTCCATGGCCTCCTCCCTGATGGCAGCAGTGTCCCTCCTCCAACAGTCCCTCACCCCTTCTACCCCTGCCCCATCCACGATTCCTAGCACCCTACCTGTCCCAAGCACACACACACCAGCACATTCACCCAAACCCACAGACACGAGCAGCACACAAACACCCAAACCAAGGTCTAGACGTGCACACAAGCAACCTCTGGGGACTGATACCACACTCACAGGGGATGTTTTGCGAACACACACACAGGCATCCACAATCACTCCGCAGTCCTCCGATATCTCTCCCTCCAAGACCCCTTCCCTTGCCTCACCTGCAACCACATCTCCCCAGAAGCTCTTCCTCTGTGACCTTCGCCTCTTCCCCACCGATCCAGCAGATCCAGCATACAAGGGGAAGAGGAAGTCCCCACGCACAGAGGGGAGTGCCCCTCACACCTGGACACCCTCCCCCAGGTGCAGTCAGACTGAGGCCCCCACCCGCAAGTACCACCATAGCCAGAAGAGCAAGACCCCACCTCCTCCCCGCAGCTCCATTACACAGTCTCCGTCCTCCATCCCCCAGGCAACCACTCCAGAGGTTCCCCCACCACAACCTGCCCCAGGTTCCCCCACCCACAGATACACCATCCCCAAAATGCTCCGGCCCTCACCCCCTACCACTTGCTCTCCCAACCCCACCCCCCTGGTCAGAGTGTTTGTGCCACTGATGTGGGGACCATGGCCCACCCTCTGTCCTGCCGACCTCACCTGAACCCCATTCCGCTCCCATGGAGTTGGGCACTGCAGTGGAGTCCACGACCACCCCGCCTGACTTGGGCACTGCAGTGGGGACTCAGTCCACTCCATCTGACCTGCCCACTGCAGTTGTGCCGGCACCCATCCCATCTGACTTGAGCCCCACAGTTGTGATTGCACCCACTATGTCAGAGACCTCCGCTGCAGTTGCCAGTGACTCTCCTGCATCCACCACCCCTTCACTGCCTCCTTCTGCTGAGCCCTGATCCTGTCCCTGCGGGGGCCTGGCCTGCCCCCATGTATGCCCCTCCGAGTGGATGTCCCTTGTCCTTACCAGTGCAGGCAAGCAACGTGTGACAGTTGTCACTCAAATCACATTGTTGACATTTGGATATGGACTGGCCAGTGGCCTTTGTTTTTACATGACTTTGAATTTGCATTTAAATTTGGCTGAATAAAGCATTTGTATTTATCCTTGTGTATTTGATTTAGCTGTACATTATGTTGATGATGTTTACCATGACCTTGCAGTTATAAAGCTGGATTTCCAATGTTGAATACTGAGGTGTTGAAGTGAGGTACTCCATGTGGTCCATGAGATATGTATCCTATTCTGGTCGGTATCCATGTCATCCTTTGCAGCTAACTGGGTGTGTCATGATTAACAATTTGAGAACATCTCTGTAAACATTTCATTTGCTTGCACACATGCACATATGATGTGCTTCCCATTGTCCAATTTGTCTATTTCCCTGACTGTGGGCACATCTCCACTGGACCTACAGGTGTGGGCATCATTGGTGTAGGAGCAACTGGGTCCTCTGTGCAACTTGCTGGACATATGTATTGGGTATGTGCAGATGACTTAAGGGACACTCCCGTACCCAGGCTGTTGTGACCAGAGCCTTCATTGTGTGGTAACTGATGGCTGACTGACCAAGTGTTCTGCTGACATGACTGAGACCTGCTGGGACTATGTTTGGCACAGCCGAGCTTCCACAGGAGTTGAGTCCCCTCAAGTAAGTGTGTTGTTCCACAACATTGCCTGGGCCCATGGTGTGTGTTGTGTGAGCATGTGTGTGTGTGTGTCCACATCCCTTTTCATACACAGGCAGTGTTCCCTTGATATGTTCCTGTTGTTGATCCTTGCTGAGTTGTACTGTATTCATCCCACATCTTTGTCCTGGGCTACCAGATGTGTGGGTGCATGACACACTACTGTTAATTGGTGTTTCATCATTGGGATTTGTCAGTTCTGAGTGGTGGTGATATATAGGGGTGGGCGGAATTACCAGAAGTGCCTTTCGCCAAATATCGCGAAACGGCACAAAATCTCAGCGATCTCGCGATATTTTGCGTGATCGCGGAGATTAGTGCTTCCGGTTGGGTGCCCTCGAGTCAGCTGTCCGTCATAGTGGGGGAAAGGGCGGGAAGACGTTGCCCACCGCTGGTGTGTGTGGCGGGGCTTCCATGCAGTTCACATGCCGCTTGTTTAAAGGGCCATAGACCGATCAGAGCAGCAGACAAGGAGACAGAACCTCCTGGTGTCAGGAACTACACGGGGATTGCGCTCGAAAAAGTTGTGGATGCACAGAGCTCCATCGAGGATCACAGCTAATTTTTAACGGGAGATAACTGGACTCGGAGTACTTTCTACTGGCTAATCAGTAAGTGCTACCTCGTTGGGTAAATGTATAGTGCTTTTCCTACACTACAACTGCGTAAAGGGCCAGAAGAGTTGTCTACAGTGACCATGTGTGTCTTTAACGTTGCCACGTCGCTGACGGGCCCCGGGGTTCCGTGAGTCAGCTGTCCATCATAGTGGGGGAAAGGGCGGGAAGACGATGCCCACCGCTGGTGTGTGTGGCGGGGCTTCCATGCAGTTCACATGCCGCTTGTTTATAAAGGGCCAGAGACCGATCAGAGCAGCAGATGTGGAGACAGAACCTCCTGGCGTCAGGAGTTACACGGGGGTTGAGCTCGAGAAAGTCGTGGATGCACAGAGCTCCATCGAGGATCACAGCTAATTTTTGAACGTAGATGTGGGGAGAAAAGCACACCTGCCCAGCCTCGACCTAGCTACTCCCGAATGTTTTGTGCTGATTAATGCGTTACTGATTTTGAGCTCCAACTCGGGCATCTGCTTTATTTTGATCTGTAAGTGCTTCCTGTTGAGGTTTAATTTTTGTGACAGGAGCATCGTGCCAGAATGAATCCTGTCCTGCATATGTCCGTTCCGGTCGCGGATCGCGGAAGTTTCGACATTTTCGCGTTCCGCGCGGAACGCGAAAATGACGAAATGTCGCAATTTCTGCAATCGGAACGGAAATCTCGCCCACCCCTAGTGATGTGGTCAGACGCAGATGGGACACAGTCAGGGGTCCCCAAGGCACTTCTTTGTTTGCAATATCATGTAGTTGTCCCTAGGTGGTACCTTTCAGTGATTGAGATGTGTATGTGTGTGTGACTGCTCCCACTCATCAGGTTCAGGGCTGCAATGTTGGCAGGTGTCAGCATGTGTGCCTTGTGGTTCTCCTTGGCTTCTTCGTTGTCCTGGGACTGTGGCAATGATTCCGATGGTTAAGGGAGCTTTGACATCATAGCCATGTACCACATACTGTGCAGTATGTCTGTCATTCACCAGGGTTGTAGACTGTCCTTGTGTGATGAGTCTGTGCACCTTAGTTCCTCCCAACATTACTGTGTTTGTCATGGGTGCATGTGCAATGTCACCTGTCCATGTGGGCTTCACAGATGCACATTGGTGCAGTTCAGGGTGTGTGGTGTTGAGGGTGGACAAATGTGAATGTTTGCATGGATGGGCCCCTAGCTCCCGTTTGTCCATGGATGACGGGCCATGCTGAGTGATTTGTGTTTGTGTAGGTGTGATGTACGTTTGTAGCACAGGACACATGTCTGGGTTTCACAGTTTGTACGACATCTACCTTTGCCATCACAGTGGACGTATCATGATGCTTGTGTCACCCCAATGTCTGGTCCCTGAGGGTATTGCTGTTGTGTGTCAGTCTCTTGCTGTGTTAGTTGCTGTTCATTCCAGCTTGTGTCACATATGTCTGTTGTGCGCCCTCTCATCTCACAATGCCTGATTGCTCACTAAGGGGGACCCAAGGATGGGTTACTTTTGTATGGCACTGTGTCCACATCTGTCTCACTGTGGTTCAGCCCCCTCATGTGTTGTGTAGTTGCCTGGGGATACTGAGACACACACACACATATGTTGTGTCAGATGTGCAGTGTGAGGTTGCCTGTTTGTGTTTGTGCATCTGCACCAGTACATTGGTATTGCTGTTGTGGGCCATTGTCTGGATGTTGTTTTTGTGATTTTCCCTGCTGTCCCTGTGAGTCATATCACATCATTCTGTACATTCATCCTGGTTGTTAGGTCCCATTGCTGACATGGAATGGGAGTTTGTGATCTGACACCTACAGTCTACACATGATGTTTTGATTTGTGTGTCTATTTTCGAGATGTGTGTATGCTTTGTGATGGTCACTTCTGCTTTTGTGTCATTGTACACTGTATGCAATGTCAGCCCCCATGGGTGGTGCTTGTCTGCACATGACTGGGCATATGTTAGGTTTTCACAGCACTGTTAGCCTCACCACATCTCTGTGGGTATGGGACACAACCACTACTTTGCCCCAAAAGTGTTTCATGTGTTGGGACCAGGAATCATATATGCTGTTTGGCATTTGCAGCTTTGACCATGATGACACTTACCTTTTGGCCACTGTTATGAGGGGGGTTTTAGACCCCATCACCACAATGCTCAACATTTGCTGCAGTTTGGAACCCCACACTTAACCTTTGTTCTACACAGTGAAGGGGTGTTAGTGCACATTGACACAGTGCTATTGTGATGCTTGCCTTGTGTAGGCCACACTCAGTTTTTGTTCACACATGTGATGGTAGTTACACTGTATGTTCAAAGTCATATTCACTGTTGTGGGCATTTGTCACAGACTACACGCTGTTGTCATGATGTTAGGGGGGATGTATTTTGCAGACATACCTAATGTTGGTGTATGATGGATGTGTGGTGCATCACCCATTCTATGGGTGGGGGTGGCAGGAGTGATGGGCAACATAAGCCCTATGAGTGAGGGTGGCAGTAGTGATGGGCAACAGGTCCCCTATGAGTGGGGGTGGCAGGAGTGATGGGCAACAGGTCCCTTATGGGTGAGGGTGGCAGGAGTGATTGGCAACATAAGCCCTATGAGTGGGGGTGGCAGGAGTGATGGGCAACATAAGCCCTATGAGTGGGGGTGGCAGGAGTGATGGGCAACAGGTCAGCTAAGAGTGGGGGTGGCAGGAGTGATGGGAAACAGGTCCCCTATGTGTGGGGGTGGCAGTAGTGATGGGCAACATAAGCCCTATGAGTGGGGGTGGCAGTAGTGATGGGCAACATAAGCCCAATGAGTGGGGGTGGCAGTAGTGATGGGCAACATAAGCCCTATGAGTGGAGGTGGCAGTAGTGATGGGCAACAGGTCCCCTATGGGTGGGGGTGGCAGGAGTGATGGGCAACATAAGCCCTATGGGTGGGGGTGGCAGGAGTGATGGGCAACAGGTCCCCTATGAGTGGGGGTGGTAGTGGTGATGGCCATGCAACCCCTATGGTGGCCTGTTGCTAGTGGCCAGGATATGGATCCCCTGGGTGTGTGTGACATTTTGTGGGTACATGTCGTTTGTTGGTGTGGTGGGTGTCTGACTTACCGTCTGCGCCGTCCGCGTCTGTTCCTGATCCGGTCATAGATGTACAGTACTGGTATGACCTGCGCAATGGCATTCATGATGTGTTTGTCTCGTACATGCTGCTTGTTGCTCCATCTCGTACCCATTGCTAGCTGGTCCGTCTCGTAGCTGTGGATTGTGTTCTGGCACGAATCGTACCTGATATGCTTCTTTTCCGGATGCTGTGACTTGCTGTATGTGGCGACCTGTCCGGTGCGTATGATTTGCGCATCGTGCTTGTCCAGCCGGAACTGCTGTGGGAACTGCTTCCGGGCGACTCGGTTCGGGAACGGAGGTACGGCTCGTACGGAAAATGAAGCTTGAATTGCAGCCTACGTGTCGGTCGGATTTGTGTCAGTTATGCGCATCGTACTTCATTGTCCGGACGGACCGGCTCCGGGTACGAGTCAGTCGCAAGGTAAGGCTACGAACAGCTCTCGGAGAGCTGTCTGACCCGGATCGGAATCGACCCCAAAGTATTCAGTGAAACAAATAATGTGCATAGTACTTCCAACATTAAAAAAAGATACATTATTATCAAGGAATCTATTAAATATTATTAGAGATAAATAAAAAATCCCATAATTAAAATACCTTCACACCCTATTCCCCTACAAAACCAAAAACCCGCTACTATAATACACAATATTGACAATAATATGAACATTGAAATACATTTTTTTTTAATACAAAAATTACAAAATAAAGCAATTGACATAATTACTCACAAATTAACTACTTAACAATTAAAATTCAATAGCTTTACAATTAAATCATTTGTACTTTAATTAACATTCTACCCCATTCACCTACAAAACCAACAACATGCTGCTGAAGTATAATTACCGACAAAATGTAAAACTGTAAATATAAAGTAACATTTATTTGAAAAATAAACAATACAGCAATAAGAAAAACTATTTACATGATTCCTAATTGTTTAAGTAATAATCCATTAAAATTAATTAGCATTAATAAAAAAATGATCCGTAATTTAAAAAACGTCCTATCATCTTCACCAGCAAAAACAAACAACATGCTCCTACTACAATTAAAATAATTAATCAAAATGTAAATATTTAAATATACATTAAAAATAAGACATTACACTGAAATACATAAAATAACTATTAAACAATTTAACAATTGAAATAATTATTAATTCATTAAATGTTTAACTATCAATACAAAATTAATAACAATAAAAGTTAGTTCATTATAATTTACATTATTTCTCAGCCTATTCTCCTGCAAACTCAACAAAACAACTATATTTAAGTAAACAATGTTAAATAAAGCAATATTATTTAACACAGATTTGTATGACGGAAAAAATTATATTTTTGGCAATGATATTCTGTGACACAATAGTTCTTAGTAACTATGGGCCTCATTATGATGTTGTGCGGAAAGGCATCCGACAGCTCGTCGGAGGCTTTCTGCCCAACATCAGAGGTTTCCTTCCGACCACCATATTACGATTCTGGCGATCGTAGTAAAACCCTCAGGGGAATACAACTACACTTCAGACAGGCTCACGGAGCCTGTCAGGGTGGCAGTCAGAAATGGCAGAGAAGCCAACCTCGGCTCAGCCATCGTGATTACAATTTTGCTTTCTGCCTGCCGTTTCATGGCGGTACACCCACCATGTACGGGCAGGCAGAAAGTGACTTTAGGGGCCCCTAGCAGGGCGCCTTGGCCCTCCACTATGTGGCCGCCCCTAAACATCCCTCTACCATGTGGCAGGCACCGAATGTTGCTTGTAACATGGTGCAGGGTTTTTTAAAGTCTGCATTTTTCCATTGCGATTTGTGCTGCGAGCGACAGCACAAACCACAATGGATAAAATACAGGCTATGACCGCCATCACGGCGGTCAAATCGTAATCTGGGAAGTGGGACTTCCGACTCCTTTTCAGTTGTCCGACTTTCGCTACGATGCCGGTTGGATGCATGTCCAACCAGCATCGTAATCGGCCCCATATATTTTTGACACAATATCTATGTATCACAAAGTTAAAAACTCAATATGCTGTCCAAATACCTAATAGTAATCCCCCTTTTACACATTAACGTGTTGGTACAGCCATCAGCAGAGGGGTCCCCCTTTACAAAGAAGACAGTATACTCATGCAAGCTAATTACTTTTTTTTCCCTTTTATGCTTATTGCTGCTGCAGTCTTTGTTATTGACAAAAATTCCAATTACCTACCCAACTGGCTTCTGCACTAAACTTTGCTCACACTTGCTTTATAACAATACCAACAACCCTATTATTTATCTAATCTGTAGTGCAATCATTTGTACAGTCAATTCCACAAAAAACACATTATTCAGAGCCATCTCTTGAAGACTCCACTTCAATAGGGCACTGTAAGTTAAATCTGAACTGAAAAATGATCACATCACTATAAGGTCTATCAGTATGGTCCTTGAATGTAAACGGCCTCTCTGGGTATTTTAAATGGAAAAGGATGCTACTTGGCCACCGAACAACTAAACGTTGGCCCTGATTACAATATCGGTCGGTCGGACCGATGACCACTATCGTGGCAGTAAGGAGACTGCCCGACAAGCAGTCGGCGGTCTGATGGTCACATTATGATGCGACTGCCCGGCTGGTGGTGGCAAAGTGCTCCTTAACACAGTGGATTGTGCTGGGCCCAGGAAAAAGGCTTCAGCACAAACTGTTGTGTAAAGGAGCACTACCTGCACCTCCATGCACTGTGCGCCATGCACCGTGTGGTGCATGGCACACAGTGCATGGATGTGCATGGGGGCACTACATGTGTCCACTGGGCCAGTTTACAGTGGTCCACGATGGAAGGGGTCCCTGTTTGGGGCCTGAAATTCCTTTTCAGACAGCCTTTTCATGGCAGTCTTTCTGACATGAAAAGGCTGTCGGAAAGGGATATCGTAATTCCAACAGTGTGGCCTGCCTTGTCTCCGCCTCCATTCGGGAATGCGATTCCGACCGCTGCCCTGACGGGATCACTAATCCTGTCAGAGGCGGCGGACATCCGCCCGACCGTTTAGAGTCCGACCACCTGGACTGTAATCAGATGGTCGGCTTGAAGGGCTGTCGGCGGTTGGATTGCCACCAAGGGACTGTCGCTGTGCAGTCTGAATGCCATCATAATCAGGTCCTTGGTTTTTTTGCAAGCGATGCACCTCTCTCATACTGAATCAGAGAAGCTAACAAGAGAATCTGTGAAGTTTTCAAATCCACGTAGGGTCAGAAATTCAAACTGGCTGCAGCATCGGAGGACATTTCCCACTAAAATAAGGGCAGGGCAGCCATACTCTTTCAAATGTACTGGTGTAATGTATCTACAATGCATGGTTTGATAAGAAGGAAAGATCTGTTTTTGTGAAAATAATACAGAATTAAACATTGATTATTGGTTTGTTAAGTAGCACTAATGGACCTAACAAAGGCTTCTTTCCATCTCTGAATTGGCTGTTCATGGAGTTCAGCACTCACTACAATAATTCTCGTGAGTGGGTGGAATTTTGTCCCAGATCTGATCCTGGAAAGCTTAGGCATTATAGAACTAGCCAAGCCTGGCAAGAGGGGACTGTTGTATGTTCAGACCAGCCATTTCTAAAGCTCTGATGACTGATGAATGAGACAGACGGAGACTAAACACTTATATCTCATGGTCACAGAACTCAGAATAGAGTATTTCTTAATCAGCGATCACAAGCTACCAATGATACACTCTTTCGAAATAAGGAAGGGGTATATCTGATCATACCTTAGTAAAGTTAGTCCTCACCCTCACACAGGTGGCCCACAAGTATGAAAGATGGAGAATAAATACCCCCGAATTATAGCATGCCTACAATGACACATCTCCTTCGTCAATATCTATATAGACTTGAGTGAACAATCCATATCCTTCCCTCGGCTCTTCAGGATTGTGACTAGGACATTTGTTATGAGATCAATAATGAGGGACTGAAAACCCAAAAGGTATTTCATTGCGTCAAGTGACATTGATTACATAGAATGAAGGAGAGAACTGGACCAGGCCCATGCTTTATCTAGAAAGTCTGCTAGTAATGCCAATCACCGGCAGTCTACACTCTGTAATGGTTTAAGATCAGACAGCTTCCAAATCTGTAAGGGTTACCCTCACCTCCTCTCTTCCTACAGGCATTAGAGCCCTTTGGGGGCAGCCAACAAATGCTCGCTGGAAGTGGTTGGCAAGACAGATAAATCCAAACTTCTCCATTATGCAGAGGCTAATTTCTTTAACTCTGTCCAAACCTAGGGCCTCTATGCCAGGTCTACATCAACTTGTTTTGGCATTTTCAAGAGTTTTAGAGTACAAGATAAATTGAACTTAAAGTGAATTATTTTCCCTGACAAACTCTACGACACCACATTCATTAGGAAGCCATAGTTTTCAGTAAAATGAATTACCTCAGTATTTTGTTCATTCTCAGATCCTCTGGTATAATTCATAACAATGTCTCAGTATTATTGTAAAAAACAACATAAGACTTCAATAAATGGCAAAAGGCACAACTGCTGCATTGTTGGTGAGTTCAAAACAATGAAAATGGTAGTAGCCCACAAGTTCAATTATGTTTTTAGTATGTTACCTTTTAATATACCTCAGAAAGTACTGGATAAAACTGAAAAAGTAATGTAGTCCTTTACTCAGGACAATAAAACTAAGAGACTAAAATGTCGAAGAATCATGCTGCTACAGAATCTAGAGGTTTAGGCCCTATGTATTGTCATTGTGCAAAACAACAATTTTCCTTCATAGGTTCCGATTATAATGTCGGTTGGAGTTGCCTCCAACAGACATCATCGCAGAATCGGGACCGACCGACCTCCGGCTGGCGGTCACAACCGCCTAATTATGATGCAACCACACATGGTGCAGCCGCATACTCACATTTCCCTATGGGAGCTTGTGCTATGGCCATAAACCGGCCGTAGCACAAGCTCTCATAGGGAAATGGGATATTGTGTTCATCCCTGCACCGCATGGGAGGCACCTCAGGGTGCCTGTCACATGGTGCAGGGATCAACAGGGGGCATGTTGGATGCCCCCTCTGACCCGAACTGGAGGTGGCAAGGAGAAGGGGGCTCTGCTAGGGGCCACCAAACTCGCTTTCTGACAGGATTTCCATGTCAGAAAGCCCGGCATGGAAAGCCTGTCGGAGACCGAGCATCGTAAGCTCAACGGCAGAAACGCCATACATTGGGATTCCGTGACGGTCTACGATTGGCTGACAGGCTCCTTCAGCCCATCGGAATTCAGCCGGAATGACCGGCTGATTTCAATTCCCATCGCCTAGATTGTAATTAGGCGGTCGGAATTGAAACCGACGATCTCGGTCAGAGAGCCTCCAACCACAGGTCGGAGGCTTTCCGACTGAGATCATAGTGGGCCCACTAGTGTAGGCACAAATTTCAAATTTCACAATTCCTTGCATAACTCAATAAAACGAAGATGCAAAAGTAATGTTTGTACTATATTACATATAACAAAGTCCTTAAGTTGACATGAGTGGGCCTAGTCAAGTTCCAAATGCACTTCCATACGAGTGTGATGTGCAAAGGAAAACATTGTTATGTTTTCTTTTTTTCTGCCTGCCCTCTGACATCATCAAGTGTGGCCTTCGATATTTCATTAATTGTACAAAGTTCAGTTAGCTTCATGGTCCTGGTTGCGAAGTATCAATTAAATGTTTCTAGTTATGCATTCATGATGTTCTCCAAGGAAGGAAGGATTGACTATATATAATTGAAGACCATTTTGAGATGTTGTTTATATTCAGAATGTGCTTTTGTTTTCTGTTGTAGTACGTAATGCATCCCTATTCATTAATAGTCATGGAAAGGTTATGTTTATGTGATGTGTTTTCTGCTTTATTATTGATAGCTCAAACTATCTTTGCCATCATGCCACACAGGCTGTACAATTTCTTTGTCGAAACGAGTATAAATTCTCTTGATTTGGGAGAAGAGCCAGGAGATTCCCTTGCTTTCTTTGGAGGTAGACTTCTCATTACTCTGTTTATCTGCTATACTTATATATTATTAGGTTCTTCTCTTCTGCTTTATTTGAGCAGTCCTTTTTACAAATCCTCTATAACTCTCTATTTGCTTCGAACTAGATCATATTCTGTATTGGCATATTGATAGATTACGGCATCAACTTGGAATGATATTTCCGTATATTTACTTGAATATTTTAATTAAATTTATTAAACTATCAAATGGGGAATGGATCACTTGACCTGAACAACCAGGGTTTTGTGATATTCGTGCAGTTTACCAATAAAAAACCCTCATTCACGTTCTCAAGCTGGAAAGCGGTATATCTTGATTCTCTGCTCTTTTAATGGTAACGTGACAGCATCATCATAGGGTTGTCTTTATGCTTCCTCCACCCGGAGGTTTAACCACTGGTTATTGCAGTAGTGATCGGAAAATAAGTGATTATGGAGTGAAGTGCAGTGGGGTGTTGTTAAAATCTCGTACAGCCAGAACAAACTTTATTAATCAGACTGGATTCGAGATAGATTAAAAAGTCTTGTTGTGCACAGAAAGATTAATTATGGTCTTAGTGCACTTGTGGGTGTCCATAAAATGGTTGACATGTTTCAGACCTTTAGGTGCCCCAAAGGGTCAAGTGGGCTTTCTTCAGGGTGGAGGAAGCATAAAGACAACCCTATGAAGGACATCTAACATGGGTTTCATTTGGAATTCCATAGAGTATATTATCAAGCCCATTATCGCCGTTTTAGCGGCAGTTTTCTGCCGCTAATGCGGCGATAATTTTATCGCCTGTCTTGATAATATGCCCCCAAGTTTGATACAATTCATAACAGTTTTTCATGTGTGCTGACAACTAATAGGATAATTCTGTATGCTGATTTTATCCTTTCATCATACACGTCAATATCGAAGGTGAGATTCTTTGACAAGGACAGGGAGTCAAGAAATATATTTCCTCCTGTCTTCTTTTTCCTTTTTTTGTCCTTCTTCTTCTGTAATTCTCAATTGCTTGATCTTTCCATTGCCTGAACGATTACTTTATATCACAACTGTTGTTATAATGCTGCTTGTATTGCATGTTATGCCTGCTGCAATATTCTAAACACATGTGTAGTTAAAATGCTGCAGGATAGTTTTGACTTTTTTTCCAAGAAAACAACAAATCTCACCTTGCACATACACTGACCATCTTGCAATATAAACTCCATCACAACACTAAACCAGAACTGAGTGACTAATTCACACCACATGGTAGAGCACAAGGTTACCCATGTCTACTGTAACTTTCTGTCACCCAGGAACATAGGGGAGGCTAGTCATTAGGTTACAAGTGTCTTGTGCTCGGAATAAAGTCTCCCTTGACAGACTCAAACTCAGTGGTCCAGCATAGAATGTCTCATGTATGCAGAACATCTCATTTGCTTTATAGTCAGTTATAGTGCATCAGAATTGAAGAACATACTTTTCAAGACTTTGGCATTCAGCAGCACCATCGAATAGGGATGGAAACGTAGCCCATTTGTGAAACTAAATATACTATTTGCCAACAAGTTCACTTCCCAGGCCTGCCCCAAACAGTCATACAGTCAAACACAATGCAGCCAGTTAATGGTGGCTTTGTGCCTGCTGCTATAGGAGTTCAGTTGGAGAGTCGGGCAACAAACCCCCAAAGGGATAAACTGGTGGCTTCAGGGACCAGTCATGTGAGAAAGGTTCACAGACAAACAAGACACCCCATCTTCTTTGCTCCAATTTCCTGTCCTTGGCAGAGGAACACAAGCAGGAGGGTTTGATATATTGTTGCTTTATTCCCCTGTGCTTCTCTTTGGAAAATACATCTGCCCCCCAAATTCCTCAGTATAATTACAATTTTCTTTTCTTTAGATTTGTACCTTGTTCCTTTCACTCTCCAGTGCTAAATCAATGTTTAGCGGAAAATACAGTTCAATCCACCAAAATTATTTTTATAAATGAAGGCCGAACCTCCTACTTCCTAAGAGAGGAGGGAGGCGAAATGTTTCCCTTTTTAGGCCTCGGCTAGCGTGCAGCGCATGCGCTGCTCGCTTTGCGAGGCATGCAGTATACACTATAGTGGGGAAGCTTCGTGGAAGCTCCGCCCACATTCCGCCCACATTTCTTATTGGCTTATTTCCTCAATGCAGCCTTTGGATAGGTTTTATGCTTGTTAGTCCCGCCTTATGACGACCATGTCGTCATTTGTATCCTGCCACGGCTACTGACCCCTTTACTTCAGGCACTATTTAGGTCCCTTCCCTCCCCCGCAGTCCGTCCTTCTTGGCCCCTCCCACCTGCTCTCCCGTTCATGCACTTTCTTCGCGTGCGAATCATGTGAAGTGACGTGGAAGGCAGTTGTAATTATCCATGTGTGCCACCTACTGCCGTTTGGTGAGGGCACGTGAACGAGCTCCCCTGGCTCCAGCACTCTCCTTATCCGTTGCGGGCCAGGCCGTTTAACAGCGGAAGCATGAAAGCCTCAGTGGCAGTCTCGTATGTGTACACAAGAACACATGTAGGAGAACAGCACCGCCACAGTAGTATCTTGAACATCAGTTTCCTCTTCTCCTCCGGCTGCGCCGTGTGTCCTGGTTCAGTTTGAATAGGGCCGCCTCTCCGGAGATGCTCTGTGGAGGCGGCCGGCAGAGTCCGTCTTGCCCGGTGTGAGTGCGCCGCAGCAGTGGCACGATTAAGCACCGGCGTACGTACCATTCTCCCCGCGTTTCTGGCAGGAGAGAGCTGAGTGTCCGTGCGCCCGTGGCTGCATCAAAGTGCCAAAACCTCTTTCGTGTCATGCACTGCGTGACTTTCCTTCAACATTTATCTTCCTAGATAACAGTCACTTCTCGAGCCCAGGCCTCCACCCCGCTACTGGCGCACGGGGCAGCCATGTGGAAGAGATTATGAAGAGAGCATGTGGTCTGTCGGCTGCGCTGCTGCCTCTGGTGCAGGAAACCAGGGTTCGAGCCTCGAGGTCGTGTCCACATCCTGTGATTCTGGGCAAATCACTTCATCTCCCCGTACCTGAATGTGTTATGTAAATACGGTGCTATGTAAAGCCTCCAATACTTTCGGGTCGAGTTCGCACTATATAAATAAAAAAAATGGGGCAGCCATGACGGAAGAGGAGCAGCAGGCACCTAGAAAAGTCAACTTCTCACCGCCATGGCCGGCCACACCAACGGGCTGACAAAGGGCAGCGGCGGTTCCCTGACAGCAGCGAAAGCTGCAGTCTCAGGGGGATCCAGGAAACTAATCTTCAAGAATTTTAAAAGTCGATCCAAGCTGTGCGGGTGTGTTTGTGTCTGAGTCAGTATGTCTGTGTGTGTTTTTGTATGCGTATGCCTCCGAGTCTGTGTATGTGCCAATGCGCGTGTGTTTCTGTGTCCAAATATGCGTGTGGCTGGGTCTGTGTGTACCTGTTTGTGTCTCTGTGTCAGCATGTTTGTGTGTGTGCTTACAGGACTGCATACCTGCATATTCTAACTGCATACATACCACAGGCAGAAATATCTGCGCGACACGTGCTTTAAAAAGTTTTCACGACGTGTGATTTTTAAAGGCTCAGTCACTTCTTTGGGTTTTCGGGTCTCCGTTTCGCTCCAGTCTGTTCCTTGTCTGGTGTTAAAACAAGTTATAAGTTATCTTTCTCTCACCCTCACTCTCTGTCCCCTTTCTCTCATGCATGTTTCACAGTGTGTGTATATGGGTGTATATAGCGTGTGTGCCTATATATGGTTATAACACATGTACATTTTGAAAATGGTCATGCACACACACATTTAAGTTCCATTACCATACATTTACGATGCATATTTTACAAAAATACACTCCGCCCATTGTTGCAGTATTGTATGTCTTTTATACATTCATATACACGCGAGTGCCCATATGTATAATGTGTATGTGTGTGTGTGTGTGTATGTGTGTAACATATGTGGTTATATACCAATAAAAACAAATTTGTGTACGTGTGTAGATGGATGGATGGATGGATAGATTGAGTATGGTATGTCTGGATAAACTAATCTGCGTGTGTGCCAATACGTATATGTGGAAATATGAATATTGTATACATGCACACTAATGCACTAAATGCGTGTTGGTGCACGTGCTCGTGCCAAACAATTGAACTACTGCAAAAAGAAAGGTAGTTTGATGATAAGGATATATGTCAACTACAATACGTTTGGCGCACACTACTTTGTGGAGACATTCAAACCTATAGCTCCTGTGAGACACGTACTGGTTAGCTTTCTGTCTTTATTCTTTTTATTTTTGCAGGGACACTGCGGAATGGAAATAACCCCTTGGGTAGCCGGATGTGGTTTGAAATCTGACATTCACCTTCGGGCCCCTCCCGGAGCGTTTGAAGTATGTCGTGGCTAGCATTGCTTTTGAATCTCTGGTGCGAACTAGCCATATGTGTGTAACACAGCAGGCATCTTCCGGTGGGCCCAGGGAGGGAGGCCGCGGTATTTACATGAGTTTATGATGCCAAGTCTGATGACAATAGTCTTCCGGTATTAGCCAATAAAGCAACGCACTATATGGCCGGCTGCAGCCTTGTGATGGCAGGCTGAGGGGAGCCCACCTCTGGACATCAAATCAGGCCACACTTAATACCACGTTCCTAAAACCAAAGCCACATCCTTGCAAGTTGCAAACTCTAAACCGGAAAGAGTCTCTAAAAACAGGGTTTGATTTTCACTGCCACCAGATAAATAATTCTGTGTATGATTATTTGCGTATTTAGTTTGCACAGCAAGAATGCGAACACGAAGCTGGCTTCTGTGTTCCCCGCGCAGAAGAGGAGGGTGGGCTCTTAAAATAACCTCTCCACTGAGGTTTACCAACTGCCCTGTTTCCCACGAAGGGACACCTCGGCTGGAAGGGGGGAAGGGGCAGGCAGCATGCCCCCTGCACGGAACACATGTGCAGAACAGATCTGTGCAGGCAGTCGGCTGTGGCTGCATGGCGTGCCGTCCGCTGCCAGGTGAACGCCAAGGGTAAGCAGGCGTCCGGCAGGAGCACTTGACAAAGCCAATAGCCTGGCTTGGTGGCGCCAACACATGCTTTCACATATGCTGATTTTTGCAAGTGGTACGAAAGGGGGCTTGACTGATCACGTCACTGTATCACCGTGCATGCTAACAGTTACATTACACAAGGAATGTTGGCATGTATACAGGGCTTTAAGTGGGCCGGGTCTTGCCGGTGATGAAGTTTTAACAAGCATTTGCAATGCAATATGTCTCCCATTTACGTGAGTTTAAGCTATTGGCATTGTAATTGACAATGCCTTTTATTTATGTTTTAAAAAACAAAAATAATACCTGGTGTGTCACGCAGTTTGGTGCTTACTTTCCCTCCATGTTAAACAACAATAGATGTTTCAGCACCCAGACTAATGTGCTGCATAGCTAAATAAATATAAGGTACCAAAGACGAGGCCGATTTGCATTGCAAATGCTTGTTTTATTGGCGATCTATGCAGAAACAATGCCTGTAGAAAGAAGCAAAGGCATTATTCTTCACTCCATGGGGTCTGAAGAGAACATTTTCATGACTCTATATAACGTTAAGGCACCTGAAGGACAATCAGTCTATGATGATTATGAAGGAGCAATTTTAAGACTGGAGAATTATTTCAAACAAATTTGAAGCATAATCCTAGAGAATAACCATTTCTGTACACGGAGGCCAAAGAAGAAAGATACATTTGAGGAGAATCTACTGCCTTAGAAAACTTGTCAGAAACATGTAATTTTGAAACTACAACTGATGACATGATAAGGGATTACTGTAGGGTTGATGATGCAACTTGTACCTGGAATGCCCAGACAGGTAAACCTCGGAATGTAGGGAAAAAGGGAAATACTGAAGAAACAGCGTGAGGTCATGGATGTAATTGCTGAGGGCATCTACCTTAAATAAACGTATTGAAGAGGAAACTGATCAAGCGTATTTTCTACATTAAGTGGCAACGATTTGTGTTTTGTGAAGGGGGCAGAATGAATGAGGTGTCCTCACCCCTAGTCTAAAGAAAGTGACGAACGGTAACGTGAATCTCTTGAGCGGTAAGACATTTATTTCCCTTTGTTTGTCTGTATCGGCCAGAAGAGCTGAATTTGAGACTCTTTGTCGGAAAAAGGGATGTTTTCACAAATTCAATAATCTTATCATTATTGTCCAAGGTGGCGCGAGGTGCAGCGCACGTGAAGGCGGCTTTCGTTGAACAGCGGGAGCGACTCTGATTGAAGTCGGCTCGTGCTGCCGTCACTGCTCACGTTCGTGTGCATGCCGCATTCTTTATTGCAGGAATGCAGAAGCAAGTACGGAGTCAGCTCAAGCGCAGTTGTTTGATTTCATGGTATCGGGCATACTAATCAAGTGCCGAAGAAACCATTAATATATTAAAAGTGTTTTACTCACCGTGAAGGAGTTCTGTTCCTCGTGAATCCACCTCTCTTAGGGCAGCGTCAATTATAGCACAGACAGAGTAGAAAGACAAAGAAAGGAAAAAGGAAAAGTTAATTTCAACTAGACTGTTAACCTTTAATATTCAATATGTCGTTCTGCAGCTTGTACTTTTGTACTCTTTTAAGGAAAGCATGATTGTTAATTTGTTGTGGGAGTTTGTTTTGTAATTTATTTTTATTTCAATCAATTGTTTCATATCTTTATTCAGCAACTAACATGGGTGATCAGGCCATGGCATTACCTCCTACATTTCTTACTGCTCTGGGTAATCCACCTATTCCTTGGGATCAGTGGAAGAAACTATTTTCCACGTATATGTTAGCTATCGGTGGTGACAGGTATGGTCCAGTCAGGTGTCAAGCCATATTGTTACATTATTTGGGGATAGAAGGGAGAAGATTATATGACAATCTTCCTGAAATTTCTTTAGGAATGGGGAATGGTCCTTCAACAAATGTTTATGAAATGTCAATTCAAATGTTTTACAAAGGTTAATGTGGTGATGGAACGTCACAAATTGGCACAAATGGTAAAAGAAGATATGGACACGTGTGTCACAACTTTGCGAGGTTTATCTTTAACTTGCAAATTCATGAATTTAGATGATTCGCTCATCAGAGACCAGATTGTAAGATGTACTAATGATAAGAGAGTGAGAGAAAAGTTGTTGACAAAGGACCTCAATCTGACAGAAGCCAGTGATATGGTGAAGGGAATGGAAAAAGCTGTGAAATGGTTGATAGAAATGGACACTTCATCAAAGGTAATTCATGATGTCATTGGTGAACATGCTTCGGTCCTGGAGGTATGGAATTCCAATAGAAATATGGGGAAGAATACGAGCGATGTGAAAAAGGACATGTCTAGCACTAGTGTGAAAAAAGAGTTTGCAAAAAGAGAAATTAAATGTTTTCGATGTGGCGCTCCAGGCCACATTGCCACTAGCTGTAAGTGTGCAGGAAGAGGCATAGTATTGCATAATTGTGGTAAAAAAAGGACATTTTGCTAAATTGTGTAGAGCAAGAGTTGTTCTGGCAAGGGTGAAGGTGGTGGAAGATGTATGTGAAAACATCGCCGAAAATTGGATTAACTAATCAAGACGAGAAAATAGGGGGTATGGTTAAGGAAATTTCAAGTGAATGTGCACGTGGATCTACTGAGGAAGTAGATAATGTGAAGAAAGAGAATAGTGAGAAGGTGGAAAGACAGCATTCCATTGTATTTCTAGATGAGTTACAGGTAAAGATGCTGGTAAACTCAGGAAATATGTACACCTTAGGGTCCAAAGATACCTTATCTAAGAATTTTTATGAAGATTGGTCTGAACCTGACATAAAAGGCTGTGGGATGTGGAGAGAAAAAATGTAAATCCTTGCTATGAGATGGATAAATATAGCGTTTGAAGGGGAGGTTGTGTATGGTCAAGTGTAATTGCTGGAGCGGGTTATGCAAAATTTTGTATACCCACCCCATTTTGCATGTCATTTTATTAATTAGATGAATTAATTAATTATAATTGTACTAATGGTTTGGAGTGATGTGGAAATAATTAATCAACCTTATTAATGACCAAAATATAAGTGGGATTTGCATCTGCATGGCCTAATTAATTACGTGAACTAAATTTCATACGCATACTAATGATAGATAATTAGAATATTGCATGATATATGTTGCTTTGGTGATGTAATTGTGTTTCGTGCTTTATTTAGTAAGTATAAACCGCATTGAGTGTTGCTTTTGGCTAGATAAATACATACACATATGGGTATTAGCGAGGGAATAACATTTAATTAGTCATTTCTATGTATTAATTTCGTTTTTGTATTTCTTTGCTTAAGTTGACCATTTTGACCTGCCGAAAGATGGCTGACTTTGGTGCCTAACCCGACTGCCAACGCTGAACAAGGCTTGGGTGAAGTGTTCCTGCGCTGATAACAGATACACAGTGGCCTGGACCTGACCCCAGATGAACATGTACCTTTCAAGGACAGTCTGGGACGCCGTCCAAGTATTCCAAACAAAGACTGTTGTGTGAACCGGAACTGACAAGGGTCATAACCCAAAAGACACTTTTGTGAGAAACCAAAAGGATGATCTCTGATTGTCCAATCAGCGAACTCGGATGTCCAAACTTTGATACATTCTGATATTGATTTTACTATAAATTATGATAGAATAGAGAGGTGTTTTGCGCGCTTTTTCGATTTCCTGATGATATGCTGACGGAGAGGACGGTGACACTGCAGGACAGCTGTTAGCCTGAATCTTTGATGGACTGAATTAATGCCCAAATTCCTGATGAACTTAACCTGCTAAAATTGATGGGCATAGATTTGCGAGACTGCCAGATTTGACATAGAGGACGACTTTAGCCAGAATAGGTAAATATGAATGGCAACTTGATCAAACGAATGATTTAATTTGCAGTATTAATATAAAATTGGATTTGAATATCTACAGAAATGACTTGGGTTGTTTATTCATTGAAATGTGTTAATGAAAAGGTTAATTAGGGAATTAGAATTTCTCTTAAACTGCAACTAACGGATCCATCCCGGTTATGAGGGTAATACCAAATGTGGAATCTAGGGCCTAATGAGTATAAGAAGGGTTTGTAGGTTTTTTGCTCATTAGGGTAAAGTGGTATCTTCCTCCCTCATTAGTCAGCGCTTAGGAGGATAATCGCCTCTTGCACGGATTAATGGTAAGTGTGTGTTGGTGTTATGGGCCCCACCAGCGAATGTATGGATAGTGTGCGTGTGTGAGATCATTTAGTCCGTGGCAGTAGAGAGGGATTTTGCACTCCGCGCTGCAGCATATTTACCTGGCTTTGGTTCTAATTTGTTAGTGTGGCGTCATCAGAAGGACTTAGGTATAATTTTAAACCCCAATGCGGAAATTCCAGTCATGTTGATAACTAAGAATCTGCAACATGTGAGCCAGGTGGATACGTTTGATGAGTTGGTGGTGAAGAATTATCCTTGTGTACTTAAAAATGACTTGGGGTTGCTTAAAGGGTTCTCACATAAGATTGTCCTGAAGAAGGGAGCTGTCCAAGTGGTGCATAAAGTGAGAAATATGCCTCTCTTAATGAGGGAGTCTCTGCAACAAGAACTGAACAAGTTGTTTAACCAAGGTATAAATTAATTGTAGTTGCTCCCAAGGAAGGTGGAAAGATTAGGTGGTGTATAGACTTAAGGGACCTCAATACGAATATCTGGGTCGACAGGCGACCACTTCCAAACATTTCAGAGATGTTGACAGCTGGGGAAGGTGTTTAGTGTGGTGGATATGTCGGCAGCGTATCATCAGGTCAAATTACATAAGGATTCTAGACACGTTACATCCTTTGTTACCCCTTTGGGTGTGTTCAGCTATTTCAGGAAGCTGTTTAGATTAGCATCGGCTTTAGCAGTGTTTCAGAGAGTAATGAAACAGATTTTTGATGGTATGGAAAATATGTGGTACTTCCAAGATGATGTGATGATTGCCGGAAAGGATGAGTTACATCATGATGAATTGCTCGAACAGGTGATAAGGCGTTTCTATGAGCATGGTTCGACCGTAAGGTGAGACAAATGTCAATTCAGGAAGAAATGTGTCACGTATCTTGGACATGCGATATCGAGTGAGGGAATTGAACCAAAGAGTATTGTCCAAGGTAGAAGTGATGCACCGTGTCCAGAGAATAAGGACCAATTGAAATCCTTTCTTGGATTAGCAGAATGCTGCTCGAAATTTGTGAGGAACTTTAATGAAATAGTTGAACCTTTCAGGATGGTGATGAAGAAAAACAAAATGTTTGTATGGACTGATACATACAAGAATGTTTTCAAACAAGTTAAGGAAAAGATTATGTAGGCTCCTTCCCTTGGTCATTATGAGGTCACGGACAAAACATATTTAATCACTGATGCCAGCAGTGTAGGTTTAGGAGCAGTGTTGACTCAAGTAGAGAAGGATCAAGAAAGGATAGCAGGATTTGCTTTCAGGAGATAGTGGGGTACAGGAAAGTCTTATTCTGTGATCAAAAGGGATGCTCTAGCATGTTTTTGGGGCATCAGGCATTTTAAATATTTCTTGTGAGGCTTACCTTTTAGACTCAAAAACAACGTGGACAGAACCACAGAAGAATCCATAAACAAGGACAACTCTACTATAAATCTTGGAGTGCCAAGAATCACTAGGGTTTTGAAGAAGATCCTGTGAAGACCGGAGTAGGTGAGAAGAGCGGGCGGCTAGCCTTAACAAATGTTTGACTACAGACACCGCCCCCTCTGGGATCTATGAAAGCTACTACAAACACGTAGCTTGTTTATAAAATCAGATGGCGGGTCCGTAAGTACGGTTACACCACTGCATGCACAGCACACCTTAACAAGGGTGCAGAATAAATACAAGTGGCTTATTTTTACCACAGCACCATTTTTTTCACATTGAATGGTCCTGAAAATGCCTCAAAATTGTTTCATGAGGCTGAAACATGTCGACCAGTATTTGATGGATAACGAAGACCAATTGCTAGTCTTCACTTTATCCTCCTGTTTTCTTTTAAACATGTCCTGGGGCGCTGAGAATAAAAAATTTATTAGCAAGTAGTCCCAGAGACATATTTAACCTCACCACACCTTTTTTTGAGCACCAGTCACACAAAAAACCCGCTCCGCTGTAATTCAGGCGTCGAAGCACAGCTGGGTTGCACTCGGCTGCCCAGCTGGGAACCCGATGATGAAGCACGCCATCAATTAGGTTGGCGGGTGAGGGTTCTTCTTCAAAACCCTAGTGGTTCTTGGCACTCCAAGATTTATAGCAGAGTCATCCTTGTTTAAGGATTCTTCTGTGGGTCCGTCCACGTTGTTTTTGAGTATTAAGTAGGAGAAAGGGCCGTACCCTGTTCTTAGTTCTCGCTCTCTCTTTTGTTTCTTGCTTACCTTTTAGAGTCAGGACTGACCACAAGCTGCTGGCGCATTTGTTTAAAGGTGGCAGGGGTTTGGAAGGAGGGGTCACACCTGAGATTTTCAGGTGGATGTTATCAGTCCTAGAATTCAACTTTGAAGTGGAGTACTTGAAGGGGTTAAGAAATGTGGTAGCAGATTGTCTATCTCAATTACCTACTAATGGGGTTGTAGATCATGACAAAATCAATGTAAGTGATGCGTGTGGCATTCAAGAGCATATGTCATTGAGAAAAGAGGAATGGGATTTTGCTATGGATGATGATTTGGTGTTGAAGAAAGTGAAAGAGAATGTAAGGCAGAGCTGGCCCCAAGAACTTCATCATTATGGTCAGGTAGAGGAGTATCGAGGTATTAAAGAGGAAATGAGTAGTTGTATCATTCTAAGTTTATTTATTTTTTTGTCCTCATTTATGTGATTTTTACGATTATGGTAAACTGGGTCACCTCATTTTGATTGAGGAAGAGGCTGCCCTTAGATAGCGAGGTAGGATCATGTCTTAAAAACCTTCAAATTCTTTGAGTTCATCCATCAAAGATCCGCCATAATGATGCCCTCGAATTTGTTGGATCGCATTGAGTGAAATCATTTGATATCCCTTCCTACCCTACCATAAAATTCTTGTCCCAGAGTTCCCAATGTTTAGTTCATTTACTTTCCCCTCTGAATTTATCTAACTTCCTGACCTTTTCTACTGAATACAGCCAATCTGCCACCTTAGAAGGAGTTGGGAGAATCCAATTTACGCACACCTCTCATCTAGCTATTAAAATTAACATAAATTATAAATGTTTCTGGTTTTTACTTAAAACAACAATAGATTCATTACAGCCCAAAATGCCAAAAATAACAGCAAAAGTGCTTACCTTAATGTTAATTTCTAGAACTCTAACAATAATCTTACCGATTTCCTCCCAGAAAATATCGAGATGAGCACACAGGTGGAACATGTGTAAATCGTTCGCCTTTGGCTCACCGCATTTTGGACACTTTCTCATCACCTGATTATTAATTTTAGATAATATTTCAGGCGTTCAATAAGACCTGTGTAAAGTAAAAAGATGGTTTTTCCTAAGGGGTGCAGAAACTATAATATACCATAAAAAGGTGCAGGATACTTGCCTTTGCTGTTGCAAGTCTTGAGCCGGGAAAGTATTCTTCCACATGTCACCTGGTGTAGTAAACTCATCCTCCTCTTTCTGAATCAGATGCCAGTACCATTTCGATACTTCTTTTTGGGCTGGATCTTTTTGTATCTCTTCCTCGAATTTTCCAGTATTTTCTGAGTTTACCTCTTGTTTTTTTTACCAACTTGCCAACTGATAGTATTTGAACCTTGATATTTCCGCATTAGTTCTTTCCGACAGTTGATCCCAAATCTTTTAGATTACCATGCTCAAAAAGTTCACCCCATTTCGTTATTCCTGCTTTCTTTAATGGGCCTGCTAGGAAGTCTTTTAGGCATTCAGGTGTTCCAGGTCAGTTCCAAATTGGAGCTAGGGAACTATAGTAGGGGATATTCCGTACTCTTCTAATCTCATACCATAATTTGGATGCTGATCCTAGTACATTTAATTTGACTTTTTTAAAGTACTTCGGGTGACCGAATTTGTAAAGACAGTAATCATCACCAGTTGCTGCTTTCCAATAGGAAGTGTGAAATTTGTGTGATCTGAAAAGGCTTCTGATGTTCTTGAATTGGAAGGCTCTGTAATAAGCCATTAGGTCTGAGCTGGCTACGTTCCCTCTGTTTTTCTTCTGACATAGCTTTTTCCACGCTATCCTTACTCCTTTGGAAGCCCAGATAAAGGTATTGATTTCACTTTGGATCTTTCTTATCCATTGGGGCTTAAACTCTAGCGGAAGAGCATTAAATAGAAAGGTAAACTTGGGCAAGATCGCCATTTCAATAGCGTTAACTCTCCCAAGGAAGGTAAGAGAAAGACAGCTCCAAGATCTTAATAGCTTCCTCATTTCTTTTATTTTTAGATTCAAATTTACCTGAGCAATTTCATCAATGTTTTTTAAAACATCTATCCCCAGATATTTAATTTTGTTGTTACATCTCGTCATAGGCAAGATCATATTTCAATGCATAATCTCGGTCTTCTGATGGTCAATTTGATAACCGGAGATATTTCCAAAATCTGTTAGTATTCTTCTTATATTGTTGAGGGACTTACTTAAATCACTGGGATAAAAAATTAAGTCGTCGGCAAATAGTACCACTTTCAAGACCCATTCTTTAAATTGGAAGGGAATAATTACTTGAAAGCTCCTAATGATACTAGCTAGAGGTTCTATGTATAAATGAAAGAGATGGGGGAGAGTGGGCAACCCTGTCTCGTACCTCTTTTGATCTGAAATTCTTTTGATAAGTTTCCATTAATGAGTATTTTTGCTACAGGAGCTGTGTATGTATTCATTATTGCTCTGGAAATATTGTCTCCTAGACCATAGTGAGAGATGGCTGTCTGCAAGAAAGACCAATTCACATGGTTGAATGCTTTTGCAGCATCAAATGTAAGAACAGCGAGAGGGGACTTTTCCTGAATAGCAATATCGATAGTGTGACTGTCTCCCCCTGATAAAGCCTTTTTGGTCATTATGAATGAGTTTATCTGTTAAGGTTCCAAGTCTTGTTGCTAAAATCTGTGTATAAATGTTATAATCGTTGTTCAAAAGGGATATGGGCCTGTAGGACTCACATTTATGGGGATCTTTACCAGGTTTTAAGATCAAACTAATGATGGCTTCGTTCCATGATTTTGGGAGGGGTAAACCCTCTAAATAAATAGAGTTAAAAAGGTCTGCTAATCTGGGGGCCAGGGACCCTTTTAGCACTAAATAGAGCTCGTTTGGGATAGCGTCTGGGCCAGCAGCTTTAGCTTTTTTCAATCTATTTATTGCCTTCAAAACCTCCTCAATAGTGATTGCTGCATTTAGGGATTCGCAAGAATCTACATCCAATGTAGAAATTTGTGAGTCTATTAGATAACGATCCACTGTGGAACCTGAGGGAGTTAGATCTTCCTCATACAACAGCTTAAAAACATCTACGAAGGCTTCTTCTATTCCTAACCTATCCTCTACTTTTCTCCCATCTCTATCTCTATACACGGCCATAAATGTATTCCTTTTCAAGTCTGTTTTGAGCTTCCATGCTAGAAGTTTTCCACTATTTGCCCCATACTCGTAATTTGCCAGACAGTTGGCCTCCCACCTCTTCTTTATTCTATCTTCCAAGTAGAGTGTCAAATCATTCTTCTTTTTTGAGATTTCCTCCATAGCTCTTTCTTGTTCATCACTCGTTCTTGCAGCTTTACACCTCCCTTGACTATCTAATATATCTGCCTCTAGCTGACTAATTTTATACTTTTTCTCCATATTCTTTCTTGCAGCTAGACCAATCAAAGTTCCTCTAATCACGGCTTTATAAGCGTTCCAAACTAGATGGCTGGATACTTCTCCATTAATATTGTCTTGAAAATAATTCATTGTTACGTTCCTCAGTTTCCTGATAAATTGTTGATCTAGCAAAAGCGTACGATCTAATGTCCACCTTGTCTCGCCCTGCCGAAGGTTATGGCTTATATCCATCTGGATTAGAGAATGATCAGAAAGATGTGCAGGTACGTGTAGAACTTTCTTCACGTTCTTACTTAATAGTTTGTCTATTAGAAAATAGTCAATTCTAGAGGTATGGACATATTTTTGATTCCTATAGGTATATCTGTTACTTTGATCCCCTTTGGTTTGCCAGATATCAACCAAACCCAAATCTTCTTTAAGTCTATTCAGCCATTCCCTCATTTTAGGGAGATTTGACACTCTACCCGGTGGGTATCTATCATTTTTAAGATCTTGTAATATATTAAAGTCACCACCTAGAATAATTGGTGTGGATGTATTAATTAAGTGGGCATATAAGGATTGAAGTGGTGTGGGATCGTCTGTGTTGGGGCCATAATACCCAACCTAAAAAAAAAGCTATCTCCTAATTTTATCTTTACCGAAGCCCATCTACCTTTTAAATCAGCGCATTGCTCTAATATTGTTCTTTTCGATGATTTTTTTACGATAATTGCGACTCCCTTAATGCAAAAGGATTGGTTTGTACAAACACTATTTTCCACCCATTTTTCATGTTTTAGAAATTTGAGCCACTTTAGGAGATGGGTTTCCTGCAGTATAATAATGTCACTCGTTATCAATTTAATATACTCAAAACATTTGTGTCATCTTCTCTTTATCCTAAGCCCGTTTACATTCCAAGTTGAAATTTTTAACTCGTCTATCTTAGTGACGTATTATTTATTCTATATTTTACCGTGACCATGGTTACCATAAATCTTACATATCGGACAAATATTCTTTTGGGTTTTTTTCCAATATGCTCCCCACCCAAAAGGAAAAAGTTAAATTGTGCTAAAAAAAGTGAAAAAAACCCACACCTTTCATCCCTCCGTTGTGAACCCTCCATACTGTCATTGGACAAACCTGATTGTCCTATTTGAGTTTCGCTGTTGTGAGGATTTAAAAAATATATATATTATCTTGGCTATTTGTTTTCATTCGTTCTAAGAGTAACTCTACCTCTTTTGGCTCCCTGATGTTAACGGTCTGATTATTCCACATAATTCTCAAGAGGGCTGGGAATTTCATTTGGACCGTTGCTCCTGCTGCTCTCAAGTCTTGCATGAAATTCCCTAGGGCCCACTGTCTATCCGCAGTTGCTCTAGAGATGTCGGAGCGTATTTTATAGTTATAACCATCCTTAGAGAGCAAAAGGTCTAGCTACGTCACTGGATCGACCCGCACTGGTGTGGCATTTCCTTTACACAAGCACAGAAGAAATAACTGAAAAAGTAATTTAGTTTGTTCGAGCATGAAATGCATCTTTTTTTGGAGTTTACACAGAGGAGGTGCCTTAAGTATCAACTTCCTCTTCCTGCATTTTCCTCCTTGTGCTTTGTTCAGCCCTTTGTGGTTTTAGATTTGGACGTTGGAGGGAAAGCCACGTTCTTACTTTTTCTGCAATCTCTGTTTCATCATGCACCCTTGGAAAATAGAATCTTTACTTTTTTGGGAAAATCAAACAAGGTGAGTGCAGTTCTTGTTTGCAAAAATGTTTGTGTTGGCAGGCACCAATACTGTTGTTCTTTCTTTTTCATTTTGTTTGGTCATTGCTGATGGCCTGGAGTTTAAGTTAGATAAGGTGAAGGCAGACCCATGTGAGACTAAGGTGTAATGGAAATTTTGGGATGTTGGAGGCCTGGCGTTAATATTATTTTCCGATTGTGCTTGAGTTTTTGTGGATTTTCTCCGGATTTGTCTTCATACTGTGGTGAATTTTACTTTTTGGGGCCTAGTCTGCTTTAGTTATGTTTTTTTTATTTATAAGTTTTGATATAGCGCTATCTAGACCCGAATGTATTAGAATGCTTTACATAAAATGAAAAATAGAATAACGTAGCTTTACATATGACGCTACACATTTAGATTCAAGAGCAAGGATAAATATAGTCAAAGAGAATCATTAGACAAAAAGGGTGGTTACAGTATGCAGAACAATTAGAACAGCATAAATTAAAGGAGTAAATGACATATTAGACAGCTAAAACAATCAAACAACCAACTATCACAAATGGTCGAATCATAGAGAGAGTGAGCAATTCGAACATTGTTCAGTTGGCGTGTGTGTTAAAGTATTTGTTGAAGAGAAGGAGTTTCAGGTTTCTTCTGAAGCAGGAGATGGAGGGGTTGCATTGGAGATATCTAGGGAGTGTGTTACATATCCTGGGTGCATTTCCAGACAAAGAGCGAGTCTGGGTAGATTTCCTTTTCAGTTTGCGAGGTATAAGAAGCAGTGAGTTAGTGCTTATCAGAGTGCTAATTCTTCCTGCTTTTGTAAGTTTGATATATAGATAATTTGGGGTATGTGTGTGAAGGGTTTTATGGGTGATCCAGGCATTCTTGTAAATACATCTTCCTTCAATAGGAAGCCAGTTGAGGATCTTGTGGGCAGGTGTGATATGTTCAAACCATTTAACACCAGTTATGAGCTAGGCCGCCATGTTTAGAAATGATCTAAGGGGGTACGAGGTGAAGTTTTGGTGTCCCTGTGAAGATAGCAATCACATAGTCACATAGAGAGGACTAGAGATTGTACTACCATCTTGAAATCATCGGGGGAATTAATGGTTTAATTTTCTTGTGGTGTTTTAGTGTGTTAAGCGCTCCTTTGGCTGAGTTTTTGATGTTATCCTTCATTGACATGTTTTTGTCCAAGGTGATGCCTAAGGACTTTACAGAGTTGGACAGGGTCAGAGACCAATTTAGAGCATCTAGGTTCTTGAGCCAGTCTTGGATTGGGAGGGGGTTACTTTTAGGGGAGAATAGTATTACTTCAGTTTTGTTGGGGTTCAACTTTAAGGTGTTCGAATTAAACCAAGTTTGTATACTGATTAGTGTGACATTGAGGTGTAGGATGTCACTGGGTGATTTGATTTTGCAGTGGAGTTGAGGCCTTGGATGTATTTTTTAATGTATTTTTTTAATTCTCACTTCTTGTGCGCTAGAGATATTTTTTAGATATGGTACAGACTTGTAAATGTCCTTGTTTTCATGCAAGATTTAGGTTATTTTTTTATCCGCATGTGCCTTTTTGGTGGCTGTGGTCTGTGTGGTTCCAAGAAGCTTTGCCCATGTAGCCATATATTTTCCTTTTTTCTCACCCATGTGCTTGCCCACCTTTTACGTTTGTGTGGTTGTGCGAGATGGTTGATTAATTGGTTTTCTTCAACCTTTAAAATTATTTTGCAGGGGAAATTGTTGTCTTGATCTGTTTGTGCTCGGAGTATTTTTAAAGCTTATTTTAAATCTTTTCTTACTGTTTCCATTTTGCTTTGATACTGAATCTATTTTTGTTACTTTACAGATAATGGACTAGGCCCACAGATAGACGAATTCATATTTTGATGGTATATTTGTGCAACCCTTTCCCTGCATGTTTTTGCTGGTAGATGGGGAGGAAGGCATTCCAGCCAAGCTAGGGCAGTGTGTTCCCTTTGTTTACTGTGACTCTTTCTTTATTCGTCATGTGGTGATGGCCATTTTGTGGGGGGAGAGAGAGAGTGTGTGTGTGTGTGTGTGTGTGTGTGTAATATGTGGCCATTTTGTCTTTGTTCTCCTTTCTTCCTTCTTTGTTGGCCAGGTAGTGATAGCCATTTTTTTGTCAATGTCTGTGTGGCAATGCTACATTATGAGTGACCTCAATTTTCATGGAGCCAGTGGGTGCATCTGATTATTAATTATTTTGTTCAACTTTTAAAAGTGATTTTTCAGGAACAATGATATTAGAAGAAGCCTAGGTCAATTGTGTTCATTTTTTCTCTAAAATATTTCTCCTGATATGTTTATTTGTGGAAGTGGCTGATTCTAGTAGTTTGTAGCACCCAGTTGTTGTTTTCAATAAAACATTTTTTAGTTTTTTCTCTGTCTCACTCTGCCTCCCAGTGGGACTATGTGCCTTGGAAGGTCACCAGGGGGCAGATTTACAAGAAACTGACGCATCTGTAGAGATGCGTCAGTTTCCCTGCGCCAGTCTGCGATACCCTTGCACCACCATGGATGCGCTGTAGTTACAATATGGCGCACCATGGCGTAAGGATTGACAGATGCATCAGAAATTCTGACATATCTGTTGGCCCAAAAGTCCTGCATTGCTGGAGTTGTGTCAAAAGCACGATGCAACTCCATCAATGCATGTTGAGGTCTATACTTATTGTACCTCATTACACCTTACGGCAGCTTCAAGCACGTGTAAGGTTTTGATGCAGTGGCATCCTAGAAGTGGCGCAGAAATCTTGTAGATTTCACTGTGCCACTTTTATGAGGCTTTCCTGCGTAGGAATGCCCACCCTGCACACAATATACCTTACGCAGGTATATTGTGATGCAGGGCTTTACAAAGTGACGTATCTCCCTCGATGTAAATTGGCCGCATTGTTTATGCCGCTGTTGCATCACAAAAGTGATGCAACGGCGGTGCAAAAGTGACACAAGGGGCTTGTAAACTGGCCCCCGGTGTTTTTATATCAGCGTATTAATTTTTTGGACTGCACTTCCTGCCTCCCTTAGGACCCATGGGCCTTGGAGGGAAGCAGACTATTTATTAGTTAATCGATTTAAATTCCTGGCTTGCTCCCCTGCCTCCCATAGGGGCTCCATGGGCCCAGAGGGGACACCAGGTATTTTTATATTAATTTAATCAATGTTTATAATATTGTTATGATGATGTTGGCAATCTAATGTATTGCATTGACAAGAATTGCAATGTCTCACTCTCTTACTTCTTTGTTGCCTGCAGGTGCACAAGAGGCTGTTTCTGAAAGGAACAGAGACAAATCTCTGAATTACCTTACACCGGAGTCCAGAGACTTCTTTGCTAAAGGCCTGTGCTCGTGATGCTGACCCATACAAGGAGTAAAGCAGATGGCCCCAAATAAGAAGCTCAGTGAGGTGAAGAATAAGTTTACTGCCAAGACTGGCATCCATCCCTTATCTTTTTTCAGGCAAAATGTCATACCTGGAGAAACCTCCACTGGGTAGGAAGAAGCTGGAAAGCGGATCACCCCTGAATCAACAATAGCACAGGCATCCCCCATCAAAAACGAAGCAGATGTCTTACAGTGCAGCACTTACTGCAGTAATGGCTGACAGTGGTGAGTCTGAAATAGATTTTTTTCCAGCAGCGCACTGAATCTTCTTAAAAAAAACTCAACAATATCCAGAGTCACTAGAAAACAAGGATTAACGGCGGACTCCAAATGCCGCACCTCCTTACTATGTTCCCATAGGTGTAGTTAGTAATGTAATTGTGGTTGGTGTGCACAAGACTGCTCCTGCATCCGTCGTTAAAGGATGCAAACTGCCAAGCAGA
The DNA here is from genome assembly GCF_964204655.1 of Triturus cristatus. Taxonomy (NCBI): domain Eukaryota; kingdom Metazoa; phylum Chordata; class Amphibia; order Caudata; family Salamandridae; genus Triturus; species Triturus cristatus. Next base: position 1,030,784,277 of record NC_140590.1, read on the forward strand.
TCAACAAAGTTTTGAAGAAGATCAGAGCGGTGCACTACCAAATTGTTATTTTATGTCACACCCAGTGGTCAGTTTTCTTTCAATAGGAAAAGCCTTTATTATAATAATCCAACAGAAATATAAGGACAGTCTCAGCCAACGCGTTTCGTTCAGGAAATTAACTTCGTCAGGGCTGAAAGAGTATGAAAGAACATAGCATAAATATAAAGACATTGAAAAACACATTGAAGAAGGCAACACAGGACTAACAACAAAAGAAATACAAATATATGCATACACAATTACATATATAAAAAAATAAAAATTGTAACAAATGTCTAACTTCACACTAGACAGTTTATACAAACACATATGTTTAAACATCCTATTTGACAATAATATTGTACGTCACCATTTTAATAAGGCACGGATATGCCCACATTTACAGAGGAGTGTATATCCAAAGACTCTTTGGCCTGTACATAACATGTGAGACCTAAATAAACCTATATCAGTATAAAGAGAAAATAGAAGATAAAACCAGCCAGAACAGAGGAAGAGCTGCTACCCTATGCATTGGATATATTAGACCACCCAGTTTAGATCATGGTCATGTGTATATGTGCATTCCTCCAAGGTAACGGGCTTAAAAACAGCGACCTAAAATCATGTGCGTTAATACATTTAATAAAGCAACAAATACAAATTTTATGGATAAGACCCAAAACAAAATAGATTCTAATATATCATATATCAGGGTCGAGATGTTGTATCCTTTTTGGCCAATCTCGCTATGTATGTTTATAATATATGCAGGCTATGCATGCTAAAAATAGCAGACCGTATGTATAAATCCAATATAATACAAAGGTCAAAAGCAAACTATGAACGACAAACAACTGCAGAAACACATACCATGCGTGAGAATGGATGTTCACTCCACAATGGGGCAATCGTCTGTATTGTTGTGAGTCAGTCTCAAGAGGAGCCAATATTGCTAACGTAGCGATTCCAAATTACTTCTTTTGACATAAGTGCCTCCTTGATAAGAGCACCATAAATGGTTCTGTCAAGCAAAAAGAGGCAGAAAAGATTCAATCAGTGGGACAATTCACACATATATCCTGAAGCTTGAAAGGCACTCCCGGCAGACTAACAACGTCAAAGAGAAAGTGTCCACTTGAGGAGCGAGAAGGAGACATGAGGGAACGGCAGTCATGTAATAAAAGTACACGACTCAATATATCTAATAGTTGTGTGCGATAAATACTCAATGCCCAAAACACGTAAACGTTAAAGGGCCGTGCATTCGCGTGTGAAATTCAAATATAACTAACTGCACCGTAACGTGTATGGTAAGGATAAGCCCTATACCACTGCCATGATAAAAACCAAATTACAAAATATACACCCCATACGTGCCGCATAAAGTCCGAGCAGCACGCCACCAGAAAAATGGGGAAATTAGGCAAAGCAGCCGCCGCATTGCTTCACAGGTCAATGGGCCTGACCTGAGATACACTGTCCATTCTGAACGAACGGACTCTGGTTGATTGCGAGCTCTAAACAACTGCCCAGAAAGAACCTTGACTGGGAATACACCCCCTGTGGGCTACATTGAACTCAAGCAGCACAACAACAAATATGAAGCAATTGAGCAAGACGGCAGTGATGTGGCTACGCAAATGCGTAAGCCTAAGCTAAAACACGCTACCCATTCTGTACAATTAGAGTATAATATATCGTGACTCGCGCCGCATACCTGAAATAGTCAAAGGTCCGTGCTCCCTCCTCAAACTGTCACATCCACCATGTGGAAAAGCGCGTGGTACCAAGGGCCTGAAAAGTCAACACACCTTCCTGTGGGTAGAACACCTCAAAAAAGATGGCTGCCGGTGACAGAGGAGAATAAAATGAACTTCTAGAACTAATAGGAGTTGGTGGTGAGGTAGAACATGTTGTGTGAAGCAGCCCTGTTATTGTTGCTCATAGTGTGCAGTTATTACTCACATCAACCTCAACATATCACAATGAAAAGAGGGATACAGTCACCCCAAAGCATCCTAGCAGCTTACCAGTTACCAGTAGGCCACTGGTGGGGGATCCTGCAAAGGAAACAGTAAAACCAACCCATTATCATTTTTATGATACACTATTTGCAAGCATTCCTTCTATTATCTTTTGTGTGATCGATGTTAAGCTCTAAGCACTAACAAGGATCCCTTTCTCATTGTGTCACACGACATGGAATGTAGAAAACAAACCAATGTAAGAGATGGCCTAAGAGAAAAATAAACTTAAGAAGATGGGTTGGGACTAATATGGCACATGCTGGGATGGGACAGGATGGGATGTAATGGCAATCATGGGTGGGCCCTGGACAATGGGAAATGGGGAGCACACCTCTTTTAAACCATTAATTTAATTTGCAGCAAGATAGAGACAGAAAATTTAAAACACAATATTTCGGGAAAGCAAAATGGCTACCGATTGAGACGGCCACTTGCAGCACGCTGGCCAGTTGGCAAGCTGAATAAGAATCATCATCTATTAAGGGGCAAGATGTTGGAAATTGCTGCAACTCTGTTAGCTTTAACTTCACACAGATTATTGCCCTGTATGAGCTCCTGCAAAATCACTGTACGACAAGCAGAATTGCTACTTGCCTGCAGAAGACTCCTGGAGGCAGCTGACTGCGCCGGTTGCTGTACATCGCTGCCAACGGTAATGATGGGACCTAAGAATGCAGGCAATAGTGGAGGAAAGACTGCCGCCAATCCCGTGTTGAACGGAGGGAGCTCTGTCCCAGCAACTGCGGGTTTTGGAGCGGAAACCACAGCGGCATCCACATTACGTCAACCCGTACGTCGACTACAGGTGACCCGGATGGAAACCTGAGGGGAAAGCAAATACAAGGGCGAGACTGTGCCCCAGCAGTGCCCGCCCGGTTTAACGGTTCTGGAGTTAATGCACGGATCCCCGCTGGGGGCAACCTGAATCTTGCCGGTGGGAAGGTGATGCCAAAGGAATTGGGCAACACTGATTTAACTCTTCTAGATAAGGAGACTCTCCTAGTATCCGCTGCTGCAACGCGTCCCCACATGGGAGCAGAAATACCTTCCACATTGAATGGCAACAATAAGGTAAATGCTGTAGCCAGTTTGTTCCCTGATGAGGGCTGTCCGGGGAGTGGTTTGAGAGGCACAGACATGGCAAGAGACCGTGCTCAAGGTAAACAATTGGTTCTGGAGGCTAATTTGCAACAATAAATGGGTACTTTGGACAAAATTGATATAAATCTGGCTCCAGCAGATAAGGAGAGAGATGCCACCCCCCCCACCCAACTACTATTCAGAAATCTAGGAAAAGCTGACAGTCACTGGCACATTCCTTAGGGTTCGGATAGGGGGCTAACAAGTGGGATCGTGCGGAAAACTACCTTAACAATGCGGTCAAAACACTGCACTACATTTACATCGCTGCTTTTACAACGCAAGTCGTTACAACGACTTGCGCTGGATGGCGCTATAGACTAAGGAATAGTGTGATATACTATTCCAACACCTTCCCTACTGTAAGTAGGCTGGAGTTGGAATAGTAAATCATACTATTCCTAAGTCCAGCACCCTACAGCGCACGTCGTTGTAACGACTTGTGTTGTAAAAACAGCGATGTAATGTACCGCGATCTAAATGATCGCATTGTAACATCATACATCCGGATCGCGATCATGAGACAAGTGATTGTTTCTTTTCCCTGTCAGATGAGACTTGGTCAGTGGATGGATCAGGGACTAGTACTGATATAAGTGAGAATGAAAGCGTCACTGATACTAGTGGAGTGGATTCAGTGGCAACAGCAAGCAAAGGGGTGAGAAAAACAGCTGGATATAACAGTAGGGGGGAAGATCTTAAGTTGGATTACTCCCCAGTAGAGCAGCTGGTTGGTACTATAGCTACTAGGCCCCAAGATGCTCATTCAACAATACCAGCAATACCCCCTACCCTGGACACGATCTTACAGTGCATACTGTCACACTGAGAGGAGACTCAGCAGGACAGCCACCGATCTCAGACTGCCACACGCAAACTACAGGGCGCAATCAGGAAAACTGCTAAAACATGTTATGCTATCAGCAAGAGGTTGACAGACCTTGAGAGTAGAGCAGCTACCCTCGAAAGCGATATTGCGGGCAATAGTTTACGATTAGTAGGTATTCCGGAAGGGAAGAATAGAAGAGACATCCAAATGTATATGGTAGATTTGTTAAGTGAAGCCTTTCCAGACCTAAAAGGATGGAATTGGTCCCAGGAGATCCATCGGGCCCACCGGTTGCATTTTGCCCTTAAACAACCAATCAGACCTGATATGAAGCCCGCGCTGTGCTAATATATTTTGGAAATTATTTATTTAGGCAAAATATCTTTGAGAAAGCTAGACTGGAAGCCAGATGGTCTGTAGGTGATATTTCATTATTTGTCAAACCAGATTACTGTCATGTAACAGTCGAGAGATGATGGCAGTTGCACCAAATGATAAAACCATTTCAGGATAAAGGTGCCCTGGCTTTCCTAATGAACCCAGCACGGTTGAAAGTGGTTTGGGGGGAATGGACCCGATTTTTTACCTCCGAGATTAAAGCTAAGGAATTTCTTGTGGAGGTTGGGGCATGGTGTACAATTCACCCCTGTATGGGTTCTTTTCTGCTAAGATGTTGAAGAGGGGTTTAGGATTAGGGGCAGCTATACATTCTGGAGTTACTAAAGAGGTCACTGAATCAGGGTTTTCTTTCCTATTTATCACTCTTTTCTTTTCTTCTCATTTAGATGGGGGGTTATTTTTGATGATAGGGATTCTTTTTTTCTTCTTGTTTCTTTTTAAGAGCCACTGGTCAGGGGGAGCTGCTTTCATCGGCCACAGACCGAGGATAGGTCTGTTTGCTCTCATTCCTGGAGGGGAGGGCGACTGGAGCTGGGTGGGGTGGGCTGGAGACAGGGGAGGGTAGGGTAGATGGGATGGGATGGGTGGTATGGGTGTCATGGTGGGGGAGTTAGTCAGAGAGGGTGGGAAAACACAGAGAATCAGCATAAAATGTGGATTTGTAGTTAATCGTTGTGCAATCAGTGAAATGTGTATCTCATGCTCATATGGGTAAAATATCCATATGTTCAATAAACGTGGGTGGCCTCAATGACAATATAAAGCGCATGAGGGTGGGCGAGACATTAAGATCCTTGAGGTTGTACATAATATGCCAACAGGAAACCTATATTCCGTGGGGTAAGAGGGGAACCCCCTTGATTAGTGGGTATACGTTCACTGCATGCTCAACTCAGACCTCAATGTTCTGGGGGGAGGCCATTCATGTTAGAAATAATATGGCACCAGCCAAACGAGTTTTGGAGGATAAATGGGGAGGTGGGCAGGGGATTCACTACCTATTGGTTTAACGGTCTGTAATATCAATGGCTCAAACCAGGATGACTCCAGGGTATTGGAAGATCTTGAGGTGGAATTAGCATCCAGGCCTGCCCCACTGCAACCCATATCCAATGGTAGTTAGAGATTAGAGTGCCATTGAACTGGTAGATAGGATTCAAGAACCTGGTCATTTATTACTCTGTACCTTGTTAAGCAATTGTATTAATTGACTTTATTTACTGTTGACTGTAGTAGGTTGGGCCTATCAGTATCCAATGTCCATTAGATATATATTTATACTTTTATTAGCAGTATATATTAAAATCATTTGTGAAATTTCTTGCTGATTTTTACCCCGTTTTAATGCTATCTGGCCATGCCATTAAAGATGAACCATGAGTCGTATAAAAATTGATTTTTATGTGCTATGTTAAGTATGCACTGATTGCCATTTGTATAACTTGCCTGATCAACATGTAATTTGTATAAGCAGTATTCTCTGGTAAAATACAAATTAAAAAAAGATCTAGAGATAGAGAACGAAAATTTAGAAGGAGGAAGGATAGTTTGAAATGGAATGGGGACTGGTTTAGAAGCAAGGGTGGAATACCATAACAATAAAGCAGTTGCTACTGAGAAAGGAAATTGGCATACCACACTTTACCCAGCAGCTGCTACATTACCTTGTTCTACATCTAGAGGCTAGTCCTGAAATTGACCCTCTTCCACAGAGGTGGCCTGGGTAGGAAGTAACTTCTACACAAAAATAGAACACACTTATTTAGCAATAATATCACAGCCACCAACTACAGAATTTAGCCAAGTTAAAAAACACAACACTGAAGGAACTTCAAATTATGCTATCCAAAGTATTACTTTGAAAATGTTACTTCTATATTTTAAAAACGAAATAATGGAGGGGGGAAGTGGTTAGGAAACCAATAATGAAAGTAAGGGAATGGACAGAGAGGAGAAATATAAAAGAAATGTCTTGTCTTTGGCCCTTTTGACTTTGCCACAGCGTCCCAGATTTTGATGCGGCTGAAAAAGAAATAAAAAAGTGGCCATGTCATCTGCAAAATGATGCAGCTGCTTTTTATTCCTATTGAGTTAACGATCCGAGTTGAATTAGTAAATAGAACAAATAAACCACTCAAAAGCGTTTTTGTTTTAAGTGGGTGGGGAGAAACAAGGTGAGGAGGCTGTTAGCAACATAGGGGATATGGGCAGAAATAGCACAGGGGGAGGGTTGAAAGCAACACATGGGCGCAGATTGGGGGTAAGCAGCACAGTGGGGGCAGTGGAGGGAAGCAACACTGATGGAAAAGATGGGTGGAAGCAACACATACAGCACCTTTAGGGTGAAAGGACAGAGCGAGTGAGAGCAAAGTGGAGTGCTGAATGAGCAAACAGTTGAAAGGACCAGGTTGAGCTGGTGAGGAGAAGTGCATGGGTGAGAAAGCAATGAAGTTTGAATGGGGAAGAAGCACATGGGCAAGAGAGAGGATCACTAAACTGTGTCTGAGGTGCGTGGGGAGAAGTGCTTGAGGGAGACAGCTTGTGAAGTGCTTAAACAAAAAGGAAAAAGTATCATCCTGAAAAGTGAGAAGTGGAAGGACAAAAGTAACTAATCGATTTTCCAGGGTAGTGACAAACACAAGAAGAGGAAGGAAAGCCCAGACAAGCTAATGAAATGAGAAAGACAATGAAGCCAACCGACTGTAAGCAATGGGCAGGCTCTAAGCCCACTGCAAACTAACAATAAGTCTTGCAATAGACAGGGCATGAAGGAGGAAGTAGGCTGAAGAAACAGAAGGGAATATGAAAGGAAACATTAGGTGTGTGGGGATAATGGACACTAAAGTAGATAAAGGGGATGCTGGGAATAATTTAGGAAAAACCCAAAAAAGAGAAAATGCATAGGGCCTTTCTCCATATTAGGCGAAATGAAATTGTTAAATCTGAGAACAGTAAATAAATAAATATGACTTGTCAGCTCAAGAAGGAGAGCCTTAAGAGGTGGTGTAGGCTGCAGCATCATTGCTGTTGGCCAAGAAGGACCTGGCTATGGTCCTCCTCTTCTTCTTTGGTGGTCCTGAAAAGAGGAAAATAAAAGAGGACGCTGATTAGTGGAACAGTCTACAAAACATTTATAATAATGTATAGGCAAAAGATCTATTGCTTGAATAACCAATCCTATTCTCTCCTTTCAACTGTCCTCTTTGTATGTAGATTACATAGTGGTAGTTGCAATTGTGTAGTTGCAGTTAGGTGTGAGTTTACATAGGAAGAAAATTGTTTGTTTTGCCAATAACTTTGGCGCCTTTTGATGAATCTGCATGAAACTTTAAAAAGAAGAATCCATGCACTTTTGCTCCTCCATGGAAAGTTTCGCACTGATCAATCAAGTGGGCTCAAGCGACAAGAAAAAGGGAGTTTCCAAAGGTGTGATTTTTCATGTCAATTCCATGGGAAGGTTTGCTCTCTAATACAGATAAATCAGACCTACACCAAATTTGACAAAAGGTTACAACTTTACTCAGAAAGCATACTTTTTGTGACTTGGTGTGCATCCATTCAGCTGTTTTTGGGTTGGGCATGATGGGGTTAAAAAGTTAGGTATACCTGAACCAATGGTGTTCAGGTTTTCTCGGATTGCCCAATTCAAAGGGGACTAGTCAATCCTGATGTGCCGGCCAAAATATGAATAATAATAAGTGGCTGCCATGCATAGTAATGTCATCAAAAACTTTTCTTGACCTATACAGCATGGAGCAAAATAGATTTGGCTTCATTTCAAACTTTTTTAGAGGAAACACGTCCTCAACTTAATTTTTGTGCAGATTCAAATGCAGGGAAATACACTGAATGGCTTAACGAAGCTCTAAAAACTTCAGTGCCCAGTAGAAAAATTCCCGGGAACCGGGGTACGCCGTCGGCCCCCTGGTTCTCGGATGCTTTACGTAAGGAGAAACAATTGTGCCGTAGTACAGAAAGGCACTGGGGAGTTAACTACGACACAACAGAAAAAGAGTTATACAAACCTGCACTAAGCAACTATAAAAGTTTACTAAAAAATGTTAAAAAGGTGTATTTCACTCAACAAATTGAGAAAGCCAAACACACCTCCAAAGAGGTGTTCACAATAGTTAACAATCTAGCTTCACTGCCAAAGACTGATGCAATAAAATGGGACCAAAACTTTTGTGATTCTATTGTAGCAGCTTTTAAATCTAAAGTTATGAATATTTATAATGTTTTTGTAACTACGCCTGATCTTGATCCTATAGAACCACCCATACAAGATGAATCTCAAAGAAACTTTTTATGTTCATTTGCCCCAATTACTTCTGATGTGGTAGATAAGCACATAATAGCAGCTAAATCTGGCTCGCTAACCGATCCTTGTCCTCCTGCTCTCCTTAAAAAGACAACGGAGGTGGTTAGTCCTACACTCACTCAGAATTTTAACACTATGTTCAAGTGTGGCACCTTCCCTTCCATGTGGAAAGATTGTTCTATTCTTCCCCTGTTGAAGAAACCAAACCTGGACGCGACTAATCCAGCTAACTACTGACCCATTGCCCGTCTGCCACTCCCGGCTAAGATAGTTGAGAAAGTTATGAACAAACAACTATCTCAGTTCTTTTTAGATAATGATCTTCTCGACCACTCACAGTATGGATTCCAGAGGAAACAGAGTACTGAGACTGCATTGATTAATGCATTGATTAATGCCACTGAGGAAATCAGAATGGTGATGGATGGAGGAGGATCGGCAGCCCTGATCCTCCTCGATCTATCCGCCACTTTTGATACGGTGGATCAAAACGGCTGGAAGCGACGGGGGTCCGGGGAACGGCTCTGACATTATTGGCCTCCTTCATGAAAGAAAGGAGACTAACAGTCGCTATGGACAATTTCCAATTTAAACCTTATGTTCTGCCCTGCAGAGTCTCCCAGGGATCATCCTTAAGTCCAACTCTTTTTAATATATATGTTGCAGAACTCGCCCCGCTGATTCGGAAGTTTCGGTGCAATTTGACGTTCTACACGGACGACACCCAGATAGTTGTGGCAGCATACAATAAACAAACCGCCCCCTTTCTACAGTTCCAGAACTGTATGAGAGAAGTTGACAGATGGATGGGACTGCATTGCCTGAAGCTTAACTCTGAAAAGACCAAGATCATTATTTTCGGTGAGCTAAAACCTAGATGGGACAATCTTTGGTGACCAGCTGAGTTGGGAAAAGCACCTAAACCTGTGCTGAAGGCAAAAAATCTAGGCGTGTGGATTGACAATAAGTTAGCACTATCCTATCAGACTAATGCCACTGTCACGCCTCCTATTTCATGATAATACAACTTAAGAAAATCATGCCTTACATTCCCAGCGACTCTAGAAAGTTGGAAGTTACTGCACTGATCCAGGCTAAACTGGACTACTGTAATAGCTTTTACCTGGGCATAGGCAAGCATTTTCTTAAAAAACTCCAGTCCATTCAAAATACTCGTGCTCGAATGCTAGGTAACATCCCTAAATATGATTCCATCTCCAAGGAAATTCGCCGACTCCACTGGCTCCCAGTGGCCAAACAAATTGAGTTTAAAGCCCTCTGCTTAGCATTCAAGGCTTTGAATAATACAGGGCCGCTATTGCTCAAAAGGCTATTTGCCTGGTACCACCGGGCCAGACAGTTGCAGTCCTCAGGCACAAGACTGATGAGAGTACCCAGAATACGCTCCACAACTTGGGGCGGCAGGAGTCTTTCTTATGGTACCACAAAGCTGTGAAACACACCACCAGCCGAGCTGAGAGGAGCAGCCTCCCTCACCATTTTTAGGAAAAAGATAAAAACTTGGCTTTTCCAAGAACTGAGAAACTAGGAGGAATTACTGCAGTCAATAGAGCCAGGATACCCCCGGGTATTTGTGCGCTCAATAAGTCTCATTAAGATTAACATCAATGACATAATTTCAGATGTCATCAGTGATGTTATCAATGATGGCATAGAACATGTCATGAGTGATTTAGTATGTGAGGTCATAAGCATTTCATGGCAGCGGCGCAAGCTGTGGTCACTTGAAATAACAATAACTGGGTAATTTGAGTGTTTTTTTTAGTTTAAAATGTTACCTTTAAAATGACATTTTCAACTAACTATAACATCTCTTTTGTCTTCAATTTTTTCATTGAATTTCTGAGTATTTTTAATGTAAAGTAAGATAATATTATCATATCTAACTATAACGTAACTTTAACCATTATTTCTTAACAGTCAATTTCTAGTGATTTGTAATGCAACATTTTCTCACTATGTGTAACTATGCCAACCCCCATACGTGGTGTGGGTCTGGCTGCAGGACCTGGCTCATGGCCAAACCCTGCACCCAATCCCCACAGGCAGCCAATCCCCCAATGGTGCACGGCCAAAGGCTGTATGTTGCAGGGGGTTGGCCACAGGTATGACTTGTGGCCAGGCCCTGCACTCCCCACCACATGGGCAAACAACCCTCCCAGACGTGTGTGACATGAGTTTGCCTTTGGACTCTCACACTCCCCTTTTTGCAATTTGTTTCGGACCCCACAAGACTCTTGCAGAGCCCCCGTGGTCCCTGGGGACTCGCACAGGGTCCTCACTGGCTCCCACTTGAGACCCACGCGATCACAGAAACCACAACTCTGTTTTTCAGTTTGTTCCCATGGGGATTCTCTTTGGAAAAGCCCCCAACAAGGTCCGGGGACAGCGCATCCCTCCCCTCCCCCATACTATTTTTTAAAACTATTCGGACATGGATACAGAGTACCCATGCCTCGAAATGGTAGCTGCAAATTTCTCTCCATGTTGCAGCCAGCCAAATAGAGCTTGAGCTTCCATGGGACTTGGGAGATCTTTTCATGACTACAGGAGCTAGATGTACAATAAGAAAAGAAGCCTTTTTGTCTATTAAGGTTGCTCTATTATTTGAATTTGCATGACTGGGGGACTCTTGGAAGAGTTCTGCGAACCCAAACATCCAAATATACAAAAATGTTGACCTTTAATTTCTTGAAACTAACTGAACCACAAAAAACACGCTTTCTGGATCAAGCTGTAGCTTTCACCAACTGTGTTGTAATTCCATATAGCCATTTGCACTGTTCAAAATTCCATAAGGAAATTTCATGGGAAAGCAGACTGGGGCAAAAACAACAAAAAAGTACAGGGGCATGAAAAATAGACGAAATGTGCAAAAAATGTTGAGAAAATGGGAAGGAGCAACACAGATCGGATGGATAGAGTAAGATTGGTGAGGGAACTTAGGGAGCACAAGTCAGGCAAGATCTGGCAGGAGGCACGCTTATAAAAATGGCCAGGCGCATAAGGCTATGCTATAACAATTTTTGTTCACTAGACGCGTTTCACGTAATTGTGTGTAATTTTGTGTAACTTTTGGGAATTTCATGCGATTACACTACCGCAAATGTTGCACACCCTTAATTAACACTGCTAAGGTGATTGAGCAATCCGTGCACTGTGTAAAAGAAGTGAACAAGGATAAATAGGAGGGCAAAGGCAATGTAATTTGTGAATAAAATGATTTGACCAGCTATAAAATAAGGACCTCATCCTACAGAAGCGGAGTACTTCTCATTTGCCAACAAGAAATGCCCAGCATTAAGCAGCAGGTACAACATCTGTGGTAGTTTTTTCCATCTTCCTAACGTTTTCTGTGAAAGCAAATGCAACATCAAACTTATAGTGGCATAAGCGCCCTATACAATCATTACAAAAGCAGATTTTGAATCAGGTCTTAAACAGAAGGTTAAGCACCAGCATCGAGCTGACGTAAGGGTTATAGACCTATAATTGAATGCCTTGGTTATTTCGCAGCAAAGGCAGGACACGGTGGATCAAGATTCATGAGGAATGCAAGTGAATTCTTGTGCTGGGTTGGCGACATCAAAGACTACTAAAGATAATCCTTGAGCAACCTATCCCGTTCTGGCTATTACAGAAACAAACTTGAGTATGCAAATCTTTAAATTAATTCCCTCAACTTTTCAGTGGAAGATTTGGGTAAGCTGCAAGGGTTTACTCTTCAAATTAGATTAATGAAAGTTACCACTCCAGTAAGACAGAAGTTGAGGGCAGTGCTGATGACAGTGTGTTTGTCAGGTAATTACTAAACCAATTTGAAGATTTGCAAAGTGAAGATCGAGGAGGTTGAATCTGATGGACTTCTCCTGTTGTTAGCCAATGAGCTATATACCATTGTTTCAAGGATTTTGATGGCAGTGTAACATACTTCCAAGATAAGATTTTAGTTTTCTCACAAGGTAAAGGAAAGCATTATGATGTTTGGTAGGAAGTCTGTTCCGAATGGCCTAGTTTTATGTAAATAGAAATGTAAATGTTCAAGATCCATACAGAAAATACAAAATATCTGGGACATATGATCTCTTCAAAAGTAGGAATCTTTGTTGAGAGGGACAATGCCCTGGCACCTGACAATAGAGAGGATGTGATTGTTAAGAACATTGGGGCATATTATCAAGCACGGCGTTAAAATTATCGCGGCTTTAGTGGCAGAAAACTGCCGCTAAAGCGGTGATAATGGGCTTGATAATATGCCGCAGAGAATTCCAATAGAAGCCCATGATGACACCAGAACATGGGCTTCTATGGGAATTCTCAAGGGCATATTATCAAGCACATTATCGCTGCTTTAGCAGCAGTTTTATTATAATTTTAACGCTGTTTCTTGAAAATATGCCCCATTGCTACTACATGAAACCAGTAAGGAAACTCCTTCGTAAGGGTGAAACATTATTGTGGCAGCATGAACAACAGGACACCTTTGAAAGAATAAAAAGACAAATTGTTAGAGCCCCAACCCTACAGCCCTTCTCCACTGGCAAATTGTGCGTTACCACTATGGATGCAAGTGTATATGGATTAGGGGCAGAGAGCAATGAGAGGGTTATAGATTATGCTTCTAAATCCTTGAAAGAAACAGAAAGACGTTATGCAGTGAATGAAAAAGAGTTGCTGGCATACATGTGGTCCACAACCACTTTAAGCACTTCCTATGGGGTATCAAGCTCCTTCTGCAGACTGATCATAAACCTTCAGCACATATACTGTCCCTGGGTAATAAGTTGAGTTCAGCATCATAGATTGCTAGGTTCTGCTCAACGGTCCAGGAGTATGCCTTCGAATTATCCTTGTGCCTGAATGCGGAAATCAAACTGCAGATTGTTTGTCCCTTCGTCCGTGCCAGAGTGAGTTTGAATTAGAAACATTGAGGATAAATTGGATGCCTTTGCACGCATTGGCAATTTTTGCTCTATTCAAAGGCAAAAGTTAGTCAAACAGTAGGTTTGCAGAGGTTATTATTTGTTACATTTTGTGAAAAATACACATGAGGAAGATGGAGGCCTAGTAAATACATGAAAGAAGCACTGTATTCTTTTGCCTAAGTCGATTCAGAATTGAGCGTGGTGAATTAATTTGTATGCTGTAGTGACAAATGTGTTCCTCCAAATTTGTTATCAAGGGCATATGGGAATGGCTTCTCCTAAAAATGTTGTCAGAAATCAATATTGGTGACCGGCTAGCTCAATAATGCCTTAACTCTTGAGTATGGCCTGAGGGCCTCCAATGGCTGCACTAATTCTGATAAAAAGGGGGCAAATACCTACAATAGAACCATCAATTTGAGCCGTATAGACTACTTCTTGTTAGATCTGAGGCTGTGGCCTGGAGTGATTGATATGGCAGTGGGGTCTTCCATCGACAGTGACCACGACCCCCTTGAGCTCGACTTGACATCACCCTGGGCCAAACGCTCTAGCCTCCCAAATATTATTCTTACAACTGGGGAGGTTTGTCCAACTAATTATAACAGGCGTCTTAAATGGTCATGTGTAGCCATGGATACTGGGAAATTAGAAGCAATCAAATGTAATCTCCTAGATCGCACCAGAGAGATATATAGATTATTTGAGAACCAGGGTGGTTCGGCTAAGATTGCGTCCTATCATACTTACCTTTTAAACCAGTTGGTCTCTTATTTTAGAATGCCGCAATGTCCGCAGGGCACCTGCAAGAATTCTAGGCCACAGTTCTCCTGGTTTAACCAGGAGTGTAGTAGCCTTAGTTCAAAATTGGCTACTGTAATTAGAGCAAATAATGTGGTTGAATTGAGAGAAACTAGGAGGTCCTATAAGATAGCTTTGTTTAGAGCGAAAAAGGAATGGGAAGCTAATCAATGGTCGCAGATTGGTGACGCTTGTCATAGAAATTACTCTCAACGTTTCTGGCTCTTAGTCACCAGGGGAGAAGCAGAAAGACCTAGGCCACCCACTAATAACATTGCCATTGCCACCTGGCATGATCATTTCTCCGAACTATATACTGGACTAAGGGAGTTTGTCAGTGATGCCCCCATTCCGGATTACACTTGTACCCAGGCTAGCGGACTCTTCTCCTTAGCTGAAATTAGGTACAGCATTAATTCTACTGTTAGGATCAAAGCCCCGGGCCTGATGGTAATCCTGGTGATGTATTTCTTAGTGACATTGAGAACTGGTCAACATGTATCATGGCATTAGCCAACGGAATTGCTGCAGGTGCCCCAATACCACCTTCCTGGAAGGGAGCCGAGATGGTGTTGGGTTTTAAGAAGGGTGACCGCTCATTGCCCTCCAACTAAAGACCCATCAGCCTGATTGCTAGTGCTCAAAAGGTCTTTGCCCGCGCACTTCTTACGAAGGTTCATTCTTGGATAGATAACAATAACATCTTGTCCCCTTTCCAAGCAGGGTTTAGACAGAAAACTAGCACTATTGACAAGGTTTTTCGCTATCTTCTATTGGCCTGGAAGACTGTGACTATTGGACAGGGAAGGCTGTACTTAGCATTCATTGACCTGAAGTCTGCATTTGACCTCATCCCTAGATTCAAGCTTTGGTGAGTCCTAAAGGAGATGGGCCTCCCCTCTGAGATACTGGAATTGGTTGTTCGTCTTCATGAAGACAACTAGGCAAGGGTTCATTGGGGTAGCCAAGGACAATTGACAAACCCAGTTAGAGTTTATAGGGGGGTCCGACAGGGCTGTGTATTGGCTCCCACTCTCTTTTCACTTTTTATAAATAGACTTGTTCAGTATCTTACTGATATTTCTGCTGATGCACCTACTTTGAGGGGAGTCAAGGTTTGCTGATGATACCTTGATAGTCTCCAAGACCCCTAGCAGTCTGCAACTGCTTATAGATCACCTCGAGGCCTTTTGTGCAATGAGAGGCTTAGAGGTTAATACCTCGAAGACCAAACTCCTAATGCTGAATTCCCCACAAATCATTTAAAGGCAAGTTGACATTGGGTGGGATTTCCCTGGAGAGAGTGACCACCTTTTATTATTTGGGTGTCACTCTCTCATAGGATTTGGCATGGAAGCAAAATGTAACTAAGAGGACTCTTCAGCATAGGCACACCACTGGGGTCTTGATGAAAGCGAATAGGACCTCCTAGAGCAAACCAGTAGCAGCATCACTCCAGATTTATGATCATAAGGTAGTGGGCTCAGCATTGTATGGGGCCGAACTTTTAGGCTTTGAAAAATTGGATGGCCTTCTTGTGACTGAGAACACATTTTTGTGAGCCTTATGTTATGTTATGTTATGTTATGGTGTTTTATAAAGCGCGCGATTACCAAGTAGGTGTCCTGGCGCTGTCCACAAATCCTGAATTCTAAGCTGGCGTAGTTATTGAAACAACCAAGTTTTTAGAGCTTTCCTAAACAGGAGAAGATTCTCCATAAGTCTCAAATGGGGAGGTAGATTGTTCCAGAGCTTGGCAGCCCCATAAGAGAACCTGCGTCCTCCCCAACGGACTTTTTTTATGGTAGGAATGGAGACAAGTCCGGCCTCTGCTGAACGAAGGTGCCGGGCAGGGACATACCTAGTAAGATGCTTAGTCAAGTAACCTGCGCCTTCACCCTTCAAGGCCTTGAACACCAAGCACAAGGATTTAAATTGAACTCTCTTGTGGATAGGCAACCAATGCAAATCATGGATAGCCTTGGAAATCAGGGAGAACTTTGGAATACCCGTAAGTAATCTGTCCGCCGCATTTTGTAATAACTGCAGTCTATGCATCAGATTCTCCTGAATATTTAGATACAGGCTGTTGCAATAGTCGAGTCTGGAGGACACAAGAGCGGTGACCACCGTTTGTCGACTTTCGGGAGGAAGCAAAAACAGGATCTTTCTCAACATTCTTAGAATAAAGCCTGTTTTAGATGCTACTGCCTTAATCTGTAGTGTCATAGTGAGTTTGTCATCCAGCACCATCCCGAGGTTTTTTACAGTACTTACTGGGCTGGGACAGGCTCCTAGTTCCTGAGGCCACCAGGTAGGAGTCCAAAAGCTGGGATTATTTCCAAACAGCATTACCTCAGTTTTCGTAGAGTTTAGCCTGAGGCAGTTGCTGGCCATCCACCGGGCCACCTCCAACATGCAGGCCTGGAAATTGACATCCATTCCCACATCACTTCCAGGGTATAGAGACACGACGATCTGTGTGTCATCGGCATATGACGTGACACTAAACCCATAAGATCTAATGATGGGAGCAAGGGAGGCAACGTAGACATTAAAACGTGTTGGACTTAGTGAGGACCCTTGTGGTACCCCACAGGGCAGGGAGAAAGGGCGAGATGTAAAGTTCCCCAATGCCACTGTTTGACTCCGCTCTGAGAAAAAGGAGTTCAGCAATTTCCATGCTTTTTGCCGAACACCTCCTTTCCTCAGCCGGTCCATCAACAATCCGTGATGGACCGTATCGAACGCGGCAGATAGATCCAGCAGGATCAAGGCTGCTCTGCCGCCTTGATCAACTGCTAACCTGATCTGATCTGTTGCCGCGATCAAAGCGGATTCGGTGCTGTGACCCTCCCTAAACCCATGCTGGGATACATCCAGCAAGGATGATGACTTTATGAATGCTGTAAGCTGTATGTTCATTGCCCTTTCCACAAGTTTCGCCGGGAGGGGAAGCCGGGAAATAGGGCGAAAATTGTTAGGGTCCGTCGCATCTAAACTCCGTTTCTTCAGGAGGGGGAGAATAGAAGCCATCTTCCAGATATTAGGAAAGATTCCTTCTTGGAACATCCCATTAAAGATGGGTGTGAGAAGGTTGGCTATCGGCCCCGGTGCTAGTTTAGTAATCCTTAGTGGACAGGGGTCAAGAGGGGAACCTGAATTAGCTTTAGTGAGCAAATCCAGGGTATTTTGTACTGTAAGCGGAACAAATTCCTCCAGGGTAATAGATGACGTGTCCACTTCAGTAGGTCTTTCCTCTGCCTTCTCCTCCCACCTGATTGAGTTGCTAAGGCTAGTAAAAATATTATTAACCTTGGTGGAGAAAAACAAGGCAATGCTTTCGCAGAGCTCTGTGCTAGCCGAGATGGAGGTCGGTGCAGGAGAGGATAATTTTGTGATGGTGGCAAACAGCTCCTTAGAGAAATTCTTAGCTGCCGAAATCTGGGTCGCATAATACTTCTGTTTTGCTTTGCGCAGCATACCTTTATAGGTTGCTAGGCTAGCCAAGTATTCCTTTTTTTCCGTAATGGTATAATTCTTCCTCCAATTACGCTCCAATCTCTTACAGATACATTTTTGTACTTTGAGGTCGATCGAGTACCAGTGGGCTGAAGGTACGCTCCTTTTGAGAAGCACTTGTTTAGGAGGAGCTAGGTCAGCACATGCCTGCGTGAGCAAATTGGTATAAGCCAGTGCCGCCTCGTTCGCGTTCCTACGAATGGGTATAGAAATGTTAGTCAGAGCATTAGAGATGTCCTCTGCATGCACCCTATTCCAGGCTCTAATTTCTTTCTTATCAGTTAAATACCGATCACTAGCTATGTGCGGTATAAGATTAAGATTAAAGCGAACTCCCGCATGGTCTGACCAGGCCAGGGGTAGCAATGCTATAAAGGATAACTCCGGGGTATTAGAGAAAACCCCATCTAGGGTATGCCCAGCTGTGTGCGAGGGGCCAGTTACATGCTGTACTAACTCCGCTGTTTCCATGATATTAAGAAGGCGGGCTGTATCAGGCTCATCTGCCTGTTCGAGATAGAAATTGAAATCCCCTAATATGGTTTGTGAGTTTCCCAAAAACGCGTTTTCTACAAGGGTTCCTAGCGAAGAGAAAAATATATGTTTGGGCCCAGGGGGTCTATAAACAAGTGTTCCTTTAAATGGAAAATGACTAGTTAGTCTAATGTTAAATGCGAGTGCTTCGCAGGATGGGACAGAGATTGCGTTGAAGGTTCCAGAGTAGGAGCTATGATAAATAATGGCCAAGCCTCCGCCCCTCTTGTTCGGGCGGTTAAGTATTTCGCAAAAGAAACCTGGTGGAGTGGCTTTAACTAGATCCGGACCGGATGCTTCGTCCATCCAGGTTTCAGTAATAAACGCAATTTTTATGTCCAGATCCATCAACAAGTTAGCACATTCAGTGCTATGCTTTACAAGGGATCTTGCGTTTATCAGGATGCAGGCAACAGATTTCCCAGCTTTGCACAAAGTGTTTACTGACTCTGTGCCAGCCTTATTAGTTCCCGCATTAGTAGGAAGAAATGAAAAAGAGCAGTTGGGACACATGCCTAGCGGTTGGAAGAGGCCTAGTTCATCAGGTTGCTGGTTACAATCGCCCATTATCTTCCCGGGATTTAGTTGTAGCAGTGTAGTTCTAGAGTACGTGAGTCGTACCGGTACTTCGAAGTGCATCCGGGCAGGGGTTTGTGCGCTGAGCGCGGCTTGGGCGCGGACGGGCGCAGACGGGCTTGCCTTTGGCGCGCCTTTGGCGCGCCAGCGGCGCGCTCGCGCCAGTGCCCCTAATGTAGGCGTCCCCAGCAGCTAGAGCGTCAACCCCAATATCGAACTCCTTCCAAAATGGCCGCCACCTGTGCACGCCCGATCCACAGAGAGTCTGCTCGGGTCAGTGCTGGAGCCGAAGGAGGCAACACAGGTGAGGAAGTTCAACAAGCGCTAAAGAGTAAGATCTAAAAACAGATGTGCAAAATAGGCAAACAGTGCGCGCGATACAGCGAGCTCGTAAATAAAATATGTAAAATATTAAAAACAGTCAGCTCGGCTATAACAACTTTCTGCTGGTCACAAGAGGGAGAAATGCGTTAAGTCCTACTCCCGGCTCAAGCCTCAGGAGGTTGTGGACGCTGCGCGCTCGCGCCAGTGCCCCTAATGTAGGCGTCCCCAGCAGCTAGAGCGTCAACCCCAATATCGAACTCCTTCCAAAATGGCCGCCACCTGTGCACGCCCGATCCACAGAGAGTCTGCTCGGGTCAGTGCTGGAGCCGAAGGAGGCAACACAGGTGAGGAAGTTCAACAAGCGCTAAAGAGTAAGATCTAAAAACAGATTTGCAAAATAGGCAAACAGTGCGCGCGATACAGCGAGCTCGTAAATAAAATATGTAAAATATTAAAAACAGTCAGCTCGGCTATAACAACTTTCTGCTGGTCACAAGAGGGAGAAATGCGTTAAGTCCTACTCCCGGCTCAAGCCTCAGGAGGTTGTGGACGCTGCGCGCTCGCGCCAGTGCCCCTAATGTAGGCGTCCCCAGCAGCTAGAGCGTCAACCCCAATATCGAACTCCTTCCAAAATGGCCGCCACCTGTGCACGCCCGATCCACAGAGAGTCTGCTCGGGTCAGTGCTGGAGCCGAAGGAGGCAACACAGGTGAGGAAGTTCAACAAGCGCTAAAGAGTAAGATCTAAAAACAGATGTGCAAAATAGGCAAACAGTGCGCGCGATACAGCGAGCTCGTAAATAAAATATGTAAAATATTAAAAACAGTCAGCTCGGCTATAACAACTTTCTGCTGGTCACAAGAGGGAGAAATGCGTTAAGTCCTACTCCCGGCTCAAGCCTCAGGAGGTTGTGGTTACGCTCACTTCCCCGGAGCACCCCCCTTCACCCACTAAGACTGGATATGGGTAGATCCTGAATCGTTGACAAAGCTAAACTACGCCCCCTACTTTTTTGTTTGAGTCTAAAATCCACTCCTGAGCTTCTCCCATATGCTGCTGCACTTGTTGGAGATAGTGCTCTTGACTGTTTTAAGAAAATTGGTTGGCTCTCTAAAGTGAAGTCCCTGCTTTCTACAATAGGGCTGGGGAGTTCATGCGACACAAAAGATCCAGCACTATTGCCTAGTAAAGATCTGATTAAGAAACAATATTGGAATTGGGTGGCACAGAATTCTGTTTCTTACTCGTCTTGGGGCCGCCTTACATTGGATTTTATGGAATTCAAACTATCTGGTGTCTATAAACAATATCTGGAGGCCAGTACGATCCAGCAGGATAGGAAGCTTTATATGCAATTCAGATTTGTCTCCCTTCCGGTGAATATCTTCACAGCCTCCTGGCGCCAGCGCTCCCCTACAATGCAGTTTTGTCCAGGTTGTCCCCTTGCAGTTGAGTCAATTAGCCACATTTTCTTTGTGCCTCCCGTGTACCATTCTCCGAGAACTAAATGGATACCCCCTGTCTCCAGAAGGCTTGGCACTCGTTGCCATCAAGACGCGTTGCACATTTTAAAATCCGACTCTAGTCTCCTAGTAGCCTGCACAGTTGCCAAGTTTCTAGGTAAAATGTTAAAAGGTCTCTATTGGAAATGTCATTGCTTTTAATCTTTTAATTAATTTTTTTGTCTTATTTTAATTAATTATATGTCTCTTAGATTTCACTATGGAGCCATTTTAGCACTGTGACTGCATAGCGGTCCATGCTGCACAGCTCCATCTCAGCACAGGCTCTTGCTGTCACAACTCTAACCACTTTGAAAGTCATTTTAATTGGTTATATCAATGTCTATGAAAATCAATCCAGTCGGAACTTGATGATTTGCAGTTAATTAATTTTGATCTGCTTTTATCTTGCTTCCTTGTACTGTATACACTTGCACTTTTATGGTCGTAATCACCAAAGTAGAGGTTTATGATTGATTGAATATTGGTGACCTTGTATAGGTTCAGAGGCTGACCAATAAATATATCAGGCATGTGTAGTGCATGCTGCATGTGGTAAAAGTTTTTAAATATTCCAATCCACCTTTGCAGCCACATAAAGGGGCAACTTATGCCAGCAGAAACTGGGTTTCAACATTGCTATGCCATGTACAAAACTTGCCGCACACTTAAAGTAAACCCTAGTCCTCATTGATTACTATTCCAAATGGCCTGAGCTGTAGTTTATGGAGAAAGTGGCCATATCCAAAGCTCTTGAGTTCCTGGTGAGCTTATTTTGAAAATGCTGTAATTGGTAACAGAGTGCAATTTACTTTGAATGAGATGTCAGACTTCTTTCTGGTATACAGCATTATTCATGTGATGACTGCCTACTAGGACCCACAGTGCAATGGGCAAGTAGAACATTTTAATAAATATCTCTAATATAGTGTTCATCTTGCACGCCAAAGGAATAATCCCGTGCCATTAGCCTTTAGGGAGAGTATAATGGCATACAGAATCTCACCTAATTCTGTTACAGGAATTTGTCCATATCAACTAATCAACGGCAGGGTTCCATCCTTCAAAAATTGTCCATGATGGCTTAAAACTAAATATCCTGATGGATAAATCAAACAGCAAACGTTAACTGACATTAAGTCAGGAATAGATTAGAAATATGTCAGACATGTTCCAAGCAAACTTCTACGTCATTGCAATTCCTGCAAATGCATTTTGCTTCTTTGGTACCGGGCTCCGTCAATATGCCGTAGCCCTGCACCAAATGTCTTTGTTTTATAATTCCAAAAGGAAAATCCAGAAACAGGATATTCTTTTGGAAAATTAAAAAGACAATGCTCCACTTGTCATGGAAGTCCTCTCCCATGGCAAGAGGAGAATTTGGCAGTTTTCACTGCCCCTTACCGGAAGGTTTTCCTGAAAATGATGGGCAGTGAAAACTGACTTCTTATTTTGTGCATCTAAATCAGGTGGGTGGATTCACAGTTCTGCCTCTGATGGCCCTCACTCAATAGGGACATCAGAGGGGTTTAATCACAGCAGAGGCAGAGTAATCTCCACTGTGACTAAACCTATTGTTTGCCTGCATTTAAATAGGTATGACAGACCATTAGCTTGTCAGGAAGCATACTCGGTCTCCATTGCGACAAGTAATAAATCGGCCCCATAGTAAGTATTTGTTTACCTGGTGATGCAGAGGAAGGTGATGCAAAGTTTTCTAGAACAATATGTTTGGTAAAGATCAATAAAAGTAGTGTTATAACCCAGGATGGTAAATGTTGGAGTGTGAGGACACAGGCAGAGTGTTTAAGTAATGCTGTGCCTTGTGGGGATAGTTTAATGTATGGAGAATGCTGCGATTCGTAATGCAAGAATCAGGCAGTTCGTAATGCAATAATAATGCGGTTCGTAATGCAAGAATTAGGCAGTGCGTAATGCAATAATAATACGCTTCTTAATGCAAAAATCAGGCAGTTCGTAGTGCAATAATAATGCGGTTCTTAATCCAATCTGCACGGTCAACTTGGGCCCCACTAGGCCCCAACAGCAGAGACAACAGTCAGAGTCTTAAAGGGGCAGCCCTGTTCCTACTGGACAGGTCCGGGCCGCTCGGGGACTCAGCGTGTCTAATGCGGTGCAGCGGGAGAGAGCTAAGAGCACTCCTGTACTCCTCCTGCATGCCTCCCCAGGCCACACACGCTTGCGGCTCCCGACTGGAGTCCAAGCCTTACCTGGGGTGGTGCGCTGCCTCGCTCTCTCACTCTCTCCACTCGTCAGACGTCCTGCTGGGCGATCCCAATCACGTTGCGGCTCTGTTGCTAGGCGACGCTGTAGCCGGACAGGTTACGGCACTGCCTTCTCCGTCGTTGATGATCTTGGGCAGATCCCTTTCAATGAACAACGATCACAATCTCTTTCACTTTGCAGCTTCCTTAGCTTCAAGAAATCCTTTAGCACGTTGCGGCTCGAGCCGGCGGCAGTGATCCTTACTCACATCCTCAGTTACGATGACGGCTCGGGCCACAAACAGCAATACCGCAGCGTGGACGATGTTTCACGCTGTGGGGGCAATGCGATCACGGGGCACCTCGCAAACAGTACCACGGGCCACACAGCAGTCTCAGGCGTGCAAAAGCACCACGCACACAGCATCACTGAGACACAGTCCTCAGTTTCATGTACCCCGTTAGCACGTTGCGGCTCGGGCCGGCGGCGGCGATCTTTACTCACAGCCTCAGTTACGGTGGCGGCTCGGGCCAAAAACAGCAATACAGCAGCGTGGACGATGTTTCACGCTGCGGGGGCAATGCGATCACTGGGCACCACGTAAACAGTACAACGGACCACACGGCAGTCTCAGCCGTGCAAAAGCACCACGCGCACAGTGTCGCTGAGACACAGTTGGAAACTTTTTTATTCCTGAGTTTCCACAACAGGGGACCAGCTCTCCTCGGGCCCTTGGAGACACGCTACTTCAGGACACAGCACACAGCAAAGTCCTCACAAGTAGGGGAACACAACACACAGCAAAGTCCCTAGTCCTCTCCTTAGTCAAACCAGCGAAATGCAGGCCAGCCCCGGAACACAACAGCAAAGGCAGTACTTCTCTTCAGTCTGTTCAGCTGTTCTTCTTTGGCAGAGGTTCCTCTTGATCACAAAGTAGGTTGAATCCTTTTTCAGTATGGATTTCAGTCTTGGGTTCAGGGGTTTCAGCTCTTACATTTATACTCCTAAATGCCTTTGAAGTCTTTGTGTTCAGGGGGCTCTGACCTCAGTCCAAACCAGACCTGGGTGTCTTCCTGCCAGTGCACACCCTCCTCCTTTCATAGTCAGGGTCTGGGGCCCAGACGCTCAGCAGGAGGTGGAGCCATCCTCTGGTGGTCACAACACAGCCCTCTTCACATCCAGGGGGCTACTCCTCCCCCACACCTCAAACGCAGGCCAGCCTGTTGCTGTCTCACCTACTCCTCCCTGGGGTCATGACACTTCCCAGACCCTGTCACATCCAAACCCAGGCAGGCAATATACAACCAGACAGAGGCACACAGGATGGTTTAAGACAAGAAACCAGCCACTTCTAAAAGTGTGGTTTCTAAACACACAATTCAAAAACCATCTTCACAAAAATATGTGTTATTAAATTCTGAGTTCAGGCACACTAAACTCCATCTCTCCATCTTATGCCTATGGGAAGATATGCTGGAAACATGGGACACAACATTCCCCATTCTGTTCTATGGGCAGGATGGCCTTGCAACAGTGAAAAACGAATTTGGCAGTATTTCACTGTCAGGACATGGTACACACCTCAGTACATATCCTACCTTTCTCATACACTGCACCCTGCCCAGGGGTGTACCTTGGGCCTACTATAGGGGTATCTGATGTGCATAAAAAGGGAAGGTAAGGCCTGGCAGGTGGGTGCACTTGTCAGGACAACAAGGCAGGTAACAAACTGCGCACAGGCACTGCAGTGGCAGGCCTGAGATCTCTTCTTAGGGCTACTTATGTGAGTGGCACAATTAGTGCTGCAGGCCCACTAGTAGCATTTGCATTACCAGCCCTGGCACTTTACTAGGGACTTTACTAGTAAGACAAACATATCAATTATGGACAACCAATTACCATAACACTTTACACAGAGAGCATATGCACTTTAGCACGGATCAGCAGTAGTAAAGTGCCCAGAGTCCTAAAACCAACAAAAAAAGGTCAGAAACAATACAGGAGGAAGGAAAGAAGTTCAGGGATGACCCTGCAGAAAGGGCCAAGTCCAAAACAACTCCCTTTCAGCCAAAACACAGGGTAGACAAGTCACTACCTTGATGGGCTTCCCTGCTTTGGGCGATAGACCGTGGACCCTGGCACGCAACTGCGGGGGCATATTCCAGTTCTACGCCAATCTGAACCCAGTTGGATCCCTCTGTCCATACTCTCAGGGCCCCCTAAGCTAACCCAGGGGGGACCCCATCTGTGCAGTGACTAAACCTACTTTGCTCACAGATGTGTCCACACTGGTAGACAGTACCCACATGGCCAACACAGTGGTACGGCCCAGTCCACCCTCAAGGTGTGACTCCAGCCCCCTCCCAGGGGCAACTCTGGCCACCAGGACAACCAGCCACAGTGGCCACTGACATCTGTCAGTGATGAGAGCCAGGCCTCATGCCTTTCAGGCCTCTCTAACGTCTGTGGCATCAGAAAGCAGGGGGCAGTAGTCCTAGGTGCCTGACACCTTTTCTCCACTCTCCCTCCTGCCAAATCAGGTATGGCATCCTGACTCTGTCCCGCCAGCCCACTGGCTGGACAAGAGACTGGGGTGGGCTCTCCCACACCCTGCCTTCCTCTCTGGACCCATGCACCCTCCCCACTGGAGCGGTGCTACCAGGCACCAGAACTGGTGGGATGCTAGTTACAGCAGTCCCCCTCAGTTCACCTGACACTTTGGGATCTCCCCAGGAAGTGGCCTCCCGGTACAGACTTGGCTCCCCTCCTGGTGTACCCTTATGGAACCAAACAGGTCCTGGGACTGGGTATCAGGCACCTTGGGACACAGCCCCCTCCCACTCCTTCTACTCTGAGACTGGATGTGGGACCATACACCCCTCCTACTTCATTGGGACCTATCTGGTCTACCACAAACCTCCCCTACCTCACTTGGTTGGGGAAAACCTGAACCACCCCCTTCTGGGTCACTCCCAAAAGCTTCCTCACACCCTCGGGAATCCACCCAAAGGTCTGCTTCCTGCGCAAACTCCCTGGAATCAGAGAACTCGCACCCCACCGGGCGTTGGCATAGCTCTGGAAAACAGGGACTTAAAATATGCTCTCCAACAATTGAATCACACAGTCCCCCACCGTTGTTAACCAAACTATCCTTTGCCTAACCCTTCAGTGCTTCAAACAAGTACCCCACACCACTCTCCTGAGATTGGCAAGACAGTGTCCGACTGTTTCCGTCACTCAACCTACACTCTTCTAGGCGGTCTCCACACTCACACACTAAGGTTTCTACCATGGGGGAACCCCTCTCCCTGCACCTCTCATCTATGGTCAGTAAAGTGTCCCTCCCACCACTAGGAATATCATCCCCGGTGCCAGTTCCCCAATCAACTTCAGGGACACTGCACACTACTGGAGCTACCTCATAACCCTGAACCCCCTGGTGTATGTTAACCCCCTCCCTTAAGTCAGGCACCACATCTCTGGGTGTATGTACTTTTCTCTCAGCACTAGACACTACGGACCTTATTTATGAGGCCTTACAACAGTTTTGCGCTTTTTGTGACGCATCGGTGGCGTAAAACATGCCTCTTGTTGCGCTCTATTTACAAAGTGACGCATCTAAGCAGATGCGTCACTTTGTAAACCCCTGCGCTACATTATACCTGCGTCAGGTATAATTTATGCAGGGTGGGCGTCCCCACGTAAGTAAGCCTCGTAGAAGTGACGCAGTGAAATCTATGAGATTTCACTGCGCAACTTTTAGGGTGCAAATGCGTCAATATTTTACGCCTGCCTCACAGCACGCGTAAGACTGACCCAGGCCCTTTCACATGGGGCTTGGCCCATGTGAAAGGACACATTGCTGGAGTTGCGTCACTTTTGTGAGACACTCCAGCAATGCGTCACTTTTGTGCCTACAGATACGTCAGAAATACTGACGTATCTGCAACTCCTTGCAACATGATGCGTCATACAGTAAATATGACGCATCCATCATGTCGCAAGGAGGGCGTACTGAGAAGTGACGCATCGCTGCTTTCACGCAGCGATGCATCACTTCTCATAAATGAGGCCCTACATTTTTGCTGCCACCATCTAAGCTGGACTCCACCTCCAACCCAGCAGAGCTCACCTCCTGAGCTACACACATCTCTTTTGGCTTGGCTGAGACACTCATGGCCTTGAGCCTTTCCAACTCCAAATCAAGCTCCCTCATTCTTAACTTATGGGCCAAAAGCAATTTCCTTTCCTCCAAAGCGAGAGCGTTCTTGCTCTCCTCTGCTCGCTTCTGACTTTCAATGAGCAGCTTTTTCTCCTCTGCTTGAGCCTTCAGTTTTAAAACCTCCAACTCATGCTCTCTAACCCTTTGGTTTTCCTCCAATTCCTCTGGGGAAAAGCTCCTCCCTGAATGGTTACTACCAGCCCCTGAGGCTGGTCCTTCCACCGGCAAATACTGTGGACCCAAATACATTCCCTGGGTCATCCTCATCCACCTCATCATCACCTGTCTCCTGAGCCTCTTTGGCTTCCCACCAGGCCCTCAAGGCAGTTTGCAGCTCCTCCTTCTTGGTGCTACTTTTCATGGGACATCCCAAAGCTCTGCAGAATTGCCTCAATTGATCAACTTTGTAGATAAGCAATGTCGAATTCCAATTCTGCAGCCTCACTGGCTACTTGACTCCTTTGAGACATGATGTGTGGCTTAAAGGTCGCTGTGGACGAATTGGTTACTGGTTCTTCAAATGGATCCTCAAAAGTCATACCATTGCTGAACGAGTCATGAACAGTGTCAGAACCAGTACACCCTCAAGGAGACAAGGAGAATATTACAGGGAAAATGTGTAATTTTCTTTTCTGTCTCTCTGTCTCTCTCTGTCTCTCTGTCTCTCTCTCTCTCTCTCTATAATATATATATATATATATATATATATATATATATATATATATATATATATATATATATATATATATATATATATTTAAAGCAAATGACACTCGCACTCAGGAACCTTGCAAATATTTATTCTTAACGGAGTTCCCTTCTGTTACACCGACGCGTTTCAGCCCTGTCGGCCTTGTTCACGGTAGGTGACACCATTTCCTGTTACAATTTAAAGCATTTCCTATGCAGCGTGCTACGCCCCATGGAATTCTGGGAACTGAAGTTTTTTCCACATTTTGAAAAATAAATTTAGGTAATCACCTCGTAACAGTAAAAAGCAGATTAATTAGATTTCCCAAAACAACAACAGGCATTTGGACAGTTGTCAATTGTTACAACAGTATTAATTAATTGAGAATTAATTCCACAATGGCCACTAATGCCGGCTTACGAAACACCCATTTTTAAATTGCTAAACGTTGCCATAGTACATGTTCTACAACTAGGCTACTATAGAATTGGAACATTGAAGATGCATACATTGAAAAATTATTCTTTGAGTAGTATCGTTTACCTAAAAACGCATTGTGGAATTAATTCTCAATTAATTAATACTGTTGTTTCAGGGCTGAAACGCGTCGGTGTAACAGAAGGGAACTCTGTTAAGAATAAATATTTGCAAGGTTCCTGAGTGCGAGTGTCATTTGCTTTAAAATTGATTCTTGGCCGCTGGCTTGGCCCAACACTCGCACCCGCTGCTGAGCGATCCGTATCCAAGCCGCTTTGAAGATATATATATATATATATTTGTTGTTTTTAGGTGGAAAATGCGTTATAGTACAAAAGATTCTGTAATACCTTTATAAACAGCATTCATAAAATGTTTGTATAATGAGTGACTTGTAATGCACCATGTCACCAATTATAACGAAAAGATGCCAGAATTCAGCACTTATAAGGTTATTACAGTTGAGTTCTGACGTCAGAATGTCTGCTGCCAAAGTCAGCTGCCGAGGAGAAAGGCAAGCCAGGCCACAGAGCATAATTAAAGCAGCTGATTAAAGCAACAAACTAACATTGCTTTTCTTTCTTCTCTATTTTAATAGCTTACAATGACTAGCAGAGAGAATATGTTTATTTTTTGCACTCCTTAGAGAAAAGCTAGAATCTTTCTGCATGTTTCTACGTGTTCTGAGCTATTTCATTTTTTTAACTGACATATTGAACTGTTTCTAATATCTGTTTGCAACAAAAACAGTTTTTTGATGTGTTAAATTTTGCACTAGAAGTTTTATTTTTATTCTATATATTTGCAAACATGCTCGCTCTTTCATATGGAAGAGCTGGCACTAACGTTTTAGGTGTTTTGTGGGAAAGGTAATGGTTTGACCATGTACCATATGGGGTAAAGTACCCCCTGGTGTACATGATGAGGATATTGCAAGTCTCCTTGGAGTTCCATAACCTTATAAAGGAACTTGGCCTTCAGTCTTGTTCCCTGCATGGTTATGGTTACATGGTTATGGAATTCCTCAGTGACTTGCAAGATCTTTATAATGTAAACAGGGGTACTTTATTCCTTATAATATATTGTGTTGCCTTATTCCCTTCTGTTCTACCATCCTCCTTGGTTGCTCTTGTTTTGTGGAATGATGCCCAACCAAGATTCTGATCTGACTAACAGCTGCGTTGATGCCAGTCTGCCGTGTGTTTCCTCTGCTGCTTAGAAAACATAAAGTGGCAGAGTTATAGTATCAATCTCTGCATCGTTGCTTCTTTATGGAGACTTATTGGTGAATGACTCATAATGCACATGTGATTGTCTGTTCACACCAGTCCTCCACAAACTGCCTCTAAATCTTCCCAGCTGACAATCAAGGAACTCTTAGAACAAAATTAACATCAAAAGCAATCCATCCCTTGCACTTCCACACAGAATACACTAAACTAGTATGGCAGGAAGAGGACATCAAGTCTCGAATTCATTCAGTAAATTAGTTTGTTTTAATCTGGAACGTCTTTTTAAGGCCGGATCGGAGACTGCGACTTGGAAAGCCACCGATTTGGGAATATGGGTTAACACTAATCTGATAAATTACATGCTTTACCAATATGCCACACATTGTTAATCATTTGGCTTGCAGGGTCACAGCTGAATCGTTATGTCTTGTCTACAGATAGATTTTAGCTATGAATTTCAGAGGAAAATCTCACATTTCAGTATAGAAAGAACTTCCTATAAAACCTCTGTTGAACAAATACTGAAATGTTCAGCAGGTTTGTTATCCACAAATGTGTTTGAGTATGCATTGCACACTGGGAATGGTGTTTCAACAATATTTAAGACTTCTCTCAGTGTTGGATTTATGGTAATCGAAGAGAGGCCAAAAGAAATACCGAATTAGACTATGACAAGGTGTGTTTTAGAAAATATATTTTTTTTAATTTGCAAATAAAATCTACCATGTTAATACTGAAGGCTGGCTAACTAAAACATCAAATTTGGCAAATCCAAAGAGGTCTTTTGAAAATAGAGTCAGAGAGTGAAATTTGAAGACTATCAGGAAAGCGTGTTCAGAGTTATGGCCATGACACCATTGTCTAGTTCTGCTCTCCCTGCCCCACTTTACATGTCAGCATTGTAAAGGAGGGAGGGGCTATCCTTTTAACATTACTAGATGTTGAGGCAATACTGTTGCTTTCAACAATTCTTAAGTGATTTTGAAATAATGTGTTACATGGCTATTATTTTGATAATCCGTATGAATCTTTCTAAATGCATTTTTTATTCTTCTACAAACCCTAACAACCTCTTAACATCTTCTGCTGATGTGGACTGTTCCACTGGACCAGAATCTTTCCAGACACAAATTGTTTTTATGAATCTTTGCCACAGAAGGAATAGCTGGTCTTTTTTTAAATTGATCTTTGTGTGTCTTTGGCAGTGAGTGCAAGATTAGTTAACATTTACCATGAGCCTTATGAAGATCTATCGTGGAGAACTGCACATAACACAATTTATCAAGCCCACAGATCTGGACATAATTCTCCAGATGCCTGTGATATGTGCTGGGATAGCAGCAGGGTCTCCGTATTTGTTGATGCCACCCTTCTCTCCGCACAATAGCATTCAATCCCTTATAGAGATTTACAGGGAGGTTTCATTTAGAGGAGCTAGCCAAAATTCATAATCTCATAATTGTTTCTGGTTGGAGTACTGGTGGGAATCCGTTGCATTTGGAAATATAATTGAAGGCTAGTGTTTAATTTGTGCTGGTGGCTGCAGGTAGTTGGCACCACTCTTGTTTCTGGACCAGGACTAATTTATCACCATCAGACTCAAGAGGGACAAAGGCAAAAATGGATAAAGACAGGAAAACGTTGTGAAGGGAAAAAGTCAGAGGTGAAAAAGGACCTGCTAGAGTGTGAAAAAGAGACAGGAAATGTAGGGTGGTGGACGAAAGAGGCACGAGGTGAACTCAAAACTAGGGAGTGGTATTAAGCAACACAATTTTTCAGCAGCACCAGCACGGGCTCCCTAGAAAAAAGCTTTGGGCATCTGTACTTACTTTGTACAAAACAAGCACTACAAAAAACTGCATGGACTCCGATTCACAAACATACTGGTAGCGCTGGAAGTGTCACAAGCAGACTGAACATTGTTCTACCCTAAGCCCAACAGCACTCTCCCATTTCCTTCTATAGGGTTATGGGGCTCCTTTCCTGTTTAGCCAGGCCAGTGCTGGAGTACCAATGGGCTTGTGGGTTTAAGGTTCTGAAATGCCACCCTCGATTTACATCCATGAAGGGCTGCCAGGCTTAGAAAATTCGTAGATGTGACTGTAGGAAAATTGGTGAGTCACCAGTTTGTGGATTAACGTGTATCTGTTCTCGGTGGCGTAAGGAAACTCGAGAGGGCCCCCCAGCAAAGTACATGGAGGGGGCCCCCTCCGGAGTCTCTCAGGAGCTCTCAGCCCAGGGTGTGCTGAGGGGGCCCTAAAGAACCCCCCCACCCCCACTGCGGGGGCTGCGGGGGCCTTTGTTACGCCACTGACTTTTCTGTTGAACCCCCTTACTCTATTACCTAATAATGTGTTAAAGATCATTTTCACTATAAGATGTTTCTTGCGGTGGGCATAAATGATAATTATTCACGGCGCCAATTCATGTAACGCATTAATATGTATTCCAGGACGTTTCAATTATTAAAATTCATTTTACCTGTACCAGACAAATCTCTGTATGCTTAAAGAGGTCCTGTGATCTAAAAAAGTGGCAGTAATGGAGAGATGGGTCATGGGATTGCATTGTCTTGTGTACCAGCATAAATAACAAACAACGCAATCTTGTGGCTGTTTAAAATTCTGTGTACGGTTCATAACTATTTATGACAAGAACAAATGTTTGTCCGTATCATGTGATGTGACTAATGTAAGATAATCAAAATACTATTTATTTAGCGCATTTAATATAATGAACCTGTTGATAATCTCAAACAAAGCGGTTTTAATCGATTTAATATGAGCTCAAGTGGAGACAAACTGGCTACTGGAAGACGTACAGTCTGAAACAGTGTGGGTTTTTGTTTGTGCACGTATAAAATTGCGCATATTAACAACATCCAGAAAATGGATCTACACTCAAATTCACAAGTGTACACCTCTCCGATACTTTTGCATTTGAAGGGATTTTGATATGACCTGTTAAATTATGTGGCTTTTGCTGCCCTATACTAACTAGTCTTCAGCTTAACCTTGATGCCATGTTGTTCAAAATGTATGTTTCACCCTGCATATTAACTGCCATATGTATTAAAAAGTGCTGCAGCACAACAAACAAGTCCACGTTGCTGCGCTGGGCTGCGTCACCATGCACTGTATTTAAGGCAATATGACACATCCCTGTCCTTTTCCCTGCGCTGGCACACAATTGGCTGCCTAGCGCTAATTAGAAACCCTTGTGCAGGTGTTGCATGCAGGATTGGTTTGGAGCAGGAAGGGGCAACTTCCTGCACAAAAAAATCCTGTGATCCTTTTTCCCTTTCTATGTGTGCTGCAGAAAAAAACGAGGAAAAATAAAGATATTTTTCCATGTTACGCCTCTCCTGGGGAGGCGTGCTGCAGAAAAAAACGAGGAGAAATAAAGATATTTTTCCATGTTACGCCTCTCCTGGGGAGGCGCATCTTTTTGGCACATTCCTAGGTTTACCTGTTCTTGTAAACTGGGTATGCATCAAAATCCATGGAAGTTGTGTGGGAGCCCCACACAACACCCATGAAAATGCCTCCCTGGTGCAGAGTAAAGCAAGGCAGCAATTTGCATTGGGTTGCATTACTCGAGATTTATGAAACCATGCAAGGCCCTGCAATGTGTCCTTGTGTGGCTTCATAAATATCATTTTCCATTTGTGTCACTCTTACACCATATTGTGTGGTGCAAGAGTGATGCAAAGGGGCCCATAAACATGCTCCCTAACTGTTTATTATTTCTGGGGCATCAGAGGATGAAGTGGGTGGGTTCACAGGATCACGAGTGCCCAAACTTTCTGAATTTGACCATAACAGTTCCTCTATTTTATTTTAAAAGGCAACAGTTAATTCTTACATTTGGGAAGAGGTGTAGGGGAGAGAGTCTCTTGTGCTGTGAAGCCAGGGAGAGACAACTGAACAAGAAACCGGCCTTCTTGCCACAGTGTCTGCTGCCTAAAGGAAATGTAAATGTGCGCATTTGGTTAATCTGTAAATACAAATGCTGTTTGGCTTTAATTGATGGAGTCACTCAGAGAGTATTCTTTTTGGGAGGTATTGTACACTGACTTGATAAGCTTTGGAGTGGGGCTTTTAGTGGACAGTTACAATATATGTTTACACCAGGTCAGGTCTGCACGTTACTCAAATCTATATTTTGGAGGCCCATTTTTTATCTCAAATCCTAAAAACCTTTGTGCACTGTGGCAGCCTATCTTATTCTGTGTGTAATGCAAGTTTAAAATGAAGACTTACAACTTCAAGATTCTTTCTGTCATAGGCCGGGTCTTTGTAACACTAAAAGCACTCATGCCACTATTCCCCACTGCATCAACCAGAATTCAGGCCTGTATCTCTCAGGTTACACACAGAGATATCTGCATTGATTGTATTAGCCAATAGTGGCTTCACACACAAAAAAGAGCTTCTCTCACTTATTAGTTTAACTTGCAATTGTATTCATTTAAGGTATGTGTTATTTTACATGCAGCTCTGTGGCCATGATCTGGCCTCCCACGCTCGATGACCCTCCAGTTGGACTCAGAATGATAACTCCCATAATTATTTTTTTTTAAGTGCCAAGCACTTCGACTGACTAACTAAAAAACTTATTGCACATTTAATTAAAAACCTTTGCAACAGATCCAGACTGCTGTTGGGCACCCAGTCAAGCAAAGCAATGTTTGTTTATTTCCAAATTACGTTGTTTTTGAAGAAGTCTAACATGGGGTCAGTGATGTATCGACAGTCAAGGTTTATTCTGCCTGCTCATTGCATTGCATTCATTCACAATAGTTTGCAGTTGTTTTGTAACTAGTTTGTTCTGCCATCACCGAATGACTTTAGCTTCGAATGGGAAGAATCAATATTCATGTCGTGGAATAGTGCTCAGATATTGCAACAGCAAATAAAGATGTGCTCTGATTTGCTGAGATTGTACTCTTTTGCTCACATCATGATGATTTTGCAGAAATTAATACTTTACTGTGCAAGCAAACTAGGTAAAAACCTTAAATCTAGCGGCGAGACAGGGATCTTCTGAGAGGCCTTTTCAATGCTACTAGGGAATTTGTCTCCTTTCTTGCTAATTTTGCTGGTGATTGAGTCTTAGAAATTGCTATTACCCTTAATTCTGTTCTGCCCTATTGCTCAGTGTCTTTATGGTGATTACTTTATACATATGTACTTGCAATTTCTGTATTGCACTCTTTGAGTTTTTTTATTAAATCTTTAAAATGTTCTATTTCTGCCCTAGAACTCGCCTATTGAGTCTGTCCTTTCTTAATCAACTGTATTTTTTATAAACTGTATTGCACTTTATCTTAGGAGTCATTGCCTAATGACATTGAGGTTTAACACTGTCCCGACCCATCCACCCGTGGACTTATGGTTGTGATGTCTTTTAGGGGTGTAAGATTTTTAAGAGTCAACGCACTCACAACAGTCTAACTTGACAAAAGAGACATACTAGTTTTACTGATGGGCAACAGAGTGGGGCAGCAGACCAAATAGTAGGACCAATTAGTAGCCTTTCACACCTTTGACCAAAAAACTGCATTTTGACAGGATCATGGGTGTCACTAACACACCAAAGAGGATCTAAGAAAGGTTGTGGTGCTTTCTGTTTGACAAAATATCGTGTTTATCCAGATACAGTTTCAAAATATGCACCATTTTATCCACATAGGGGGCCGATTCCGATGGCCGGTCGGACAGCTGTCCCTAGCCTTACCCTGCGACCGACACTTACCCGAAGCCGGTCCGTCCTGTAGAGTAAGTACGATGCGCATAACTGCCAAAAACACGACCGACACGTAGGCTGTGAATCAAGACCCATTCTCCGTCCGAGCCGTAACTCCCAAAGAGGAACCGTGTTGCCCGGAAGCAGTATCCATAGCAGTTTCCGGCATGACAAGTACGATGCGTACTTCCTACGCGCCAGACGGGTCGTCACGTACGGCACGTCACAGCATCCGGAAAACAAGCATATCAGCTACGATTCGCGCCACAAATCAATTGCAGCGGGTACGAGACGGATAAACAAGCAGCGTGTACGACACGAACAGATCATGAATCCCATCGCGCAGGTCATACCAGTACTCTACATCTATGACCGGCTCAGGAACCGACGCCAACGGCGCAGGCGGTAAGTTAGACACCTACCACATAAACAAACGACACTTACCCGAAAAAATGGCACACACACACAGGGGATCCATATCCTGGCCACTAACAACAGCCCACCCTAGGGGTTGCATGGCCAGCACCACTAACACCCCCACCCATAGGGGGCCAGTTGCCCATCACCCCTGCCACCCACACCCCTAGTGCTTATATTGCCCATCACCCCTGCCACCCCCACTCACAGGGCTTATGTTGCCCATCACCCCTGCCACCCCCACTCACAGGGGACCTGTTGCTCATCACTACTGCAACCCCACCCATAGGGACTATGTTGCCCATCACCCCTGCCACCCCACTCGTAGGGGACCTGTTGCCCAGCACTACTGCCACCCCCAGCCATAGGGGACCTGTTGCCCATCACTATTGCCACCCCTAGGGCTTATGTTGCCCATCACCCCTGCCACCCCCACTCACAGGGGACCTGTTGCTCATCACCCCTGCCACCCCCACCCCTAGTGCTTATGTTGCCCATCACCCCTGCCACCCCCACTCACAGGGGACCTGTTGCTCATCACTACTGCCACCCACACCCCTAGGGCTTATGTTGCCCATCACCCCTGACACCCCCACTCACAGGGGACCTGTTGCTCATCACTACTGCCACCCCTAGGGACTATGTTGCCCATCACCCCTGCCACCCCCACTCACAGGGGACCTGTTGCCCAGCACCCCTGCCACCCCCACTCACAGGGGACCTGTTGCTCATCACTACTGCCACCCCCACCCCATGGGCTTATTTTGTCCATCACCCCTGCCGCCCCCACTCACAGGGGACCTGTTGCTCATCATCCCTGCCACCCCCACCCCTAGTGCTTATGCTGCCCATCGCCCCTGCCACCCCCACTCACAGGGGACCTGTTGCTCATCACTACTGCCACCCCCACCACTAGGGCTTATGTTGCCCATCACCCCTGACACCCCCACTCACAGGGGACCTGTTGCCCAGCACCCCTGCCACCCCCACTCACAGGGTACCTGTTGCTCATCACTACGGCCACCCCCACCCCTAGGGACTATGTTGCCCATCACCCCTGTCACCCCCTCTCATAGGGGACCTGTTGCTCATCACTACTGCCATCTCCACCCATAGGGACTATGTTGCCCATCACTTCTGCCACCCACACCCCTAGTGCTTATGTTGCCCATCACCCCTGCCACCCCCACTCACAGGCACCAAGCATGCACACATCTCGAAAATAGACACACCAATCAAAACAACATATGTAGACTGTAGGTGTCAGCTCACAAACTCACATTCCTTGCCAGCAATGGCACCCAACAACCATGATGAATGTGTACAATGATGTGAAATGACTCACAGGGACAGCATGCAAAATCACAGAAACAACATCCAGACCAAGGCCCACAACAGCAATACCAATGCACTGGTGCAGATGCACAAACAGGCAAACTCACACTGCACATCGGACACAACATGTGTGTGTGTGTCACAGTATCCCCAGGCAATTACACAACACATGAGGGGGGCTGAACCACAGTGACACAGATGTGGACACAGTGCCATACAAATGTAAACCATCATTGGGACACGCTCAGTGGCCAATCAGGTGTTGGGAGATGAGAGGAAGCACAACAGACACATGTGACACAAGCTGGAATGAACACCAACTAACACAGCAAGAGACTGACACACAACACCACTACCCCCAGGGAACAGACAGTGGGGTGACACAAGCATGCATGACACCTCCACTGTGATGACAAAGGCAGATGTCGTACAAACTGGGAAACCCAGACATGTGTCCTGTGCCACAAACGTACATCACACATACACAAATACAAATCACTCAGCATGGCCCCTCATCCATGGACAAACGGGAGCTAGGGGACCATCCATGCAAACATTCACATCAGTCCACCATCAACACCACACACCTGAACTGCAACAATGTGTATCTGTGAAGTCCACATGGACAGGTGACATTGCACATGCACCCATGACAAACAAAGGAATGTTACCAGGAACTAAGGTGCACACACACATCACACAAGGACTGTTTACAACCCTGGGGAATGACAGACACACTGCACAGTATGCGGTACATGGCCATGACCTCAAAGGTCATGTAACCTTCAGAATCCCTGCCACAGTCCCAGGACTATGCAGATGACAAGGAGGAACACAAGGCACCCATGCTGACACCTGCCAGCATCGTTGCCGTGAACCCGACAAGTGGGAGCAGTCACACACACATACAAATGTCTCAATCACTGAAAACTACCACCTAGGGACAACTACATGAAATTGCGAACAAACAAGTGCCTTGAGGAACCCTGACTCTGTCCCATCTGTGTCTGACAACATCATCACCACTCAGAACTGACAAATCACAATGATGATACACCAATTAACAGTAGTGTGTCATGCACCCACACATCTGGTAGCCCATTGGAAAAGTAGTGGAATGAACCCAGTACCACTCAGCTAGCATCAACAACAGGAACATATCAAGGGAACCCTGTCTGTGTATGAACAGGGATGTGGACACACACACATGCACATACAACACACACCATGGGCCCAGGCCATGTCACTGGACAACACACTAACTTGAGGGGACATAACTCCTGTGGGAGCCCAGCTGTGCCAAACATATTCACCGCAAGTCCCACTCTTGTCTGCAG
Organism: Triturus cristatus; assembly: GCF_964204655.1. Classification (NCBI taxonomy): domain Eukaryota; kingdom Metazoa; phylum Chordata; class Amphibia; order Caudata; family Salamandridae; genus Triturus; species Triturus cristatus. Next base: position 1,030,822,906 of record NC_140590.1, read on the forward strand.
AACACTTGGTCAGTCAGCCATCAGTTACCACACAATGAAGGCTCTGGTCACAACAGCCTGAGTATGGGAGTCTCCCCTAAGTCAGCTGCACATACCCAAAACATTTGTCTAGCAAGTTGCACAGAGGACCCAGTTGCTCCTATTACAATGATGCCCACACCTGTAGGGCCTGTAGTGATGAGCACGAAGTATGTGGAAGTGACAATTTGGACAATGGGAAGCACATCATATGTGCAGGGGTGCAAGCCACAGATGTGACCATGCCAATGAAATGCTCACAGAGAGATGTCCACAAATAGTAGATCCAGACACACCCAGGTAGCTGCAAAGGCTGACATGGATACCCACCAGAATAGGATACATATCTCATGGACCACAGGGAGTACCTCACATCAACACATCAGTATGCAACATTGTAAACCAAGCATTACAGGTGCAAGCGCATGTAAAAAAAACATCAACATGATGTACAGCTAAATCAAGGTCACAGGGACAAAGTAAAAAGCTTTATTCACCATATGAAAATTGAAACGTCTGTTCCAACAAAAGGCCAATGGCCAGTCCATGTCCAAATGGCAAGGAGTGAACTAGAGTGACAAATTCAGTATATGAAATGCTAAACATCTGTGCAACCAAAAGGCCAATGGCCAGTCCATGTCCAAATGGCAAGGAGTGAACTAGAGTGACAAATTCAGTATATGAAATGCTAAACGTCTGTGCAACCAAAAGGCCAATGGCCAGTCCATGTCAAAATGCCAAGGAGTGAACTAGAGTGACAACTGTCACACCTTGCTTGCCTGCACTGCTAAGGACCGGGGTCATCCCCTTCGGAGGAGCATACAAGGGGGCAGGCCAGGCACCGCAGGGACAAGATCAGGGCGCAGAAGAAGGAGGCAGTGAAGAGGTGGGCAATGCAGGAGAGACACTTGCAACTGCAGTGGAGCTGACTGAAGTGGTGGGATGCTGTCACAACTGTGGGGCACAAGTCAGATGGGGTGGGTGCCGGCACAACTCCAGTGGGCAGGTCAGATGGAGTTTATTGGCTCACCACTGCAGTGCCCAAGTCAGACGGGGTGGTCGTGGACTCCAAAGCAGTGCCTACATCCATGGGAGCGGAATGGGGGACAGGTAAGGTTGGCAGGGCAGGGGGGGGACATGGTCACCACATCAGTGGCACCAACTGTCTGACCAGGTATGGAGGAGCAAGTGCTAGGGGGGATGGCCTTAGCATTTAGCATTTTGGGGATGGTGTATCTGTGGGTGGGGGAACCCGGGGCAGGGAGTGGTGGGGGAACCTCTGGAGTGGTGGCCTGGGGGATGGAGGACTGAGACTTTGCCTTGGAGCTGTGTGGTGGCGGGGGACTCCTGCTCTTCTTGCGCCAGGGGGACTTGCGGGTCGGCATCTCGGTCTGATGGCACCTGGGGGAGGGTGTCCGGGTGTGAGGGGCACTCCCTTATGTGTGTGGGGACTTCCTCTTCCCCTTGTAATCAGTATCTGCTCGGTCGATGGGGAAGAGGCCAAGGTCACAGAGCTTCTGGGGGGATGGGGTTGCAGGTGAGGCAAGGGAAGGGGACTGGGAGGGAGAGGTCTCGGAGGACTGTGGAGTGGTTGTGGATGACTGTGTTTGTGTCAGCAAACCAGCCCCTGTGAGTGTGGAATCAGTCTCCTGCGCTTGCTTGTGTGCACGTCTAGCCCTTGGTTTGTGGGCTTCTGTGCTTGGGACAGGTAGGGTGCTAGGAATCGTGGGTGGTGCAGAGGTAGGAGGGGTGTGGGACTGTTGGAGGAGGGACACTGCTGCAGTCAGGGAGGAGGCCACGGACTGGTTGGTCCTCTGTAGGGCAGACATGCCCGAGGAAATGCCCTCCATGAATGACACCAGTTGTGTCAACAGACCTGTGTGTGCATGGAGGACCGTCAGCATCGACGCCTGCCCTACATGGATCTGTCTAAGTAAGTCCCAAGACTCCTCACTCAGGGCAGCAGGGGACACAGGGGCAGGGGGTGCGGTGCCTGGCACAAAGGAGACATGCTCACGAACACGGGAGCCCACAGGGACCTCTGGGATGGGAGCCGATGGGAGGGGGTGGTGGTGGTGGTGGTGGCGGTGGCAGAGACAGCCTCACTAGCTGGTGTTTGGTGGCTGCTGACACCCGCCTCCTCAGGGGAGTCATCCTCAGAGCTGCTGTGGCCTTCAGCTGGGGGGGGGGGTGGTGCTGACGACTCCTCTGTGGGGCTCAACTCGCCCTCCGTGCCACTGGGTCCACCTGACTCCTCTCCTTCTGGCCCTGTAAGGCTCTGTGGCTCCTCCTGGTCCATGGAGCTGTCCCCTCCTGTGGACGTGGATGTATCTGGATAGGAATAGGAAGTAACTGAACAACATCAGTCACCTGCACCAACTGCACACACCACAGTGAGTACATCACATCACAGGGCAAGCCCTGGCATCATCAGCTGAACACAGCTCAAAGTGCCAACACTGTTTAGGATGAGACAAATGTCATTCTCAACATCAACCATGGCACACATATCCCTCCTTGACTTTCACACATATGTCCGTTGCATGTTGGATGCTAACACACTAATGTGCCAACATGCACCACCCACACATTAGTTGTACATGCAAGTGAACATGTAGGAGTATGTCACTAGACACACAGCACATCTCTTGAGACTGACTCAGTACAGGTGTCCGGATGAAGGGATTGGCAGAGACTCATTTCACATGCCTGGGATGCATGCCAGCAACACACACTATGATGTACTCATATCCTGATGGGCAAGGCCACAATGGGGTGCATAGTGCACACTTGAACACAACGCAGGCTCACTCATAGCAAGTTCAATGCCATGGCACTGGGATGCCGTGAAAGTCAGTCAACACTGTCTCCTGTCACAGGGGCAGGGCATCCAGACAACAACAATATGCACTGATTCACAATCCTAGCTCAGGGGTCAATCTGACGCTGCAGATGACCAGCGCACTTGCCCATCCCATGCAAACAACATATCCAGGACCCAGAAGACCCCACATCATGAAAATCATTCATATGAGTCTCAGCAAACACAAATCCCTGTACATTAACACATCACAGTCTGCCATGCATATAACCCAGCTGCATGAGGGACACAGTTGCATACACCACCTATATGTCACACCTATATGTCATACAGGTCTTGTCTCTCACAGTCACATCGCAGATATCATGCTGACCCTCTGAATCATGGACACCCCAGTTGTATGTAGCAACAAGCCACACCCTAATGACACAGAGGCACACACCGGAGGGCACATGCCACTAAGCACAACCTGCAATTCCATACACAGGAGTGGGATTAAAGAGTGCTTCTGAATGCCCTTGAGGGGGCATGACTGGGCAGGACTAAGTGAAACAGTGTTTTGCCCCAGACAGTAGTCAGGTGGCTAAGCAATTGTGACATACTTGACATACATACTCCCGATGCCCAAAAATTGGAGTCCCCTGCTGCATGGTTTTGTTTTGAATACCCCAGAAACATGTTGCGAGTCAGACCAGCAATTGGTACACATCTCAAGGGCACACACAGCTCACATGTCTGATCTCAGGCATTGTGTAAACAATTGAACCACCCATGAAAGACACAACAGAGTCACGGGAACTGATGCTGACTGGTACCTAAAACATAGCTGACTGCAGGGACACAGTGCCCTAGTGACACAAGCAACAGTCTGTAGGGGCCACACCTGTGGAACAGATGAGGAGGGTGCATCACACAGATGAGGGACCTGATTTTGGGACTACAAGACCTACGTAATGTGGAAGTGTGACCAGGACAAAAGACTGCTATTTGCATGTCAGACATAGTACACAGATCAGGCATGGACTTACCCCCTTCCTGCTGCTGTCTGGCCTTCAGCTGCCTATCCAGGTCCGGGAAGACCACCGCCAGTATCCGGAGCATGTGGGGAGTCAGGGTCCAGTGTCCGCCCCTCCTGCGTGGAGGTGACAGCTTCAGCTGGACTCTAGCTATCCTCCGGGTCCAGCCCCGAAGGTCCTGCCACCTCTTCTGGCAGTTGCAGATGCGGTGCTTGTAGACCCTCCTGCTTCTGGTGGGCATCAACCTGTGAGGATGACAAAGTGAAAAGTACATTAACACACATGCCCCGGATTTGTGCAGCACACAATTGGATATACATGTCATCATCACAAAGGGAAATAAATTACACAGGTAGTGCAACCATGGAGAATGAAAACTCACATGCATGTCTGACATGTTAACAATGCCTGGATAGTTTAAGCTTGTAACAATGCACTTTAGCAGCATTAAAACTATTCATTACATGTACGTACACACTTTGGTGGATGAAAGTAGTCAGTGAGAATGCTTGCCACTGGTGTACACACTGCTAGTACTGCTAGTCAGACAACATGCATAATTAGGAAGGCAGTGGACAGCATACTCACCTGCTCCCATGGTGTCCCATAGGGCTTTCTGTACTCTGGAAGGAGCCCGTCCAGCAGGGCCTGGTTCTCCTCCTCAGTGAAGGCTGGGGCCCTCTCCAGTGTACGTGCCTTAGCAGGAGCCAGAGGATGCATTGACAGCAGCAGTGGTAGCAGGGATGTGGTCCAGTAGCATGTAGTGCAGGCAAGTGAGCTCCCTGGGGGTCAGCCAGCCTTATATCTGTGCTGCAGAGGCAGACTCTATGCCATGTGTCCCAAGTGATAGGTCCAACACGGTTGCATCCTATGAATCTGGCCAATCCATTAAAAATACGACTCGTACACGCCTTCCGCATCGTTCAAACTTCACCTTCATGGAACACTTGATATTGCAACATCGTTGTAGGCATCCAACTGAATTTCCAGTGCACAACTCATACAAGTTTTGAATCCGCATCCGTCTCCATGACAGTCCTGAGCCAATGGGTGTGCCCGGCTCGTTCAACTGACTGTACAACGCGTATTTTGAATATACACATGCACCCGTCTCCATACGATTCAATGGCCAAGGCGTACGCCTGTCTCGGACCATGCCTGTCCGACGCGTATGCATGATAGTCACCCGCGTCGGACCTCATTGCATTCAATGACAAGGCGTACGCACGGCTCGGTCATGACCCGTGCAATACGTACGCATTGTCACCCGCGTCGGACCTCATTGCATTCAATTACAAGGCGTACGCACGGCTCGGTCATGACCTGTGCAATGCGTACACATTGTCACCCGCGTCGGACCTCATTCGTGTGACTATTAGACGGATGCAACACACATATGCTGGCCATGGACACCTGAACACACCTGCCACACTATAGCATTGGCCACACAGTGTCCCATGGCATGTGAGGCTGCATTCCCTGGGTGTTTGAGGGGGCCACAGCTTTTTTTTTGTCTGGCACTTTGTGCAGCCACTCCCAGGCTGTTATCTTGTACATGGGGGCAGAGTCCTTTGTGTGTTGTGCACATTAGCACTGTGATGTGCAATTGGACAGTATTGGGCATGAGTGAAGGCCACAGTGTCAGGTTGGATATGTTTAAGACATGTCACTGAGTCCTGGGGGTGATGGCATGTACGTCACAGTGAGACCTGTAGCCCCAATACGGATGTGCACCCATAGTCTGTGTGCATGTTGTGTCTCAGATGTGTCTGATCACATGTTACCAATGGGTGACAGTCTCCACATCCATGTGGTATATGCATCAACCTTGATGGGGTGTGTGTCTAAGAGACGTACATGTAGGGCCGGCATGAACAACAGTGGCCACTACCTGTGGGACTTACGCTTGCCTTGTGGTGTGTACGTGCTACGCCATGTCCATTGCTGTGTTGATGTGGCAATACAGGGACCCTGGGTTTCTGCATGGCAAAGATCTGTGATGCCTGGGAGACATGAGTCCTCATTTGTCACTGGGGTGGGTTTTTTTAACATTGCAGCAGCACATAGGTTGGGTGACACAGACAGATGATTAGCCCAACTACATGGCACTCATGTGGACATGTGGAATTGAGATGTGAGGTGGTGGTCTTGTAGGTGACATATGTGTCCATGCCCAACAGCACACACCTCAGTACATTGTGTAATGTCATGAACTAGCATGTGATAGTGATCGTGGTCATGGCCACATGGGTGGATGTACTGACAATCTTCCTTTGTGCATCTCTGTACTGCAGGGCACCAGCTGTCCATCGGCCGTTCCCAGACCTTGCAACCATGCAGGAACGCGACAGCATCAGACGGTACCGCTTCACCAGGCCACTGATTGAGAAGTTGGCAGAGCAGTTGGCACCACATCTGCTACCGGGCCGTACATACCCTACAGCACTGACCCCAGAGGTGAAGGTAGCGGCAGCCCTGCACTTCTTTGCTACCGGTACCTTCCAGTACACTGTGGCTACTGCTGGTGGTATGTCGCAAACTATGTTTAGTCTGGTGCTATGCGATGTCTTGGAGGGGATGTTGCAATTCCTCGACCTGTATATCAAGTTCCCGAGCCAAGATGAACTCCCTGAAATTAAGGATGCCTTTTATACACTGGGGAGTCTGCCAAACGTCATTGGATCCATTGACGGGACACATGTTGCCCTGATACCACCACAGGCACATGAGCAGGCATACCGGAACAGGAAGCACCACCATTCAATCAATGCTCTGGTGGTCTGTCTTGCTGACATGTTGATCACATGTGTGTGCACGGTTCCCTGGTTTGGCGCACGATGCCTACATTATGAGGAGTAGTCACATTGCAACGCTGATGTCACAGATGCCAGCTCAGCGTGCCTGGCTTGTCGGTGTGTACTGTCATTGTGTGTGTTTGTCAGTATTGTATTCTGCACTCCTACAAAACTCAGCTACTTGTTCATTTTTTTGTGTGTAGGTGACTCTGGATACCCCAACATGCCGTGGTTGCTGACACCCCTCAGGAACCCTGTGGCACCAGCCGAGCTGCGCTACAATGAGGCACATGGTAGGAGCAGGAGGGTGATTGAGCGGATATTCGGCCTCCTGAAAAGCTGCTTTCGCTGCCTGGACAAGACCGGAGGGGCCCTCCCATATGAGCCTGCAAAGGTGTGCAAAATAATACTGGTCTGCTGCATGCTACACAACATGGCGGTGTTGAAGGAGGTGCCTCTCATCCAGGATGATCCGATGATGACGACCAACGTCCGGCACCTGTGGAGGATCCCGGTCTAGGCCAAGATGCCAGTGATGATGAAGATGATGGTGACGTCCACTCCCAGCTCATCAACAACTTCTTCACCTGAATGTGAGTTTCCAGTGTTGTTATGTGTATGTATGGAGGTAGCCTGGAATGTGTTGAGCCAGCTCTGTTGCTGTCTGAGTGTGTCTGTGTGCCACTTGACTGGATGTGTGCTGTGATGTGTCCATTCAGGTGGTGTGTACTCCACAATAGGGTAGTACTGCTAACTAGTGTTTGTGTAGGTGTTTTGCAACATGTTTTGTGCATGTGTATTGCATTTCTCTCCTGTTCGTCTGTGCTTATGACTGTATCTTGTCTGTCCTTCCCAGGGTCCTTTGCCTGTTGTGTGGTCAACACTGACCCCCAACACCCAGAAGCCAACACCAGTGTGGAAGTTGACAGTTCCCATCAACTGATGTACCCCGCATCCCTGGACTTCCATTCTCCAACACATTGTGAGCGTGTGTCCACTGTTACTTAGAATTACCATGCAACTATTGTGGAATAAACGTGTTGCTGATGTGTAATGAACCTGTGCTACGCTTTGTTATGTGCGTTGTCTGTCTTCCCACATCTGAGTGACATCTGCTTAACTCACCTGTGGACTTGTTACCACTGACTGTGCATGGTGTTGTGTCTGTGCATGCCAATGTGTTTCAGGTCAACATCATTGTGTGTGATGAGTGACATGGCCATGGTAAGTATGTTTTGTTTTGCCATAGTGGTGTGTCTCCCTCACATGTGTGACATCCCCATGACTCACCTTACGTTGGTCACATTGTTGCAGTATTTGGCATGCACTGTGTTGTGTAGCAGATCCACTTCGCCCTGAACATGACAAGTTGGAATCACAACAGAGACAAGTATGGTGTACTGGTGAGTTTATTTACAAACATGTGTGAGAAGTGCACAGGATGGTGGGTGCTGTACATTGGTTTGGGAATCCAAAGTTCACCTTGGAGTTGGAAGTGCTGGTAGATGAAATGTCCAGAGTAAAGTCCACAGTCGTCTGCTACATTGGCCCAACATGAACCCTCCATGTAATGTGGGCGAGTTGTGTACGATTGGACAAGGTGAACGGGTTGCGCACAAAGAACATTGTTCAGAACAGGTTTGTAGACCCTGGGGGATGTGCTGGGATATCTGCCTCTCACATGTCCTTCTTCGGATGACCTCTCTTCTTCCAGGGGGGATCCTCATGTGCAGGCATCTGCGGTGCAGAGGACTCTCTGCCGGAGTCATCCTCCCTCCCTGTGGCACTGGCAGATCGTGTGACAACAGATGTTGTGGCCACACAGGGAGGTGTGGACATGTTGGTGCTTAGCAGGCAGAGGCATTGTAGTATGTCCCTATGCACCGCAGTAAGGGCATCCCACTTTGCCTTCATGCTGGCATGGTGGGCGACCTGCTCCTGTTGCATGTCCTTGAGGATACCCACTACCTGGTCAAATCCTCCGGTGCTATCCTGGTACGCATCTAAGATGCGTGCCAGTTGGGGGTCATCATGCAGTCCAGACCCCTCTGCAAGGCATACCACGTGCCTCCCACCCCTCCCAGCACCCCTCTCCACAGGGGCAGGACCAGCGGCGGTACGCACAGGTGACACTGGGACCCCTTGGGTGGTGTTGCTGGTGGTGTTGGTTGTAGCTTTCGGGGGGTCCTGTGTCCCTGTGCTGTGGGTGTTGATTGTCCTTGGTCTGTCCGTGTTGGCGGGAGTGCCCTGTCGGCGCGGGTACAGGGGGGGCAGATGTTGCTGCTGCTGGTGCTGCATGATGGCTCACACCGGAGGGGCCAGGTTGGTCGTCGTCATCCGAAGAGGACAGTGAGAGAGTCAGACCAGAGAGTTCAGTGTCCACCAGAGTCTGGGACTGGGTATCCTCGTTATTTGGCGCCGGGTGCCCAGCACGACCTTTGTTTGGAAGAGACCCACAATGGTATTTATGTTTCTACATGCATCGTTGGTTCACAAACATGACATTTTCTACTTTTCAAACAGATGCCTGCCTGTACACTGCTTTTTCCCAGCTTGTCACAGACAGAGTTTGATCTTGTAGTTGGCCATTTACCAGCATGGCCTTGTGCTCCCCACAACAGAGCCCAGTGTCAGACATCTTGTCAGTCCCTTCCCACTCCCTGTGAGGCGAGTATGTTTCAGGTTGATCTTGCTGGGCCATGCGGGTGGGTGTAGGTTGTCTGTGACTGCGAGTCCCATCATACTCTGGGCTACACCCCCCTTCCCAGCATGCCCATGCTTCCTCCCTCTTGACTCTGCTTCCCTGTGAGGGGGTGTGACATCAATGGCAAGATGGCTGACTGTGAAATCCTGGTGTTTGTTTGGCTACCAGTCTCAGCATGGCCTTGTTCTAACTACAACAGAGCCCAGTGTCAGACATCTTGTCAGTCCCTTCCCACTTCCTGTGAGGCAAATATGGTTCATGTTGATCTTGCAGGGCCATGTGGGTGGGTGTAGGTTGTCTGTGACTGCGAGTCCCATCATACTCTTGGCTACACCCCCCTTCCCAGCATGCCCATGCTTCCTCCCTCTTGACTCTGCTTCCCTGTGAGGGGGTGTGACATCAATGGCAAGATGGCTGACTGTGAAATCCTGGTGTTTGTTTGGCTACAAGTCCCAAGTGAGCCCCTGTGGTTCACACAGCAGCACCCAGTACGGGTATCTTTTGCTGATATTTCAATGAGGTGTGTATCAATACATTGTACCCGGTGAGTTGTGTGGAGTTTGTGCTGGGGGGGGTCTCCCCATGCTGATTAGTATGGCCAGGGCTGTCAGTCCTCCTTCCCATCATGAAACGTGCTTCCATTGTAGGGCGTACGCCTTGTCATTGAATGCAATGAGGTCCGCCGCGGGTGACAATGCGTACGCATTGCACGGGTCATGACCGAGCTGTGCGTATGCCTTGTCATTGAATGCAATGAGGTCCGACGCGGGTGACTATCATGAATACGCATCGGACAGGCATGGTCCGAGACAGGCATACGCCTTGGCCATTGAATCATATGGAGACGGGTGCATGTGTATATTCAAAATACGCGTTGTACAGTCAGTTGAACGAGCCGGGCGCACCCATTGGCTCAGGACTGTCATGGAGACGGATGCGGATTCAAAACTTGTACGAGTTGTGCACTGGAAATTCAGTTGGATGCCTACAACAATGTTGCAATTTCAAGTGTTCCATGAAGGCGAAGATTTGAACGATGCGGAAGGCGTGTACAGTCTGTTGCTTGTGTCACTAGGGCACTGTGTCCCTGCAGTCAGCTATGTTTCAGGTACCAGTTAGCATCAGTTCCCGTGACTCTGTTGTGTCTTTCATGGGTGGTTCAATTGTTTACACAATGCCTGAGATCTGACATGTGAACTGTGTGTGCCCTTGAGATGTGTACCAACTGCTGGTCTGACTCGCAACATGTTTCTGGGGTATTCAAAACAAAATCATGCAGCAGGGGACTCAAATTTTTGGGCATCAGGAGTATATATATCAAGGGTTATATGCATGGCAGACTGTGATGTGTTAATGTACAGGGATTTGTGTTTGCTGAGACTCATATGAATGATTTTCATGATGTGGGGTCTTCTGGGTCCTCGACATGTTGTTTGTATGGGATGGGCAAGTGCGCTGGTCATCTGCAGAGTCAGATTTACCCCTGAGCTAGGATTGTGAATCAGTGCATATTGTTGTTGTCTGGATGCCCTGCCCCTGTGACAGGAGACAGTGTTTACTGACTTTCAGGGCATCCCAGTGCCATGGCATTGAACTTGCTATGAGTGAGCCTGCGTTGTGTTCAAGTGTGCACCATGCACCCCATTGTGGCCTTGCCCATCAGGATATGAGTACATCATAGTGTGTGTTGCTGGCATGCATCCCAAGCATGTGAAATGAGTCTCTGCCCATCCCTTCATCCGGACACCTGTACTGAGTCAGTCGAAAGATGTGCTGTGTGTCTAGTGACATACTCCTACATGTTCACTTGCATGTACAACTAATGTGTGGGTGGTGCATGTTGGCACATTGGTGTGTTAGCATCCAACATGCAACGGACATATGTGTGAAAGTCAAGGAGGGATATGTGTGCCATGGTTGATGTTGAGAATGACATTTGTCTCATCCTAAACAGTGTTGGCACTTTGAGCTGTGTTCAGCTGATGATGCCAGTGCTTGCCCTGTGATGTGATGTACTCACTGTGGTGTGTGCAGTTGGTGCAAGTGACTGATGTTGTTCTGTTACTTCCTATTCCTATCCAGATACATCCATGGCCACAGGAGGGGACAGCTCCACGGACCAGGAGGAGCCACAGAGCCTTACAGGGACAGAAGGAGAGGAGTCATGTAGACCCAGTGGCACGGAGGGCGAGTTGAACCACACAGAGGAGTCGTCAGCACCATCCCCCCCAGCTGAAGGCCACAGCAGCTCTGAGGATGACTCCCCTGTGGAGGCGTGAGTCAGCAGTCACCAAACACCAGCTAGTGAGGTTGTCTCCGCCACCGCCACCACCACCACCCATCTCCCATCGGCTCCCATCCCTGTGGGCTCCCGTGTTCGTGAGCATGTCGCCTTTGTGCCAGGCACCGCACCCCCCGCCCCTGTGTCCCCTGCTGCCCTGAGTCAGGAGTCTGTGGACTTACTTAGACAGATCCATGTAGGGCAGACGTCGATGCTGAAGGTCCTCCATGCCCACACGGGTCTGTTGACACAACTGGTGTCATTCATGGAGGGCATTTCCTCGGGCATGTCTACCCTACAGAGGACCAACCAGTCCGTGGCCTCCTCCCTGATGGCAGCAGTGTCCCTCCTCCAACAGTCCCACATCCCTCCTATCTCTGGACCACCCACGATTCCTAGCACCCTACCTGTCCCAAGCACAGAAACCCCCAAACCAAGGGCTAGACATGCACACAAGCAAGCGCAGAGGACTGATCCCACACTCACAGGGGCTGGTTTGCTGACACAAACACAGTCATCCACAACCACTCCTCAGTCCTCCGAGACCTCTCGCTCCCAGCCCCCTTCCCTTGCCTCACCTGCAACCCCATCCCCCCTGAAGCTCTTCCTCTGTGACCTTGGCCTCTTCCCCACCAACCCAGCAGAGCCTGATTGCAAGGGGAAGAGGAAGTCCCCACACACAGAAGGGAGTGCCCCTCACACACGGACACCCTCCCCCAGGTGCAGTCAGACCGAGACGCCCACCCGCAAGTCCCCCCAGTGCAAGAAGAGCAAGAGCCCCCCGCCACCACGCAGCTCCAAGGCAAAGTCTCAGTCCTCCATCCCCCAGGCCACCACTCCAGAGGTTCCCCCGCCACTCCCTGCCCCGGGTTTCCCTACCCACAGATACACCATCCCCAAAATGCTAAGGCCATCTCCCCAACACTTGCTCCTCCATACCTGGTCAGACAGTTGGTGCCACTGATGTGGTGACCGTGTCCCCCCCCTGCCCTGCCAACCTCACCTGTCCCCCATTCCGCTCCCATGGATATAGGCACTGCTTTGGAGTCCACGACCACCCCGTCTGACTTGAGCACTGCAGTGGTGAGCCAATCCACTCCATCTAACCTGCCCACTGGAGTTGTGCCGGCACCCACCCCATCTGACTTGTGCCCCACAGTTGTGACAGCACCCACCACTTCAGTCAGCTCCACTGCAGTTGCAAGTGTCTCGCCTGCATCCCCCACCTCTTCACTGCCTCTGCCTTCTGCTGCGCCCTGATCCTGTCTCTGCAGTGCCTGGCCTGCCCCCATGTATGCCCCTCCGAAGGGGATGACCCCGGTCCTTAGCAGTGCAGGCAAGCAAGGTGTGACAGTTGTCACTCTAGTTCACTCCTTGGCATTTTGACATGGACTGACCATTGGCCTTTTGGTTGCACAGATGTTTAGCATTTCATATACTGAATTTGTCACTCTAGTTCACTCCTTGCCATTTGGGCATGGACTGGCCATTGACCTTTTGGTTGCACAGACGTTTAGCATTTCATATACTGAATTTGTCACTCTAGTTCACTCCTTGCCATTTGGACATGGACTGGCCATTGGCCTTTTGTTGGAACAGACGTTTCAATTTTCATATGGTGAATAAAGCTTTTTACTTTGTCCCTGTGACCTTGATTTAGCTGTACATCATGTTGATGTTTTTTTTTACATGCGCTTGCACCTGTAATGCTTGGTTTACAATGTTGCATACTGATGTGTTGATGTGAGGTACTCCCTGTGGTCCATGAGATATGTATCCTATTCTGATGGGTATCCATGTCAGCCTTTGCAGCTACCTGGGTGTGTCTGGATCTACTATTTGTGTACATCTCTCTGTGAGCATTTCATTGGCATGGTCACATCTGTGGCTTGCACCCCTGCACATATGATGTGCTTCCCATTGTCCAAATTGTCACTTCCACATACTTCCTGCTCATCACTACAGGCCCTACAGGTGTGGGCATCATTATAATAGGAGCAACTGGGTCCTCTGTGCAACATGCAAGACATATGTTTTGGGTATGAGCAGCTAACTTAGGGGAGACTCCCATACCCAGGCTGTTGTGACCAGAGCCTTCATTGTGTGGTAACTGATGGCTGACTGACCAAGTGTTCTGCAGACAAGAGTGGGACTTGCGGTGAATATGTTCGCACATCTGGGCTCCCACAGGAGTTGTGTCCCCTCAAGTTAGTGTGTTGTCCAGTGACATGGCCTGGGCCCATGGTGTGTGTTGTATGTTCATGTGTGTGTGTCCACATCCCTGTCCATACACAGACAGGGTTCCCTTGATATGTTCCTGTTGTTGATGCTTGCTGAGTGGTACTGGGTTCATCCCACTACTTTTCCAATGGGCTACCAGATGTGTGGGTGCATGACACACTACTGTTAATGTTATGTTATGTTATGTTATATGGTTCTTATAGAGCGCTTATCACCACTGGTCTCTAAGCGCTAAACAGACGACCAACAACATCGTACCGCCTCCCAACCATCTGCCAACTCCAATTAGACCGAAGATGTTACCGTACCAAACAGAAATGTCTTCAATTTTTTCCTGAAGGAAAGAAGGTTAAAATCCTCCTTCAGGCTAGAAGGAAGACCATTCCAAAGTTGAGGGATGAGCACTGAGAGAGTACTACCTCCTTTAGTTTTTAGATTGAATCTGGGTTGGACCAGATTTGGGACAGACCCAGAGCGTAAGGACCTACCGGGAACATACTTCCTTAGGCGCTGTTTGACATATTCCGGGGCATTGCCAAAAAGTGCTTTATGGGCCATACAGAGGCCTTTGAAATGGACCCTAAGCTTCACTGGAAGCCAATGCAGTTTGCGAAGAAGAGTAGATGCATGTGCACTTCTGGGAAGAGAAAAGACCAGTCTGGCAGCGTCGTTTTGCACGACTTGCAGTTTCCTCATCAGCTTCTGTGACAGGCCCAGGTACAGAGCGTTGCCATAATCTAGCCTCGAGATGACAGTTGCTGAGACAATAGTCTGCAGCGTGGAGGCAGAGAGAATGGCAGTAAGTTTACGTAGCTGCCGCATCACGGCAGTACAGGAACCTACCACAGCCGACACTTGGGGGGCCATAGTGAGAGCCGCATCGATCTTCAGGCCAAGACTCTTCACTACCGTCCCAGGGCTGGGGGTTTTGCCGAGTTCTGGGGGCCAGTACAGATCATCCCAGGGATTGGCTATGTTGGTCACCACCAAAACCTCCGTTTTATCTGCATTAACCTTAAGGAAGTTGTTAGTCATCCAGTTGACCGTGAATCTCAATAGATCTCTAACTGATTCCTGGGCCTCTGGTGTATCACCCAGCTGGACCAGTAACTACGTGTCGTCTGCGTAGTTAAAGACCTCACAGTTCTTACGCGTGAGTTCCTCAATCAGGGGTTGCAGATAGATATTAAACACACTACTGTTAATTGGTGTATCATCATTGTGATTTGTCAGTTCTGAGTGATGATGATGTTGTCAGACACAGATGGGACACAGTCAGGGTTCCTCAAGGCACTTGTTTGTGCGCAATATCATGTAGTTGTCCCTAGGTGGTAATTTTCAATGATTGAGACATTTGTATGTGTGTGTGACTGCTCCCACTTGTCGGGTTCACGACAGCGATGCTGGCAGGTGTCAGCATGGGTGTCGTGTTTTCCTCCTTGGCAGCTGCATAGTCCTGGGACTGTGGTAAGGATTCTGAAGGTTACATGAGCTTTGAGGTCACGGCCATGTACCGCATACTGTGCAGTGTGTCTGTCATTCCCCAGGGTTGTAAACAGTCCTTGTGTGATGTGTGTGTGCACCTTAGTTCCTGGCAACATTCCTGTGTTTGTCATGGGTGCATGTGCAATGTCACCTGTCCATGTAGACTTCACAGATACACATTTTTGCAGTTCAGGTGTGTGATGTTGATGGTGGACTGATGTGAATGTTTGCATGGATGGTCCCCTAGCTCCCATTTGTCCATGGATGAGGGGCCATGCTGAGTGATTTGTGTTTGTGTATGTGTGATGTACATATGTGGCACAGGACACATGTCTGGGCTTCCCAGTTTGTACGACATCTGCCTTTGTCATCACAGTGGAGGTGTCATGCATGCTTGTGTCACCCCACTGTCTGTTCCCTGGGGATAGTGGTGTTGTGTGTCAGTCTCTTGCTGTGTTAGTTGGTGTTCATTCCAGCTTGTGTCACATGTGTCTGTTGTGCTTCCTCTCATCTCCCAACGCCTGATTGGTCACTGAGGGTGTCCCAATGATGGTTTACTTTTGTATGGCACTGTGACCACATATGTGTCACTGTGGTTCAGCCCCCCTCATGTGTTGGGGATGCCTGGGGATACTGTGACACACACACACATGTTGTGTCCGATGTGCAGTGTGAATTTGCCTGTTTGTGCATCTGCACCAGTGTATTGGTATTGCTGTTGTGGGCCTTGGTCTGGATGTTGTTTCTGTGATTTTGCTTGCTGTCCCTGTGAGTCATTTCACATCATTGTACACATTCATCATGGTTGTTGGGTGCCATTGCTGGCATGGAATGTGAGTTTGTGAGCTGACACCTACAGTCTACACATGTTGTTCTGATTGGTGTGTCTATTTTCGAGATGTGTGCATGCTTGGTGATGCTCACCTCTGCTGTTGTGTCTTTGTACTATGTGTGCATTGTCAGCCCCCATGTGTGGTGCTTGTCTGCACATGGCCGAGAGTGTTATGTTTTCACAGCACTGTTAGCCTCACCACATGTCTGTGTGTATGGGACACAACCACTAGTTTGCCCCAGAAGTGTTTGATGTGTTGGGAGCAGGGATCATACATGATGATTGTTATTTGCAGCTTTGACCATGATGACACTTACCTTTTGGTCACTGTGTTGAGGGGGGTTTGGTCCCCATCACCACAATGCTCGACATCTGCTGCATTTTGTGAGCCCCCACTTAACTTCTGCTCTACACAGTGAGGGGGTGTTCTTTTTACATTGCCACCGTGCTATGGTGATGCTTGCCTAGTGTATGTCACACTCATGTGTTGGTCACACATGTGCTGTTACTTACATTGTATGCTTGTAGCCATAATCACTGTTGTGGGCATTTGTCACAGACTACACACTGTTGTCATGATGCCATGGGGGATGTATTTTGCGGAAATACCTGATGTTTGCGTATGCTGGATGTGATGCACATCACCCATCCTATGGGTGTGGGTGGCAGGGGTGATGGGCAACAGGTCCCCTGTGAGTGGGGGTGGCAGGGGTGATGGGCAACATAGCCCCTATGGGTGGGGGTGGCAGTAGTGATGGGCAACAGGTCCCCTGTGAGTGGAGGTAACAGGGGTGATGGGCAACATAGTCCCTATGGGTGGGGGTGGCAGTAGTGATGGGCTACAGGTCCCCTGTGAGTGGGGGTGGCAGGGGTGATGGGCAACATAAGCCCTATGGCTGGGGGTGGCAGGGGTGATGGGCAACATAAGCACTAGGGGTGTGGGTGGCAGAGGTGATGGACAACATAGTCCCTGTGGGTGGGGGTGGCAGTAGTGATGAGCAACAGGTCCCCTGTGAGTGGGGGTGGCAGGGGTGATGGGCAACATAAGCCCTAGGGGTGGGGTTGGCAGTAGTGATGAGCAACAGGTCCCCTGTGAGTGGGGGTGGCGGGGTAATGAGCATCATAAGCCCTAGGAGTGGGGGTGGCAGTAGTGATGAGCAACAGGTCCCCTGTGAGTGGGGGTGGCAGGGGTGATGGGCAACATAGTCCCTATGGGTGGAGGTGGCAGTAGTGATGGGCAACAGGTCCCCTGTGAGTGGGGGTGGCAGGGGTGCTGAGCAACAGGTCCCCTTTGAGTGGGGGTGGCAGGAGTGATGGGCAACATAGTCCCTATGGGTGGGGGTGGCAGTAGTGATGGGCAACAGTTCTCTGTGCGTGGGGGTGGCAGGGGTGCTGGGCAACATAAGCCCTATGGGTGGGGGTGGCAGGGGTGATGAGCAATAGGTCCCCTGTGAGTGGGGGTGGCAGGGGTGATGGGCAACATGGTCCCTAAGGGTGGGGTGGCAGTAGTGATTAGCAACAGGTCCCCTGTGAGTGGGGGTGGCAGGGGTGCTGGGCAACAGGTCCCCTGTGAATGGGGTTGGCAGGGGTGATGGGCAACAGGTCCCCTGTGAGTGGGGGTGGCAGGGGTGCTGGGCAACAGGTCCCCTGTGAGTGGGGATGGCAGGGGGAATGGGCAACATATGCCCTATGACTGGGGGTGGCAGGGGTGATGGGCATCATAAGCACTAGGGGTGTGGGTGGCAGGGGTGATGGGCAACATATTCCCTATGGGTGGGGGTGGCAGTAGTGATGGGCAACAGGTCCCCTGTGAGTGGGGGGCAGGGGTGATGAGCAACAGGTCCCCTGTGAGTGGGGGTGGCAGTAGTGATTGGCAACATAGTCCCTATGGGTGGGGGTGGCAGGGGTGATGGGCAACAGCTTCCCTGTGAGTGGGGGTGGCAGGGGTGATGGGCAACATAAGCCCTAAGGCTGGGGGCGGCAGGGGTGATGGGCAACATAAGCACTAGGGGTGTGGGTGGCAGTAGTGATGAGCAACAGGTCCCCTGTGAGTGGGGGTGGCAGGGGTGATGGGCAACAGGTCCCCTGTGAGTGGGGGTGGCAGGGGTGATGGGCAACATAAGCCATGTGAGTGGGGGTGGCAGGGGTGATGGGCAACATAAGCACTAGGGGTGTGGGTGGCAGGGGTGATGGGCAACAGGTCCCCTGTGAGTGGGGGTGGCAGGGGTGCTGGGCAACAGGTCCCCTGTGAGTGGGGGTGGCAGGGGTGATGAGTAACAGGACCCCTGTGAGTTTGGGTGGCAGGGGTGATGGGCAACATAAGCCCTGTGAGTGGGGGTGGCAGGGGTGCTGGGCAACAGGTCCCCTGTGAATGGGGTTGGCAGGGGTGATGGGCAACAGGTCCCCTGTGAGTGGGGGTGGCAGGGCTGCTGGGCAACAGGTCCCCTGTGAGTGGGGATGGCAGGGGTGATGGGCAACATATGCCCTATGGCTGGGGGTGGCAGGGGTGATGGGCAACATAAGCACTAGTGGTGTGGGTGGCAGGGGTGATGGGCAACATATTCCCTATGGGTGGGGGTGGCAGTAGTGATGAGCAACAGGTCCCCTGTGAGTGGGGGTGGCAGGGGTGCTGGGCAACAGGTCCCCTGTGAGTGGGGGTGGCAGGGGTGATGAGCAACAGGTCCCCTGTGAGTGGGGGTGGCAGGGGTGATGGGCAACATAGTCCCTGTGAGTGGGGGTGGCAGGGGTGATGGGCAACATAAGCACTAGGGGTGTGGGTGGCAGGGGTGATGGGCAACATAAGCCCAAGGGGTGGGGGTGGCAGTAGTGATGAGCAACAGGTCCCCTGTGAGTGGGGGTGGCAGGGGTGATGGGCAACATAAGCCCTAGGGGTGGGGGTGGCAGTAGTGATGAGCAACAGGTCCCCAGTGAGTGGGGGTGCAGGTGTGATGGGCAACATAGTCCCTATGGGTGGGGGTGGCAGTAGTGATGGGCAACAGGTCCCCTGTGAGTGGGGGGCAGGGGTGATGAGCAACAGGTCCCCTGTGAGTGGGGGTGGCAGTAGCGATTGGCAACATAGTCCCTATGGGTGGGGGTGGCAGGGGTGATGGGCAACAGGTTCCCTGTGAGTGGGGGCAGCAGGGGTGATGGGCAACATAAGCACTAGGGGTGTGAGTGACAGAAGTGATGAGCAACAGGTCCCCTGTGAGTGGGGTTGGCAGGGGCCTGGGCAACAGGTCCCCTGTGAGTGGGGGTGGCAGGGGTGATGACCAACAGTTCCCCTGTGAGTGGGGGTGGCAGGGGTGATGGGCAACATAGTCCCTGTGAGTGGGGGTGGCAGGGGTGATGGGCAACATAAGCACTAGGGGTGTGAGTGACAGAAGTGATGAGCAACAGGTCCCCTGTGAGTGGGGGTGGCAGGGGTGCTGGGCAACAGGTCCCCTGTGAGTGGGGGTGGCAGGGGTGATGACCAACAGTTCCCCTGTGAGTGGGGGTGGCAGGGGTGATGGGCAACATAGTCCCTGTGAGTGGGGGTGGCAGGGGTGATGGGCAACATTAGCACTAGGGGTGTGGGTGGCAGGGGTGATGGGCAACATAAGCCCAAGGGGTGGGGGTGGCAGTAGTGATGAGCAACAGGTCCCCTGTGAGTGGGGGTGGCAGGAGTGATGGGCAACATAAGCCCTAGGGGTGGGGGTGGCAGTAGTGATGAGCAACAGGTCCCCTGTGAGTGGGGGTGGCAGGGGTGATGGGCAACATAGTCCCTATGGGTGGGGATGGCAGTAGTGATGGGCAACAGGTCCCCTGTGAGTGGGGAGCAGGGGTGATGAGCAACAGGTCCCCTGTGAGTGGGGGTGGCAGTAGTGATTGGCAACATAGTCCCTATGGGTGGGGGTGGCAGGGGTGATGGGCAACAGGTTCCCTGTGAGTGGGAGTGGCAGGGGTGATGGGCAACATAAGCCCTAAGGCTGGGGGCAGCAGGGGTGATGGGCAACATAAGCACTAGGGGTGTGGGTGGCAGTAGTGATGAGCAACAGGTCCCCTGTGAGTGGGGGTGGCAGGGGTGCTGGGCAACAGGTCCCCTGTGAGTGGGGGTGGCAGGGGTGATGAGCAACAGGTCCCCTGTGAGTGGGGGTGGCAGGGGTGATGGGCAACATAGGCCATGTGAGTGGGAGTGGCAGGGGTGATGGGCAACATAAGCACTAGGGGTGTGGGTGGCAGGGGTGATGGGCAACAGGTCCCCTGTGAGTGGGGGTGGCAGGGGTGCTGGGCAACAGGTCCCCTGTGAGTGGGGGTGGCAGGGGTGATGAGTAACAGGTCCCCTGTGAGTTTGGGTGGCAGGGGTGATGGGCAACATAAGCCCTGTGAGTGGGGTGGCAGGGGTGCTGGGCAACAGGTCCCCTGTGAATGGGGTTGGCAGGGGTGATGGGCAACAGGTCCCCTGTGAGTGGGGGTGGCAGGGGTGCTGGGCAACAGGTCCCCTGTGAGTGGGGATGGCAGGGGTGATGGGCAACATATGCCCTATGGCTGGGGGTGGCAGGGGTGATGGGCAACATAGGCACTAGTGGTGTGGGTGGCAGGGGTGATGGGCAACATATTCCCTATGGGTGGGGGTGGCAGTAGTGATGAGCAACAGGTCCCCTGTGAGTGGGGGTGGCAGGGGTGCTGGGCAACAGGTCCCCTGTGAGTGGGGGTGGCAGGGGTGATGAGCAACAGGTCCCCTGTGAGTGGGGGTGGCAGGGGTGGTGGGCAACATAGTCCCTGTGAGTGGGGGTGGCAGGGGTGATGGGCAACATAAGCACTAGGGGTGTGGGTGGCAGGGGTGATGGGCAACATAAGCCCAAGGGGTGGGGGAGGCAGTAGTGATGAGCAACAGGTCCCCTGTGAGTGGGGGTGGCAGGGGTGATGGGCAACATAAGCCCTAGGGGTGGGGGTGGCAGTAGTGATGAGCAACAGGTCCCCTGTGAGTGGGGGTGGCAGGGGTGATGGGCAACATAGTCCCTATGGGTGGGGGTGGTAGTAGTGATGGGCAACAGGTCCCCTGTGCGTGGGGGGCAGGGGTGATGAGCAACAGGTCCCCTGTGAGTGGGGGTGGCAGTAGCGATTGGCAACATAGTCCCTATGGGTGGGGGTGGCAGGGGTGATGGGCAACAGGTTCCCTGTGAGTGGGGGTGGCAGGGGTGATGGGCAACATAAGCCCTATGGCTGGGGGCGGCAGGGGTGATGGGCAACATAAGCACTAGGGGTGTGGGTGGCAGTAGTGATGAGCAACAGGTCCCCTGTGAGTGGGGGTGGCAGGGGTGCTGGGCAACAGGTCCCCTGTGAGTGGGGGTGGCAGGGGTGATAAGCAACAGGTCCCCTGTGAGTGGGGGTGGCAGGGGTGATGGGCAACATAAGCCCTGTGAGTGGGGGTGGCAGGGGTGATGGGCAATATAAGCACTAGGGGTGAGGGTGGCAGGGGTGATGGGCAACATAAGCCCTAGGGGTGGGGTGGCAGTAGTGATGAGCAACAGGTCCCCTGTGAGTGGGGGTGGCAGGGGTGCTGGGCAACAGGTCCCCTGCGAGTGGGGGTGGCAGGGCTGATGAGTAACAGGTCCCCGGTGAGTTAGGGTGGCAGGGGTGATGGGCAACATAAGGCCTGTGAGTGGGGGTGGCAGGGGTGATGGCCAACATAAGCACTAGGGGTGTGGGTGGCAGGGGTGATGGGCAATATATGCCCTAGGGGTGGGGGTGGTAGTAGTGATGAGCAACAGGTCCCCTGTGAGTGTGGGTGGCAGGGGTGCTGGGCAACAGGTCCCCTGTGAGTGGGGGTGGCAGAGATGATGAGCAACAGGTCCCCTGTGATTGGGGTGGCAGGGGTGATGAGCAACATAAGCCCTGTGAGTGGGGGTGGCAGGGGTGATGGGCAACATAAGCACTAGGGCTGTGGGTGGCAGGGGTGATGGGCAACAGGCCCCCTATGGGTGGGGGTGTTAGTGGTGCTGGCCATGCAACCCCTATGGTGGGCTGTTGTTAGTGGCCAGGATATGGATCCCGTGTGTGTGTGTGCCACTTGTCGTTTGTTTATGTGGTAGGTGTCTGACTTACCGCCTGCGCCGTTGGCGTCGGTTCCTGAGCCGGTCATAGATGTAGAGTACTGGTATGACCTGCGCGATGGGATTCATGATCTGTTCATGTAGTACACGCTGCTTGTTGCTCCGTCTCGTACGCACTGCAAGCTGGTCCGTCTCGTAGCCGTGTATTGATTTGTGGTGCAAATCGTAGCTGATATGCTTGTGTTCCGGATGCTGTGACGTGCCGTACGTGACGACCCGTCCGGCGCGTAGGAAGTACGCATCGTACTTGTCATGCCGGAAACTGTTATGGATACTGCTTCCAGGCGACACGGTTCCTCTTTGGGAGTTACGGCTCGGACGGAGAATGGGTCTTGATTCACAGCCTACGTGTCGGTCGTGTTTTTGGCAGTCATGTGCATCGTACTTACTCTACAGGACGGACCGGCTTCGGGTACGTGTCGGTCGCAGGGTAAGGCTATGGACAGCTGTCCGACCGGCCATCGAAATCGGCCCCTAGGTCTTGAATTTGTTTGCAACCATACAACTGATGCTTTGAGATGTACCAAAGGCACTCACAATTAATTTTTAGCAATGTGAGCGTTTTGTGAATTGATATTTTTTGCGTCCTAGATTTGTGAGTCGCAATTACCAAGTCTATATTTGCGATTCACAAACCTTATTTTCAAGTCTGTCGCAGTTTGTGGCTAGTCACAAAAAACATGTAATTTAACACCAATTCATTTCAGATGGTAACTGTGTGCAAACTATAAAAGCTGGCCCAGAATACATCAGTGTTTCCACAATGGCTGCTCCGTATTTTATTGTGAGGAAGATATGACTAGTGGCTGATCTGCAGAGGAGGAGAAGGAGAGAGGAGAGGGAATACAGAGCCATGATGACCATTTTCCAGCAAACAGCAGAGGAAATACATGAGAAATTCAGGCCAAGTGGCACAGTGTTATTAAATTTCATCGAATTGCTGAAACCACAACTAGAAAGCAGTACTCAGCACAGCAAAGGCACAAAATTGAAATTTTATAGCATTGACAGATTTCCCTGTGTTGAGGAAATATGAATTATATGATCAGTTATGTCCCCTATCTTAGACCCCAACGGCTCCATGTACATGCTACAAGTACATGTATGTTCCCTCCAGTTCCAGTTATGAAGACGCAAATACATGTGCGTCCACCGTCAACATGCCCTCTTTCAGATCCGCCATGAATGGGTCGGATATTCCATTCCTAAGTATGAAAGGCCACCGACTTTATGTGGTTCACTTTCCACATTTTACAGATTCAGGCGAGTAGGCCCTGAATTCTGCCATCAAGCCTTTTCCTGCCTTCTGCCTCTGAAAGCTCCAGTCTGAGCCCGCATCTGTATCCATGAACTTTGTCCTACTCCCTGCGCGGCTAACGGTGCCTGATCCGGCCTGTTGCCTGCCAAAAACTGTATTTCACCTTCAAGATTATCTGCTCCGCTCCTCATCCGATGCATTCCTGTCTAGTAGTTTAGGTAAACATTCTTCCAGCTACCGAGCAAAGGGCCAGGCCTCACTGTCCTCATGCAAGTAATTCATAGCCCCTGTTACCATGGAAGATTCCTGCCCCCTCGCATCCCATGTAGACACTTAGACGCTTGTACACGCACTAACAGTCAGTATAAAATAGATTCCGTCCGAGAGACCTTTCCTTTTGGAAAATACAGTTCTTTAAACATAAGATATTAGATATGATTTGGGATTAGGTTGACATGACCCCCCAGACTTCTGTCTCCACATGTAGAGCTAAATGTCAAGTCCCCTTCACCCTCTAGTTGCACGTCAATCACACGTCATGCGGCTGCGCACGCATCTCTGCCAAGTATTTCTGCTGACACTGCAGGATTCTCTTACGGATCTACCCACTTGTGACATCATGTTTAATGACGTTTCTAGTCTACGCCTATGTTTACGCCTTTTTTCATTACGTATGTGTATTATTATCTGTATTATCAGCTGTTACGCCTCCTGCATCTGTCTTAATGTAATGCTTTTCATATAAATATCTTTACTTGTCAATAATGTATTGCCTTCCCTTCCTGAACCCTCGTGGTGATGGAATTTGATGCCTATGGTTCGAACCATAATTCCTTGTAAGGAATAAAGCCTTTCAGAACCTCGAATACCACGGATTCTGCCTCTTATTTTTACTGAGTTATTCTTACTAGACTTTACCGCATAAAAAATAGTACAGGTAATTAAATATTTACCACATAAATTGGCGCCCGAACAGGGACACTTTCTCATCTCACGCGCCGGAGGTGCGTTGCAGGCCCGGTCTCCTGCCACAGCTGGACGGACAACAACGCGTACCTGCAGGATTTCCTGTATCTCCCTCCGGCCAAGCGGGGGTGACTGAGGCTGCGATCAACACCCAGACGAGGCGGTGAGAAGTGCGAAGTATCCCGACCAGAGCCTAGCTGAGAGAGCAAGATCCGAGGTATACAGAGGCCCACCAGGTTCCGAAGTTCCGAGTCAAGTCGAGTCCAGTCCGGTCCAGTCCAGTTCAGTTCCGAGGCCTTCCGTTCCGTGCTACCCGGTGAGTACCGTTGCCGGGGAGGCATTTAGACGTGCACATTAGGTTGTGCCGGTCAAGACGGGTTTGGGTACACAAATCCGGTCTGCACTGTTTCAGCAGTGTATCTGTACTGTTTAGCAGTATATCTAGTATGTCTTGCATATAATTCAGTATTATCTAGTGTTAGTATTATGTCAGTAACTAGTTTTCTATTAGTTATCATCGTTCGTTAACTGTTAAATGTTAAATGTTTTAATACGTTCTACATATTGTGGTGTGAATGATTGTTCATTATTGTGTTTATTGTATTAAGTGTGTTCAGGATTAAGTAATAAGGTCTAAAAATGCCGCTCTTTTCAAAATTAAGACAGATCAAAACCAGAAAAGGGGTACTCGAAGAAGCTGTTCCCATTCCACCTAGGGACACTCCAGGGTACTTTATGTATCATAAGCATGGCCTAGATGCCGTATTATTTCTTGATTTATGGGTGGACTACACCAAAGATTTACCAGAAAATCAGAGGTGGCCCGCAGCTGGGACCTGGTATGCAGATTGCATCATGAGAGTAGAAGAAGAATTATGGAAAAAGAAAGCCAGACAGTCACAGAAAGATGCCATTGAATTATGGCGTAATGAATCATATAGACGTACAGAAAAAGCGCTCAGACAGGAAGAGAAAAGTAGGGAGAATTCAAATAAAGCTCGAGAAAATATATTAATTGAGGAAGGTACCCGAGTAAAAGCAGAACAAGTAGACAGACAACGAAACACTCTTATGAATGGTATGTATCCTCTTCTGGCCGAAGGGTTACCTCAGGCCACCCCGGAAATACCGAAAGATTTGACACCTCCATTACTCCCGATAAAAGCACATCCCAAAACAGCAAAAGATGTTTTCCTTTCTTCCTATTTAGATGATGTAGCTCCTGAATATGCTAATGTTCCGCCACACACACCGCCTACCGATGGTGCTCAACGCCAAGACCATCCGTCTGTATCCCCGCAACAACAAACTCCTACGCACATTCCCACAGGTCCATCTGTTTCTACCGCTTTTCCTACATCTACAGTTTCTATCTTACATCCAACAAATCCTTTCGTGCCTAGCACCTCAGACGGTGCGACAGGAGGTACGACAGAAATTTTTGCCACGCCACCCCGAGGAAATAAATTATCCCTTAGAGATTTAGCATACGAACGTACACCCCAACTAGCAACTTCCGACATGTTTAAAGACCATCTAGTGGATTGTAGATATGATCCTGTGCCCGGTAGACGGGACGGTATGCTGCTGTCATCACTACGTATACGACGAGCTTCAAGGTATTTAGCGACGCTACCAGGAATGATGGCACATTTAGACAATATATATCACTTTGTCCAATCAGGGCGAGGCCCTGAAAGTATTGACGAAGCCATGGAATACCAGAAAGTGGATGTACAGAGACAACTGTTACGCTTCTTCATAAACTGTGTGATCAGAAACCAAGACAGGCCTGAGGTAGAGCAGAAGGAAATACAAGTACTTACCAAATGGGGTCAGAATATATCAGAAGGGAAACATGATAGACAGACATGTATAGTAGTTATGTGCCGAAAGATCCGCAAAGAAGTAGAACGAATACATAAAGAAAGATTAGAGGCAGACAAAACTGAATCAGAAGGAGAGGAGGAGGAAGAATCAGAAATGCCTACAGGACAATTAGAAACGATGGCTTATGTAGGTAAAGGAAGATCTTTTAATAATACCAGATGCTTTAATGATCCGATATGTCCGATACGTCCAGAATGTAACAGAAATTTTCAAGCCCCTATGTTAAATACAAGGTCTCCTGAACACCTATTCCAAGCTGCTGATAAATTACTCCGAGACCGAAGGGGGTACCATATGCTCGATTCCATGGATGAACAAGAATTAGCCAGATCAGCAGTGCAGTGGGCCGACAGTCCCGGCAAATACAGTGATGATGCACTAGCACACACGTTTCTGAATCTTAACCCAGACGAACAACGATTAGCTGGTATATACATGATTCAACACCTCCTTATATTATATAAAAGCCAACACTCCGATCCTGGACCCCTACCTGACATATTGACAGAATTACTCACGAATAAATGGAGAGGTTCAGGTACTGATTTAATTAAAGAAATTCTAGAATTTCGAAACCAGTATATAGTTTTCGTATGCCCAGAACATGTTTCAGTTCCCACTATGGGAAGAAAAATGTATCACATAGATAGACAGAATCCGTTACGCGAAGTGCACCCAATAAAAGGTGACGACAATAATTTTAAACGCGTGTTTGTGTACACGCCCATAACTAAAATTGAATTATTAGAAATGAAGAAAGTAGTACCCAGCCATGACAAGGACCCAGCAGGTTTCCACCGTGAGATAAAAGACATGTTACTCATGGGAGAGTATACCTACCTCGACATTATGAAAATATTAAAAGTATTAATGCCTGCCGGTATTTACGAGAAACTCAAAGAAAAGGAATGGGAGGTGGGAGACCAAAAGATAGATTGGACAGCATTAGAAAACGAAGAAAAGGCCCGAGCTGCAGGATCAGGGCTTGGGGAAAAGACTACAGCACTACCAGGATTACTAGTGCAGGTACTGCCACGTTTATTAACTACGAAAAAGGAGAACTGGGGTGCAATCTCAGCCTGTAAACAAAAGCAAGATGAAGACACTAGTGATTTCTATTCCCGATTTGAAAAATGTTTTGGTATTAATAGTGGCATAAAAGCAAGTAGCGAGTCATATCCACATCTGTTTGTGACAAAATTAGTTGAAAATTCCCTACCGCAAGTTAAGAATAGAGTATTGAAATTCGAGAGTACCTGGCAAGGTAACACCCCGTCACAGATGTTACAAATGTTACAATATCACCACAATAGAATTACAGAGGAACAAGAACATGAACAGAGACGTATGAAAGACACGAAAATGAAAATGCTTGTTGCCCAGTCAGTTCCAGCTGACGGTCATAGAAAGGGTACGACACAGTCCAGTGATTCAGCAGGTCCTGTAAAAGGGACATGCAACTATTGCAAACAGCCAGGTCATTATATACACAAGTGTGCAGTTCTGAAACATAATATCTCCACGGGTAAAACCCAGGAGAGACCACGTCCACCTAGACAGGATCAGAACCAACAACAAATTCCCCAGCATACACAATCTAGGCCAGCTCCGCAACAGGCAGCTCCACAACAGACCGTAGCAACATCACAGCAGCAGCCTATTGCTGCCACACATGCAACGACACAACAGATGTACCAGTATGCACAAGCAGATTATCCCGATTATCAGCGATACACATGAAATAGCCTAGAGAGGGAAGTTGGCTTACCCCTTATCGAGGTTCCTGTAGATCAAGAGGGACCTTATGTACATAGTGAACTATTAGGGGAAGACAGAAAGTTTTTACTTGATACAGGGGCAAGCAGAACAACTATACGACGCAGTGAAGTTCCAGGGGCACCCCTCTCAGGCTCACAGAATATTTCCCTTGGATTCTCAGGAAAACCTATCATTAATGAAGTATCGCAACCCCTTCCACTTACGGTTGGTCCATTGACACGAACTACAGATTTGTTGCTTACTAAATCATGTCCAGAAAACTTGTTAGGTATAAAAACATTGAAAGCTCTAGGAGCTATAATATGTTGTTCTCCGGAAGGAGTACGATTATTTTTACGTGACTTCAAAGGTCACTACGTGTCCAGAGACATGGATCACCGGCTGCAGAATTTACCTACACATTTATGGGCACAAGGCCCTACTGATGTTGGTTGCATGAACATTACACCATATCGAGTCACACTAAAAACAGGAGTGGTACTACCACGAATGCGACAATACAAGTTACCACCAGATGCTGTTGTGGCTTTACTGCAAATCATTGACGAGCTCATTGCACAAGGAGTGGTTGTGGAAACCGACTCCAATGTATGTAATTCCCCGATAATTCCAATTCTTAAAAGAACGGATCCAAAAGCACCACCAGTATATCGATTAGTTA
Organism: Triturus cristatus; assembly: GCF_964204655.1. Taxonomy (NCBI): domain Eukaryota; kingdom Metazoa; phylum Chordata; class Amphibia; order Caudata; family Salamandridae; genus Triturus; species Triturus cristatus. The sequence continues at coordinate 1,030,851,745 of NC_140590.1, forward strand.
TTGATCTGCGCGAATTAAACAAATGTATTGTACCACAATACCCTGTGGTCCCAGATATCTCTTCATTATTAACAGCTATTGATTTAGAAGCAACGTTCTTTACTGTAATTGATCTCAAGAATGCCTTCTTTAGCGTCCCAATAGATCCGGAAAGTCAATATTTGTTCGGATTCAGTTTAAATGGACGAAGTTTTAAATTCACACGCGCACCTCAAGGATTCACAGAAAGCCCCAGCATCTATAGCCAAGCACTGAAAAGAGAACTTGACAGTATCCACATGCCAGTTAACACTGCCCTGCTTCAATATGTCGATGATCTATTGATCACCGCCCGAAGCGAACGTGAATGTGAAGAAGCGTCACTGACGGTTTTACAATTTCTGGCCGACAAGGGGCACAAGGTGTCCCCTTCTAAGCTGCAATTCTGTGTCCAGCAAGTTGTTTATCTTGGGCACTTGCTGTCCAAGGGGGGAAGACAGCTTACACCTGACCGCATCCAGTTAATTGCTAACATGCCACCACCTAAGACACAAAAGGAGGTGCGGGCTTTTATAGGCCTCACTTCATACTGTAGGCAGTGGATCCCTCAATATGCATTTCTAGCAAAACCACTCATTCAGTTGACAACACAGGAGGCAGCCATATCGACTGTCCTCCCTTGGACTCAAGAACATACGCAAACCTTTGAAAGCTTAAAGAAAGCCTTATGTCAAGCACCTGTTTTAGCAACACCATGTTACAGTAAACATTTTACACTCTTTGTTACAGAACGCGAAGGTACTGCCTTGTCAGTACTCACTCAGGAACAAGCAGGATCACACAAACCATGTGCTTATTTTTCTAGTACATTAGATCCCGTAGCTCAGGCTGGTGGCAGGGGTGATGGGCAACATAGTCCCTATGGGTGGAGGTGGCAGTAGTGATGGGCAACAGGTCCCCTGTGAGTGGGGGTGGCAGGGGTGCTGAGCAACAGGTCCCCTTTGAGTGGGGGTGGCAGGAGTGATGGGCAACATAGTCCCTATGGGTGGGGGTGGCAGTAGTGATGGGCAACAGTTCTCTGTGCGTGGGGGTGGCAGGGGTGCTGGGCAACATAAGCCCTATGGGTGGGGGTGGCAGGGGTGATGAGCAATAGGTCCCCTGTGAGTGGGGGTGGCAGGGGTGATGGGCAACATGGTCCCTAAGGGTGGGGTGGCAGTAGTGATTAGCAACAGGTCCCCTGTGAGTGGGGGTGGCAGGGGTGCTGGGCAACAGGTCCCCTGTGAATGGGGTTGGCAGGGGTGATGGGCAACGGGTCCCCTGTGAGTGGGGGTGGCAGGGGTGCTGGGCAACAGGTCCCCTGTGAGTGGGGATGGCAGGGGGAATGGGCAACATATGCCCTATGACTGGGGGTGGCAGGGGTGATGGGCATCATAAGCACTAGGGGTGTGGGTGGCAGGGGTGATGGGCAACATATTCCCTATGGGTGGGGGTGGCAGTAGTGATGGGCAACAGGTCCCCTGTGAGTGGGGGGCAGGGGTGATGAGCAACAGGTCCCCTGTGAGTGGGGGTGGCAGTAGTGATTGGCAACATAGTCCCTATGGGTGGGGGTGGCAGGGGTGATGGGCAACAGCTTCCCTGTGAGTGGGGGTGGCAGGGGTGATGGGCAACATAAGCCCTAAGGCTGGGGGCGGCAGGGGTGATGGGCAACATAAGCACTAGGGGGTGGGTGGCAGTAGTGATGAGCAACAGGTCCCCTGTGAGTGGGGGTGGCAGGGGTGATGGGCAACAGGTCCCCTGTGAGTGGGGGTGGCAGGGGTGATGGGCAACATAAGCCATGTGAGTGGGGGTGGCAGGGGTGATGGGCAACATAAGCACTAGGGGTGTGGGTGGCAGGGGTGATGGGCAACAGGTCCCCTGTGAGTGGGGGTGGCAGGGGTGCTGGGCAACAGGTCCCCTGTGAGTGGGGGTGGCAGGGGTGATGAGTAACAGGACCCCTGTGAGTTTGGGTGGCAGGGGTGATGGGCAACATAAGCCCTGTGAGTGGGGGTGGCAGGGGTGCTGGGCAACAGGTCCCCTGTGAATGGGGTTGGCAGGGGTGATGGGCAACAGGTCCCCTGTGAGTGGGGGTGGCAGGGCTGCTGGGCAACAGGTCCCCTGTGAGTGGGGATGGCAGGGGTGATGGGCAACATATGCCCTATGGCTGGGGGTGGCAGGGGTGATGGGCAACATAAGCACTAGTGGTGTGGGTGGCAGGGGTGATGGGCAACATATTCCCTATGGGTGGGGGTGGCAGTAGTGATGAGCAACAGGTCCCCTGTGAGTGGGGGTGGCAGGGGTGCTGGGCAACAGGCCCCCTGTGAGTGGGGGTGGCAGGGGTGATGAGCAACAGGTCCCCTGTGAGTGAGGGTGGCAGGGGTGATGGGCAACATAGTCCCTGTGAGTGGGGGTGGCAGGGGTGATGGGCAACATAAGCACTAGGGGTGTGGGTGGCAGGGGTGATGGGCAACATAAGCCCAAGGGGTGGGGGTGGCAGTAGTGATGAGCAACAGGTCCCCTGTGAGTGGGGGTGGCAGGGGTGATGGGCAACATAAGCCCTAGGGGTGGGGGTGGCAGTAGTGATGAGCAACAGGTCCCCAGTGAGTGGGGGTGCAGGTGTGATGGGCAACATAGTCCCTATGGGTGGGGGTGGCAGTAGTGATGGGCAACAGGTCCCCTGTGAGTGGGGGGCAGGGGTGATGAGCAACAGGTCCCCTGTGAGTGGGGGTGGCAGTAGCGATTGGCAACATAGTCCCTATGGGTGGGGGTGGCAGGGGTGATGGGCAACAGGTTCCCTGTGAGTGGGGGCAGCAGGGGTGATGGGCAACATAAGCACTAGGGGTGTGAGTGACAGAAGTGATGAGCAACAGGTCCCCTGTGAGTGGGGTTGGCAGGGGCCTGGGCAACAGGTCCCCTGTGAGTGGGGGTGGCAGGGGTGATGACCAACAGTTCCCCTGTGAGTGGGGGTGGCAGGGGTGATGGGCAACATAGTCCCTGTGAGTGGGGGTGGCAGGGGTGATGGGCAACATAAGCACTAGGGGTGTGAGTGACAGAAGTGATGAGCAACAGGTCCCCTGTGAGTGGGGGTGGCAGGGGTGCTGGGCAACAGGTCCCCTGTGAGTGGGGGTGGCAGGGGTGATGACCAACAGTTCCCCTGTGAGTGGGGGTGGCAGGGGTGATGGGCAACATAGTCCCTGTGAGTGGGGGTGGCAGGGGTGATGGGCAACATTAGCACTAGGGGTGTGGGTGGCAGGGGTGATGGGCAACATAAGCCCAAGGGGTGGGGGTGGCAGTAGTGATGAGCAACAGGTCCCCTGTGAGTGGGGGTGGCAGGAGTGATGGGCAACATAAGCCCTAGGGGTGGGGGTGGCAGTAGTGATGAGCAACAGGTCCCCTGTGAGTGGGGGTGGCAGGGGTGATGGGCAACATAGTCCCTATGGGTGGGGATGGCAGTAGTGATGGGCAACAGGTCCCCTGTGAGTGGGGAGCAGGGGTGATGAGCAACAGGTCCCCTGTGAGTGGGGGTGGCAGTAGTGATTGGCAACATAGTCCCTATGGGTGGGGGTGGCAGGGGTGATGGGCAACAGGTTCCCTGTGAGTGGGAGTGGCAGGGGTGATGGGCAACATAAGCCCTAAGGCTGGGGGCAGCAGGGGTGATGGGCAACATAAGCACTAGGGGTGTGGGTGGCAGTAGTGATGAGCAACAGGTCCCCTGTGAGTGGGGGTGGCAGGGGTGCTGGGCAACAGGTCCCCTGTGAGTGGGGGTGGCAGGTGTGATGAGCAACAGGTCCCCTGTGAGTGGGGGTGGCAGGGGTGATGGGCAACATAGGCCATGTGAGTGGGAGTGGCAGGGGTGATGGGCAACATAAGCACTAGGGGTGTGGGTGGCAGGGGTGATGGGCAACAGGTCCCCTGTGAGTGGGGGTGGCAGGGGTGCTGGGCAACAGGTCCCCTGTGAGTGGGGGTGGCAGGGGTGATGAGTAACAGGTCCCCTGTGAGTTTGGGTGGCAGGGGTGATGGGCAACATAAGCCCTGTGAGTGGGGTGGCAGGGGTGCTGGGCAACAGGTCCCCTGTGAATGGGGTTGGCAGGGGTGATGGGCAACAGGTCCCCTGTGAGTGGGGGTGGCAGGGGTGCTGGGCAACAGGTCCCCTGTGAGTGGGGATGGCAGGGGTGATGGGCAACATATGCCCTATGGCTGGGGGTGGCAGGGGTGATGGGCAACATAGGCACTAGTGGTGTGGGTGGCAGGGGTGATGGGCAACATATTCCCTATGGGTGGGGGTGGCAGTAGTGATGAGCAACAGGTCCCCTGTGAGTGGGGGTGGCAGGGGTGCTGGGCAACAGGTCCCCTGTGAGTGGGGGTGGCAGGGGTGATGAGCAACAGGTCCCCTGTGAGTGGGGGTGGCAGGGGTGGTGGGCAACATAGTCCCTGTGAGTGGGGGTGGCAGGGGTTATGGGCAACATAAGCACTAGGGGTGTGGGTGGCAGGGGTGATGGGCAACATAAGCCCAAGGGGTGGGGGAGGCAGTAGTGATGAGCAACAGGTCCCCTGTGAGTGGGGGTGGCAGGGGTGATGGGCAACATAAGCCCTAGGGGTGGGGGTGGCAGTAGTGATGAGCAACAGGTCCCCTGTGAGTGGGGGTGGCAGGGGTGATGGGCAACATAGTCCCTATGGGTGGGGGTGGTAGTAGTGATGGGCAACAGGTCCCCTGTGCGTGGGGGGCAGGGGTGATGAGCAACAGGTCCCCTGTGAGTGGGGGTGGCAGTAGCGATTGGCAACATAGTCCCTATGGGTGGGGGTGGCAGGGGTGATGGGCAACAGGTTCCCTGTGAGTGGGGGTGGCAGGGGTGATGGGCAACATAAGCCCTATGGCTGGGGGCGGCAGGGGTGATGGGCAACATAAGCACTAGGGGTGTGGGTGGCAGTAGTGATGAGCAACAGGTCCCCTGTGAGTGGGGGTGGCAGGGGTGCTGGGCAACAGGTCCCCTGTGAGTGGGGGTGGCAGGGGTGATAAGCAACAGGTCCCCTGTGAGTGGGGGTGGCAGGGGTGATGGGCAACATAAGCCCTGTGAGTGGGGGTGGCAGGGGTGATGGGCAATATAAGCACTAGGGGTGAGGGTGGCAGGGGTGATGGGCAACATAAGCCCTAGGGGTGGGGTGGCAGTAGTGATGAGCAACAGGTCCCCTGTGAGTGGGGGTGGCAGGGGTGCTGGGCAACAGGTCCCCTGCGAGTGGGGGTGGCAGGGCTGATGAGTAACAGGTCCCCGGTGAGTTAGGGTGGCAGGGGTGATGGGCAACATAAGGCCTGTGAGTGGGGGTGGCAGGGGTGATGGCCAACATAAGCACTAGGGGTGTGGGTGGCAGGGGTGATGGGCAATATATGCCCTAGGGGTGGGGGTGGTAGTAGTGATGAGCAACAGGTCCCCTGTGATTGTGGGTGGCAGGGGTGCTGGGCAACAGGTCCCCTGTGAGTGGGGGTGGCAGAGATGATGAGCAACAGGTCCCCTGTGATTGGGGTGGCAGGGGTGATGAGCAACATAAGCCCTGTGAGTGGGGGTGGCAGGGGTGATGGGCAACATAAGCACTAGGGCTGTGGGTGGCAGGGGTGATGGGCAACAGGCCCCCTATGGGTGGGGGTGTTAGTGGTGCTGGCCATGCAACCCCTATGGTGGGCTGTTGTTAGTGGCCAGGATATGGATCCCGTGTGTGTGTGTGCCACTTGTCGTTTGTTTATGTGGTAGGTGTCTGACTTACCGCCTGCGCCGTTGGCGTCGGTTCCTGAGCCGGTCATAGATGTAGAGTACTGGTATGACCTGCGCGATGGGATTCATGATCTGTTCATGTCGTACACGCTGCTTGTTGCTCCGTCTCGTACGCACTGCAAGCTGGTCCGTCTCGTAGCCGTGTATTGATTTGTGGTGCAAATCGTAGCTGATATGCTTGTGTTCCGGATGCTGTGACGTGCCGTACGTGACGACCCGTCCGGCGCGTAGGAAGTACGCATCGTACTTGTCATGCCGGAAACTGTTATGGATACTGCTTCCAGGCGACACGGTTCCTCTTTGGGAGTTACGGCTCGGACGGAGAATGGGTCTTGATTCACAGCCTACGTGTCGGTCGTGTTTTTGGCAGTCATGTGCATCGTACTTACTCTACAGGACGGACCGGCTTCGGGTACGTGTCGGTCGCAGGGTAAGGCTATGGACAGCTGTCCGACCGGCCATCGAAATCGGCCCCTAGGTCTTGAATTTGTTTGCAACCATACAACTGATGCTTTGAGATGTACCAAAGGCACTCACAATTAATTTTTAGCAATGTGAGCGTTTTGTGAATTGATATTTTTTGCGTCCTAGATTTGTGAGTCGCAATTACCAAGTCTATATTTGCGATTCACAAACCTTATTTTCAAGTCTGTCGCAGTTTGTGGCTAGTCACAAAAAACATGTAATTTAACACCAATTCATTTCAGATGGTAACTGTGTGCAAACTATAAAAGCTGGCCCAGAATACATCAGTGTTTCCACAATGGCTGCTCCGTATTTTATTGTGAGGAAGATATGACTAGTGGCTGATCTGCAGAGGAGGAGAAGGAGAGAGGAGAGGGAATACAGAGCCATGATGACCATTTTCCAGCAAACAGCAGAGGAAATACATGAGAAATTCAGGCCAAGTGGCACAGTGTTATTAAATTTCATCGAATTGCTGAAACCACAACTAGAAAGCAGTACTCAGCACAGCAAAGGCACAAAATTGAAATTTTATAGCATTGACAGATTTCCCTGTGTTGAGGAAATATGAATTATATGATCAGTTATGTCCCCTATCTTAGACCCCAACGGCTCCATGTACATGCTACAAGTACATGTATGTTCCCTCCAGTTCCAGTTATGAAGACGCAAATACATGTGCGTCCACCGTCAACATGCCCTCTTTCAGATCCGCCATGAATGGGTCGGATATTCCATTCCTAAGTATGAAAGGCCACCGACTTTATGTGGTTCACTTTCCACATTTTACAGATTCAGGCGAGTAGGCCCTGAATTCTGCCATCAAGCCTTTTCCTGCCTTCTGCCTCTGAAAGCTCCAGTCTGAGCCCGCATCTGTATCCATGAACTTTGTCCTACTCCCTGCGCGGCTAACGGTGCCTGATCCGGCCTGTTGCCTGCCAAAAACTGTATTTCACCTTCAGGATTATCTGCTCCGCTCCTCATCCGATGCATTCCTGTCTAGTAGTTTAGGTAAACATTCTTCCAGCTACCGAGCAAAGGGCCAGGCCTCACTGTCCTCATGCAAGTAATTCATAGCCCCTGTTACCATGGAAGATTCCTGCCCCCTCGCATCCCATGTAGACACTTAGACGCTTGTACACGCACTAACAGTCAGTATAAAATAGATTCCGTCCGAGAGACCTTTCCTTTTGGATAATACAGTTCTTTAAACATAAGATATTAGATATGATTTGGGATTAGGTTGACATGACCCCCCAGACTTCTGTCTCCACATGTAGAGCTAAATGTCAAGTCCCCTTCACCCTCTAGTTGCACGTCAATCACACGTCATGCGGCTGCGCACGCATCTCTGCCAAGTATTTCTGCTGACACTGCAGGATTCTCTTACGGATCTACCCACTTGTGACATCATGTTTAATGACGTTTCTAGTCTACGCCTATGTTTACGCCTTTTTTCATTACGTATGTGTATTATTATCTGTATTATCAGCTGTTACGCCTCCTGCATCTGTCTTAATGTAATGCTTTTCATATAAATATCTTTACTTGTCAATAATGTATTGCCTTCCCTTCCTGAACCCTCGTGGTGATGGAATTTGATGCCTATGGTTCGAACCATAATTCCTTGTAAGGAATAAAGCCTTTCAGAACCTCGAATACCACGGATTCTGCCTCTTATTTTTACTGAGTTATTCTTACTAGACTTTACCGCATAAAAAATAGTACAGGTAATTAAATATTTACCACATAAATTGGCGCCCGAACAGGGACACTTTCTCATCTCACGCGCCGGAGGTGCGTTGCAGGCCCGGTCTCCTGCCACAGCTGGACGGACAACAACGCGTACCTGCAGGATTTCCTGTATCTCCCTCCGGCCAAGCGGGGGTGACTGAGGCTGCGATCAACACCCAGACGAGGCGGTGAGAAGTGCGAAGTATCCCGACCAGAGCCTAGCTGAGAGAGCAAGATCCGAGGTATACAGAGGCCCACCAGGTTCCGAAGTTCCGAGTCAAGTCGAGTCCAGTCCGGTCCAGTCTAGTTCAGTTCCGAGGCCTTCCGTTCCGTGCTACCCGGTGAGTACCGTTGCCGGGGAGGCATTTAGACGTGCACATTAGGTTGTGCCGGTCAAGACGGGTTTGGGTACACAAATCCGGTCTGCACTGTTTCAGCAGTGTATCTGTACTGTTTAGCAGTATATCTAGTATGTCTTGCATATAATTCAGTATTATCTAGTGTTAGTATTATGTCAGTAACTAGTTTTCTATTAGTTATCATCGTTCGTTAACTGTTAAATGTTAAATGTTTTAATACGTTCTACATATTGTGGTGTGAATGATTGTTCATTATTGTGTTTATTGTATTAAGTGTGTTCAGGATTAAGTAATAAGGTCTAAAAATGCCGCTCTTTTCAAAATTAAGACAGATCAAAACCAGAAAAGGGGTACTCGAAGAAGCTGTTCCCATTCCACCTAGGGACACTCCAGGGTACTTTATGTATCATAAGCATGGCCTAGATGCCGTATTATTTCTTGATTTATGGGTGGACTACACCAAAGATTTACCAGAAAATCAGAGGTGGCCCGCAGCTGGGACCTGGGATGCAGATTGCATCATGAGAGTAGAAGAAGAATTATGGAAAAAGAAAGCCAGACAGTCACAGAAAGATGCCATTGAATTATGGCGTAAAGAATCATATAGACGTACAGAAAAAGCGCTCAGACAGGAAGAGAAAAGTAGGGAGAATTCAAATAAAGCTCGAGAAAATATATTAATTGAGGAAGGTACCCGAGTAAAAGCAGAACAAGTAGACAGACAACGAAACACTCTTATGAATGGTATGTATCCTCTTCTGGCCGAAGGGTTACCTCAGGCCACCCCGGAAATACCGAAAGATTTGACACCTCCATTACTCCCGATAAAAGCACATCCCAAAACAGCAAAAGATGTTTTCCTTTCTTCCTATTTAGATGATGTAGCTCCTGAATATGCTAATGTTCCGCCACACACACCGCCTACCGATGGTGCTCAACGCCAAGACCATCCGTCTGTATCCCCGCAACAACAAACTCCTACGCACATTCCCACAGGTCCATCTGTTTCTACCGCTTTTCCTACATCTACAGTTTCTATCTTACATCCAACAAATCCTTTCGTGCCTAGCACCTCAGACGGTGCGACAGGAGGTACGACAGAAATTTTTGCCACGCCACCCCGAGGAAATAAATTATCCCTTAGAGATTTAGCATACGAACGTACACCCCAACTAGCAACTTCCGACATGTTTAAAGACCATCTAGTGGATTGTAGATATGATCCTGTGCCCGGTAGACGGGACGGTATGCTGCTGTCATCACTACGTATACGACGAGCTTCAAGGTATTTAGCGACGCTACCAGGAATGATGGCACATTTAGACAATATATATCACTTTGTCCAATCAGGGCGAGGCCCTGAAAGTATTGACGAAGCCATGGAATACCAGAAAGTGGATGTACAGAGACAACTGTTACGCTTCTTCATAAACTGTGTGATCAGAAACCAAGACAGGCCTGAGGTAGAGCAGAAGGAAATACAAGTACTTACCAAATGGGGTCAGAATATATCAGAAGGGAAACATGATAGACAGACATGTATAGTAGTTATGTGCCGAAAGATCCGCAAAGAAGTAGAACGAATACATAAAGAAAGATTAGAGGCAGACAAAACTGAATCAGAAGGAGAGGAGGAGGAAGAATCAGAAATGCCTACAGGACAATTAGAAACGATGGCTTATGTAGGTAAAGGAAGATCTTTTAATAATACCAGATGCTTTAATGATCCGATACGTCCGATACGTCCAGAATGTAACAGAAATTTTCAAGCCCCTATGTTAAATACAAGGTCTCCTGAACACCTATTCCAAGCTGCTGATAAATTACTCCGAGACCGAAGGGGGTACCATATGCTCGATTCCATGGATGAACAAGAATTAGCCAGGTCAGCAGTGCAGTGGGCCGACAGTCCCGGCAAATACAGTGATGATGCACTAGCACACACGTTTCTGAATCTTAACCCAGACGAACAACGATTAGCTGGTATATACATGATTCAACACCTCCTTATATTATATAAAAGCCAACACTCCGATCCTGGACCCCTACCTGACATATTGACAGAATTACTCACGAATAAATGGAGAGGTTCAGGTACTGATTTAATTAAAGAAATTCTAGAATTTCGAAACCAGTATATAGTTTTCGTATGCCCAGAACATGTTTCAGTTCCCACTATGGGAAGAAAAATGTATCACATAGATAGACAGAATCCGTTACGCGAAGTGCACCCAATAAAAGGTGACGACAATAATTTTAAACGCGTGTTTGTGTACACGCCCATAACTAAAATTGAATTATTAGAAATGAAGAAAGTAGTACCCAGCCATGACAAGGACCCAGCAGGTTTCCACCGTGAGATAAAAGACATGTTACTCATGGGAGAGTATACCTACCTCGACATTATGAAAATATTAAAAGTATTAATGCCTGCCGGTATTTACGAGAAACTCAAAGAAAAGGAATGGGAGGTGGGAGACCAAAAGATAGATTGGACAGCATTAGAAAACGAAGAAAAGGCCCGAGCTGCAGGATCAGGGCTTGGGGAAAAGACTACAGCACTACCAGGATTACTAGTGCAGGTACTGCCACGTTTATTAACTACGAAAAAGGAGGACTGGGGTGCAATCTCAGCCTGTAAACAAAAGCAAGATGAAGACACTAGTGATTTCTATTCCCGATTTGAAAAATGTTTTGGTATTAATAGTGGCATAAAAGCAAGTAGCGAGTCATATCCACATCTGTTTGTGACAAAATTAGTTGAAAATTCCCTACCGCAAGTTAAGAATAGAGTATTGAAATTCGAGAGTACCTGGCAAGGTAACACCCCGTCACAGATGTTACAAATGTTACAATATCACCACAATAGAATTACAGAGGAACAAGAACATGAACAGAGACGTATGAAAGACACGAAAATGAAAATGCTTGTTGCCCAGTCAGTTCCAGCTGACGGTCATAGAAAGGGTACGACACAGTCCAGTGATTCAGCAGGTCCTGTAAAAGGGACATGCAACTATTGCAAACAGCCAGGTCATTATATACACGAGTGTGCAGTTCTGAAACATAATATCTCCACGGGTAAAACCCAGGAGAGACTACGTCCACCTAGACAGGATCAGAACCAACAACAAATTCCCCAGCATACACAATCTAGGCCAGCTCCGCAACAGGCAGCTCCACAACAGACCGTAGCAACATCACAGCAGCAGCCTATTGCTGCCACACATGCAACGACACAACAGATGTACCAGTATGCACAAGCAGATTATCCCGATTATCAGCGATACACATGAAATAGCCTAGAGAGGGAAGTTGGCTTACCCCTTATCGAGGTTCCTGTAGATCAAGAGGGACCTTATGTACATAGTGAACTATTAGGGGAAGACAGAAAGTTTTTACTTGATACAGGGGCAAGCAGAACAACTATACGACGCAGTGAAGTTCCAGGGGCACCCCTCTCAGGCTCACAGAATATTTCCCTTGGATTCTCAGGAAAACCTATCATTAATGAAGTATCGCAACCCCTTCCACTTACGGTTGGTCCATTGACACGAACTACAGATTTGTTGCTTACTAAATCATGTCCAGAAAACTTGTTAGGTATAAAAACATTGAAAGCTCTAGGAGCTATAATATGTTGTTCTCCGGAAGGAGTACGATTATTTTTACGTGACTTCAAAGGTCACTACGTGTCCAGAGACATGGATCACCGGCTGCAGAATTTACCTACACATTTATGGGCACAAGGCCCTACTGATGTTGGTTGCATGAACATTACACCATATCGAGTCACACTAAAAACAGGAGTGGTACTACCACGAATGCGACAATACAAGTTACCACCAGATGCTGTTGTGGCTTTACTGCAAATCATTGACGAGCTCATTGCACAAGGAGTGGTTGTGGAAACCGACTCCAATGTATGTAATTCCCCGATAATTCCGATTCTTAAAAGAACGGATCCAAAAGCACCACCAGTATATCGATTAGTTATTGATCTGCGCGAATTAAACAAATGTATTGTACCACAATACCCTGTGGTCCCAGATATCTCTTCATTATTAACAGCTATTGATTCAGAAGCAACGTTCTTTACTGTAATTGATCTCAAGAATGCCTTCTTTAGCGTCCCAATAGATCCGGAAAGTCAATATTTGTTCGGATTCAGTTTAAATGGACGAAGTTTTAAATTCACACGCGCACCTCAAGGATTCACAGAAAGCCCCAGCATCTATAGCCAAGCACTGAAAAGAGAACTTGACAGTATCCACATGCCAGTTAACACTGCCCTGCTTCAATATGTCGATGATCTATTGATCACCGCCCGAAGCGAACGTGAATGTGAAGAAGCGTCACTGACGGTTTTACAATTTCTGGCCGACAAGGGGCACAAGGTGTCCCCTTCTAAGCTGCAATTCTGTGTCCAGCAAGTTGTTTATCTTGGGCACTTGCTGTCCAAGGAGGGAAGACAGCTTACACCTGACCGCATCCAGTTAATTGCTAACATGCCACCACCTAAGACACAAAAGGAGGTGCGGGCTTTTATAGGCCTCACTTCATACTGTAGGCAGTGGATCCCTCAATATGCATTTCTAGCAAAACCACTCATTCAGTTGACAACACAGGAGGCAGCCATATCGACTGTCCTCCCTTGGACTCAAGAACATACGCAAACCTTTGAAAGCTTAAAGAAAGCCTTATGTCAAGCACCTGTTTTAGCAACACCATGTTACAGTAAACATTTTACACTCTTTGTTACAGAACGCAAAGGTACTGCCTTGTCAGTACTCACTCAGGAACAAGCAGGATCACACAAACCATGTGCTTATTTTTCTAGTACATTAGATCCCGTAGCTCAGGCTCTCCCTGCGTGCCTGAAATCAGTGGCAGCAACAGCTTTAGCAATCAGACAAAGCGATGCCATAGTATTAGGACATCAATTGACAGTACAAGTACCACACGCAGTAGAGGTTCTCTTGAACCGCACACAAACACAACACTTGACTATAGCAAGACTCACCGGTTATGAATTAACATTGTTTCAGCCACACATAGAAATCAGACGTTGTAATACATTAAATCCTGCCACACTTTTGCCAGTAAATGGAACAGATCCATTAGCACATGATTGTATTGAAGTCATTACTATCACGACGAAACCCAGACAAGATTTGACAGATATCCCTTTATCAGATCCGGACCTAACATTGTATGTAGATGGTTCATGTATGAGAACAAGTACAGGAGAGTTAGTGGCCGCTTACGCAGTCACAACAGACACTGAAGTCATTGAAACAAATTGTATTAACACTTTGTCAGCTCAAGCAGCAGAGCTCATCGCTCTGACACAAGCCTGTATTCAAGCCACAAATAAGAAAGTCAACATATACACAGATTCACGTTATGCATTCGGAGTCGTCCATGACTTCGGCGTACTGTGGCGAGAGAGAGGTTATTTAACTTCTCACGGTGCCCACATCCAACACGGACCCCTCATTCAAGCTCTATTAGACGCGATTCATCTACCTACTACAATATCGATTATGAAATGCAAAGCCCATACAAAAGTTACCGATATCATTTCCCAGGGTAACGACCTAGCTGACAGAACAGCTAAACAGACTGCTCAGAATCAGACTCATACAACTGACACGACAAAGACAATAGTTCCGACACCAACACATTGCATGACAGTTAAAGATCCCGCCCTTGATGTAATTGACATACAGACACATGCTACACCAGAAGAAATAAAGAAATGGACTGAATTAGGAGGGATCCAAACGGATCAAGGATGGATGACGAAGGGAAAATCTATATGGTTTCTTCCCGACTCCATGGTTCAAGTCATCATTAATACAATACATAGTCCAGCGCACCTAGGAGAAAAAGCTATGCTAGACAGCATTCAACACATTTGGTTCAACAAACACTTGCGAGCAGCAGCCAAACAGAAAGTACGTACCTGTATGATATGTTGTCAGTTTAATCCAGGTAAAAGCATTCCCGTAGAGCAGGGTGGATTTCAACCTCCCGATCACCCTTTTGAAGTCCTCCAGATGGATTATATCCAGATGGAACGATGTCGAGGATTCAAATATGTTCTCGTAGTTGTCTGTGCTCTTTCCCGTTGGACAGAAGCCTACCCGGTTTCAGATTACACTGCCCCGACTACTGCCAAACAGCTAGTTCGAGAATTCTTCCCACGGTACGGTTTGCCCCGTGTCGTGTACTCAGATAACGGCCAGCCATTCTCATCCGAGCTAATGAAACATGTTTCACTTTTGTTAGGCTATCAATGGAAATTCCACTGTGTCCGACATCCCGAGGCAGCAGGTCTCGTGGAACGTCATAATCAAACTCTGAAAATTAGATTGTCCAAAGTATGTAGAGAAAAAGGTGTCGATTGGATAGTAGCCTTACCAGTTGCGCTCTTTTACATGAGAATGGTAGCACATTCTCGAACAGGGCTATCCCCGTATGAGGTGATCTTCGGTAGACCACCAAATATGTGGGGGACGCCTATACCTCGTAAAATCACTGATGTTGACTGTAATATGCTGACAGATTACCTGGCTTCCTTGATGTCTGCACTACAATCTTGTCGTTCACAGGTAGCTGCAGCTTTTCCCGATAACACTGAGGTGAAACCCCATGACGTGGTTCCAGGTGACCTGGTTCTTGTGAGGAATTTCGACCGGAAGACCCAGCTGGAGCCCAGGTGGCAGTGCCCAAGCTCGTCTTGCTGACCACAAGGACAGCCGTGAAGATTGAGGGACGTAAAGGGTGGTTGCACTCGAGCCATATCAAAAAATTTTATGGACTACCGTCCGATGTGAACACTCAGCCCTGCATTCCCTCACAGACAGACTCAAAGCTCCCCTTGGTTGAAAAGACGAAGAATGAACTCTATAAACTGAAACTAAGGTCTAGCAAGTCAGACAATTTGATTGTTTAAGTCCTCTCCAAGGTGAATCGGTTGAATTTGTCTCTGACATGTATCCTCTAGACCGAAATAGAGAGAGAAATAGACAGATACAGCTTAAAAAACATGCGTACTGTAAATCGCTTCAAGGTCACTGCATAGTGACATTATTAATTTTGTTTTTTCTAAGTCTTCTGGTCATCATTTCTAGTGTATTGCTACATATGTATTACCCTATTTCTAAGCGTGTTTTCAATGCTACTGCTGAACATTCTTTTAGCGAATTACCTCCGCATGAGTTGTCTTATAGATTTGCGCTGCGTAACAACACATTCATTAGTATGTTACATCATTCCCATCAGACCAAAAATGCTACCAATTGTTGGATATGTGGCCGACTCCCTCCCTATCAGAACTATAAGGGAGTTTTGCCTCTCTTTCCATATCCGTTCACACACAATGGCTCCTGTGGAGCATGGTTTAGTTTGATTAATTCCCTAGATTCAAATTCAGTAGTTTATCAAGACAACTGGGTATGGGGAAACCTGAACCTAGTTTTGCTTAAAGTCTGCTACCCTAACAAGGAGGGACTTCCCAAAAGAACAGGAACTGATCTAGAAAATGAAGTATATGGATTAGGTAACTTTACACTTAACCTCATGATTCTGAATGTTGAATCCGAAGTTACACCAATCTTGCCCGCTATGTCAGTATTTCCAGTTAAAGGTGAATTATGTGTAAGAAAGAATGGTTCCATACACATGGGCCATAGTAAATGTACCACTGTAATAAAATTCAATGATCAAGGCAAGTCTACATTCAGAGCTTCTCGTCATTCCTACTTCATATGTGGCCAGACTGCATATATACGTTTACCTCTAGATTGGGATGGTACCTGTTACATAGCATTCCTTCTGCCACCTGTTTTCCTAGCCCCTCCTGATTATCACAGAAATACTCATTTAGTACACAATAGACAGCAGAGAGATCTCCCGATTGTCGATTACACTGAAACGGCATGGGAACAATACACAGATTTCAATAAAGGTTTCTTTCCCTATATAGGTACAGTCACTAATAGTAAGCTGATACGTAGATTAACTAGAACCCTTGAAGCAGTAGTGAATGAGACTACTTCCGCCCTAGGCAACTTAACAGAGGAGCAGTCTGCGATGCGGATTGTTGTGCTTCAAAATCGTCTTGTCCTTGACGTCATCCTGGCCGATAGGGGCGGAGCTTGTAGGGTCATCGGATCAAGTTGCTGTGTTTTCATACCAGAAAACTCGCCGTCAGTATATAAAGCCATAACTCGCCTTCATAAGATTATAAGCCAGATACACCAGAGTCCAGGCACCTGGACTTGGTCCGGTTGGTTCTGGAGCGTGTTGTCAGCCTGGGGATGGAGGATTCTATCCTTCCTAGGTATTGACTTTCTCATACTATTCAGTTGCTGCTTATGTCTACAATGTGGGCCGGCGATTTGTGGTTTGTGTGCCACATCGTGTATTCCGCATCCAAGTTTTCGTTCAAGATCCCGTAAGAAGAAAGAAGAACAAATGATGCTATATGAACAGATTGATGGATTGATGAAGATCGATATCTCCTAAGGGTCCGTAGGGGACAAGGAGGGAATGAGGAAATATGAATTATATGATCAGTTATGTCCCCTATCTTAGACCCCAACGGCTCCATGTACATGCTACAAGTACATGTATGTTCCCTCCAGTTCCAGTTATGAAGACGCAAATACATGTGCGTCCACCGTCAACATGCCCTCTTTCAGATCCGCCATGAATGGGTCGGATATTCCATTCCTAAGTATGAAAGGCCACCGACTTTATGTGGTTCACTTTCCACATTTTACAGATTCAGGCGAGTAGGCCCTGAATTCTGCCATCAAGCCTTTTCCTGCCTTCTGCCTCTGAAAGCTCCAGTCTGAGCCCGCATCTGTATCCATGAACTTTGTCCTACTCCCTGCGCGGCTAACGGTGCCTGATCCGGCCTGTTGCCTGCCAAAAACTGTATTTCACCTTCAAGATTATCTGCTCCGCTCCTCATCCGATGCATTCCTGTCTAGTAGTTTAGGTAAACATTCTTCCAGCTACCGAGCAAAGGGCCAGGCCTCACTGTCCTCATGCAAGTAATTCATAGCCCCTGTTACCATGGAAGATTCCTGCCCTTCGCATCCCATGTAGACACTTAGACGCTTGTACACGCACTAACAGTCAGTATAAAATAGATTCCGTCCGAGAGACCTTTCCTTTTGGATAATACAGTTCTTTAAACATAAGATATTAGATATGATTTGGGATTAGGTTGACATGACCCCCCAGACTTCTGTCTCCACATGTAGAGCTAAATGTCAAGTCCCCTTCACCCTCTAGTTGCACGTCAATCACACGTCATGCGGCTGCGCACGCATCTCTGCCAAGTATTTCTGCTGACACTGCAGGATTCTCTTACGGATCTACCCACTTGTGACATCATGTTTAATGACGTTTCTAGTCTACGCCTATGTTTACGCCTTTTTTCATTACGTATGTGTATTATTATCTGTATTATCAGCTGTTACGCCTCCTGCATCTGTCTTAATGTAATGCTTTTCATATAAATATCTTTACTTGTCGGTTCGGTTCGGTTCAAAAATCTTTATTCGATTCATACAATGAATCATAAAAGCACAAAGTTAAAAAACATAATACACAAATAAGGTGATCCATCCATAAAATAAAAATTACAATTCAAAAAAATCCATCATACAGCATAAATACAAATCCAATGGCAAAGCACAGTTCTACAGCTAATTTATCCATAGCGTTTCCTAATCTGAAGTGAAACTCTTATAAAATTTAACATGGCACAGCAAGTATCAACAGAAGATAATGACAGCAAATAATCATAGCCTTCTTTATAAGTGCATGGTTGCCGCCCCTTCAGGACAGGTTTAATAAATCTAATCCTAGGATCTTGATATAAGGAGCAAAACAGGACAACATGTATAGTACTTTGGCTAACTCTGTCATTACAGGGACAAGGGGGTAGCTGCTCACACCAACCCCCTTGTTTAGGAAAGGCGAAAAGAAAATGGAGGGTATTTAGCCTAAACCTCGTGAGATAAAACCGCCATTGGACATTAGTTGTAAAAGTTAAATAAAATTGATGCTGTAACTTAGGTACATAGCCAATAGGGCCTCCCAGACACCGTGAGCCTAAAAACTTCCAGTAATTTGACTTAATTTGGGTTTTTATGTTTCCCTGGATGTTTGCAGGATTTTCATAAACATGACCCAAACCTATCTTATTCAACATGTCCCTGACGTATGACAACCAGGGGATCTTGTTTGCATTATCCAGGCTCAAGCAGTCTGAGAGAATTTCTCTCGAGAGCTGCAAATCGTCAGATAACCATATTTTGCCCCATAATAATAGGGGTGACAGACGAATGATGTCAGTCACTTTGGTCATTCCCATTTCATTATGACAGAAGCTATTCGATGAACCCGATGGAATCAGTAATACCCGTTTTAGGAATTTATTTTCCATCACTTGTACCACTGAGGGGTTTTCGGTCCCCCATACTCCTGCCCCGTAGGTAGCCACAGATAAACATTTAGATATATAAAGAGTTTTAAGGTGCGCAACAGGTTTTTGACCCAACTTACCACAGAAGCGAAAAAGACCTTCTATGGAGCGGGTAGCACTCTGGGCTCGAGCCTTCATTAAAGGAGCCCAACTTAGTTTGCTATTGAAAAGATTTCCAAGGTAATTAAAATTCTCCACCCTTTCAATAGTAGAGTGATTCACCACAAATTTTCTAGGTTTTGTTCCTTTAGGACCACAGACCATTGCAAAAGATTTTCCAAAATTTACCTTCAGGTCAAGATCCAGCATGAAGGTGTTAAAGGCATCTAGGCACAACTGCAAACTGTTTCCAGTGAGGGTCATTAAAACAGTATCGTCTGCATATGAGAGTATAGGAATACTCCTACCGTTTACCTTAGGAAAATCACAACAGTGGTCCAACAAGTACTTTTCTAGTCCATTTGTGTATACTAGGAACAAGAAAGGCGCCAAAATGCAACCTTGACGCACCCCCTCAGTTGAGGGAATAGGTTTAGTTGTTTCCCCCCCAGGTCCAAATCTTATAGCCACGGACGTTGCTGCGTGTAGTCTGCGGAGAAGTGTCACCAGGGGTTCTTCGAAGCCCATATCGTCCATCATCTGCCACAGCCTGCTTCTACAAACAGTGTCAAAGGCGCTTGACAGGTCCATGAAGGCAAGGTAAATTGCAGAACTCCTTGCCTTCATGTACTTGCCAATAATTAGCGCCAAATTCAGGCACTGCTCAACTGTCCCCTTCCCACTTCTGAATCCATACTGGGAGTTCACAATTAGACCAACAGAGTCAGCCCATGTTTCTAATCTGGCCAAAATAACCCTCCCCAATAGTTTACATGATGCATCGATCAAGGATATAGGGCGATAGCATCGGGGATCACACCTATCGCCCTTCTTGAAAATCGGCACCACCACTGCCACCTTCCACGATACAGGGATGCGACCAAGAACAACAGCCCTAAAAACATTCAGTAATAAAGGTGCCCAAGCTTCAATATTATGTTTAAAAAAGTCTAAAGGGACGGCATCAGGGCCCGGGGCTTTTAATGATATGCCCTTCCTCAAAGCTACTTCAACCTCTTCCAGTGTAAGTGAAGAGCTAAGAAGCAAAGCTGAAGATGGTACCACCAAATCCCCTACATCATCCAACAAATCCGAAAGTAATAATGCTTTGGGATTAAAGATTTTACCAAAGTGAACTTCCCAAGATTCACCAGTAATCTGCGTCAGTATACTTTCTTTGGTGTCATTTTTAAACAAGGGACGATTTACTACTTCCCAGAAGAGCCTACTATCTTTTAGCTCAGAGGCCTTCTCTAGATCGTCCCAGGCTCGATTTTTCAATTCCTGCTTCCTCTTTGTGATGGCCTCTTTATAAGCCCTTCTGGTCGATCTTATCAGTTCCTTATTTCTTGGTTTTTGTGTAAGGGCAGCTTTTAAGGATTTATGTGAGGCAGAGCATGCGGAGTCAAACCATTTAAAACACCTTAAATTCTTTTTCCCCACTGGTTTTCTAAGGTGCTCAGCCACGTGCCCACATAATTTTTCAAAACTCCCAATGACCTTGTCTGGATCAGACGTCAGAGACAGGCATGATTCGATCTCAGTTTTACAAACATTCAGAATCTCTACCTCAAGGCCTTCAGCATTTATTTTCCCCCACTTCATGGTAACTCCCTGATTTTTATTATATGTTATGGGTTGCTCCCAAACCAAATGTTTTCTACTAGCAGGGGCACTCAAGGATAGCATTAAAGGATTATGATCGCTTACGGCACTTGCGATTACCTCAAGCCTATTAACATAATGAAGAAAGTTACTAGACACAAATACAAAATCAATAGTACTCATTGCACCTCTTGTTCCCTGAAAGGTTGGTATTGGCGATATATTTGGGGCAGCCCAGGGCTCTACCATACATAAGTCATTTAGAATAATGATATTATTTAAAGCGTCCCCCTGGGGCGTGTGTTTAAAATGCATCAAGGGCTGTTCATTTAGATCATTGATACCACAGACATTGCAGCCACCAAATTTGCACAGTGTACAATTAAAATCACCAACCCAAATAACTACTAATAAAGCTCGATCACTACGAGCCTTACATATTGCTTCCTCCAAACTCTGGATTGTAGATACATCATTTCTATCAAAGACATTATGGTACCAATTAATTAACAACACGGGCTCTGGGAACAAATTTTCCAACAAGAGCAACTGGTACCAAGGAGTATCCACTATTTTTGAGGTTATCAGGTTCTTTAGTTTGATGGATAGAGCTGTCATTAACCCACCCCTTGCCCTCCCAGCTAGTGATGGGACCGCCAAAACATTAAAAGATTGAAAACCATCAATTTCCCCACCCACTCTGCTCCATGTCTCCTGAAAGCACAGGATATCCTGACCACCCACATGCTCCAGCCAAGCTTCATCCTCCATTCTACCCGCAAGACCTGCAATATTCCATGAGATTAGACACAGCCCAGGTTCCCCTAGGCTATTGTCCACAAACTTTATTGGAGTTTCCAGGTCAGGCCCAGTAATTGGTGGGTTTAGCTCACAGGCTAAGTTGCTAACAGTTTGACTATCCGAACGCATATTAGGTTGAGCATTGTGGTCGAAAGCGTCCACCACCTGGTTATCCTCCTGCCTTATCCCCCCGTTTTCCCCCATGACCAAATCTGTGGTAGATAAAATGCTTTCCTTTTTCTTGTCTAATGGTCAATCTAAACCCTCCATTCCCACCAGTGGGTCAAATCGGTTTCTTAATGGAATATTGTTATTTGGCATCCACCCTAGGTATTCCTCCCCCTGGAATCTCCTTCTTGATTGGTCATAGGGGGTTTGCCCAAAATTTTTGAAACTTGTTGGCCCCATGAAAGATCCATCACCCTGGAACCACAAACCAGGATGATTTTGAGGGGGTCGAGATATAGTATTAATCTGAGTCCATCCAGAGTAATTATTACCCTGCACTCTCGACCCAGGAAAGCGAGGGTTAGGGGGAAGATGATGCAAGTTGGGATAAAAATATTCAAGACCTATACATTGAATATCCCCCATTCTAGCAAACCTTGCTTTGTTACAGATTAAGTCCTTGACCCACCTGTCCCTAAAATTAATTAGGATACAATCCCCCTCTAAATCCTTCTTGCTTGGGCCAACCCAAGGGACCCTTCGTACGTTTAATATTTTTGTACTAGAGGCTGGGGGGAGTGGTCTATTGTTGTTGAGCCAGAATATGACTTTATTTGATAGGTCCTGATTTGATTCATGTTTATTTGGTGCGACCACCGGGACACCTGTCAGGATGGCCATAAAAGGTGCAGATTCGGGGGGTATATTCACACATATTGGTTTACTTGGAGGTGCCATTTCATCCAGAACTAATGGGCCGCTCAGTGGAGTTTGTTTAACTTGAGATGAGGCTACTGGCTTAGATGTAATTGAGCTCGGTGCTGCTGCTATAGCCATAATCGGTATTGACTGAGAGTCCCCATCAGCCACCAGTGCAGGTCTAGTTGGGACTGATCGTACAGGGGTTCGCTGGGAATCAACAGATGCAATAGGCTGGGGCGGATTACTTGGTTTTTGAATAGAGGTTTTATGAGCCCCCTTCTTTATTTCAATACAATTCCCCTGGGCCTGTGGAAATTTGCTGTTGTTAGCCAAAATTTCCAGCGAATGTGTGTTAACTGATATTAAGTGCTCTAATTGGTCCAATTTTAGGTTAACTATTTGTGTTCTCTCAATAAGGGGTAACAAGAGATTTTTTACCAGCTTCTCAATATGTGTTAACAAAGCTTTGTTGTTGTTGTTTTGGCAGCAATGAGTCAGATCACCAGGGTCTCCCATACGTATGACCCTTCCCTTCAAGTGACCTCCCCCTCTTTTACGTTTACTAGTTTTTGTGACTTCTGGAACAGAGGCCGAAGCTTTGGATTGTAGGGAAATGGGGCCCGACAGGGTCAAATTAGGGTGTTGGATCCCATCCTCAATATTGCTCAATACAGAACAATCTTCTATTGGACCGTTCACTACATCGCCCATAGATATTTCTTGATTTTCTGAAGTAACGGCTAAGTCTGGGCTGGCTTCCAAGTCGTTTATTATGCTCTTTTCAGGAGTGACCACAGATGCAAACCGACCCAAAGATGAACGCTTCCCCGTAACTAAGTCCAGAGACAAACGCTTTTCAGTAAGAGCAATTTCCTTATCTAATATCCCCGTGGCACGGGTGATAAAATCATCTAAGGTTCCAGTGACTTTAACACTACTTGACTTTACTGTAACCCGCCTACCCTTTCTTAGTGATGAGGACATCATAAGACTAAAAATAAGGAATAATGTGTACAATTTAAAATATAAATTAGATAAAAGTTTAAAACTTCAATTACACATTATAACTACATTCAACATCTTATCACATTGATAACTAAAACATACTTTGAGTCCTCGAATCCCGAGAGTAAGAGAAAGGGCCCGGCCCGTCCCTGTACGTCCTTGGACGGCCTTAGACGGCCCGCCCTTTGCCCGGGCTTAGCCCCGGGCGCTCCCGCGCGCTCCCGCGCTGCGGATGAGTGGCTGCTTAAGTTTGGAAATTAGGTAGGTGAGGGGGGCGTGTCGTGCAGGGAGAGCAGCCCAGGTGTAGGCAATGGGGCTCGCAGGGACTCCTGGGCAATGGAGTCCCCTGCTGCTCGCAGCCCTGTACAGATGCGCTCACCCCGGTGAAGGCAACCCCGTCCAGGCGCTCTTACGGTGTTCACTGGACGCTGCGGGACCCGCGCAGCAGGTCCGGCGAGTTGTTGGGCCGGGAAAGGCAAGAAAGTCAACTGGTTAGTCCCACGTCGTTCCTGAAAGCAAAGATGAATCCCAGGGATGGGAGCTTGGTGTTCTGCTTTTAATCACAGCTATGCAGGGGGGCGTGTCGTGCAGGGAGAGCAGCCCAGGTGTAGGCAATGGGGCTCGCAGGGACTCCTGGGCAATGGAGTCCCCTGCTGCTCGCAGCCCTGTACAGATGCGCTCACCCCGGTGAAGGCAACCCCGTCCAGGCGCTCTTACGGTGTTCACTGGACGCTGCGGGACCCGCGCAGCGGGTCCGGCGAGTTGTTGGGCCGGGAAAGGCAAGAAAGTCAACTGGTTAGTCCCACGTCGTTCCTGAAAGAAGACTAGTATACACAGGCAGAGGCACGAAGGGCTGCATCTCAGTACCAGGGTAGATCCAGAAATAGATTTTACATTTTCTGAGACCTCGTCCTCAGATTCATCGGGTGAGTCTGCTCCGCGTGTAGGAATATCCAAAAGACAGTTCTTGCAGAAGAATCCTTACCTCAGATTCCTTCCCTACTGCAGCTGAAAACAGAGCGTGGATTGTGTTAAGAGTCTGGATAGCTTTACCTCCCAGTGCTTCAAGCAGTTCATAGCACAAGTCTGTACAGGATGGTTAAAGAGGATGCAACAAACTAAGGGACCCAGGAAACCCAGGTTGTGAAGCTTTCATGTCCCAGAGGTGTTGATTGGTGGTAGAACAGCCTTCCCTTCTGTAGGGTGGCTCATGAGGCCACATGTGCAGCTGGTGCTCCTAGAACAATGCTAATGTGAAAGATGGCAAGACATAGGTCGTAAGACTATCCAAGAGTGTCTGGAATGACTCTTACTCCTCAGCATAGACAGGCCCATAAACAGACTGTAGTTACCCAGTTTTCTTTACTCCGCTCCGACGGTGCTTCTGAGACACCACCTTACTTGTCAATAATGTATTGCCTTCCCTTCCTGAACCCTCGTGGTGATGGAATTTGATGCCTATGGTTCGAACCATAATTCCTTGTAAGGAATAAAGCCTTTCAGAACCTCGAATACCACGGATTCTGCCTCTTATTTTTACTGAGTTATTCTTACTAGACTTTACCGCATAAAAAATAGTACAGGTAATTAAATATTTACCACAGTGTCACAGGGTGTAAAGATGGAACATATGTTCTAATTTGCCTCCCGTGCATCTTGAATACTTGTTTAGGAATAGGAAAAGTACTCATTCCCTCAATATTTAACTTGTGTGTAATGCAAACAATGTAATCATGCACCCATGACTCATTCATCTTCAGGCACAGTGGAATACACCAACACCTGGAAAGAGTGGATTTTGCTGATGGCTATTTGTTAGTTAAGGTAATGCAGTAGAAGCGCACATATGTTTGTGCTAATCACATGCATAATGAATGCAAGCTCACAGGTATTTGTTTGTTGCAGGTGACAGTGTGCATGCCTTAAGGCACTGGTTGTCGATTCCATTGCCTTCACAAAAGTGGTATTGCCTTACAGTGTGCTCCAGAAAATGCATGTAAGATAGTGACAATGTGTGCCATCTTACATAATATAGCCACCCATAATATAGCCAGCAGATGAGGTCTACCCAACCCTATAACTGAATCTGATTGTGAGGATGAGGATCCTGAGCCACCTCTGCAGCAGCCAAGAGAGGAAAGTACAGCATTGGAGGGGAGACAGTAATGGAACCTCATTGCAAACAATTACCTTTCAAGGTAAGTCATATGTGACAATACACTCTCCAAAAACGTCTGAATGATGATTTGATGCATCAAAGTGAAACAACCTTTATTGTCAGGTTTGTTATCAAGTTGCAAAAATAAATTGTAAAGTGTCAAAAGCAAATCGTCATGACTAGCCACAGACGATGTGGGTTGCATCACCGAAATGACAAATACACAGCAGTATTTATACGACCTGTGCTATGTCCTTCAATGGTTCCCGTGCCTACATTCCACATAGTTTGGACCCATATCTTCACCAGCCGGAGTACGGCTACTCCTGCGTTGCTGTAAAAGTGCATCAGTGGTAGAGATGCTGCTCACACTCAGCATGTCTTAACTATCTGGAGTGGCAGCAGCAACCCCACTAGCTATGTTAGCATTTTGTAATTCCTCAGCAGCAGAGGTTATCTGCCCTAAGCCCCATGCAACATCGTGACTGAAGTGTTCCATTTTCACCTGAAGGGTTACTGTTTGCCTGGATAGGGTGGAAGTGGCATGTGCCAATCTCCTGATTGCACAGGTTAACCCCTCCACTCAAGCAGCAGGCTTCTGATAGGCATTACCGTCCACCATTTGTTTGCATATTTTTTCTATTGCAGTGGTGAGGCTGCCCATTTTGGTGTTCAAGTTAGCCTGATTTTTCAGCCAATTGAATATCAATATTGTGGTATTCAAAAAAATGCACAGCTGCATGTTCTGCATTTTTTTATTCATTAGTTTCATCTGCCTGTGTCTGCCAGTGTTGCAGATGTTTTACAAATACTGAATCTGGAGCAGGGGAGCCTCAAGGCCTTCAAACATCTGCCCATTTAATTCTGGATCTACTGGCAACAATGGTTAGGCCTCACGGTGCCGACTGCATGTACACACTGGAAGAGAATGCTGTCTACGCCTTCCATCTTGTTCCAGGATTGGACTATAAGGCTGATTGTCATCCTCATCCTCATCCACTAATGGTGGCTGTGGTGAGAATGCAGCACTGCCACAGTGGCCATGAGATGTGCTTGGCTGGTTCCCACTAGTTCTTGAGGTGCTATGTGTGTGTCCTCCTGTCCCTCCAAATTTGTGTCCTCAGCCTGTTCCTCAGGATGATCTGCATAAAAAAGACACTTAGTTTTTTTTTTTTTGTGGGAATATCAAATGTTAAGTTTGTAAAGTTTTCTTTAATAAATCTCTAATACTGACTACAGTGAGTGACTTATTGACTACATATCTCATAATTCACTATGATGGTTGATTTTTGTACGTCTTAAAACAACCCTCTAGATTATGTTACATTCTTATTGGATGTTGGGAGTAAATTTAGGCTAAGATTGTGCAAAAAACAAACAAACATATTTAACACTTACTTTGTGATGTTGAAGGTGCCGAGGAGTCTACGCTTCCAGATCTCACACCCGCCTCAGATTCCAAGTAAGTCTCAACCATAGCCTCCAATGTAGTGGGTGGGGTAGAGTCGAGGGGCCACCCCCTGTTGCCAGGGAGTCAGTAAGTTGCGTCTCCACCCTCTCCTTTGTTCCCAAACTGAGTCCATACCACCTCTTTCTGATCTCTTCAACGGGGCGGTGGGTGACTCTGACAGCATTTATTTTGTGCTTCATCTCCTGTCATATATTGTGCTTTTGTGCCTCCAGACAGACATGGAGGCCATGCCAAAGAGCACATCATGATTGTTGCAGCACTCTTCAGTCATGTTCTCCAATTCCTACTCTGAAAACTTCAGTTTCCTTTTTCTGCCGCTTTTTTTTTTTACTCCAGCAATGTTTCTGTTTTATCTTACTGTGCCCCGTTTACCAGCATGTGGTTAGTTTGAAGGCTGCCCCCATTGCCATAATTCTCAACACGTCTTAACTCCCATATAGAGTGGCAGGTCATTAGATTTAATAATTTACAGAAGTGCTACTTAAAAACATGCAATTATGAAAGTCAAAATGCAGGAGCAGCTTTGTTTGGATGAAAGTTTAATGGGAATGTTGCAGCGCAGAAACCTGGGTCACAGGGAACAGGACAAGACCCGTACCAAATATCCTCCCTTCGTCACAGACCAGATATCACATTAACACTTTCACACATGCAGTCATTGGTGGGGCTCATAACACCAACATTCACAAGTCATTTCACACTGGTCTGCACATACAGGAGAGATGAGTGGTTCTAGCGCTGACATGAAAGGAATACCTTATGACCCATAGGAAGAAAAATTATATTACATATCTATACATTAATATCCTGACACCTACAGATCTCAATCCTAAATATCAAGGCACTCCTCGTTGGATTAGTTGATGGTGATTTAGAACCAGCTAAAACACATTTAAGATTTTGATCTTCCCTCCCTCAATAAATCACAAACGGATTTGCTTGTTAATCAATTTTATATGAATCACAAAACACCATATTTACCTAATCTGGCTATCGGCGTCCTCAAATTAGTCATCAATCAGTCAGAATTTAGAAGTTTTTCATGCAGCACGCTACAGTCCCAAAGAAAGGCAAGGACCAGAGACGTGCAAACATCTCTCAGTGCCCATAAATTTGATAAAGTTCGTAGTTCATCAGGAAAATGGGCAGCATTCGAACTGTCAAAGATTCAGGAGCGCAGCAGTCACCCTAGATAGTAGCGTCGCGTGGCGTCACCTTCGTCTTCGTCAGCATAAGGGAAAGGAAAAGTATGCGCAATCTCTCTATTCTACCATCATTTTTATGATAAAAGTAAAGTCGAGATGTAACAATTTACAAAGTTTGGGCTTTCTTGATTGGTCGGTTGAGATCGTCCGGTGAGTTTTAGCACAGTTCAAGAGGTTATATCATGGTTTTGGATTTTTCCGGTTTCTTGTAAAAAGTTCATTGTGTGGGTACTTGGCTGATTTTCCCACCATGGCCTTGTTCGGGTACAGTAAGACAAGGGTCATGACGAGGCCACAGGAACAAACTGATGCGCAGTCACACTTCGCCCGAAACCTCGTGGAATAGTGGCCATCACGTCGTGTCACGTTGGCGGCCATTATGTTTTTAGGCCCAAAGGACAACTTAAGCAAAAACAAACACAAAAGTAATTAATACATAGAAATAATGAATACAATGTTAACCCCTTACTAATCCCTCTATGTACTTGTAATTATCTAGCGTATAGCGACATTTAAAGCGTTCATATTCACCGATTTGATGTCATCTTGGGCAACATAACGAAAACGTCACAAAAGCAACATATATCATGCAGTATTCTATTTACTACATTTACTACTGTTAGTATGCGTACGTATTTTAGTAATAATTATTTAGCCATGCAAAATACAAATCCCACGTATATTTCGTATATTAATAAGGTTGATTAATACACATGTAAACTCATTTAGTAATATTATAATTAATAGATTATTCGACTAGTATATTCATGCAGAATAGGGGGGTATACAACATTTTTGTACTACCCGCTCCATCAGGAACACAAATAGGCTTGGGTGGAGTTTGCGGAGTTCCACATAGCGGAACCCCGTTAAGTGACCAAAAATCTCTGCCGTGATACGCAGAGTTCGGCAAGCAGTAGAGTGCTTTAGCTCACACCGTCCGCACTGATTTTTAGTGCTAAGTGTTTGTTCTGCGCTGGAAAATCAGAGCGAACTGCACCATGCGAAGCAGAAGAGGGGCTGCTTCTTTCTGCTGCTTGAGTAGATGTTCTACTCGAGTTGCGGCTTCCTCAACGCGAAAGGAAGGTTTCTCAACGCGAGTGGTAGCCGCCATCTGTGACCGCCTGCATTGAGAAATCTTGCCAGGAGGTGGTCTGGTGTAAGATTTTCCTCGCTCACACTTGCCCACTTAACATGTGCCAGCGAGGCAAAAACTCTGCTTCACTCCACGGAGTGGAGTTTTTCAGAACTCCACGAGTTGTGTGCAGTGGGAAAAACTTTGCAAACTCCAAGGCCTAAACACCAATTGAAAAAGAAAAAAAAACTCCCTCCTTCACCAGCTGGCCTTGGACACTGCAGAAAGCAGAGGTTAAGAAACTCCTCGTCTCATCCCCTCTACTTTCCCATTGCTCCAAAACAATGTAAGGCCATCACACAGCATAGCGAATTGAAGTTTTACGACATGCATAGTAGTAGCGCGTTCATCTAAACGATTTTACACTTAAAGAAACCAAGCTTGAAGAGCCAAATTTTGATTGATCTTCACAAAAAAGAATGCAGAGCAAGTATACATAATGGATGTGAAGCTGATAATGTTGAATCTGGAGATAAATATTTAAGAAGAAATGTGACTTTTTTCATATTTAAAAATGCATATAAAATACTTCCGTTTTCACTGGCAGAACCATTGTTGGTGTTGATAAAAAATAGTGCTTGTTTTTATTTCCCACCCTCGGAACAGCAATAACGAAGCCTGTTCACAGTCTGCGCAATAAGATCTTCGGTGGCTCACTCCATGCATATCTATACTCTGCCAGGGCTGGACTGGGAACCCGAAGCAGCCCTGGTAAATTTGATCAGACCAGCCCCATACCGTGCATAGAAAGCGAGCGCAGCTTGCGAGCATGACATTGCTGCAAGACCATAGCTGCAAGGATTCAGATTGCTATGTGTGACATTTTCACAATTTCAGTGTAATTATGAGTGACATTTCCACAAATACGAGTGACACATTCTCACAAGCAAAATCAAGGATTGAAGAGGAGGGAAACACATAAATATCAGAAATAACACCCATTTGAGCAATGAGAACCTCGAAGTTAACTGCTGCACAGTAACAGAAATGGAGGGCAATAACGTAGTACCCTTCAGAATTGGGCACCCGCTCTACCTGCAATCAATAATGCAGAGGAACATCCGATGTGATGCACCCAGGCTGAGTCTCCAACAGACTCACTTGACTGCCACCGGTGACATGAGCATTAGGCATGGCTGCATTGTAAAGCTGAGAGTGGGAGGTACTCATTTAGGTCACAGCTAGGGAACTGTAATGGATTTGCTGTCTATCCAGTGCACCGCCAGTAGCGCTATAGCCAGGCTAGTTGTGCAGTCACAGTCTAGTCAGTGACTAGTAGTCACACCCCATGCCACCCAAAACAACTATGCAATAGGTCTCGCAATAGCTTGAGTTAGAGCTAGTTATAAATGTTAGTGTTTTACTCATGAGTTATGGATTATATGTATGGGCTTGTGTAGTGGAATTATGTAGGCTGGATTGGAATTGTGGATTGTGTGGCATGGAATTGTGTGGGGTGGAGTGCATTTTGTAACAGAAATATGTGGCATGGGGTTCAGTGGAATTATATGGATAGCAGTTATGTGGTATTGAGTGTACTTGTAGTATGTGGAGTGGGATTGTGTTAGGTAGTGTAATTATGAGGAATGGTGTTTTGTGTTGTGGAGTGGTATGTACTGGAGTTTAATTATATGGTGTGCTGTTGAATTTTGTGGCATGATGTGGAATTTTGTGGTTTGGATGTATGTGGTGTGTTGTGGAATTGTGTTGTTGATGTGAATTATGTGGCTTGAGGTAGAATTATGTGGTGTGGTTTGGAAATGTGTCCAGAATTCACTGCAGCAGCTTGCAGCTCCTCTGTGTAAAGTAATGTGCCCCATAGAAATGAATTATAAAGACACAGATCATGAAGGAGTAAAAACCCATTTTCCTATTACCTGAAGCCGAGCTAATCTCCACATATGCTTATGTTTTGTTTTAAATATGCAAACTGCATTGGAAGCCAACACTGGTGATCTCCTTTTTTTGTAGTCCTCATTTCACCATGGCTACTGCACTCTGGGCGGTATGCAAACACCCTCGATCTGTCTGTGGTCCATGCAGATTCAGACTCGTGGCCTCCACGGCACTGGTCTTATTATAAGGAGGGGCGGGATCTGCTACCACCAAGTCTATGGCCTGATGTAATCATTGGACCAAATATCGATGTATATGACCAACCAGAAGCATTATATTAGAGCCCTATCCTGACCACTTCAAATAATCCCCCCAATGCTCTTCTGACCTGTGTGGGTTACATTTGATATCTATGTTGCTTGTCCATTTTACTGCACTTAACCAGGCTGTAGGGTGTGGAGGGAGGGGGTCCAACCAGCGTTTACAGATCTCTTATCTGGCCAAGAGCAACAAATAGAATAGCAAGCCCCTTTGCCTTCTGCTTAAAGCCTGTTGAGAGACACTGTCCTGCCCGAGAAGCACCAATGTTTCAGACAAAACTATGTTCTCTATTAAAATAGCCCTTATGGTGACTTCTACATTCTTCCAGAATTCTTTAATCACTGGACATGTAAAGAAAACATGAACATCATTAGCCCTTAAAAAATTGCACCTCTTACAACAGGGGACCGGTTGTTGCACGAACTTGGCCAATCTTTGCGAGGTCCAATACAACCTGTGAATCACAAAAAAATGAAGATGTTTAAAGGTAGCAGGAGATACTATGGCATATAAGAATTTCAGGGAATCTATCCACAAAGATTGTATGTTGCCTTCTTGCAGTTCCGATCTAGCCTAGAGATCCCAGATGTCCCATTGGCGTCTATTCTTCTGGACCTCAAGGAAGAACTCAAAAGTTTTTTTAAAACGTTAGAGGCGAAACCAAGCAGACATTCAAGCCTCTTGTATAGTACTGGCGCAAGAGCTAGACGATGTGGCTGCTCGGGCAGGACAATTAGAGGTGGAAGTAAGCTTGATGCGAAAGGACATATCCAAAAATACCAAAGGTGTAGAGGCACTGGTTAGAGAAAACTCCAACCTTAGGGAAGATATGGAACGAATAGAAAACCATTCTCGAAGGAATAATCTTCGCATCTTAAACATTCCAGAAGCAGAGGAGGGGACAAATCTTAAGGCTCTGGTGATTAAATTGTTAATAGAGATGGCTCTGCAGGATAGACCGGACATTAACCTTGATCAGGAAATACAGCGGGTACATAGGGATCCATTTAAGAGGAATCCATAGCGGCAGAAGCCAAGAAAAATCTTGATAAATTTCTTATCATTTACTGTCAAAGAGATCATCTTGCTGGCCGCTCTAAGAAATGGACCCTACACAACTCAGAACCTGACATTTACCATCAGATCGGATGGATGTCACGCAACAGACCAGAAACAATGGGAGCTGGGAAAAAGAATGGGGGAGCTAAGTAATCTGGGTGCTAAAGCCCAACTAAAATTTCCAGTTATGCTCCGCGTTATGTGGAACAACCAAATGCACAACATACGGTCCATAGATGAGGCAGATAGTTTGATAGACAGCATAAGGAAAGGCGGGGCTCTTGAGAAATGAACCTTTAATTTAGTTCAAGGAAGAGTCAAAGATGGATGTAAATGGAAATATATATATATATATACACATATAAGAATTACAAAAATAAATAAAGAATAAGACACAGACATAGAGTCACACACACTAGGTGGAGATGGGAGGGTGGGACGAGGGATGGCTTGGTTTTAACCAAATGGTTTCTATGAGACAATGCCTTTCCTCTTCGGCGGTTCCAACAGGCTTTATGCCTGATAGTTTTGGGAGGGTTCATATGGGGGGGGTAAAGGGTGGAAGGGAGCAGATTAGGGCATCGGGTGGGGAGCACTGGGAGAAAAAAAATCAGTTCTCATCTTACATATTATTAGGGTCCATCTTTAAAAGAGTGAATCAGAAACCCTCGGGTCCAAGAAAGCTGGTGTACTTTAAGACAAATGGCCGGGAAGGATAATAATTTACAAATCGTAACTTGGAATGTAAATGGCCTAAGATCTAAAAATAGACAGAGACAGGTAATGAGGTATTTGGAAGAATCCAAAGCCCATGTAAGTATTATACAAGAGACCCAACTAACGGCAAGTGAGAGTAGGAGGCTATACCAAAATCAAAGTTGGATAGGGAGCTATGCTGCCTCTGATCAATCAGAATATTCCAAGGGAGTTGCAATAATAATCAGGAAAGTGTCAGAAGTTGAGATGATCTCATCCAAAACTGATAGTTCAGGTAAATGGGTCATGGCCACCCTCAGGTGTTTGGGTTCCGAATTTGTCTGTGCTGGTTTTTCCGGCCCAAATGTGGACGATCCCCAGTACATAGTAGATCTGCAACTCATGGTAGCTGGGAAAGCAGCCACTATAATAATAGGGGGCAATTATAACACCCTGCTAGATCCAGCTTTATATAGGTCCAATAGTAGGAGAGGGGCACAAGCCCAAGGGACAAAGACAAGACAGGCTTTTAAACATATGGTATTTGAATTGGGTTAGGTCGATTCCTGGAGATATCTAATGCAAGGTAAGAGAGGTTATACCTTCCACAGTAAAAAATACCACAATTTTTAACGATTGGATTACCTGTTAGTAGATAGAGAGTGGGCAGGGAAATTAAAAGAAGTCTGCATACTCCCAGGACAAATTTCTGATCACGCCATGGTCAGTATTTCACTGAAGGGTGTTAATAGGAGAAACAATGCGAGATGGACATTGAAAAGATCCATCTTACTAGATCTAGATGTGGTCGCCCGCCTGAAAGAAACAACCGTAGAGTTTTTTCAGATTAATGCCCTTTCAATCTGAGTCATTTTTAAAGCCTATCTTCGGGGAGGTCCTACAAAGTCAGGTTTCATTTAAGAATAAGGTAGAAAGGGCTGAGTTAAAGAAATCGGAGGAAGAGATTGGGACATTAGAAAGAGGAGTGCAGCAGGAAGCACATAACGTACAACGTAGAGAGGAGATATTGAAAAAGCTAGAGAGAGCCAGTCTGAACTATAAGACCAAACTAGACACAAAGGGGCCGATTCCAATCCTGGAAAAAGGCCGTACGAATAGTCGGATGGAGCGTTTTCTCCATACGACTCGTACCCGGTAAACTTTCTTTACAACCTAGGAAGTACGATTCGTACAAAAAGCCTATTTCCGTACATTTCGTACAAAAGACCGCACGGGTAAAAAAAACTACGAATCTTATCCGGAACAGCCTGTACGCGACGTCCGTACGTATTTAGGCAGCGTTTTACGGCCCAGAAAGTACGATTCGTCCCTACGTCACTCCGTACGGCTCTTTTTTTACGGGAGCCAATAACAGCCGTAAAAGCTGAGTCCCCAGGGGTACGAATCGTACAGGCATACACCCCTGTGCGTTGTGTATGTACGCACCGTGCCCCCAGCTCGTATGTACGCACCGTACCCCCAGCGCGTATGTACGCACCATTCCCCCAGCGCGAATGTACGGTGTGTATCCCCAGTGCGAATGTACAGTGCGTACCCCCAGTGCGAATGTACGGTGTGTACCCCCAGTGCGAATGTACGGTGCGTACATACGTGCTGGGGGTACGGTGCGTACATTCGCACTGGGGGTACGGTGCATACATTCGCACTGGGGGTACGCACCGTACATACGCAATGTCGTTGTAAGGTGCGTACATATGCATGGGGGGGCCTGTACGACTCGTACCCCTGTACGACTCGCACCTCGGGAACAACTTTTCCCGGGATACGAGTCGTACAAACTTCGCTTCGTAGCAGGTAAAGTCATTCCCCGTGTACGGGGCGTTTTCCGTACGAATCAGAAAGCCGGTCCGGATCGTACTTGGACGCTCGGACTGTATTTTTATGATTCGTACGGAAAAGTGTCCGGGTCCGTCTCGTACAACTTTTCCCGATACGATTCGTACGGATCGGCCCGATCCGTATGTATTTTTCCAGTACGAATTGTACTTCACGGGTCGGAGGGACTTGTACGATTCGGACGGAAAAAAATACGGATACGAGTCGTACGGGAAAAAAAAATACAGGATCGGAATCGACCCCAAAATGTAGGGAAAGGTGGCCCACGGGGCGCATGTAACATTTTGAGTGCGA
This sequence comes from Triturus cristatus, assembly GCF_964204655.1. Lineage (NCBI taxonomy): Eukaryota > Metazoa > Chordata > Amphibia > Caudata > Salamandridae > Triturus > Triturus cristatus. The sequence goes on from NC_140590.1 coordinate 1,030,887,005, forward strand.
CGAAAAAGTTGGAGCACTCCTAGCTTGGAAGTCGAGGGCCGACAGGGCGAGAAATCATATTGGGGAGTTGGTCATTAACCCCGAGGGGGATAGTACGAACAATGAGGAAGAAATACAGGAAAGTCTAGTTTCACTTTTCTCGGAGTTATATGTTGATTCAGAGAGACCAGATGAAGAGGTATTGAAATGCTGGCTAAATAATGTAGGCCTCCTGGCCTTAATGACAGAGGGTAGAAATAAACTCAACAACCCCATTACAGAGGAGGAAATAAGACAGCAGCTTAAACAAATGAAGAACGGAAAAGTGGCTGGCCCTGATTCCGTACCAGTCGAGGTCTACAAACTGATAGTTGACAACATAGTGCCGGAAATGAAAGCTCTTTTTAATTCAGTTTATAGGGAGGAAGGGCTGAATCCAATTTCTTGGAGAGAGGCAATAATTACCTTGATTTTAAAACCAACCAAGGATCCGAGGAGGGCCGATTCATACCGCCCAATTTCCCTACTGAATGTAGATCATAAAATGTATACGGGTATCCTGGCTGGGTGATTGGCCAAGGTCACCCCTCAGCTGATCCATACTGAACAGAAAGGCTTTGTCCCGAAGAGGCAAATACAGGAGCTCACACTGTCACTAATTGGAGCAATAGACCTAGCAGTCGCTCGATCAATTCCGTTGGCGGTGATCACTATAGACGCTGCCAAGGCATTTGATCGTGTCTGCTGGGCATTTCTTTGGGCTGTTTTAGATACAATTGGTTTTAGCACGGATTTCATCAGGGCAATGCAAAAACTATATGAGCACGTCAAGGCCAAAATCCTCCTAAATGGCTCCCTGACAAGGAGTTTTGATATTCACAGAGGGACGAGACAGGGTTGTCCCGTCTCCACTCCTTTTCAATTTATACATTGAACTCCTGGCACACATTTTAAGAACTGATGACCTGATTATTCCCATACACCAGCTTCCTTCACGCAGTAAAATCACATTATATGCAGACAATTTGATAATCTACTCTTCTGACCCAGTCCGAACACTAATTAGGATGGAACAACTAATAACGGAATTCGGGGTGCTTTCTGGGTATTTAGTAAACTTATCTAAGACAGAAGTGATGTTTTGGAATATGGAAGACTGGGGAGGCTGAGTGTGCACAGAGATGAAATATCTGGGGATAGTTATTGCAGATAAAATCAATGAGATTCCTTACCGAAATTTGAAAAGAGTGATGAAGTAGGTAGATAGGCAACTAGCTAGGTGGAAGAAATGTGGATAAAAATGTCTGTTCTCCCGAAGATAACATACCTCTTCAACAGTATACTACTCAGTTTCCCTAAAGATGAAATTAATAAAATACAGGGGAAAATATCAAGTTTTATTTGGGCATCCCGGGGGTACGTCTCTCATGGAAATAACTACGGAGTAGTCTTAAAAAGGGTGGGTTAGCTTTGCCAGATCTTAGACATTATTGCTTGGCCTTCCAATTTAAAAACATCCGTATGTTGGCAGGGGAGCCCACTAGCACTACATGGGGGTCAATATTGTTAGAAATGACTAAATATATGGGCCCAGAAGCCTTTCTATATAAATTTGGAACCCAAGATTTTTTTTAAAGTAAGGCTAAAGGTCTTAAAATCTGAACTAAAACTGTGGCTTGCAGTGAGACGATCGGTTATTTTTCTGAATTTTCTCCAATTTAGGAATCCCCAGGAACGCCGGAGTGCATGAAAGATGCTTTGAGTTTGCCTTTAAAGCAGGCGGGGATAACAAAATGGGGGACCTGTTAACAACAGAAGGAATGATTCCCTGGGAGGTACTAATCATCAGGACAGGTAATAAGCTATCCAGGTTTAAGTACCTGCAGCTCACCTCATGGTCTTCGAATGTTGCAGAAGAGGTACATGGGATTTTGAGGCCTCACCCCAGGATACCAACCCCAGTACCAAAGAAGTGGCAAAATGGTATGGACAGTTTTTGGAGGCAGAAGAAGAGAAACTGAAGGCCCCCTTTGTTATCTGGACAAATACACTGATGGTCTCCTTGTTTCCCAATATTAACTTACAGCAGCGCTTGGACTGTTAAATTAAGGTTTAAGCACCTGCACTTTTTATAGTTGTTGAAAATAGAGCACCTCCCTAATAAATGCAAGTGAATAAACAGATATAATTCTGAACAGCAAGTAATTCCTTCTTTGCCCCAAATCTGTAACTTGATGCACACCCCCCTCTGGCGTACTTTGTCATCAGCATCATTCTTTAGTAAGTTGTTCATGGTCCCTTAGGTTAAAAAAGCCAAGGTTCTCTAATCAAACACAATGGCCAAATAACTATAGTATAGTTCTCAGTGGTTATTTGTAGGAGGAATGTGTACTATAAGAAAGCTTTAAAGCATTAGCCAATCCGACCGTTTTGGTTTTATTACTGCAGAATTAATGCAATGGCATGTTCGCAGAAATATCATTAAAGCATGCCAGCTTGGGGTTGTAAAGACTCTTGAGGCCGAAGCAAGGGAATAAAAAGTTACACCTCAGCCCCTAACAGCATTAACTTTTCTATTCCATGCCCGGTAGCACATATGTATGAACTAATATGCTTGAAATCGAGTGAGTTGCAAAACAAAAGAGTAAATGCAACCCCTTCATTTTTAAGGTTGCACAGACATGGACGCTTGATTCCCCTCTGTGTTTAGTATTGATTACTGTGTCTTGCACTGTTGTCCTGAAAATTAACCCGCTTTAAAACTCGAGTTAATATTTATATGATTTTTGTTAAAGGGCAATTAATTTGAGGTTTAATAACATATATAGACCTATAAAACGAGTTTTGTTTTTCAGTCTCTTTTATTCTGTTGTCTCGATGCTTTTTTTAAACTTACGGTTTTCCCGAGTGGATGGTGACTTTTCAGCATTTTGCCGCTTGTCTGCCAAACAGTTTCTGGTCTTGGGCTCATGTGTTCACGAGTTTTCCTACAAAGGCCCCGTAGACTTAATGATTGGAGGACGGGGTAGTTGTGTGGGGCGAATGGGACAGCCAAGGGAACAAACATTTGCAATGCAATAGGTCTTGCATTTGCGAGAGTTTAAGCTATTGGCATTATAAATGAAATACGCCTTTTATTTGGGTTTTCAAAAGCAACACATACATAAAACGCATTGTCTTTTACAATTCCAATAGATTGAACTCGCGAGACCTATTGCAAACGCAACGTCGCGGGACCAGCGACGGTAAGTTTTAAAAAACTTTTAATTAAACACCCCTGCCTCCCCCGCGAACCCAAACCCGCGAATCATGCCGGCCACGACTGGCAAAAGCAGTCGGACATTTTCGCTTTCCTGTGCAAGTGCTCTATTACACCTGATTTTCAAACACAGCAGGGCGCTCAAGAGGTTCTGCGCAATTCATAACCACATCAAGGAGCTCATTTATGAGCCCCTGCGTCACTTTTGCGCCGCCGGTGCGTCACTTTTTGTGACGCACCAGTGGCGTAAAACATGTGCCATGTTGCGCCATATTTACAAAGTGACGCATCTAGGTAGATGCGTCACTTTGTAAACCCCTGCGCCACATTATACCTGCGCCAGGTATAATGTATGCAAGGGGGGCGTTTTGACGCAACAAAGGGTCGTAGAAGTGACGCAGTGAAATCTACGAGATTTCACTGCGCCACTTCTAGGGTGCAAATGCGTCAATTTCTTGCGCCTGCCTCAAGGCAGGCGTAAGACTGACGCAGGCCCTTTCACATGGGGCTTGCCCCATGTGAAAGGACACATTGCTGGAGTTGCGTCACTTTTGTGACACACTCCAGCGATGCGTCACTTTTGCGCCTACAGATACGTCAGAAATACTGACGTATCTGTGACTCCTTGCGACATGATGCGTCATACTGTAAATATGACGCATCAATGGAGTCGCAGGGAGGGCGCAGTGAAAAGTGGCGCATCACTGTTTTCACGCAGTGATGCGTCACTTTTCATAAATGAGGCCCCATGTGTCTTGGAATCCTGATATCGCCAACTACTAAACACAGCAATGCACTATGAATAACCCATCACCAGCCCAGACAGCATGCGCTGTCATCATCTGCCGACCCGGCTGTGAATCCCACAAGTAATCAGCGGCTCAAAGTAAGCAGGGCGCAGTCTCTCCCTGCGCCGGGCAGTTGCAGTAGGGGCAGCGTGTGTGGTCTTTACACTCTGATACCGGCCAGTGCCCGCTTTTAAAGGATTTGCTGAGAACACGCAGGCATACACCTACTGAATCTATCAGGACTCGGACGCTGAACAGGGTTAAGTTCGGAAAATACTGCTGCTTCCAACCAGTGGTGCTACCGTTCCCGGGTGCAGATAAGTGTAGAGTTGAACAGATACATGTTGAGCTCTACATATAAATGTAGAGCTTAGGGTGTGCAGAGGGCAGCCACGGCCGGCACAGGTAAACGCGGTGAGACGGTTGCAGGGGTGGGAGGGGGCGAGTCAACAAACAACGGAATAGGTATAATTAAATAAATTATACCTATTCTATTGTCTGTCGGCTTCCCCCCTGTCTTGCCGAGAGAATGCTTTAATTTGTTCCAGTGTTTGCTCCGCACTGGCATTTATTTCTAAACACCGTCAAGCATTTATTCACCAGGTGGTGGGGCTATGTATGTGTTTTTAACATAATTAATCGGTGGGAAGTTTAACGGTTTATGCGCTCTAAAAACGTGTCTGACTACCATGTCGCACTTATTGTCACTGGCATCTGGAAACAGTGGCAGGAGGGGCAGTGCCTGCTGCTGCAGACTACCCAGAAATACTTTGGACCTTCGCACTTATTTTTTGATTTGTTTGCTTATTAATTATTATCCAAATTAAGGACTAGCGCAAACCTGTTGCAGAACTTCCCTGCACCGGGAGCGTCCTTCATTTGAGACAATTCCATTATTTGTTGTGGTCCATTGTGGGCAGGAAGCTCGAACCAAAAAGGCCCCACATCTACTGTCACCCTCTTTGAAACCACACCCTACAGTTGTTCTTTACATCTCTGTCATTGCGTGGTGGGCGGGGAGGTAGCGCCCCGCCCCCAATCCTAGTGCTTAAATCTATTCCGATCCACTGGAATTGCATAAAATGTGGTCACACATATGTATCAAAACGTGGCCTGCTTGGATGGAGGAGGTGGGAGGATAAAGATACTGGGTTAGTGACGACACAAACGGTCTCCTAATTTACTCAGGCTCTTTCAGCCTCTCTCAAGTGCCATTAGCCCCTCTCAAGCGAAGTAGTGGTATGATCCTTTGTGGCCCAACTGAAGTCAGAATTTGATCCAGGTTTACACACCTTAATAAAACATGCAGTCTTGGGCACATCAGTTAATTTATTTCTAACACATTCCACTTACTTACCCAAACTGAAAGTATTTGGAAAGAACAATACCCCAATGTACACAACTCGACTCATATCTGTATATTTATATATGATAGAAGGAAGTGTCATGCTCTACAGTACACAACTGGCATGTGCCTGGTGGAAAGTATTGGCGCTGGTGACAGGCCGTAATTCATGCTGTCCCAATGGGCCCATATGGAGGGCATTGCATGTCAGGACAATGCAGGTTTCCTATCACTAGTGATAGTTTTCTGGCCTCCATGTTGTTGTCGCCCACCATGTCTTTCAGAACACGTGGCAAAGCTGTGTGAGCTGAAAGCATGTTACTATGCACAAGTCTTTGACAGTTTTGAGCGACTGCACAGTTCCTGCACTTACACAACCCCTTGACATTTTACACCCATATTTTATGTGACACATTAACACAACCGAAACAAGAAAAATTAAATGTAAACATGATGCTAGCAATTTTGTGGAGACAGTGTTGTGTATAACTTCGTCAAACTTTATCATGGTGTCTGACTCTTGTCAATTACACAATTTCTATTCTCAGAATCAAGGGACAGAGAGACTATATGTAGCAGGAGCGCACTGTATCCTTACTGTAAGTGCCTTAACATGAGCCCAACACACTGGCAGGAGAAGGGCTATAATTGGCCTGCGGAGGCAGTTGTCCTGTTCCTTGACTGACAAGAACCTAAACTCGTACGCTGACCCTGGGGCGCTAAAACTGAGGCACTGTTAATAAATATACAGTTGCTTTGCTTAGATGTGATAGGCAGAACCAGCATTCTTTCCCGAACTGATCAGTTAAAGATGTAATTCCTTGGGGGCTTTGTATCTACTTCGTCCCTCTTTGGTTTTTATGACACGTACACACAGCGGTGTGTGCACGTTTAAAATAGATACCGCAACAAAAGTGTGCACATTTAAAATACATACTGCAATGAAGCAGAGCATCAAAAAGAAAAAAACGCAGTTGCTCTACTACGTTGCAGTGTGTATTTTAAATGTGCACACTTTTGATGCGGTATGTGTTTCAAACACGTGCACACTTTTTATTTTCTTTTAAAGCATGAGTGCCGAAGCAGCTGTGCATGGCGTTGACCTGCTGCAGGCGCTTGGGGTCTTTCGGCATGCGGAGAGCGGCTAAGCATGTGGAAGCAAGAGGGTGAGTGCCAGATAAAAAGTCAAGCAGGAGGAAAAGGGCCACCCGCCACTCTGATAAATAAAGCCTACAATTGTTTAAACAAGGAGTCCCTAAACATGACATACCAACAGCTGCAGCGCAATTAAACTGTAGTTGGTCGGTGCTGCTGCCAATAAAAACGGAAGTGATGCATTGGACCAGCAACCAATAGGGAGGCCAGAAATCGTAAAATAGCCAATTGCAAGCAGCAGGCGGGATTACCCTAGCTATACTGACTACCAGATGTCTCAGAGAGACAGCGCATGCGCGCTGCCTACTGAGACCTAAAAAATGGCGAAGCAGGAGGCAGGAGCCACATCTGCCTATTAAGTTACATGATGCAGCCATCTCTGGGTAGACATTGGGCGCACTGACTCCACCCGGCCTCCTGGCACCAGTGATATTGTAGCACCACTGTTGGACCTAACGTCCTTGGGGTAGCTTGACTCAGGCCAAAGGGCTTTTATTCCAGAAAGGCATAACGTGCTTGCACCACACTCAACTCGCAATCTCACACAACACCACTTAAAAAGGACACTACACCGCTTTTTGATGAAGTTTAGAAGAAATCTTTATCTCTCCCTCTTCAATATAACCAGTCAGTTACTTTTCATCCAGCACATTTTAGGGCAAAACATTTCATTACATTAGATTTGACAGTAACATTCCCCTGATGTTTCACTTTAGTACAGCAGATTCTTAATCACTCCCTGAGGCTTCCACCCTGCCTTAATGCTGGAGTGCCCATTCAAATCCCCTCAGATTGCGCTCCAACGAATATTTAAATAATACACGACTTCAGATGTTCACCACAGTCTATCCGGCGCTTGTCTGATAAAAGGTCTCCCTAGCTGCTATACTTTCTAACCCTTATACCGTCATTTTGAATCAGCCCTTTACATATTGAGATACATATTGAGATCAACAATGTGGTTGGCAGTTGATTAGCCACCTCAAGACAATTTACTTGCAGGTTCCTTTCTCACCAATACAGTTCCATTACAGTTAAGCAGCACATACAAATTATCCAGTTGCTAGGCTTCGAGCTGCTATCTCTGGCGCTATACTTGAAACTGTAAATGTATTTACTTCAGTCACACAGGGGGGAAGCTTTACCACAGCGCCTGTATAATTAGCTGGAACCGATATTTCTTCAATACATCAGTACTTTCATTTAATAGACCATCCTTTAACCTAGAACGTATACTCTCCAGCACCTTCCCCCTGTTCTCACACCCAGCTTACTGCGTGCACCCGGAATCCTCCTCATGCAGCGGTGCTCTCCGGTCGTCCAAGAGGGAGCCTTCCTTAACGGGGTTGAGGATAATATACACCCTCCGACCACCTCCCCCAAGGGCTTCCCCGTGAGGTGATTTCCTCGGTTGGCGCATTCCTGCCAATTCTTCTCCGCTCCGCTTTCTCGGACTGGCGCTCCCGCTGCCGCCGGTAGCAGCGCGGCTTGCGGGGGCGCGGCCTCGACCCTCGGCTGGTAAAAGGGGGCGCTTCTTTAGTCAGGCGCACCTGCAGCCGCCAGTTGCAGCGCGGCTTGCGGGGGCGCGGCCTCGATCCTCAGCTGCTAGAAGGGGGCGGCGCTACAGCGATGGCTCGGCTCACATGACCTGTACGTCGGCTTCAAGGCCAGTCCCGACCCGGGCTTCCTGGCTGCAGCTCTCCCCTCAGCTGACAGGCGCGATGCTTGCGGGCTACGCCGAGGAGTCCCGACACCTTGCCAGACCTCACGGTGCTCTTAAGCCACCACCGGGGATTCTCAGGAAACCCCACAACTCGGAGCTGCGGCGGTGAGGATACTGGGTAGAGATCAGTGGCAGGGGGGGGCGAAAATTAAGGGTGCAAGGCTCTCAGTCGAACAGATGAGTAGGCCTGCCAGTCTGTTGAGTATTGGGCACGACCCCTTCCCTTATAGCCAGGGAAGGTGGACAGTCGCTAGGGCCGCTGGGGTGTCAAATTCCCAGGCAACACCCAGGATGAGTGCAAAGCAGTCCCAGACGGCGATTCTTCCCCCTGGTTCTACTTCAGGGTTTCTGACTATGCTGAGGGCTCCCCCAATGACGATGACCCCCAGAATCATTGGCTGTGTACAGGGACCGGTCAGAAGGTTGAGGGTGGTGTCAACTGATGAGGGAAGTCGCGCAGACCCTAGGACCTGTCCAATCCCTATCTAGCGCAGCCACCTCTCCACTCAGGTGCCTTACTCCTGACTACCTCACAGCCCAACTGAATCCTAAAATGGCCGCCCCGCTCCCACCTCTATTTATCACCTGGGGCCTGACTGGCCAGAGTGGCCCAGAAGGTTCCGGAACCTCTCATGGTAGTCTATGGCCCAGGTGCTGAGGTGACAGTTGGGAACCACCATTTTGTGACACTAACCTCCCTCTTCTTGTTTCCTCATCAAAGCACCTTGCGCCTCTCCCTCAGATAGTAAGAAGAGGGCGCCCAGAGCCTCTACATCAGCACCCAAAAAGTAGTTAGTGGACAGAAAAAAAATGAGAAGGAAAAGGGGGAAAGAATAAAATAAGGAGGGAACTGCCAAAGGGCTTACAGGTCTAACAACCACTCTCTATGTAGCTGAGCTCGTTCAGCTGAGCTAGAGAGCCCCAAGCCTCCCGGGAGCAGCACGTATTGCGTGCTGCCACTGCAGCTCATACTGTGCTTTATCAAAGTAGCGCTCCCAGCGTGACAGCTGAGGAGGCACTTTAATGCTTGACTTTGCATTTCCGTGCAGTGATGCGGACCCTCACACTGAAATGCGTTAGTCGAACACCTGATGTGTGGTACTTGGCAGGGATTAAAGACAGTTTGGGAGGTCTCCGTAACTCACACCACCAATTCCAAGGATCAAAACTGAAAACCGACCTCCTGGGGACTGAAACCGGCCTCCAGGGTTTCCAGCCCAGCTGGCCAGTCCGGCCATTGACTTTGCTCAACAATGTGGAGGCAAGGTTGAAGGGTACAAGGGGGCCTTGTCAATCACTCTCTCGGATGTCTTGAGCACAGTGAAATGAAAGTGCACCCCCCACCCCCTGTGCATTTGTCTCTGTCCCACCAATGATACAGACACATGCTCTGGACAAAACTGCAAATGTCATGACCAGAAGCTACAAACAATTAAACAATGGCTAATGATTGGAGGGACTGGGGGTCAATAGGTGGATGATGCTTACAAACATCTCTGTACAACAAAGGGTCTCCCAAAATATCCCTATGGACCCTGGGTATACAAATGAAAAACAAGAAAAATAAAAAAATATGGGGATAAATCAAAACCTATGGTATTTGTTTCACAATGAAATGATAATTTATAATTTTCCATCTGAATATATCAGGATTGCCAACAGGTCAAAATAATGTATTCAAAGAGCCAAGCGCAAAGGTACTTACTACATTTTATTTAGACTTTTGTGTCTCTGAACAATATCTAAACCTTAAATCACATATATACACAAAATACAACATAAATCAATTACAGAAAATTTTTTTGTTTCTTGTCCATTGTTGCGAGTTTTAGAACTTATAGGTATTTATCTCATCAGTTAGTTGATAATCAACCTGGAGGTAGTCAAAACTGCAGGGAGTCAGAGAGCCCTACGTTTATTACTTGCTCACTGCAGTCTAAATTAAAAGGACCAAAATCCATTTCATACACAAGGTCCCTTCCAATTAAAAAGGTCAATGCCTTTTTCCCATGTCAAATCGTGGTCTCCTCAGGACCAAATAAAGACAAGATTACATATTCCTTCAGTACTAGTGCATGACACAGATACTAGTGATGAATGTTTTCGAATATCTGCAAATATACACATTTAAATACAGTAATTAATCTAGTAGTGAGTCCCCCACTCATACACAGTTTTCTCACGCTAAACCCAATCTACTTTATTTAGTAAATTGGGTTTAGCGTGAGAAACTTTGGGTGGTTGCATGGGAATGCCCATGCTCCACCCTTGGTACGCCCCCATGGCGCAAAGTAATCTGAAGCAGGGTTGTATATGTGCTTCGCTTCACTTTTCTCTTTTTTCCAGTGCTAAACAAGTTTAGCACTGGAAAAGTAAATAGGGAAAAAATGATTTTGCACCGATTTGCGTGCAAAAAATGACTTTGCACCTATTTGCGTGCAAAATCTTACTAAATCTTAGTAAATCTCCCCCAATGTGTGCATCATCCTAATAAAATCTTAGTAACAGGAACCAAGAAATAGAGTCAGTGTAACTTTTCAATCTGTGTGCATGTGGCAAACTGAATCTTGTTACATCGAGCGGCAATAAACATTTGTCAATCAGTGAAAATTGTGCCCAATCACTAACATCATACAGTGAAACTTTTCATGCCCTAGTGGCAAAACAGAATAGCATGCAGATCTCAGTTTGTGTCTGTAACCTACTACACACGCTTACAGCCCAGAGAATCGAGGTATCATGGACCAATAAAGACAAGTACTCTAAAGGGTGAAAAGCACGTTTCTAGATCAAAAATAGGACCATCCAATGGAGAAAGGGAAACCCACAGCCCAAGTTTTGTGTCTTACTTGGCTCCCAGTCTCCACCAGATGCACCGTCACTCAAGCCCTCGTCACCAGCCACTTAGACTACGGCAACGCACTCTATGTAGGAATTACCACACACTTCCTGAAGAGACTGCAGACCATTCAGAACTGAGCGGCCAGACCGATCCTCGACCTCCCCAGACAGGCCCACATCACATCTCACTGGAAGAAACTCCACTGGCTCCCCATGCACAAGAGATGCCAATTCAAGATTCTGACCCATGCCTACCAAGCCCTGCACAACTAAGGACCAGCATACATCAACCACCACCTGAGCTTCCACCAACTTTCCAGACTCCTGAAATCTCCCTCTCTTTCCCTCGCTGGCATCTGCCCAAGCAACAGTGAAGACCAATCCTACCTTGCCGCGAAGTCCTGGAACAGCCTACTCCTCCATCTCCGGACTTCACCCTCTCGAAAGGGATTCATAAGGGACTCAAGACCCGACTATTCAACTGATGCCTCCCGACAGCTTGGACCTCATCACCTGGATACCCTTGCGGAAGATTAGCTGTGCTTAATAAATCTTGATTGATTCATTCATTGATTACCCCAGTTATGTTTTTCAGGAGAGGCCTTACGTCCATTAAAGGTAGATGGGTCGTAAAGTTTGTTGTTCTAAAAGGTGGGTTGTGCTTCTAAGTAGTTTGGGAAGCAGTGGTTTGGTAAAATTCCTGGAAGTAATTCATACTTTCAACAAGATCTGTTTAACATATTTTGATATTCTTTAGATAAATTGATAACACGACCAGTAACCCTGATGTAACGTCTGGGCAATGAGGTCTAATATGAGCCCACGACAATGCCTAACCCATTTCTCTTTGAGGCAGTGGGAGGATCAGGACCTAATGATGACAACTTATGTCAAGACTTTCCTCTGGCAAACGATTCTATCTACACTGTCAAAATCCCTTTGTAAATGAATGTGTCACAATGTGTTCTGGGTTTTGTAGCAATGTGAGAAAAAAAGTATTATCATATTCAGCACTAAGAGCTCATCTAGTCTGTTTTGATAAGGGCCACATTTCATCTAAATCATGTAAGGCAGTGGTGGCTGCCTGGAATTTCTCGATCATTCTGGTTTCCATATTGGAGAGTGTGGAAGCCATCGAACCTCCTCTAACATCCAGTTGTACTACGAAGAGCGCAGACCAATTGAAATCATCTCGTGAATGGTTCATCTTCTCAGAGCGTTCAACTAATGGGGCGCTTGTGTGCGGCACCTAATGTGTGATCTGTGTCGGAGAATGCAGGTGTTGACAGGGTGCATAGCTTGTCCAATATATGCCTTCTCTAAGGGACAGTTAACATAATACAGAATGTTTTTTGTGTTTCAGTTGGGAGATTGTGCTTGATTAGTTGAAATCCCACTTGGCGTAATGGGTTTGGTATAATTGGTAAAATGGCGTGCAGTCCATCTTTGGCATCAGTAGTCACCCGATATCCAGGGTAGGCCTGGCTTATTTCTTATGTCATTTTAAGCCTCCGCTCAAGTTAAATGTTGTCGTATATTTTTGCTGCTTTTAAAGGAAAATAGTGGTTTAGGAAGGAAGCTTAAAAACATCTTCCAGTTTTGTTTCGCCTGCTTGACTTTGGGGATAAAGGCCAGAGGACAGAGGATGTTGGTGTCTCTCATTCTGTGTACTAACAGAGTTTTCATAGTGACAACCATGCCCCTTTTAAAGAAGTTTCGACACATTTCCTAAGATATCCTCTATTTATGAGTTCCTTGCATAGACTGTGAGCTTTGTGAAAGAAATCCTCTTTGTACTATTCCTCAGTTTCCTCCGTATATGGAGGGGAGACTGGCCTTACAATCCTCTCTCTCAACATAGATTGTATAAGCACTGTGAAAGCTAAAGTTGTCTTTAGCCAGTTCTAAAAAGGACCTTCTGACGTTCGATTGATGTTTATGAATGGCCAAACGTGAACGCTGTGCGGTGTGGATAGATGTGAAAAAGAAGTATCTGCGGTATACAGTATGAAAACAAGCATTTGCAATGCAATCGATCTCGCCTTTGGGACCCTATGAATGTATTTTTAAACGCTCATCACCCAGCTCATGGATGGTACGTTTTAGGAGTTTGTTTCTCGTTCTAAACTGCATTTATTATAATTGCATTTATATCGCACGTACGTGTGACTGCGCGTGTTGTCATGTGCAGTGTCACTTCACCTGGTTCCGCGAGACTCGGAGGTTATTATTTCTTATTTTCGATCTGCTTTTACTTTTGCTGCCCAATTTAGTGCAAAGCACAAATTAAGACCATCATGATCTGACTGTCTGAGTGAGGCGAGGCAGGCCAGGGGTGAAACTGAGCAGAGTGGAGAGCACGCGCTGAGCTGGAGCGCACTGCGCACCGGCGGTGCTTTGTGCGCTGGCATCGCATGGGATTCTGGTTCGACAATAAAAGAATACATTTTTCAAGCAGAAACCGCCCCATGAGCACATCACTTGACAAAGAGAAATAACTGACTGAGCACTGGCTAAAGGGTCAAACCATGGTATGAGGCCATTTCAGTCTAGACCCTGATAGAAATAATATTTGTGTTGGATGTTCCTGATGGTTTTTCCCCCCGCAATTTAGATCAAGGCTAAGGACGTATGCAAATGGCCTTTAAGTACGTTTTGCCCCCTTTGTTACCACTGATAGGATGCAGTATGTTGCACTTGCAGATTGGGTAATTTCCATCACAGCACAGGCTCCAATTGTCATTCAAAGTAGGATGCTCTCTCTGAATGTAGCAAGTCTACAGACTACATCCATGCAGCTGAAGGACGGCACAGGGCACAAGTGTGCTCAATAATGTATGCAACTGATTCCATGGACATTTAGTTGCTGCTGGGAGTCAATGAATGGTTGTGATCCAGCAGCGCTACACTTTTAAGGAAGTGAAAGGCACCCATTTGCTTTGTGCGACTGACTGTCCTTCAATTGTTCTAATTACCTCCCCCCTGACCGTCAGAGGCAATTGCAATTATCATGTGCCATGCCCAGCATCAAGAAAGTGGATTTTCTGGGGCATACACAGGTGTTGGAAAGGGCAGGCTTTTTAATAGCACACATAGGCCCCTTATACAGCAGAAATGGCCTCACTCTTGCTGACTGACCCCCTTCCTTAATTAATTTACTAAAACTGAAACACAGAAGACTTTTATCTGCCTCCATCATCATTGATGTGAAACCACCCACAGCAAACAAAGTAAACAACATTGTGAGGTTTGTCAAAAGCCATTTTCTATTACTGTGTGTCCACTTCACACTTTTATTTTTTTCGAGGAAACTGGGAAGGTGAAATTCCCTATACACTCACTGACTCTCATCTGATTTTGAAAAAGTCAGATATAGGAAGTGAACGCTCGCCACGGTGCACTCCGACAGAAAGTTTCCACCCCTCCACTTTCAAATGTCACCAGCCACCACTGCAATTGAATGCTGTCCTTAGATTTAGGAAACTACAGCCTCTGGACTCTCAAGCCCCGCACTCCCCGGAGACATCGGAGATTATTGATTAAATTCGCAAATTCCTTGAGTCTGTCTACAGCTCACACAATTCTTCCTAAATTCGTTAGACTCTCCAAGCGTCAACCTGTGCTCCTGCAATGAGTAAATCTCACGGATATGTAAAAGGTGTATTTGTGAATTAGAGTTAACATTCTACTCTTCTATATATCTCTTCGGGCAGATCTGTTGCTCAGAAGTGATTTGTATAGAGAAATAATTTATGTGTAAAGAAAAGGAATCACAAAGCAAGTGTTGTTATGCAAAGTTAGTGTATATTTTCTTGCTTAACCCCTTCAGTGCCACGCCCTTTCCCCCTCCTGTGCCGGGTGTTGCACTAGTGGGTGGGGTTCATGACGGGATAGTCTCGTCATGGGCACAGCGCAACCGTGCTCCATGACGAGACTATCTCGTCATGGGCACTGAAGAGGTTAATGTGTTACATTCATATGATAGCATTAAGAAGACCAGCTGGCTACTACTTACAAGGACCACATGTAACCTCATCACAACATCAATTCTCTGTTACTGATTGTTTTACTCACTGGCGTTTCTCCATAACTTAAGTATTTCAGGGTGACATGGCAGCCAATGCCGTGGCTGCACATATTCTGGGAGTCTTCAGAAAAAAGGCGGACTCATGAACGAAAAGGTGAATTTGGATTGGAGCCTTTTTGGCTCCATGGCCAATGCTAGTGTGCTGGACAGAATTCAGAGGTTCTCATTGGATGTCGAATCTGCACTTGTTTTCGGCAGAGTGTAATTTTAAACATTGTCCGATCCGACCTGCCGGAGTTGGGAGGCGTTTGTATTTTATAATGGGTTGGCCACCAGCGATATTAAGTGAAGTTGTGGATATGGCAGTAACATTGGATTCGGTTAGTGGCACCAGCTCAGGACCTGACAGATCTTGCTTTTGCCACCTATAAGATTCTGGATAGGAGGCTATCAGGCAGTGGTCGATGTGTCTTAAAACAAGCATTTGCAATGAAATAAGACTCGCATTTACGCGAGACCTATTGTATTGCAAACGGGAGTGCGGGCGAGAAGGCACGAACAACAGGAGTTGGGGGGTGAGAAGGCAGGGACTGCAGGAGGGGGAGGCACGGGAAGAAAATAGTGTTCACAGTATAAATAAAACATACTGTGCAACACTCGAAGTAAAGAGGCCAGTAGCCATGGAAGGATACAAATGACGACATGCCCGTCGTAAGGACGGACTAACAAGCCTAAAACCAATCGGAAGGCAGCATTTAGGAACTAAGCCAATGGAAAAGATGGGCAGAGAGTGGGCGGAGCTTCCACAGAGCTTCCACTCCATACTGAATAATGCATGCCCCGCAAAGCAAGCAGTGCATGTGCACTGCTGCTATAGGCTCGACCTAAACATGACTCTGTCTCTCCTAGAAAATGTTACACTGTAGTTATTTTTTCTTTCCAACATTTTAAGGTCAGATACACCTTCCATATTGTTCTATATTGTTGCCTAATTACAAACTCGATATTTCAATAGCGCTTTTGGACCTTGACTACAACACAAAGTGCTAGAAGACATTACATAAAACAAACATTTCCATCTATCCATTGCAGAGGGATTGTCCTTCACCTGGAGCACTTGTTGTCAATGTAAAATACTGGAAACAGAAAAATGTTGTTAAGTACTGAAAGATTACACAGAAACATGATATACTGTTCACTCGTTAGCTAACATCTTTCTCCTAGATATGTATTTGTGTCGCAATTTCTTTAAAATGCATTTTGAAGTTTCTGCCACCGTTTTAAGCATTTAAGCATCTGTAGTGCGGTGGCCATTTTTAGTGCAGTGATTTGACAGTAGACATATTGACTCCTCTTTTATTATATAAAAAATGACAAAAGGAGTCAAGCGTCTTGTTATTTTGAGTTGATGCATGTTTTTTACATTTTCACTTATCACTGCACGTTCCTTTCACTTAACTGTGAGCACTAGATCTTGACATACACTATCGAAAATATTTCAATATTATGCAATGAATACATTAATTTCATTTTAATGATGTGTAGTTTCAACACTAACAAGATTAATGGCCTAACTGAACCACTGTTGTTTACAAAATGGTTTATTAACCCAGACTCTCTGAAATTGTGGGATCCCCTTGTTTCGTAATATATAAATATACGAGTAAACGAGTGAACTGGTATCAACCAATTGTAGTGAGGGAAATCATAGATAAAACGGCACTCTGAGCATCCACTTAATAACATTGAAAAAGACATTTCTGTCGAAATGCATCTGCCTGTCTATTCATCAATAAATTGGATTAGAGACCCTTTAACCCCTTTGGTGCGACAGACAGCCGGGAGCCGTCCGTCACACCAGTGCTCATGTGTGTAGGACAGCCCCTGACCGTCCTCGCACATGGCATTTAAAATCCCTCTGGTGCGGGCACCAGAGGGATTTACCCTCCCCCCCCCCAACAGTCCCGGGAGCTGGGGAAGAGCTTCCCCAGCTCCTGAGGCTGTTTTCTTGGTTTCCCTGAAATGATGATCAGCGCGCACGCCGCACTGACGTCATTTCAGTGAAACCGAAACTGAAATGAGCTGAGAGGCTCATTTCAGTTTCACTTTCTATGTACTCAGGGGGCTGTCTCAGTCCCGTGAGCACATAGAAAGTCAGGAGAGGTATAGTTGGAAAGGGGAGAATCTCCCCTTTTCAATGGTACTCCTCCCTAGTGGATCCCTGCTTGGGGATCGTCCAAGGAGGGCGATCCTCAAGCAGGGATCCACCCACTAGGCACCTGGGAGGGGGGATCGGCCCCTTGGGCAAGGGCCTTTGCTCTCCCCATATTAATTTGGGTGAATTCAGTCTTTCTGCCCCCCTGGGAGGCAGAAAGCCCACTAGAAACCAGGGATTTTTTCTTAATTTGAATCAGGGGTGGGGACCAATGCCCCCGTTGCCCCACCAAAAAATGTCAGTCTTTCAGCCCCCTGGGGGGCATATGGGGGCAATAGCCCTCAATCTGTCCCCCTGGGGGGCAGAAAGCCCACTAGACACCAGGGTTTCCCCCGTTGATTTTAGGGGTGGGGGCTGCCCAAGATGGACATAACAATGACCCTACCCCTCCCCCCACAAAATTCCAGACTAGCCCACTAGAAACCAGGGTTTTTTTTCTAATTTGAATTAGGGGTAGGGGCTGCTCAATATGGGCATGCCGATGCCCACACCCCACCGCAAAATTACAGTCTTTCTGCCCCTCCTGGGGGGCAGATGGGGGCAGGGGTCCCCAATCTTCCTACCTGGGGAGCAGAAAGCCCACTAGATGCCAGGGCTTTTTCCCCCATTGAATTTAGGGGAGAGGCTGCCCAAGATGGGCATTCCAATGCCCCCACCCCTCCCCCCACAAGATTCCAGTCTTCCTGCCCCCCAGGGTATCATTTTTATTGGGAGACCAAGGGGAATGATGGGTTGTATGAAATTTGTGCCGTGCGGTGAGCCCACAACTTTCCCACACAGATATTAGAGAAAAATGTTACTTTTTAGCCAAATTTGAGGTTTGCAGCAAATATTTGGAAGAAAAATGTTGGGGATCAACACAAGCCACACCTCCCTGGATTTCCAAGAGTGTCTAGTTTTTAGAACTGTCTTGGTTTATTAGGTTCCCTTAGATGTCTGCAAACCCGGGACCAAAAACACAGGTGCCCACCTATCTATCACAAAACTAAGTGGTTTTTCAAGGGAGTCACCTGCGTTTTTGGCCCCGGGCTCAGCGGCCATCTAATGAATCCTACCAAACCCACACATTTCTGAAAACAAGACACCCGGGGGAGTCCAGGGAAGTATGGCTTGCATGGACCCACCAAAGTTTTCCTACCCAGAATTCCCTGAAAACCTCAAACTTAGCTGAAAAAATAAATTTTTTCTCAAATTTCTGAGTGGGAAAGTTATGGGATCAAAGGGCTGACACAAATTTCCTTCCACCCAGCATTTCCCCTGGTCTCCCGATAAAAATGGTATTGCACTCGTGTGGGTGGCCTACGTGTCTGCAACAGGTAATGGGGCCAAAACATATTGAGGAGACATCAAAATTACCTATCACAAAACGACCTGCTTTTGCAAGGGGAGTCATCTGGGTTTTTGGCCCCGGGCTCGGCGACCATCTAGGAAAACCCATAAAACCCACACACAAAACTGTGTAAACAAATGTGATTTCCTGACAAAAGTCTGCTTGTCCCTGACAGGTGGGAAGATAATGATTTCAACACCACAAACCCTTTTTTTTTTTTTTTTTTTTTTTTAAGACATTTATTGTGCAAAGGAAAGGTTACACTGCGTCACGCCAACAACCCGGAGGCAGGCCGCGATATCAACAAATGTTTTCAATTAAGGTGTACCATATTAGGAGTCATAAACAATGTCAGTATCCTACCATTCAGGGAGATACACACCTTTAACCCTGGTGAGGAGTACAAAGGTATAACCAGTGCAGAGTGGATGGTCTTACATTTTTGGGTGTCGTGGACTGGAAACGAATCCTAGGCTCACGGTCTCGTCCAGTCACTCCGGCGAGTACTAGGACCGCAGCTCATGGAAAAGGTAATGCATAGGTAAATCGTCCACTACCACCTTTTCGCCCAACCCCCCCGCAACAATCGGAGGGAAACAACAAACTTCGGTGCAGAACTATTTCAAAAAATCAACAGACATCACATCTCACATACGCAGGGGCTCGCGTACAAGGACCCGTTCGCCATAGAGGGACGACTACAAGCAGCATTGGTGGCTGCAGGAGGATCGCAAGGCAGCAGCTATGGGGCGGGGGCGGAGGGGGGGGGAGGGGATGCGGTCGGACAAAACAGCGGGGCGCCTGGACGGGAAGGGGGGCATCATGTCAAACCCGACAGGCACGCAGCAGGCATGGGATCCGACAATAGCAACACATTCCACAGCCCTCAGGCACATCAACCAAGCATGTATCCATCCATCCCAGCAAAATGCACACAGGGCTCTAAGGTTTCACCCCATGTCATCCGAAACACCCGTCCCAGGGGAGTCCACAGAGGCATCCGAACCCGCCCGCTCTCTAGTCCACTGCAGGAAGGGTTCCCAGATGTCATTGGGCCTAGATGCGGTGGGCATCGTCTCCCAGTAGTTCGTGAGTTGTGTCTGACCATATGTAACATCTCGAACCCATGCGGCGAACGTAGGCAAGGCTCCACGGCCCCAGTGTATCGCCACCTGGCGTTTAGCGTAAAGCAGCAGCATCGCGTGCAGTTTCCTGTCAACGGGTTCGGTGTCTTTAACGTATCCCAGGAGCCCTAAAAGCGGAGTGGGTTCATCTGACCTGTGTAATATGTGATTGATGGCCTCAAAGATGCTCGACCAGTACTCATCTAGCTTTGGGCAGCTCCACGCCACATGGAGGAAGGACGCGTCAGCTCCACCACACTTCCAGCATGAAGCGTCAGTGCGGATTCCCATGCGATGTAGCAGCACTGGTGTGCGATAGTACCGGTGCAGGAATTTAAAATGGACCAGTCGTAGCCTATAGTTCGGTGACAGCGCCGTGAGCTGCTTACAGCAGTATTCCCACACGTCATCTGTCAGGGTCCCGTCCAGGTCTGCGGCCCAAGCCTGTTTGGCCACAGGCACGGTGAGCGGGGCCTGCTCCTGCATGCAGTTGTACAGTCTAGATACCAGTTTCGCGGGGGAGGGTCGTGACAGCAAGTTCTGAAGGGCATCCAGTTGCGGAGGTTCCTCGGGGAATTGAGGCCACATCTTCTTGCAGGACTCCCGGAGAGAGTGATACAGAAGCGCGTCCGAGAACGAGGTAGGCTGGCCGTCCTCACGGACACCCAACGCTCCAAACGTCCCATCAGGGTAGATGTCTGCGAAAGTGGTCACCCGTCTCTCCTGGAGCGTAATGGTATCTCCCCTAGCGCAAAGGCAGGGCAGCATCGGATTGCTTCGCAGTGGAATAGCCGGCGCATAGAGCAAGGGAAGGCCCGCCCTCCGACTTAACTCCTTCCAGGACCAGCGGATCATCTCAACGGTGTCTACCTCCTTCGAGGGGCGGGAAACCTTACCATACAACGCCACCCGAAGTGGCAACGGGGCAACCGCGGCCAATTCCACCGCCACATGCGGCTGGTAGGGGGTGGGGAATACCCAGAAATGCAAGTATTGAGCCTGAGCGCACAGCGAGTATAGCTTTAGGTCAGGCGCCCCGAGGCCCCCTTGTCGCAGCAGGAGTGTAAGCAGAGCCCAAGAGGTCCTCGCCTGCCTCCCAGCCCACACCAGAGATACAAGTAAGGAGCGGACTCGTGCATGGAAGCATGCAGTCATGGGTAACGGAAGATTAACGAACAGATATAGGAATTTCGGGAGAACTACCATTTTCGCCAGTGCAACCCTCGCAACCAGGGACAGGGGAAGTTTGTTCCAGACCTCCACCCTCCGCTCCAGCCAGTCGACCGCTCTGCCGAAGTTGAGAGACCATAGTTCCTGCGTGTCCCGACTAATCCAGATACCTAAGTATTTGACCGCGTCAGTCTCCCAACGCAGGGGGTAGTCCGAAGGAGGTTGAGCTGTCTCGTCAGTTAGAGGGAATGCAACTGACTTGGACCAATTTATAGACACGCCCGCCAGACCCTCGAAACGTACAAATTCTCGGAGCAGTGGATTCAAATTCTCTGCGGGGCTGTTAACATACAGAGTGACGTCGTCTGCATAAAGAGAGATCAGCAGACTACGAGAGCTGAAGCTTATCCCTCTCGCCGTGTGGTGTTGGCGTATTCTGGCCGCCAGTGGCTCCATCGCAATAGCAAAGAGGAGGGGCGACAGTGGGCACCCCTGTCTAGTCCCCCTGGAGATGGGAAAGGGTTCGGACACCAGGCCATTCACTCGTACCCGAGCTCGAGGTTTGTCATATAGCAATTTGATGAGAGTAATAAAGTTACGACTGAAGCCCATCCTGCCCAAGACACGAAACAGGTACGGCCACTCTAACGAATCGAACGCCTTAGTCGCGTCTAGGAACACGACTGCGGCCTGGACGGAGGGGTGGAGATAATGTAGGATGGAGAAAAGTGTTCTGAGGTTGTGCGAGGTGGCACGGCCAGGGATGAATCCTGATTGGTCCGGGAGAGCGATGATTGGCAGCATCGGCTGTAATTTGTCTGCAATGATCTTGGCAAAAATTTTAGCGTCCACATTTATGAGAGAAAGGGGACGATAGGAGTCCAGGTATAATTCGTCTTTGTCGGGTTTTAATAGGGTGACAATGAGTGCCTCGTGCATGGAGTCTGGGAGGGAATTCAGCTCCAGCGCCTCTACGAATACTGAGTGCAGTTTCGGGGCCAGTTCTTCAGCATACGTCTTGTAAAACATTGTGGTTAGGCCATCTGGGCCAGGAGCTTTATTAGCTGGCATGCTCTTGATAACCTGAGCTATGTCTTGGACCGAGACAGGCAGGTCCATGTATTGTCTATGGTTGTCATTGAACCAGACAAGGGCTATAGAGTCAAGAAAACCGTCCAGGGAAGTCGGAGCAGCAGAGTGTTTGGACGTGTAGAGGGAAGCATAAAAATCGGCGAAGGCCTTCAGCACCGCCTCTTGGCCCGTGACCCATGTCCCCTCACTATTATTGATAGTGTGTATATAGTGTGCCTGAGCCTGGGGAGCAATCAATCTAGCTAGTGTCCTGCTCGGTCTATCACCTTCCCCATATCTGCGGGCTTCGGCCTGTTTCCCTAAGAACTTCACCTCCCTCTGCGCCTCCTCGTTGAAGTCCAACAGTTTTGCCTTAAGACTACCTGCAATAGCCAACGTCGGGTCTCGGCAGAAGGCCAGGTCCAGATCCTTAAGTTCTTGCTCTAGCTGAGCCAGTGTCCGACGTATGGTATGTAGCACCCCTGCCTGCCGAGCTATAAACTGGCCCCGTATTACCGCCTTAAAAGCGTCCCACACCACGGCCTCAGAGGAGGCCGAACCCTCGTTTTCTGCAAAGTACTTGACAATGTCATCCCTAATTTCTTCCGTGAACACCTGATCTGTAAGGGCGTGGGGTGGCAGCCGCCATGAAAACGCCCTAGGAGCCACGTTGGGTATCCGCAGCTCTAGCATGCAGGGGGCGTGGTCCGAAAGCGACCTAGCCTGAATATCCACCTCCCCCACCCATGTAGCCACCTCAGGAGACAGCAGCCAAAAGTCCAGGCGGGACCAAGCGTCATGATGACACGTGATACAGGTCCCCGTTCTCTCCCCAGGGTGACGAAGTCTCCACACATCAGTCAGTCTCCCCTCTTCCATCACATCTAGCAACGCCTGCCTCGCTTTCGCATGCGTAGGTCTACTAGCGCCCCTTCTGTCCCAATCATCGTCCAACACTACATTGAAATCCCCCCCCCACCACTATCAGGTTACAATCAAGCAACACAATTTGCGCCCAAACATTGCGAAAAAAATCAGGATCGTCCACATTTGGGCCATATATAGCGGCCAGAACCAGCGGCCTACCCTGCAATGAGCCATGCACCAGTACATAACGACCCTCCTTATCCAGTACACAATTATGTTCTCTCCAATCCAACCCTTTCCGTATGAGGACAGCCACCCCCCGGGCATAGTTAGAGTATATAGCTGAATATACATGCGACCACCTGTGATGTTTCAGCCTGGGCGATGGGGTCGAGTTGATGTGAGATTCTTGCAACAAACAAATGTCTACATTGTGTCTGGTCAACATATTATGCATCAATCTGGCTTTTTTATAGTCCCCAAGGCCACGAATGTTCCAAGTCCACAATTTAACTCCCCCCATGCCTGTGGCACATCCAGGGTGACCAGGCCGCCGCCCCGCTCCCCCCCCCCACACAAACAGGCCCAGATCGCCGCACACTCCCGCGCAGTACAGTCGTGAGAAGATAGATTGCAACGCGCTCCACCAGCACCGGTAACCAAACACTCAACATCCCCCCCCAACCCCCACCCACGCCAACCCCCCAATCAGGTTGCGCTAGAATCCCATTCGTGCTCTGAATCGCACTTGAGACAACTGAGAACAAAAACAACGGGAGATACCCCATGGGGCGAGGTGCTCCTAGCTGACACCCCTGAATACACAGGGTGGCTGCACACTGAAGGATATCCGCGACACCCGAGGGGTGCCCAGCAGCATGGATCAAACAGTACTGGAGTTGTGTGCCGTCCAATACGCCTCAGACCTGTGACACAGTCAACAACCAAGACCCCCCCAGCATGAGTAGGCCAGCTCCAGCAGTTCCAGCAGTGTCCTCCATTCCACGTCTCGAGGGAACCAAACAATCCAGCAAATGTCAGCTTTAGTTGAAAGGGGCAGCACAGACCCCATTACCCTCAGTCCCTCAATCATTGTCGCTCATGCGGGCCGCGTCCTCCTCCAACCTCGGCGATTTGCGTCTGGCACCGGGGCCACTGATATGTTTAGCAAACTTTAAGGCTGACTTAGCGTCAGTGAAGAAGTGAGCAGTTCGTTCATGGAAGATTTTCAATTTGGCTGGGTATAACAAGGAGTA
Organism: Triturus cristatus; assembly: GCF_964204655.1. NCBI lineage: Eukaryota > Metazoa > Chordata > Amphibia > Caudata > Salamandridae > Triturus > Triturus cristatus. The sequence continues at coordinate 1,030,911,155 of NC_140590.1, forward strand.
TTGGACTCCGGCCTGCATCAGGAGTTTCTTCGCAGGTATGAACTCTTTTCTGGCAGCCTGGACGAGGGGGGTGAAATCAGGGTAAAATGAGATATGATTCCCTTTATGGATGATCTTGCCTTTTTCACGGGCCATCTGTAGGATGCGGTCCCTGTCCTGAAAATTGAGCAGCTTGGCCAATATAGGGCGTGGAGTGGCGCCTGGTGGTGGTTTCTTGCCCAGTGTCCTGTGCGCCCTCTCCACCGTGAATACCTGGGACAGGTCCGGGTCAAACAGCTCATATAGAAGATCAGTCACAAAGACCTCCATCTTTCCGGTGTTGTCCGTCTCCGGAATGCCCGTAATTCTGACGTTGGACCTCCTGGAGCGCGCTTCTAAGTCGTCCGCCTTGGCTCGCATGGACTCCAGTTCGCGCTCAATGTTGGTTATGTGGTTTTTCGCCTGCTGCTGAAACTCGGCACATTCGGTATGTCTGTTTTCTAGGCAGTCTAGCCTCGTTTCGTGTACGTCCACTTTGGACTTGACCGCCTCTAGCTGTGTGGCCATAGCATCCAGCTTTGCGTCGATACTCTTCAAGCTAGATCTGACCTCCAGCATTAAAGCGCCAAAATCAATTTCAGCTGCAGGGCTCTTGGGAGGAGACGACGCGGCTCCCGTGTCCGCTGTTTGTTGCTTGGCCTTCTGCTTTTGGTCAAATGTCAGTTTGGGCTGTTTCGCATCCTTCGTGCCCCCCATCTCGGACACGCGTGGGACGCGGTGTGCAGGCTGTGGTTTGAAGCACTCACCGGTGCGCCGCGCAGGCCACCCTTCAGGACTGGCAGGCACAGTTCGAGTCGTCGCAAGAGAGAACTGGGGGGTCAGCAGCCCCTAACCACGGTGGGCTGCCCAGCGCCCTTCGGTGACCCTTCCAAGTTCCCCCCACGATCTCCGAGTGGAGGACAGAGCGCAGGAAAGGCTCTGGCAGGATCAGGCTGAGGTTTTTAGTTCGTTTCTGTGCCCGGGAGCGGAGCTCCTATTATCAGGGCAAGATCGACACCTTCACGCCAAACGGCGATCTGCAGGGGCTCAGGGGCATGCCAAGCAAGGGGCTCTCGCAGTGTAGGCTTTAGTGCGCCACGGGTCCGCAGCTTCTCCTCTATCGACCCGGCCGCACCGCAAAATGGCGGCGTCGCGCTTCTGCCTCAGCCCCGACCTTCCCCCGATCCGTTACCTCTGTCCAATGGCCGCTCCGCTCCCTTCCTCCGTCCACAAATGTTTCCGCGTAGCGGCCGCCGGCAGCTCCCAGCCCCGCGCCAAGGGCGCCAGAGTAGTCCCCTCTCCGCCGATCTCCTTTGGCCCAGCAATCCCCGAGGTCCGGCCAGATGTCACCGCCGCCTCGGGCTCCACAGCAGCAGGCGGGCTCTAGTGTGCGGGCCGGCGCCACCCGCGGCCGCCAGGTCTCGTCGCGCAGCCACCCGCGAGCGGCAAGGATTCAGTCGATCGTGCCTCCGGACTGCCGCATCAATTACACACAGAAGCCGGGCCCCTCGGTAGCGCTGTGAAGGATAATCAAGGATTTATTTGTGTGCAGCCGGCGGAGCTCGCTCAAAGAGCGGCCATCTCGCTGCTCGGTTAGCCACGCCCCCCCCAACACCACAAACCCTTTTTTGATACCATTTGCAGGGGAAAAAACAGTCCCTTTCTTTCTGCAGCACCTTTCCCCTATTTTTCCAAATAAAACCAAAATTTAGCTGTATTTTGGCTAATTTGTGGGTCCCCTCCACGGAAATCCACAAACCCTGGGTCCCTTTAAAATTCCTATGATTTTGGAAGAAAAGGACACAAACTTGGCGTGGATACCTTATGTGGACAAAAAGTTACAGGGGCCTAAGCGCGAACTACCCCAAATAGCCAAAAAAGGTTTAGCACAAGGGGGGGGGAAAGGCCTAGCAGTGAAAGGGTTAAGTGCTCCTGTACTTTGTGGATGCTTGAGATATAACCTAATCACGTACAGCCACTTGCACATAAGGAGGCACCTGTTCATCATGTTCAGGGGTTCAAGTGTGGCTTTGTGGACTAAAAACTATTTACTGCTGGAACCGCCGCTTCCCGAGAAGGAGGAACATACCAATTGACACTATGTCAACATTACTTACATGGAAAGCGCAATTACTAACTGTGCATTTTTCTGGTTTTGCATCTCCTGATTTGGGACTTTGTGGCAGAACGAGGGCAAAGAGAAGATTTATTTTGGAAGTGGAATCGCCCTAGTTCCTCTAAATGTTCCCATGAGCCAGCATGTGTGGAAAAGGTGAAATTTGTTATGGGACTTGTACCAAAAATGATTATATCATCTACTCAAGACTGAGAAAGTCAATCTGCACTGTGCTGATCCTTATGAAAATGGTGACTGGCACATGCTAGCTGAGTAGGGCTTGAAAAAACGAGTGCAGTGGCATCAACCAATAGCAGCGATGGAAGCCATAGAAAAAACGACGCTCTGAGCATCCACTGGCATTGCAAAAGACATTTCTGTCGAAACACGTCTGCCTGTCTATTCAATAACAAATTGGATTAGAGACCCGCTGAGGGCTCCTGTCCTTTGTGGATGTTTGAGATATAATATATATGCATATTTGTAAATATGGGCCGGCACACTCTGCCTTCGGAGCGTCACAATATTGTAAATATGCCCTTAGTTGGCAGATTATCAGGTTAAAAGAAAAAAGAAATATACATGCCAAGTGAGCAGCTGCATGTGACGAGATGGACCGCTGTGCTCCCTCAGTTGCTCACAGCATTCTAAAGTGCTACAAGGACTGCAGTTGAGCTTTCACTCTGGATTCCAGCCACCTCTATGTTTGCAGGTGTTGAGGGGTGGCATTTTCGATTATGCTTTATGGGGTTTCACCACCCTCAAAGTCTTAAATTGCTCTAGCGGCAATGGCCAGTAGCGAACTCAGCCATAACGAGTTGTCCCATTTAAAAAAAAATTTTTTTTTTACTTTTGCCTTTCATGCAAACTGTTACATTTTTTATGTGACTGCAGTATTTTGCAATTTATACAGTTTCTTGCTGCTAGCAGTGAGATTACTCTCAGAGTCAGCAGGGAGGGAAAGGATGTGGTTTGAAATGTTTACAGCTCTGCCACTGGAAGCCAGAAAACTAGGAAAAATCCCAGCTTACCCGCTTAAATTTCTTGCTCTTGGGCTACATGGCTAAAATACATTACATTTAACAAAGCCAATAGTTCTTGCATTGCGGTGACCAATATGCTTTGCCAATGCTTGTTTTAGACATGGTTTCACTGATCACATGCATACACCCTCTCTCTCTCTGCCTTGTTAATCAGTTCCCAGTGTGGTTAATTACCAGTGGAGAGAGAAAAAACACCTTTTTTGCGGTGATATCAGTAAAAACCACAGGTCAGAAAACAGGTGTTCAAAGGAACCCGTAGAAGCTAAAGCGGCGATAATGTTTGCGCCGTTCTTGATAATATGGCCCATAGGGTGAAGCGCTCAGTAAACAGGCCATGTATATTCTTAAGATTCTTTTCGTGCTGGAAGAGGATTCTGTTTCCAAGTGAAGGCTGCCACTCCCACCAGCAGAAGCCAGTTGAATTACTTTCAAATATGCCCCCTTTAAGGCCTCCCAGTGCCTATGAGGAAGAATTAATTTACATTGAAGCTGATCTGAGTTTTTGGCCTGGCACACCCTCCGGCTAATTCGAAATTGTTCATTGCTCAACTAATAAATGTATTCACGCCCACTTGTATGAAATAAGCTGCCTTCCGCCTAATTGGCCTTTTGCTCTGCTGAAGTAATTGTCTTGTGTGGTAACTCGAAAAGAGCCTATTTGGAATTGCTTAACCTCCTCAAAGCATCAACACACGGTCTGCCCGGATTCATCCTGGAACATAAAGGCAGAAAAAACGCACGTTAGAAGCAACTGGGCAGAGGATTTTTTAAAATGTTATTTATATATATAAGTTTTATATAGCGCTAGCTAGACCCGGGGGTATCAGAGCGCTTTACAGAGTCAAGAGCCAGGTTATAATCCATTCACTTCGTAAATGACGCACAACAAGCTAGGATCAAGTACTAGATCTCACGGCTCGACTGCCGAACTTAGAGCTAAGAAACCAAGGGGCATATTCTCAAGGAACTATCGCCGAGTTAATGCCACTTTATTGCAGCCAAAGTTGTGATAAATGTATCGCCCCATTCACAAGCTGGTGTTAACAGTCCATAACACCAGTTTACCAGCGATAGCAGCTGCAAAAAACATTGCCATAGATGACCCCGGCAACTATCACTAATGAGATGCAGAGAAGGCGTTCCCGTGCCAAAAGCCGTGACAACACCACTCCGCAACATTCTCAACGGCCAGCCAGATTTGCAAAAAGACCACAAAACATGCGATAAAGCACGTTAGCAGCAGAAAATTAACACCTGCTCTGACCTGGTGTAAAGTCGGACGGCAGCCTGCACCACAAAAGGGAGCCCAGCCCAGACCCACACCTTAAGAACAACAGATGCCATGGAGCCACTGAACACCCAAGAGGTCCCCAACACCCACCGCCACCACCCCCTGGACCACCCCAACCCCCCTGGATACACCCCCCCCCCCCCGGACCAACACTGAGGCAGCGTAGACAAAGACAGCAACCCTCAGACCCAACACCAAAGAATGTCATTGCCCACTACATGCTCAAAGAGACAACCCTCCTCCGCATCCTGACCACTCTTTCCCACAGGCTGACGGTACCAACACAGCGGACAACCAACATCCCACTTCAGACAAAGCTGCTGGCCGTGCTGCACGTGTTGTCCTCTGGTACCCTCCAACCAACATCCGCCTGAGACGGAGGAGTCACACACAATGGTCATGGATGACACCATCAGCTTGGTACCCCACTATCTATACTTCCCACACACTGCGCAGGAACAGCCAGAGACCAAGCAAGGCTTGTACACCACAGCTGGCTTCCCGCATGTGTCAGGGGGCAATTGACTGCACACATGTCCTACTAGTGGCCCCTGGCAACACTGCACACAATAAGAGCAACAGAAAGCGCACGTATCCCACCAATGTGCTGGCAATAGTGGACCACCGGGGAATCTCCGCCAATGCCACCGCCAACCACCCTGGCAGTGTGCATGATTCCTACAACTTCCAACAGTCCATGATTAACCTGCACCACCAGGATGGCACCCATGGAAATGCACTACTCGTTGGCCAATACCAAATGCACACACCACACACCTCCACTCCACAATCATGCAACACACAACACAGGAAATAAACATGTCACAAGCTCACATACAACATGCACACCCACCAGACACGACAGCACAACTCACTGTGGGAACCTGGGCCAGTCATGTACATTAGCCATCAACGACATGGCACCTCATCCACACAACAGCAGAATGTCGGAAGAGGTGGGGACCAGGCATGTGCGAAGGAGGCAAGTGACCGATGAATGAGACTGTACACAATACCAAGTGTGGTGTGAATGTGCTGGACAGACTGCAGTATGCAGACCGCACACATATCCATGTCGACACACACCGCTGGTGTTTGGAGTGTAGTGGACAGTGTACGCAACTATTTCACCCCAGCCAGTGGGGAAGATCGTGAAAATGTAGCTTGTTACATCCCCCCCGTAAGCGTTAGTGGAGTGGGCTGGCCCAGCGTACGCCAGGCCAGCGTAGGGGTGTGAATAAAAGGCACGTAACTCTGGGCGTGGTCCTCTTCCTCACCCCGCCATGAGGCCGACGCAGTGAGCGGTGTTACCAGCGATCCTGTGCACCGGCTGCACCCCGGTACGCTGGTCCCCGAACCAGTCCTGCCCGCCCGCGCACCCAGGCCTCAATGCCCACCTGCTGACACCAGTGTGTGTCGAAGAGGGCCACCACGTGCCGGTGCAATCTCCAAACCGAGGCCTGCGACCTTGGCAGCCTCTTTTCCCATTGACGTACTCCACCGGCATGCACAGCAGACAAGTAAGTCACACATTTGGAACTGAGTCTTGATTACACCATGGCAGAGCACATTAATTATGGCTGAGTGTATGTCACTATACACCCTTCAATGTGGTGCCACCAGGTCTTAGTAGTACATCACAACTGCAAGATTCTGTGGGTCCACGCGGACAACTGATCTCGTCCTTCGCTGCGCTTGAATAGGTCACAGAATTGGAACTGAACTTCGTTTATTCAAAGGCAGAGTACATATCATTGCACGCAAGGAGAGGCGTAAGAGGATGACGCGTTGCATTTGGGAGTAAAAAAGGATCATCGTTACGGAGGTGATCGTACACTACCGATAACTGCCCTGGTGTCACTAACTCTGTGCATTGCGAGCCTACGACACGTGGCTGTGGCCCACTGCTGACCGCTGCCTCCGGCCTACACTGCGGTCCAGTAGGTCACAGAGTCTTGATTTGGCAATGCCGGAGTTCATATCAGTGTACCGGCATCATCTCAGACTGCATCCCCTCTCAGCGCCGGTGCCACTAAGTCTGTTCCCCGACATTCATGGATACTCTCTGGTCGTGCATTGGTGGCGTCTGAGTCTATGGACTAGGGGATAGTTTTCATCCTCATGCAGCTGATACCGAAATGGTGGTGGCAACAAGGCTGTCGCTTTTCACTCATCCATTTGCTGCTTTCCGATATCTTCTGCCCTTCATCATGCCCTGGAGGACACCTTCCACTGTCTCCCACAACCCACCGCTACATTCACCTTCGATATCGACGAGGACCCACTCAGTCCGCGTGGCCCTACCATAGTGCACCGCAAGTCACCGTCCCGTGGCGGGGTGCCTGTGCCGGCCGCTGTGCATCCGAGGCTACTAACTCTGTCCTGTCAGGTCAGGGACCCCTTCTTCTGAGATACTGGATGGCCACTGAGGTGATGGCCTTGGGCTCATCAACACCATGTGTCTGTGGCGCTGCGCTGTCCGCTGCCTGCGGCCTCAACTGCGGCCCACCAGGGCTCACACATCAAATCGAGTCCTGACCGTCCTGGACGTCGCATCACCGCAGGAGGCACACGCCACCACCGCCAGGACCAACTCCAACCGCCAACTGCCAGTGTCGAAACGTTCGTACTGGCAGACTGACAGAGTTGCTCGCACCTGTCATGGATGCCATCTTCTCCTCTGTGTAGCTTGGCTGCCCTGCTCCTGGCGGTGGGTTGCCTGAGTTGTCCATGAGCTGTTGTAGGGCGTCGGTGTCGAAGGTGTGGTGGTCGTCTCCGGCATCAGTGATGGATTGTCTGGTCTGACCTGCTGAAGGTGTTTTTTGTCCCTCTGCAATGTGAAGGAGAGATGCATGTTGACATTGTGTTGACATTCATGTTGGTGCATGGTTCTTGTTGATATGCAGACTGTGTGACAATGTACATTGTGACTGTTTGGGCGGTGCTGGCAATTTGAGGGGGACAGTGGACATTTGGATTACATGACGGATGTGAGGATGTACCCATACATATATGCATCTCACAGTTCCCTGCTCTGTCAAATGTGATTGGCCTGTTTCTGCGCATGAGCGGACCCAGTTGTGTCCTCTGTTTTGCAGTGTCGGTGTTGCACTTTGTGCCACATTGTCATGGGATGTGCTGTGATTGCTATGTGTGTGTGCTGCAGTGTGCCACAGGGATGAGGGACATGATCCTGGGTCATTGTGGGTGTGAAGTGTTCTATACTTAATTGTGCATGTGTGCCATTTTGCCCATCTCCCCCGTCCCCTCAGTCCCTAGTCGTTACTCACCCTGTTGTTGTTGTGTCAGGTCCTCTCGAGCTGTGTCTGTGCTACCACCTCCTTGCACCATCTCCACACTGATGACTGGCCTCCATTTCCTCCAGCTCCCCCTGTGGCGCAGGACTCCCACCTCCTGTCGCCGTTGCTGCCTTCCTGTTAGCAGCGGTTTTGTGCCAGGTTTAGGATTTCACGTCATGCCAGCGCCTCTTGGCCCCCTCCATTGGCCTCCTCGACACTCCGGCTGCACTCAAGGTAGTCTGTGGGTCAGTTGCTGATAGTGTTCAGTCACCTTCGTACCGCTGATCTTGTTTTCCTGCGGACTGCATCCTGTCTTCCTCTCCCTCTTCTCCTTGGCCTTCCCTGACCCCGTTGTTCCCTGATGGTAGTCTGTGGGGCTTGTGGGGTTCGCGTTGGCCTCTGCGCTCGGTCAGGGTGCATCCATGTTGCTACGCACTTTGGATTGTTTCTGGTGTGTTGTTTTTGTAGCTTTTATAGTGCATTTTCCCACCAGACACGTGGGATTTGCAGGCCTGCCGCTGGTTTTCGCTGCTTTTTGTATCGCGATTGGCCTCATCGCAGCTTTTTATGCGTTTGTGTTTCTCATTTTTGCGGTGTGGCGTTGATTTTAACACGGACATTTGACGCGTTATCTGGAGGCTAACGCATGGTACCGCCATGTTGTGAATACTTGGTTAACATGGCGTAAATTTCCAGCGATAGACTGCGATGTTGAAGGTTGTGTTAAGTTACTTTTGCAATGGTTATCACACGTTCTTGAGAATATGCCCCCAAGGTTCGAGCCTTGGGGCCGACTCCACATCCTGTGATTGTGGGTAAATTACTTATTCCCCCTGTGCCTACCCAAAAAATTAATGTTTCCTTGTGTAACGTAACTGGTGCTCGTGTAAAGCGCACTGTTAGACCTGGCACCATTGGCGTGAGTCTCCCTTCCATTTTTTGCTGTGTCTCCTCTGTTTTTGCTGGTTATAGATGCTGTGGGCTCTGTGCCACTGCCATTCAGTGCCACAGCGTAATGCTCCCTTTGTAAAGATGACATGTGAATTGGTACATCCATGATTGGCTTATTTGGTTGACCTGTTAGTCCCTAGTAGCGTGGCCTGTGTGTGCCCAGGGCTGGTAAACCGAATGCTGCTGGTGGGCCTGCAGCACTGGTTTGTGCCACCCACAGAAGCAGCTTGTAAAGTGTGTCTCAGACCCGCCAATGCAGTGTCTGCGTGTGTGCAGCATGTCCTAGTAGTGAATTACACCCAATTTCGTTTTTCACTACTGTAAGGCTACCTGTTCTCCATAGGCCAGAATGGGAGGTCTGGGCTATTACATCCTATAGTCCTAACTGACCCACAGAACATGGTAGAAAAACGAATTTAGTATGCCTGAGCTCAGAATATTAAAATACATCTTTTAGTGAAGGTTATTTTTATATTCTGTGTTTGAAACTAGCACTATTAGAGTATAGGTACTTTCTTGCCTAAGCCTTCCAGTGTGCTCTGCTATTATGTGTATTGGCTGTCTGGTTTTGGAGGGACAGGGCAGGCTGAGTCAGACCTGGGTTGAATAGAGAGATCTGCCTTGGAGTGAGGGGAGGGGTAGCTCCTGCACTTGAATAGGGCTGTGCCTGACAAGGTGAATGCTGGCTCCACCTCCCACTGTGTGTCTGAAGGCAGACCCCCTCTTTCTGAAAGGAAGGATGCAGCCTGGTAAACAAAGTGCTCCAGGGCCGGGCAGAACTGGTTCTGGCTGGGTTCAGAGACTTGTGACTCCTAAGAACAAAGACTTTGGGGGTATGAATATTTGTGCCCAAACCCCTACAATTTGTATTGCTCCTGGACAACAAGAAGAACCTCTGTCCGTGTAACTGAAGGAATCTGCAGGAGAAGGACTGTCCTTGTGCTTGTGCGCTGTTTCTTGGACTGGCCTGCAGTGGTTACTACTGGACTTGGAAGAAGAGGAAAAGGACTTTGAAGGAACTTTTATTTTTGCTACAGCAATCACCCAAGGGCTGGAAGAGAGCTAGCCTCCTGCAGGAGTCTCAGGCACACCAGACTCCACCACCAGCCTCCTGTGTCCTCCCAGCGAGGATTTCTATCTTCAGGTGAGGTTCCTGTGAGTTCCAGGGCCTCTAGTTCTACTGCTGAGAAAAGAGTACTGAAAATCGTCACTAACCCCCGTTACCGAGCCGCTGCAGCTGGTGAATGTAAAAAAAATCGTCACTCTGCTGCTGCCGAGCGCTCGCTACCGGAGATCATCTCTTCATCTGTCAGCGGGCCTGAAAACGCACGCTATCCCGAAGATTATCGCTTCATCTGTCAGCGGGCCTGAAAACGCCTGCTATACCGAAACTTAACACATCACCCGTCAGCGGGCCTGAAAACCCCGCTATACCGAAGATCGTCGCAGAGCCTGTCAGCGGGTCCCAAAACACCCGCTATCCCGAAGATCGTCGCAGAGTCTGTCAGCGGGTCTGAAAACACTCGCTAACCCAAGTATTTTAATCGCCTGACGGTGGGCCTGAAAACGCTTGCTAAATCCAAGGATTGTCGCATTGTTTGTTAGCGTGCCCCAAAGTGCTCGCTAACCCCGAAGTATCGCACCATGCTCATCGCAGCGCGGACGCCAAGCGTTCGCCATTTTCCCCACATCGCATCAGGATCGTCGCTCCCTTGCGGAGCACCATTTTCTTCTGTCGCAGCAAGATCGCACACGCAACAGGCTCGTGCATCATCCTCCCTTAGCGGCAAGGATGTTATCGCATCACCGGCTTAGCATGAAGAAGTTTGTCACTTTGTCCTGCCCGCAACCCAGCGCATCATCCTCCCTTGCGGTAAGGATTCAACGCATCGCTGGTTAGCGTGAGGACATTTATCGCTACAACTCCTTAGCGACATTTTTGTTGCTTTGCTACAGAATCCAGATACCTTGTCTGTAAAAGGGTTGCAGAGACCCCTACATTGAACTGAACATCATTTTATGCACCTTGAACTATTTTTGCAGCATTTTTAAAGTAACCATATTTTTCTAGTATTGTGTATTTTTACTGTTATTGGTCTTGTGATTAAGTCTATATAAATAAACCCATTTTTTATAACTACTTGAGTGGTGTCCATTTGTAGTGTTCCTCATTGTATTACTGTGTATGGTCATAAATGCTTCACACACTGCCTCTGAGATAAGCCTTGCTGCTCGTGCTACATTACTACAGGGTTGAGCAGGGGTTGTCAAAGGGTGTAGTCTGCTTACTCTGACTTAGGAAGAAGGGTCCCTACTTGGACAGTGGCCAGCCATTGCCAACTAGAGACCCCCATTTCTAACACGCACCAATACCTTCGGGTCGAGTTCACGCTATATAAATCTGCAAAAATAAAAACACTTTTACTTTCCTAGTTCATCCAATGCCATTGGCTGAAGGGTCAGTAAGAAAAGTCAGACAGACATCCAAACCAACCAGTGATATAGAACTTGGCAGCAGGATTGGAGACTGGGTTCAGTCACTGGCATCTTAAAGAGAGATCTAGTTATCAAATTAGTTGTCAAGTTTCAAGATACCAACAGGTCCTTTCTTTGTTTCAAGGTGCGTACAGACAGACAACACACCATGCATATGTAGAGAGTATACATATAACAAACAACAAGGGGGTGAATGGAATGCTTGAGTTAATCTCAGCCACCCGGTGATCGATTGGGGGTTGCATTCCAGTCCAGTTGTTGGATGACTTGAGTGCGTCCGGTGTGCCCAGACATTGGTCTGATGGGCATTGGGCCCCTGATCTCAAGCTGTACCTGACTTACCTGGCTGACGAGGCCCAGTACGCTGACACCAGTCTAGAATTTTCTGTGTTCTCCTCTGGAGGAGGCCTGGCTGTTTGGGCTGGACTGTTCCTTTTGGAGTGAGACCAATACTGGTTCACATGTGGCTGGTCTCTGTCTAGAGTGAGAAGCTGAATATAAAAAGGGGGGGGGGAATCACCCTCTATGGCCCTGGCTAATTTATATAACAATGATACAAAAGATGGCCATCAAGGGACAAATTCTGGGCATGCTGTGCTCAGTGACATGCTAGGCAAAAAAACAAAATGGACTGGATGATGCCATTAGTAATTTGTTTTTCTAAGTGAAAAACCTATATAGGCACGCATAGCAACATAATAGGCACACGTGCATTAACAGAAAACATCGACAATTGATATATTTTTATGGTATGCACTTACCAGTAAATTAAATAAATTAAAGTAAGCTAAATCATATATATAATTAATCTCAAACAACGGGAAGGGTATGCTAGGTATGCACTGGTGAGATGTTCAAATATAGTTCAAAGTGGTCCTTATTGATTCAGGCGCTCCTCTTCCTTTGGCCTACCGTTAAGACCAAACTGTTCCGAGAATGTAAAGATTGATGGAAGGAGCGTCAAGTTCAAAAAGTAATCATCAGTCCAATATTGCAGTCCATATTTTTTATTTTTCAAGAGAATTTCACAAGATTCAAGACCACAGCTGATTTATCAGGACCTGTTGTCGCCGGTGTTGGAATTTTTGACTCAGCATACTTACATGGAGAACTAGATGTTGAATTGGATTAAGACTCAAAGATAATTTTTACGGGGCCAGAAGCACGAATTAACAGGATTTTAATGGCTCCGTTATATTGGGATTGTGGTGAAGAATATATTTTTGCTCAAATGAAGTAGGATTCAGCAACCAGCATATTAAAGCTGTTTATTTTGATGAGCCCTGATGATGTCCTAGGAGGACGAAATGCATAGGCTGTTTTTGAGCTATGACTATTCGTTTGTGAGAAAGCATCTAATCTGGATGAAACAAATCTCTGTATTGGATTGAACATATCATATTGGATCGAATATTTTTCTATTGGAACTTGAATCTTGTGAAACTCTCTTGAAAAATAAATATGGACTGCAATATTGGACTGATGATTACTTTTTTAACTTGAGACTCCTTCCATCAATCTTTAAATCATATATACGGTAATTCATCCCTGAGCTATATCTGTAACGCAGGGTCAGCAGACGGGAAGACTGGGCTTTAAAGGCACACAATATAATCAGCCATCTCCACTGTGAGTGAGAATAGCTGCATTTTTAAGATATGCTTATGTTAAGCGGCAAGAAAATGCTCTCTTATTTTCAGTTCCTCGTGTTTTTTTTAATAACATTCTTAGATAACTACTGCTTAGATTAATTAATCTATCTACCATTGAACTGTGTGTCATCTGCACTTCACAGGTTTAAATCCTTGCAGTTTAAAGAGATTTTCAACAAGTTGGGACACATTTACTCCGTGTGTTTTTCCTCTTTGGCAATGCCCACTTGTTTTTTGGTTATCACCACTAATGTAACAAAATAGTGTAAAGCCATTTCTGATGTGCTAAATGTGTTTTAGAAATCTGGAAAGCAATGAAACAACCTTCTTCAAAACAGTTGATTCACTGATCCAGTCTGCTATTCTGTATTCGCCTTCTTCTTGGAGGCGTCTACATAGATGTCACGTATTGGAATTTCAATCCTATATGCTGCCTGTTCCACACATGCCAGCTCTTCAGCCACAGTATGTTCCGACTAAGGGCTCTGGCTGCAATACATCTTTGGAGTCATTTTTCGACAACACCTGGCCAGACAGCAAGTTTTTAAACAAGTGCACTAACAGTGATCGGCAATTAAATTTTCATTCCCACACCAATTTTAACCATGCAAAACCATTGATTTATTTGGCCATTTGTATGAAAAAAGACGGGAATTTATGTTTGGGGCGTAAGAGCACAATCTCACACATGTAGTTCCATTGATTCTCACCCACCACTGTGCATCATCCTGCATCCTTGTTTAGCAAATTTTGAAACAAGAATCTCACTTTTTAATCGATATTATTCTTGCTACATTAAGTACGAAGGGTAATTTTCTATCTCATTTCCCTTCAATCTTTCACTTTCTACCTTTACAAGATGTGTTCTTGAGGCATAGCTATTGCCATGCCCCTTCTGATTAGATCTAATTGGATTTTACTTTTCTATCACCCCATTCAATCCCTTAACATTCCAACCCACCCTCTGGATTGCTGTCATTTAAACAATTATGTGTCAGTTCACCCAACCACATTGGTAAACAACTGAGCACCCTGAGAACCCCAGCATCGGCTTGCTAATGACCTCACCACACCTGCAATACCCTTCAACAAATCGCCAAATTATAAAGTCCATGGTTGAAAAATAGTAACCAACTCCCAAATAACTCCTAATGTATCCCCTGCGCCAACTTGAGATGGATGCCTCCAGCCCTTTCCCTTGGATCGCCACTCTATACCATCATGGCTAATACTTGAAAGGGAAGTTGTAAAAGGTTCACTCAGTCCAGTAGGTACCAAGACTACTCAGATGCACCAGTCAACGTATTTTGCAACTGTTATCTGAGCTATGCCTGTAGAACTCATATAACTGGGTGTTTACTTTCAGTCCCCAGGCTGCACACCATAACGTCCCTGCACCTATACATCATGCCATGAATCCTTCCACCTCCATACAGTGCTTTGGCAGATAACTTGGTTACTGGTACATTCACTAGTTCGGTGAGTTGGTCTTTATCCAGTTAATGTTTCACCAGTAACACAGCCACAGCCACTCTGGGATCACTATCTGCTGCATTCTTTCCCTGCTTCAGTTGAAAAGCTACCTGAGCTACCAAACCCTTCAGTCTATTACCTTGATCTCTTTGGAGCACCATTTCCCATGCCTCAACTCATTCCCAGGCTTCTGCAGGATTTGTTAAAAAGCTTGCATTTACTGGGCTCCAGTGTTTTCCATTTCAACCCCTTCTCTCTTAATTTCCTTTTAAATTCTTTATAGTGTTTTCTGGCCAGGTGAACAGCTACGGTGTAGGTTTTCCACTAGAATATTGACATTAGAATATTCTGGCAAAAATATTTACTACTAGAATATCCTCAATGGAAGTGGATATAGGTATTTTTTGTGTAAGTGTGCCCCACCTTGGCTGAGGTTGGCAGTGGTCCCTTGCTATCTCACTGCATCAACGCTGTGGCCTTTTGGAAGTGGATATATGGAGCATACTTCCTTTAAAATCCTGTGGGAGGGCTAGAATGTCTCTCGTTCCCTCCCAGCATAATTTCGGGACCTGGATTTCTTGGAGCACAACCGCAAGGTTTTCTTCCACTATATCTGTTGATTTATTGTCTTTATAAGGTGAAGTAGATTTGGTCTTGACCTTTTACCTGTTTGCGGCCCATCCAAGACCTAATACTATCAATTAGAGACAGCTGCAGCCTCCTCACATTCTCGCTCCTGGTGTCCACCCATTTCGTCCCCTCCTCTGTTGGTCATGGACCCAGGTACTGAATCACCCGGGGTGGAAGTGCCTTGAGCCCCCTCCCAGCTCATTTGCTCCTTTGATGATTCCCAATACAGTTGCCTAGTTAGTCTCTTCCCACCTACATCCGGTCTAGTTGTTGCTGCTTGGGAAAACACAGATTGGTGCTTGACACCACTAGAAGTGGGAAGGGGGTGGCTGTGTACTGTGGGGTTGTAAAGGGACACTATGAGAGTAATGGAGGGGATTAATAAGGTAATAGCAGGCTCATCTAATCCAGGCAATGAAAGGAGTCCTAGCGTTGAGGTCAAGAAGGGTACTCAAGGGATCACAAATGGAGCCTGTTTGGCAGTTGAAGTGAATGCAGGCGTATCATTCCAACCCTCACAAGAAGCAAGTGGTGCTGAGGTCACCACATTGACATCAGTAGATATATTCCAGTTCACGGCCCACTGTAAAAACATCCACAAAAATTTTCACTGTAACTGTTTTACTAATGCATTTGGAGAGGAGCCCAACAAGCCAGAGTTTGAATTGTCAGTGAACTTTGCCATGGATACACTTAAGAGCAGGTCCGAAAAAAGCAATACTACCAGTAGACCATACACATAAAATGACCGGGTCAGCCCAAGCCCCACCTACTCAATTACCCTAGCTCTACTAAAAAGGCATAATTCAGAAAGTGAGGGAAAATATAAGGAAGCACCAAAGACTCACAGCTCAGGTATTCCCACCTGTAGGCCCACAGACAGGAAGGAGGATTTGGGATGCCCAGTTGAGAATTCAAGTTTGCAAAAACTGTGGGGTCTGAATCCATCTTGTCCAAGATTGGGAAATTCAATGCACATCTTTGCAGAGACAAAGGAAAATACTTTAAAGGGTGAATTTGTAGAGCTGTTTTTCTTAATAATGGTAAAGTGAAAAGATCTTTGGTCAAAAACATCCCGAAGCCCATTAGGGGCAACAAACCCAAAGTAGAGGAAAATATTACTAATTGGTTGTTTTGGTTTCATGTTTTTCAAATTGTGCTCAGGAGAAGAATGAAAATTTGCCTAGCTTAGTGAAGGAAAGTTTCAATTCTATTAAGGACTCGGAGGCGAGGATTATGCTTTCCTTCTTTGCTTGAGTTATATGTAAAAAAAACACAGCTGCCATTCAAGCACAATAAACTACTTTTCCCATGAACACCAGGGAAAACAAAACCATAAAATTCCATAAGTCCTTCTTTCACCTCTGCAGCCAGGTCTCAACGTAGTCCTCTGTCGCTGTCCACTCTCCCTCTTTCTCAGAGTGAATCACACCATAAGTTTCTTTTCACACATCTTGTTTTGCTCCATCATTTCCTGTAAAGACATGTTGTGTCAGTGACCATTCTGTAACCTTTTGTACGCCAGGTCATTATCGCTCAAAATTTTAAAAATAAACATTGTAAAATACAGTCATAGCAATTTGCAGTGAAACATATTCTTAACATTGTGTCTTAGATTCAAAATCAAGCACTTACTCCAAAACAGGGAGAATTTGTGTTACCCTTGATCGCCGGGTGGGATAATCCTCGCCTTTGAGTCCTTAACAGATTTGAAACTTACCTTCACTAAGCTAGACAAATCTTTATTCTATGTCAGGATGGGCGGCGAGGATTGTGCTCGTTCGAAGCTTACTCACCACCATTGGGTCACATCCACCACCAGCTTAAAATAGAATCTCTTAAAAGTAGAGTCTGAAGACCAGTCTGTGGCACGCATAAGATCTGTCAAGCGTGCGCCCAAACAGAGACTTTTGAAGCCATTGCTCCTCTTGCTGAATGTGCTCCAAACACCTTCATATCTATGCCAGCCTCTTGCATCACCCATTGTACCCAGTGGACTATAGTAGGGGAGGTACTGCTTTGTACAGTTTTCATAATGTAATGAGAAGCTGTCTTTCTCCTGGAGGGCGAATTTCCTGTGATTTGCTCATATACCTTGAGGCATTGAACCACACACAGTTTGGGTGAATCTGCAAAGGCTGAGTAAGAAATTGTGCGCATATTGGACTTAATACGCCTACTCACTGTGAAAACCACCCAGGGAGAACACCAGGGCGGTTAGGTCCAAAGATTGTATGCCTGACACCCTCCTGTACGATATTAGACAAAGTAGCATTGCCAGCTTGGCCAAAAGTTCCTTTTGGACAGAAGCCAATTCAGTTGCCATGACAAAAGGAGGTTCAGCATCAGGTTAACATCCTAAAGCACTGTGTAGGGGGAGTTTAGGTGGAAGAGAGACGCAAATGCCTCTTAGCAACCTGCAAACAAAGGGATGTTCCTCAATTGGGGCACCATCTACGGGAGCTTGAGACTTCCGAATGGGGGTTATCATGACGATCACCACTTGTTGCCTGTGTACCTGTGCGGACGCCCAGGTGATCATACAGAGGGGGGGAAAGCATAACCCTTCTCCTGACCCTAATCTAGAAGGCGTGCGTCCGTTGCCTCCACTTGCAGATCTGGTCTCCACCTCAAGAACCGTGGTAGCTGGTGATCAAGGCGAAAAGCACACAGGTCCATCGAGAACGGACCCCAATGTTTGCACAATCTGGCAAATACCTGAGGGTCCAGCTTCCAAAGACTCTCATCCCAGAGGTGAAGGGAATGTCAGTCCACCACCTGGTTTGCTTGGCCTGGGAGGTATTCTGCCAAGACTGAAGCCTGATCCTCCAGGCAGAAAGGCCAGAATTTTTCAGCCACCTCTGCCAGGCCTCTGAACTTGGTACCCCCCAAGGTGATTGATATACCTCACTGCGGAAACATTGTCCATCTTTAATAGGATCGATGGCTGAATCCTATACTTTGTCCAGCATTGAACGGCGAATGACCCTGCCAGGAGTTCAAAACTGTTTATATGTAAATCTTGTTCTAGTGGTGATCAGCTTCTTCTATTGGACAAACCCCCACACCTTGAGCCGCAACCTTACCTGCTGGCGTCCCATTCTATCACCAGGTTGGGAGTAACGGTGGGTGGTAAACTCCGCTCCGTCAGCGGAGTTCACAGAGTTTTCGCAACTCCGCACTCCACTTGGAGGACGGAGTTCAGTGATGACTCCGCCATCCAAGCGAGTTACTACCCAAAAAGAATGCAGATTGTGTGGCACTGTTTGCAGCAGATCCGTCATGTGGTCTGCTGCCAAAAGACACACGGATTATGCCTATGTAATGAGCGTGAAAAGTGCTCCATCCATCCATCTGCAGCAGCTCTAATCCGAGTACTCTGCGTGGCACCTCCGAAGCTTGAACTTAAGAAGACTGTCCAGAGTGAATGCAGGGCTTGGTCTGTCCTCAGTGCCTCTGAGTGGGTGGCCCTCCCTCTGGGGCTTCTGCTTCACCGAGGCCGGCAGCTTCCTCACTGTAAGTAGCAGGAAACCAACATCGCTATTACGTTCGGTGTCATATTAATAATATATAACACCGTTACTAAAATTGCCCAAATGTAATTATGCTAACAGGCAGTGCAGCTGGGACAGTCTGCTCTGCTCTCCATGTCATCAGAGCCCATCCCTTCCTTTCTCCTGTAAGATGTGCACTGCAAATTCAGATATTGCCGCAATAAATCAATGACTGGGTGAGGGACAGACAGGTCGGCTCACTTCGCCCACACACGGAGCTCACTCTGAGGAATCACAGAGTTTTTCGACAACTCTACGGAATTCTGCGTAGTGTGACTCCGCACACTACGCCCAGGCTAATTTGAGAGCTGACCTGAAGATTGACCTCCCGTTCCAAGCTTCCATATCAGTGAGCCCACCATTCTATTTCCTCTCTGGCTTCAACTGACAGCGGAACAGACTGCGAATATGTTAGGTCTTTTATCAGATGGTAAGGTTTGAAGCGCTGCAGGGCCCGATAGTGAAGGGGACCTGGCATAATTGTCTGAATTGATGAGGAGTCCCACCAGGCGGGTGATCTGTCTGAGTGACGTGCAGAGCTTACCCAGCATCTGATGGACCTCGTGCCGGGTTTTCACAGTCTTCCACATTGGAAGACTCAGGGATGAGGAGGTGCAGTCCATGACGAACCCTAGGAAGGTCACTCTCTAGGCCAGGGTGAGCAGAGACTTATTTTTGTTGATGACGAATCCCAGGCCTTGCAATCTATTTATCGACTCCTGAAGACGTACCATTAGTTTCTCGGCTCATTGCGCTTAGAGTAGCCTGTTGTCTAGGTAGACTAAAAGATGAATTCCCTGTGTTCTAAGGAATTCTACTGCTGGCTTGAGGACCTTCATGAAGCACCAAGGTGCACACGACAGGCCAAAAGGGAGGGTGATGAACTGGAAGGTCTGAGAACGCCATATAAACTGCAGAAAACTGTGATGGGGGAAACTGGCCCGCTAGATATGAAAGCTTGAGGCTTTCTCCTGCGGATTTCCAGAGCCAGCATGGTCGATGTCTGGTGGAGCCACTCTGTTTAGCTATAGGGGAGTCTGGCCCAGGTATTTTGCCGCAGCCGACACCTACCCAGGCATCAGGCATAGCTCCCCTCTTAACTCCATTGCTCGTCTTCCCCCTGCCTTTTCCTCTTCATTTCCTGGTTAACAACGTTCTACAGAACCCTTTGCTACGTAGCCGATGCTTCTTCGATCTCTCCAGAAGGCTGCTGAAGAGCTGGACGAAGGCTCCCCCTTCTGTCTCTGGGTCCGATTGCCACTGCCCTTCCCTACACCCAGCCCGCCTGCTTTGCCTCCTCACAGGACATCTGGACTGATTTGGGGGCATGGCGGAGGTGAGAGGTCCCGGCGCCACTCTCCGTGGCTGTCTGAGCCCATCGTTCATCGACCGTATCGGAAAGCGCCCCCACCAGTTTTTCTAACTTTGCTGCCTGCTTTGCCTCCTCGCTAGACATCGGGGCCGATTTGGAGACACAGCGGAGGTTTGAAGTCTGCACCGCTCTCCATGGCTATCTGAGCCCATCTTTCTGTGACCGTGCCGGCTTTCTTTGGACTTTGTTTTTGGATTTTGCTGCCTCCCGTTCTGCGGACTGCTGCCTTGGCGCCTGTGGTCATTCCTCTCTGACCCATGGACACCAGATTTGACACCGCTGCCCTCACTGCCCGAGCCTTCACTCATGGACGGTGTGGCTGTGACTTTGGGGCCGACTGCCTTCCTCCCTCCTGACTCTCGGGCTCGTTTCCCTTTCTGGTTGCCCTATGCTAAATTTGCTCTTGGGATTGTTTTTTTTCCTTTTACTTTCACTTTGAACCTTGTGCTCCCCGCCATTTTGTGACTTGCTTCTTTTACTCCCTGTACCTGATCCAACATCTTAGCGATCTCTGACCTTTTCCTCTGTCCCAGCCGGTCCCCAGCCGGGCGACCTTTCTATCATCTCTCCTGTGCCTCTGACCTACTCCTCGCTGTTGATCTTGTTATTATCTCTGGTTCCCTCTCTCGTTTTGTTTCACTCTCACTTTCCTGTCCTTATCTGCCTTCCTTTCCCTTTCTTTCTGTCCCCCCCACTTCCTTCCCTTGCCCCTTAGATTGTTATTGTCTCCTATTTTCTGCTGCTTTTACTCTTATCCCACTGCTTTTCGTTGCCTCACCTAGCGTCCTCGTTTGCCATCCTCGAGTATTCTCATGTCCTTAACCCCTGTTTTATGTGCAACTTTAAGTAATTTATTGTACCTCTGTTGATACTCATAAAGCGCTCTGATACCTGTGGGTCTAGCCAGTGCTATATAAAACTCATAAAATAAATAGATATGTATCTTCAGCACACGACTGAGTAGATGAATGCCCTCCATTTTGAAGTGCCGGTGTATCAGCCACTCATTGAAGTCTCGGAGATTGATCATGGGTCTGCGATCCCCATCGGATTTGTTGCCTAGAAAAATCTTGCTGAGGAAACCATTGGGATGTACATCCGACTGATAGATGGAACCCCTCTGCAGAAGGGCCAAAACCTCTTCTTCTATGAGTGCTGCATCACAGGCAGAAAAACAAATGGGTCTTGGGCATGCTGCCAGCTGGGGGAACCGTAAGACCCTGCATGTATCTAAAACCCAGGCATCTGAGGGAACCGCCGGGCATGGCGGTGGAAACAGCTGCAGATCCCCCCCACCCATATCTAAGCAGAAGGAAGGACTCTTACCTTTACCGGATTTGCCACCTGCTTGCCCTTTGAATCCTCCGAGAATATGGAAGCATTATCCTCTCTTTGGATAGAAGTTGTTGAAGCGGGGGTTAGTTTGGTACTAACCGCATCCGGAGTCTTGTCCCCTAGGGGGAGGAAGGTATGAAAAGCGGCCAGACGAGCGGCCCCTGCCTCAGTCAGCCCCCTGGAAAACCTGCGATGTGAAGACATGCTTGACGTTGGAATGAGACTTGTCTAGCGACCTAACGTCCCAACAGATTTCCCCAATTTTTTAACGAAGAGATCCCCGTACAACCTACCTTGTATGCCCGCTCCCACTTCCGAAGAGGAAAGATCTCCCAATTTGGGATTTACAGTGATCAGGAGGGAATGGCACCACTTTGTGGACAGAGCACAATTATCATTTCTCATGTAAACTATAGTTTGTTGGGCCCAGTTGGACAGGGCATCTGGTGCGATGAGGGAACCTGATGCCTTGACCTCTTCAACCTTATCTAGTATTTTTGGCATTGGGCCTATTGCGTCTAACAGCTTGTCTTGGCAAGAATGCCATAAACTATTGTTGCACTTTTTTTTGGGTCATTGATAAATTTTGCAAGAGATGTGGCACTTTTGGTGTCTATATCTGGGGTGAGGGCTACCTTCCCCAAAGGTGGCTGAGGGCTTCTTTCTCTAAGGGCTTGTGCACCCATCTCACCAAATATTTAGCCACCTTTTCAGCTGGGCCCCACTCTGCTGATCAGGGATGGATGATATCATCCGGGTCCAGCATGTCCGAATCGTCATGAGGTGTGGGTTGGGTGCGGAATCTGACGCTGGGTGCCAAGAACTGTAGGAGCTTGCCTCTTCATGTCAATCACCAGGAGAGTCACCGTCTTGAGGTTCTGAGGTGTCAGGTGATGAGGCTCCGGATAGGGCTCTGTAGGATCTGTTGGATCGTCTTGGGGGGATGATTTAGCTAAAAACGTGTGTTCCATGTGCTCAAACGCGTCATTATCTATACCTTCACCACATTTTTTCTTTGGGGGGACACAACTGGGGTGTCTTTCGGGGGCTTAGTCGTTGCCAGAGCAATAACCTGGGCTAGTTTGGTGCATTCCCTGGCAATTTGATCAGAGAGGCGTTGCTCCATGGTCCCAATGAGGTAATTCACCGCCCTATAGATTGAGGTGTCTACCGCTTCATAAAATTCTTTGTCCCACTGGAGGAACAGCAGTGAGTCGTCCTCCTCATAGGTAGCCTGTGAGGATTGCATGGCAATACCTGCTGCAATGATATAGAGATCTGCTCGCTAACAGAATATAGCTAAAGGCTCCTAGGGAATAGTGAGACCTGAGGCCTGAATAGGAGGGCTGGAGAGTCCCTGTCAGAGTCCCTGTCAGAACACGCTCATACGTGCATACATATGAAGCTGAGAGGGAGCCCAGGCAATGATGGTGGCTGGATTATTTTGGCGTAAACCCTAGGGACACAGATACCCTGTAAGGTAATGAGGGTAATAGCACTGCCCGGGAACATGTCCCAGCACTGGCCTTCAGAGCCCAGGCAATGATGGTGGCTGGATTATTTCGGCGTAAACCCTAGGGACACAGACACCCTGTAAGGTAATGAGGGTAATAGCACTGCCCGGGAACATGTCCCAGCACTGGCCTTCAGAGGTCTTAACTCATGTACAGACCCCGCAGGGTATCAGAGGAACCACTAGAACATACAGACCCCACAGGGGCATCAGAAAAGAACAATGTGGGGAAGTACAGACCCAGCTCTGAGATGGGCATCACGCTGGGGAGCGAAGAGCCAAGGCACCAACCGTGTGCGCCCAACTCCTGAGATGAGGGAGATGCGTGCCGCGGCGCCAGAGTGCCTCGCCTGACAACTGCGCTCTCTAGGAGCCTGAGGACCACGGTGCGGTCAACAATGGGAGTTTCAGTTGTGTAAGGAGCACAGCAACGGACAACGACAAGCCAGGGAATCTGAAAAGAAAAGCGCATGTGCACACACGGTGTTAAAGCATTAAACAGTCTAATTCAATCTCTACAAAATAACCAAAGTAGTTATCAGCAAGAGAGATATAAAAACACCACTTAACTGGCTACTGAGCAGCGAAAAAAGAGGGAGTGTGGACAGTGACAAAGGACTACTTTGAGACCCGGCTGCAGAGATGAAAGAAGGACTTAAGGACTTTTATGGGTTTTTTTTCCTTGGTGTTCATGGCGTTAGAGTGTAGCTTTTGCTTTTTCAATTGTAGGGGTGCATTATAATCATGCGTAGTTCGCAACTACATATAATACTTTATTGTGTTAACTTAGGGCAGTAGAACATAAACTGTAATAACGTGGAATGCGATGTGTTAGAGATATTTCAATGTAAACGTGAAGAAATTAACATTGCACTTATGCACGTTTAGCTGAAAATATTAACATGCAGAATTCGTACATGATATTGCCCATTATTGACGTATTTGATGTACTTATGTAACGTGTTAGTTTAGGGATGCGCAGTAAATGGTTTGTGTCATTTCTTATGTTGACTGTTTACTGTAGGCCTGAATTGTATTGTTACCCTGGAAGCTCTCGCATTAGACTCGGTAGTGAATTTCATGTGCAAGTTGAAGTTGTTCTTTCTCACGTTTCTGTTGCAGGTGGAGAAATTCATCCTTGTTAGTTAGAATAATGTCTGTATTTTAGGAGCTAAGCTTAGGGAGGAGAGAATACATTGAACGGCGATACTGATAATAAGAACTGTTGTACTTTCTCATCGGAGTGAGCCTGGGAATCAAGTTCTTCTTGCTTAGGCCTGGCAGCATCGCCACCAGTGGAAAATCACCTAAGAAAAGGTGGCTTGAATGGATGATGTGATGCCACAATGCATCATGGGATACAACCTGAAGTGAAGTATCTGAGTTAGGGACGGTGTCTGGGGGACTTCTGCCTTGCCTTGAGAGAGAGAGCATCTTAGAACGAGCTCTGTAGCTTTATGCTACTTGACCCATCTAACATGAGTGGACTTCTTAGGATGTATCCAAGTGCTGACACCTTTATCGATCTTGCCTTGGGAAATGGTAAGTAGGGATGTCAAGTTAGTGGGAGTGTAGGGACAGACTAATGCTTTACACCTCCGAACCGCCAATGAAGGGAAATCTTGACATGGATGCCACCATTCTCAGTGTCCTGGTTCTGGAACTGGTTATCCTGTGCATGTTGCACCATCTCAATTTCACCCGCAGATTTGGCTTTGTATTAGTTCCAAGGTATTTCCACACCCTCATTATGAGGTGCCTATATTACCAGCTGTTTTTGGTGTTGTAATAAACTAACAAAATCTACTCAGGAGTCAATGATTCTTCGGACTCATAGTTAATTGGAACTGTAATGATTGATTTGCAAACGATTTCCCTTCCCTCCACGCTTTCATGCTACTAAATAGAGACATCGACCTGGTATTCCAGAGCAGATCTAGAACATGGCACCCGGCTCCTTCAATGGGAAAAGTAGTTTATTGTGCTTTAATGGCTGCTGTGTTTTTTTTATATATAATTAAAGCGAAGAAGGGAAGCATAATCCCCGCCTCTGGTCCTGACATAGAATCTAGAACTAGCAAACAAAGTGGCGTACCACACAAATAAGATTTTGAAGGCACTACATGATTATGGGGGTTCTGCATGACTTGATCACTCTCTGGATTTTAGATGGGCAAAGGTGGAATATCCTGATATTAGATAAGAGGAAACAAAGGAGATCGGCTTGCTTCAGTATTGAGTAGAATCTAAGGGTACATACAGCATTCCTTTCGTCTCCAGCAGCCAGCGGAGAAAAATCAGAGTTCCTTTAACTGAAAGGGCTAGACTAGACCACCAGGCACCAGTCAGTTTAGATATGTCTGTTCCTTCTGGGACCTCTCATCCCATCATGAGTCACAATTTGCAAAGAAAGTGTAAGATAATGGTAAAAGCTAGCATCTGAGGCAAGGTGCCAACCCCAGGAAATAGAAAACCTCTACTGCATTGCCTCAACGTTTATTCAGATCACAAGGCAAAAATAACTATTTTATAGTCTTTCTGAGGGTTTCTGAATACCAGCCTTAAGAGTTGAGGGTAACATTAAATGCAAAATTAAAGTATCAGCATCTGCTCATCCAGAAGTAGAAAAAGCAAAAAAATAAAGGGCTGCAAAGCCAGATAACGGACCCTTTTTAAGACCTCACTGTTAGTGAGTTTGTTGTTTCCCATTAGATGTTGCACTTAAGAGGGAACCTAGGCATTTTTGCTTATCCATAGTCTTTCATGTCCCAAGGACACTTCTGTTATTGAGGTTATTGAACCGCATACCTGTGTCTTCCATTATTCATCTTTGTATCAACCAATAATAAAGCCAAGGCATGTGGATGAGGGAGGACTCCCCTGACCAAGACAAAGGTGGACATAGAATCATCGCCTTTCATCTACTCATAGTCTCCCAATATGATTACTATTTGCTAGGGTTTCAATTTAAAACTACATTGTTTTATAATAAATGCACGCCAATGGGCTGTGCAATCTCCTGCATCTATATTGTGAAATTTCGACCATTCTTAATATGGGTCTTTTCGCACATCAAAGGTGTTAAAAAAATTGCTCAACACCTTGTTGGGAGCTCCAGCATCTAGTGAGTGTCACTTCATTTTCCGCAATCAGGTCATAGTGGTCCAACTACGTATATTACCTTCTTTAGACTTAAGTTGACTCCCTGGCTAGCGTGAATAGTTTGAAAAGAGAAAGAGTGTGAACCTTTCTGCAATCAAATTAAACTTGCTTAATGTGAATCAAGAAAGTTATGTTGCCTAAACTACAAGTGATGTTAAGGCAACTCAACTTTACATTAAGAATCATTACAATTGTTTTACCTTTTTCAGGCCTAGAGCAAGCATCATGCTAAGCTTAAGGCCCATGCTAATTTGTCCTCTAAGGTCAAGACGATTTAAAATTCAGCACTCTGAGGGGCATATGTTCAAAGAAGTGGCGGGGTGAGGCATTAGCCGTCATGGCTTAACGATTTACTCTGCCACTTCAGAAACGCAAGGCTGCACAATATTTACAAGAATATGGTGCAGCCTTGCGTTTCCCCCTGCGCTGGTGATACGTTTAGCAACCTAGCGCCAATTCAGGCACCCGTGTCTGCGTGTAGGGGAAGATTGTTTATTTTCAGGAAGGTGTCCTTTCCTGTGCATAAACAATCTTTAAATGCTGTTTTGTCACATCTATGGTGCCGATCACGATCCGGTAAAAAAATTCCCCGTACGACTCGTATCCGGTCTTTTTACCGTACGAATCGCACAAGTGCCGTACAAACAGCCAATTACGATTCGCATGGTAAAAAGTCCATACGAATCGCATTGGGAAGTATTCCCCACACGTCCTCGGGTCGGAAAATGTGTCCGACACGTCCACGGACGATTTACCGTACAAATGTGAAAAGTGAAGTCCGACCGAGGAATTACGATCCATCCCGTGCGTCCGATGTTACAACCGTATGGAAAAAACACCGTCCACACCGAACTCCCATAGCAACCATGGAGACATGTGCCCGCATACGCGCCGACCCCCCCAGCCCCCGTACGTACGCGCCGACCCCCCCAGCCCCCGTACGTTCGAGTCGTACCCCCCAGCCCCCGTACGTTCGAGTCGTACCCCCCGTGTATGTACACCCGTGTACGTGTCGAACCCCCCCGTGCATGTAGACCCGTGTACGTGTCGAACCCCCGTGTATGTACACCCGTGTACATTCGAGTCATACCCCCCCGTGTATGTGTCGTACCCCCCTGTATGTACACCCGTGTACGTGTCGAACCCCCCTGTGTATGTACACCCGTGTACGTGTTGAACCCCCCGTGTATGTACACCCGTGTACGTGTCGAACCCCCCGTGTATATACACCCGTGTACGTGTCGTACCCCCCGTGTATGTACACCCGTGTACGTGTCGAACCCCCCGTGTATGTATGTACACGCGCTGGGGGTATGCACCGTACATACACGGGTGGGGGTACGACTCGAACGTACACAGGTGTACATACACGGGGAGGTTCGACACATACACGGGTGTACATACACGGGGGGTACGACTCGAACGTACACGGGTGTACATACACGGGGGGGTTCGACACGTACACGGGTGTACATACACGGGGGGGTTCGACACGTACACGGGTGTACATACACGGGGGGTACGACTCGAACGTACGGGGGCTGGGAGGGGTACGACTCGAACGTACGGGGGCTGGGGGGTGGTACTCCGCGTACCGGGCCACCTACTCTGGTCGTTTCGCGACGTACTTCGCTTTTCCGGCACTTTTTTGGTGCCGTGAAAATATTGCCGTCCGGACTGCTGTCGGTTCGAATCGTGGTTCCTGGGTCGTGAAACGCTGCCTGACAGCGTACCGACGTCACGTCGCAGCATTCCCGGAGCACATTCGTATGTATATTTTCGTCTGTCGGTGTTTTTTACGATTCGTACGGAAATGGTGTTTCCGTGCGAATCGTAATTCCATGTTTGTGAAGTTTTACGACTGGGTACGAGTCGGACGGAGAAAACGCTCCGACCGACGGTTCGTACCCGGTTTTTGCCGGATCGTAATCGGCACCAATGTGTGCTGCTTAATGCAGCACACATGGAAGTTACAAACTGTCATTTATTTAAAGATTGTTTATGTACAGTAAGGGTCACCTTCCTGAACATAAACAATCCAAGGCATTTTGCTTTTTCCATGTGTGCTGCACAAGGCAACACATAAGGAAAAAGCAAAAATGAGGAGAAATAAAGCATTTCTCCTCGTTTTGCCAAGTTAATACCAGGTTCTAAGTAGCTTAACGCTGCCTTGTAAAGGCAAGGACCTATCACCACAAGAACGTCAGAAAAAGTGATGTTCCCGTGGCGATAAAGGCTTCTACATATGCCCCTGTTTTTTTCAGTTATTTTCAGTCATTTAATAAATCTGTGGTCGGCAGGTTCCCCTGGTTTCCAACGAGGTAATGGGAATGTAAATAGTCACTGTGCATGATGTAGAGTTTGGAGCCATATTGACTTTTGAGTGGTGCACTGATGTTTATCAAGCTTCTCCACTCATTGACTGACTAACTCGAGAGGGTGCTGTCATCACTCTCGCATGGCGCCCAGGTAGGCAGGTTGCCCAATGGCACATGGAAAACAATACATGGAGGCAACACTATGTGTACCTTTCACAGCTCTTTTGGTTCTCAAGGATGGAACCATTCCATTTCGTGATCAGTTTGCATCAGTATTTGCATCTGTGCCATCAACAGCCAGGGTCGATCCAAAGGATTTCTCATTGCATTCTTTCTGCATTGGCGGACCATTATGGCGAGCAACTATGGCTGCAAGTGTGGGTTTTAAAGAGGTCAATAATTTTGTCCTTGATATTCTGACAAACAACTATGGTGTAACATGGCATGGGGATCTTAACATTATTGTGCATGACACTGACCCTTTGCGTGGCCATTTGCTTTACAATATCGCGTCGCCGTAATTAATCCAGGGAGGTAAAGAGCAGGAATCTGAGAAAGGTCCTCCTAGTCACAAGGGTCTTCTGTTCTCTCTCATCTGAGAAGAATTTTCGTGGACTTGTACTCGTTACCATCTCAACCACTTTCAGATCTGAACATTTTTTACCGTGTTGGATGGGGCAGGGCCTTGAAAGGGGTGTGGCTTAGTGCAGATTATAGCCCTAAACAATGTATTTCACCACCTCCCAATCACACCAAAAAGCAAAGGCTTGGAGACTGACACCAATGTCCAGGGGAGGTTTTGCGCCCCGTAATGGACATCGACTGCTCAGAGCATCCGAACAATTAGCTACAAGTCTGCTCTTGCTGGGTTTTCCAGCTAATTGTTTGCACACTGTGTGATATTGACTCCACACCGGGTGGTTGTGTGTTGGGAGCCGATATCGTGTGATTTTTTGTCACGTATGGTTTAAAGAGCCACAGTATCTCTCCTAATCCTGTTTTTTTTGGGGGCGAGTGGCATAGGGAATGTTGGTCGACAACGCTTTCGCATTTATCACAATGGATTCAGATTGCCTTTAAACCCTCCCACCTCATACTCTTTTTCTACTCAATTAGTTGTGTTCGGCTTACCACACTATGAGGGGGCAAATTGACTCAATGGCTCAATGGTGCTGCAGACAAGTAGTCCGGGAATATGAAATCCATATTGATGGGTGTGGTACTTTCCCCACGCACTCCATCAAGCTGACCTTCCCAATGGGGAACCCCCTTGCCATATCTATTCTAGTGTACTAAGACCTCACTCATCTCAGGGTTTTTCCTGTGCTGAAATTTCCATTTTCAAAATGCTCTTAGTAGATCATGCCTACTCCGGAGCCTGTATGCGACACTGTTCTTAAATGGGCATACTTACAAGAAATGATGCATCGCTGTGCCAAGGCAGTGATGCATTAATATTTCTTGAGCCAGAGTGAAAAATCCTTACGATGCCATGGATGCACCGTATTTACAATATGGGGATTCATGGTGCAAGTTACCAAGGATGCGTCTGAAATTCTGATAAATTCGTGGGAAGGAAGTCACAAGGCATCAGGCCAAAAAGTGGTGCATTGCTGCAGTTGGTCCTAAAACTGAAGCACCTACAGCAGTGTGTCAAAAAAAGGCCTGATGCATCAGTTTTGGCTGACTCAAGTAGCCTAATGAATGGGGACCTACGTAATAAAGTGTCAAAAGATGAAAAACTCACCTTGCACTCCTTGCACTCTGTTACATTGGTCCTGGATGTCAAGCATTCAAGTGGGCATAGTGTACTTATGTGTACCGCTATGCCTTTGTGTGTGTGACATAAGTCATTAATGGGGTGTAATGTGTGATTTACTGTGCTACCTACCTTATGTGTGCACTTACCTGTTGAGGGGGTGTGACTTGGTTGCAGATTACACTGTTCCAAGCCACTTCAGCTGGTCAAATTCCTCTGCAACAGCCAATGCGTCATTCCTATGCCTGGGTTTTAGAGGCAAAGGAATTTTGACGCATCTCAAGTGCAGCAGCCCACGTACCGATGATGCGTGACTTTTGGAAAAAGTCATAAATGTAACTGTGTCAGTTTTACGGGAGATTTTCTGAAGGAAAACCTACATTGCATATATTAATCCTAAAGCGATGCAACCAATTCCGATGAAGGAAAAAAAAAAAAAAAAATGACACCTCTGCCTTGACGTGTCATATTGTAAAGCGGAAAGGGGAGAGCGCAGGGATGCATCATATTGCTGGCAATATGAGGCATCCCTCCACTTTTCTAATGACATAGTGTGGCGCAGCAAGATGGCTTGCAGAACTGTGCTGCGTCATTTTCTAGTAAATATGCCCCCAGAGTGGCAGCAGACAGCTTCTGTTACTAGTTCTTTGTTTGGAACAAGTATTGTGTGTTTGTGAGTAACTAAAATGGAGCCTCTATGCCTGAAGTCATAAGGCAACAAATAGCTTTAAGCAAGCTCTATTATATGTACGTCCCTTAACCTCTGATCATGTATTGTTAAATAATTCCTCTTTTTTCTTTGTTTTTCCATAAGACCAGGGTCAGTATCAACAAGCAGCACATTATGTCATTAATTTTGCCCCCATTTTGTTTTAGAAATACTGTACTTTTAACATTATTATTTGTGATCTCATACAAACAATACATTTACAATCAATTGCGAAAATTGTATCAATTAAATTTACCTCTAGTTTGTGATGCTCTTATTTTGGACTTGGGTTACTCAAATGTACATATCTAGTTGAACACTGAATGATTAGCCAAATCATGATGTTACATCTAAGAGTGCACTTACATATAGATGCTGCTACGTAGAATTATACTTGCACAACTAATCTCTTTCTTACATATGTTTTAGACTTCTGTCAATTTTCAGACACTAGGGATTTCATTGAAAAAGCATTTTCTTTTTAGTAGCATCACCATTAAACTTGTTGTTGAGGTCAGTAGACCAGTGCTTTTTCCCAAAATCAGGAAAGGAGTTGAGGCGTAATCTGCTCAACACAAGGAGTGGTGGTGTTGCTGTACTACTCATTTGCTGTTCAAGAACGGTATGAGAGAAGACACTTTGCCCACCTCAAATACCTCACATAAAGGAATGAATTATAAGAAATGGGTCATAAATTTGAGATGAGACAGATTTGATGAGCTCTCAGTAATCCAAGGTGGTTACAAATTCTCTTATATTTGCTGCCAGGCAGCTCCAAATATTTGCAGTACCATTTTAGTGCTGATGTTTTGGTTATCTAATGTATATTTATTGACTTCAAATTCAGCTTGTGTATTTTTTTCAATATATATAGATAAATGCAAAGTAGTAAATATCTAGGTAAACTTGACTTGAACCATCCAGGATCAATGCTGATCAAAAAGATCAAGCATACAATTTATTTATGCAGATAGACCTATGCTAAAAGTATAGTCTTAAGAAATTGAATTGTGTAATGTACTAATAGGTCTAGTGTTGATTGGTGTTCTTTCCTGGTCAAGACCACCGCCACTCCAGTGGCAAAGGGGAGGCCCAATGACCTCAAAATCACCAAAACACACAAGAGCAAAGTAAGCGGTTGGGGAAACAACAAAAATTGAACAGGTAAGCGTCGCCACCTTTAGCGAGAACTGCTTCCTTGCAGTATAATCTGCTTCTTCTCAGAAGACTGCCAACTAAAGAGCCGTATCACCTCTGTGAAGTGGCACACTAATGAGCTTGCACCATCTTGGACAATACGTGGTCCATCGAAGTGCTTCCTAGGTAGGCCTATGTAGACCACGTTACAGGATTCGAGCCCCACAATGAAATCTCTAACAAAATTAGAAGAGTAGGAAGTATAGTTCCCAATGTTCTCAGGCCTTCGCTGTCAACTATAGTGTTGCTTGATCCTTCATCATATAGTCAGAGCATTGGCTGAACAGGAAGCTAAGAGCAGAAAAGGCACTTGTTGCTTGACAGAGGTTGAACCTGTCATATGATTTAAAGGTAAATGATGTCTATTGGCGAGATACTAGTCCCACAAGTATGTTAGGGCTGCCTCCTTCTCCTCCTCTTCCTATTTCAGTCTTTGGAGTCAGGCCACAGCCCACTGCCTCTTCCTCAACAATATATTTACCAGCCTTGTCCTCAAACTGGCGTAAGATGGTGGAAGTTCCAAAGAGGGATTAGACATCTGAGAAAGCTGGAACCCGCCCTCCTCAAAATTCTGGTAGATGGATCTTGTTATGCAGCATGAGAGGTAAAGAGAAAACTCCTCTTACAATATCCAAATTTCAATATATACAAACTACTAAGTAAGAACTACGGTCAACAGCCAAATTCAGGTTAGTTTGTTTATTTCAAATTCTGAAACAGATTAATGTACACCAATCTAAGCATTATTGGGTAAAAGTAGAGAGTAAATAGGATGAAGCCAAATCTCTGGAAACGATTCACCCTATACAGCAAAAGAAAACAACTAACTCGATCACCGCAAAATGTGTTATCTGGAGACAAAAATGCACATTGGATTGCATCAAAATGTCATGCAGAAGACCCACAAATCCCTAACTGTCCCTACATTACCTTAAAGTGGCAATCCTAACCTAAAGCAAGCTTCAGTAGAGAGGAAACAAGGTGTCAGCCGTTAGAGCCCTCTAAAGAAGTACTCCAATCAGGTTCATGTAGCATAAAGCCACAAAGCCAAAGATGAGGTCTATACCTCAAGGCACCCTAAGTAATAAGTGCTGGCTGTCCCTAACTATGTCACAACATAAGCAATCTCTGAATTAAGGCATCTCCCACAGTGCTATTAGAAAATTTCCATTTCTAGAACCCTTCTGCTTCCTTTCTCTGCCACGGGTTGAAATATTCTGTACGTTCTTGCTGTCATCTCATTCTCCCATGAGAACTCATCCCCCACCCTTTATCGTATTTCTTCTTCTCGGGCCTCTCTATCTACTAGGAACAATAACTCATCAACTTTATCTCAACTAAATGAAGCCTTGTCCACCTGCAGTGGGAACACATGATACATGCAACATTCCACGGTCCAAGCACAATGCAAATCAAAAGATAGCTGAAGATTAAATTGGAAATGCATTTCAGGGCTACAGTTCAGCTCAACTAACAATACACAGGTTACATTATATGCACCCTTTACAAACAAATAAACCATACTTTCAGCATATACTTCGACCATTATAAATTAAATCCTTAAAATAGTACTGTCATAAGTAAATGTTAAACAATATTTACCAAACATATTTAGTTTATCTCTTGACAAAGTATTAATATGTACTTTTGTCAGTTACATTTCTAACATACACATGAGATTTGCGTTAATCATGAGGATACTCTAACATCTCATATTACTCTTTCTTCCTCCTACATTAGTCACACAGAATATATGTGAATGCAGACTATCCATGGTTATAAAACACTCCTACTGTAAATTCAAAAAGAGGGGCCCAACTACTCTCCTCCACATCCATTCCCTTTTCTTTGGTGCTTTCATGTTAAGAAAGGCAGAAGTGTTCGAGGAAGAGCGATTGTTTGGTTTTATGGCTAGAAGTTATATTTTAAATGTCTAGTTTAATTACATTTTGTGTTGAATAATATTAACCAAAAATTAGTCTGATCCTGCTAAAGATCTTAATAGTGTTTTATGGTTATGGAAGGAGAATCGAAGCCAGGTAAGTAGTTATAATATTGTGATGTGCATTAGGGTATATGGTATGTACAAGCTACCTTTTAAATTGCAATAAGATGTATGCTAGTCTGGCAGGGAAGGAGTGCTTTTGAGTTGCCAGCCCTTCACCAACCAAATGGCATTTGTGCCATTTTATCCACAATAGTGTAAAGTAGTTTATATAATGTATTCTAGTTGAGGAAAGTACAATTGTAAATGTCTTTTTGCAGTTGAATGGAAGGTGCATTTAAGTGTCAGATTGTAGGTGATTATGTGTTAATTGGATGGTTGTGTGGTATGTCTCGGATTTGTGTGACATTTGTAGCATAGTTAAAAGTGAGTAGACTGCAAATCTTTTGCATTTGGTTGGCTGAACAGGATTGTTAGATGTAAAGAGGCTTCCACATGTGTAGTGTGTAGTAGTAGTGATGTTGTGTTTGTCTGCATACAGTTAGTGAGCATTCTCAAATTGGCCAGGAGTATAAAGTAATACATCAACAACATACAAGTATATAAATGACACATATAATCAGTGACAGTCATAAATCAACAACACACGAATAAATCAAGAGTAAAATATTTAAAATATGTGTACATTTTTATGCTTCAGAGTCTGAACTGCTTTTTTGATTTACTTGCTTTGACGAATATATACTAGACAGGAAGACGTACAGACTAAAATTTGTAAGCTATAAATCAGCATCAGACATTGAGTGAATTCAGAAACATGGAGGAAATGCAGGTGTTGGTAGCTTTATTAAATATGTCATGGTGAATCAAAGGAAGTAATGGCAAGATTGCACCAAGACTATCCTCTTCCATGCTTTAAATTCAAATATTTCCATTTGCTGCTCCTCTTAATATTTTTTGTCTATTGTAAGTAGGCATAGGTAGAGATAGATCTAGGCAGTTAAGACTTGATAAATAAAGATTACACAAAGTAATACATTTCAACCTGAGGGGATCAGACACAAATGGTGTAATGCTGTCTGGGTCATATATGCCCAGGATGAAATTAAAGTGCTGGGTGGGAGGGGACACTGTTTGCCCTTCTTTGTGGGTGGATGGTGATCACATTGTCCTTCTTCTCATGAGTGTAGCTCAAGAGGACGTCCGTGCCCATCATCTAAATTTAGACCAGTAGAATTTTCATTTGTATGCACTACACGCTGTGTCCATAATATCTAATCCATATGCAGAGTAGTGTATTGTGTGAGGCAGGCCTCAATTGCAGCCCCGGCAGAGACACATTTTAGAAAATACAAGGAAACCCATTGTCAGTCTAACAACCAAATGAAGTGTGCAACTCAAGGGATTTAGGGCAAAAGAATTGAACTTGTTTACTTCACAGGTGTATGACCAACATCGCCACCTGGATGCAAAACAACTGCCTCAAACTTAACACCGACAAATCTGAGATACTCATCTTTGGGAACAACACTTCCTCTTGGGACAACACCTGGTGTCCAGCAGAACTAGGCACCTCTCCAACACCCTCAGAACATGCCAGGAACATCAGCATCATACTTGACAGCAGGCTCACCATGAAAATCCAGATAAACTCAGTATTCTCTGCTTGCTTCCTCAGCCTACGCATGCTCCGGAAAGTCTTCAAGTGGCCAACCATCTGCACTAGGTGCACCATCACCCAGGCCCTCATCGCTAGTGACCTGCACTACTGCAGCACCCTCTACATAAGGACCGCCAACCAGCTTCTAAACAGACTACACACCATCCAGAATACAGCAGCCAGGCTCATCCTCGACCTGCTGAAGCGAGCCCCTATCACCCTTCACCTCAGATCCTTCCACTGGCTCCCATACACAAGAGATGTCAGTCCAAAATGCTGACCCATGCCTACAAAGCCCTTCACAATGTGGGACCAGCTTACCTCACGCCAGGCTGAACTTCCACCAACCCACCAGACAACTGCGATCTGTCACCCTTGCCCACACTCCCCGGTACCGATTCAGCAGGATAGGTGGCCACTCCTTCTCCTACCTGGCCACCAAATCCTGGAACAGCCTCCCCACTCCACCTCAGGACCTCCCCCACACTACAAAAATTCAGAAATGGCATTAAGAGCTGACTGTTCAACTGACGACGCCCAGCAGCAAAATACTCCCGCAGCACCTGCATACCCTCACTGGTGATAAACAGGGCTTTAAAAATCATGTTTGATTCATGAATTGACTACCCTGTAATGCTGGGGTGGAAAATCTCAACTATTGCGATCATAATAGGACCCTCCAGCTGCCACCAGACTGCAGCCCATAGTGGATTGTGCTAGAAGACATACCGTCAGCTACAAATGGGTTAGAAGAAGATGGTCAGGCTATAAAAATGAAAGACTGTTCATTGTTAATAGTCAGAGGAGGGTTCTCATGATGATTTGTACAATAGGATCCTCCTTATACGGAGAGATGGATGGATAGGACAAACAAGCAAAAAATCAAAAGGCGACTGCATCGTGGTATATTTCAGGAATCAAAAGCTTGTCAATCATCTATTACAATCTAAACTATTTGGCAAAAAAGCAAAAGGTAATACAGGCACATTCCTGTCGCAGTGGTGGAGAAGTGGCAGGGCACTAGGACCTGCCACACATCAACTGGACAACTGGACATGACTTCCGGGTTGTTGGAGGAAGGAGTAGGAAACACGCACACACACACACTCACATGATACCGGACTGGGCAGCATGCTGTATGAGAATAAAGAACAGGAGAAACCAACCTGACTCCGTGTGAGTTCTTTTGGCACGGGGGAGATGACAACTGGTGACTAAAGGTGGGATAATTGCAGTGTGACCTCATCTCCAAGCCCCAGGGACCCTGATGGGTATTTAACAAAAAACAAAAAAAATAGAAAAGCAGAGGTCCTCTCCAAGCAGGAAAGCGCTACTGCCAAACCATACAAGTAGGGGCCCAGAGCACACACCAGAAGCCCCTGCAGCCGGCCCGCCCAGCATTCAAAGAAAAACTAATAAAGCGGAGCATCTATTTACGTATTAGAGTGTTACCGCTAAATACTGCTTTGACAGAGGACCCTGAGCCCACCCCAGAAGCCCCAGCTGCCAGCCAAAAGCAAGCATGACCACGAACAATAATACAGAGGCCCCATAAGGCCTGAAATCCGGCACACAATTGAGGTCTCACGAGATCTTGCGAGATTTGGCGGCGATCTTGAAGACAGGCCAACTTCCCATGCAAGTCCATTGGAGCAGCTATTTGAAGTCAGGCGAAGCTAAGTGGTCCATAGCAATACATGCAGGCGGCCATCTTTAAGTTAGGCAAGACTGACAACCCATAGAACCCAATGAGAGCGGCAATGTTGATGTCAGGCAACACACTATAAAGAAATTAGGCAACGAAAGTGCGCAAAGACAAGGAACCAAAATCACCACCCATAAAGAAGTGATGAGGAGCCAACTACGTTGATGCGAACCTCGCTGTGGCTGAAGAAGGCATCCCCAGTGCCATTTCTCGATGTACTCTACATTTTGACCTCTCGGACTCCCAAACAACAGGTGCGAGGTGGAAAAATGGATTTGAAGTTTCGAGCACTACTTGCGAGACACCTGCAAAAGCCACTCGAACAAACAAGCTAAAACCTGTTCCTCAACTTAGTTTGCGATGACGTAGAAGGCCTGTTTGTAACGTTTCCGCCTGAGTCCATCAACTCATACAAAGCCCTAATCAAATGCCTCACAGACAGCTTTGATCCACAGCGCCACATTGATTATGAACAGTACACATTCAACACGCCATGCCAGAGAGCGGATGAATCACTAGATGACTAGATGACTTCACAATGAGGCTACTCAAGCTTGTAACCAAATTTGACAAGTTCAACAATGAGGAGGCTATATCAAGGATGCTACACCACTGGGTTTCGAACAAAAATACAGAAAGAAACATACACACAGGACAAAATACTAGCCATGGCAAGAACGGATGCCAGAGCCACGTCGCACGCCATAAACATGGAAGGTTGAGAGTGCAAACGCTCGAACAAGTCTATTGACTGGCATGAGAAAGCAACAGATCCGATAGACAAGCGCCCACAACAGTCAAGGCTGAAAGAACAGGCTATTGGTGTAGACTTATGTATCCACACTTTGGCACCTGCCCGCCGATGGCACAACGGTGATGAATGTGCACCACGGACAACCACTTCGCAAGCATCTGTAGAGGGGTAATTGGAAGCCAGAGAGGGGATGACCAGACAGGTCGAGGGCATACTCGAGTCACAATGCAATGCACAAGAGACAGATACAGTCGCAGCTCCTCAGCAGACTCAGATTCAGTCCCTGCACCGATGACCAGTGAGCATCTATAATTCATGACAGAAGTGGCACACCAGAAAAGTAGTCAGAACACATATAACTACTGGAAAGAAAAGAGATACAAAAGGCTGTATCTGTAGATCTCGCGGTGGGACGGCACACAGCTCCATTCATACTGGACAGTGGAGCCATGTGCAATATCATGTGCAAGTCACTAAACAACAAATGGATCCAAAACCCCACATGTCACAATCCAGCGTGCAGGGCTTCCAATGGGGTGTAAGACGCCAAGTGACAAACCTGGGAAAGTTTTCAGAGACGCTCATGTACAATGAAGTGTCATTAGAGAGCAAGATACACATTCTTAGGGGAGACGTCCCGGCTCCGTGTCTCCTGAGCAATGTCATGGCTCAACTAATGGAACTCATTGCAATGACATACAACATTTCAACACATCACAGCATCCTGAAGGAACACCCAGCACTCTTCATAGGTCTGGGGAAGTTAAAAGACACGCAGGTCACCCTTCACATCAATGTAGTGATCAAACCTGTGGCGCAAAACCATCGCCGAGTCCCAGTGCATCTTCTTCCCCAGGTGCAGGAAGAGCTCAAAGGCCTACTAGCAAGACATCAGGCTGATAGTCCAACCCCATGGGTGTCTCCCATTGTCACTGTACCAAAGAAGAACACACACAAAATACGCATCTGAGTGGACATGCGTCTACCAAACACAGCCATAGAAAGAGTGAGACACCTTGGTCCACACCTGAACAGCGTGATCAGCTGCCTACATGGGGCCACAATATTTTCCAAGCTAGTTCTCTTCCTTCAATACCATCAACTCGAACTCGAACCCCAGGCACGATACATCACAACATTCTCCACACACCTCGGAATGTTCAGCTACAAACGTCTAAGCTTTGGGACTGACACGAGCAAATTCATCGAAAGCTGAACAAGTGAACGAGGTGTCTAGTCAGAATCAAGCAAAGAGTGATAAACAAAAGGTCACAAAAGAACCGGAAGAGATCAAGAGAATCAGAAAACCTAACCAGAAGTATAGGTCACCGGAATGGACGTATGTGGCACTGTCTGAAGGTGAAGAGGCAGAGAGTCAAGGAAATCCAGAGGGGACCGTACGAGAAGTGGTTGAGGAGAAAATTGTTGGAATCCTGAAAGTTATCTTGACTGACATTGGAGAAGAGTCGGATGCTCAGGATGTTGTTGAAGATCTGATACAATTTGATGTTGCAGAAGAAGAAGTGAAAAGTGATGAAAATCCAAATTGAGTGAACTAAAGGAGTCACTTGGAGAAAAGTGAAAAGAAGAAAGTCTGAAATTAGCTGTTTGAAATAATCTAGTGTTCTAGTGTTTCAGTAGTGGAGTAGAAGAGGCTAAGTCAAAAGACACTGCCAAAGTAGTAAAATGGCTAACACAGAAAATAATCAAAGTAGATGTGCCTTCTTGAAAAGATGGTGTAGAATGTGCTGCTGCTGTACGGGATTATTAATGCTGTTATGGGGTGTACTAGCTTTACTAGTTACTTATAGGGTTACAATAGACACTTTTGGAGTACATGTACATGCTGAGAATGTGACTAATATAGAGAAGAATTCACAGAAAGTAGTTCCAACTAGAAGTAGTAACATTTACATACATAGATAGGTCAATTAATGATTTTTCTAGCAATGTTTTTTCAAAGTTGTTGTACGAATACGTAAAGACAATGGAAGTTAGGGATTGCTACGTTTGTATGCAATTACCTGCATCCGTTTCAGAGGGTGTTACTTATCACCATTTACCAGCTACGTATGGGATTTCATGTAGTGTCTTAAGCAGTGTTTTTTATTTGTTAGGGAAAATAGATTATGAGATGTCTAACAAGGATAACATTTTTGGGCAATTGCCTATGAATAGAAAGCTGAATCCAGCTAAAGAAGTTAACATTTTTGGTGAGATTTTTATTGAGGCAGAAGAATTAACATTAGATTACATTTTTAGAAACAATTTAACTTGCAGTTTGAAAAAAGAGGAAAAGGCTTTCCTAGACTTGGTAGAGAAAAGGAGAGTGAGCATGCATGAAAAGGCAGGGAAATATGAAGTGAGTGAGACAATATGGGATACTGAGATGGGAAAGGAGTTGAGGAATGGGGCCAGTCCAACTTTGGCTTTAGATGCACCACAGAAGGGTAAACTATGCATTACCAGAAAGAAATCCCAATATGATAAGTATTTTGTTGGGGCTAGTGAGTGTCATGATACATACTTTATTGCAACAGGATGGGGTTTTAAAGGTGGAGAAGATCCAGTTTTCCCGGGAGTGTATTATATTTGTGGGAACAAGGCTTATTACAGGTTGCCTGACCATTGGTATGGCACGGGTTATGTGGGCCTGGTCTTTCCAAAGATTTTCCATATAGATAAGATAGAAGATGTAGAACACATTAATCTACTAACACGTTTTGAAAGAGAAACTTGGTCAGAGATTGTAGGTGATATTTTTGGAGCTTTAATTCCAGCAGTGGGAATTTCTTTAAATGCATATGGAATTCGGAAACTGTCAACAGTGGTGGATCGCTTATCGACAAGTACCACTGGAGGGTTTCTTTAGTTAAATACGGAGATGATTGCCGTACGTGCCATGTCTATGCAAAATCGACTTGCCCTTGATATTTTATTGGCCAAGGAGGGTGGAGTTTGTGGAATGCTGAAGGTTCAACATTGTTGCACTTACATTCCTGACGAAAGCAGAGATCTAAAAGTCTATATCAAAAATATTACTGATTTGCATGAAGAATTAGTACCACTGGAAGCTGAAAGTATCTGGACTAAAATAGCTAATAAGCTCCTAGCTGTTAAGAGTTTTATTGCTAAGATAGGTAGTACCATTATTGGTAAGATATTATTTCCTTTGACATGTGTAATTGTTGCTTTATTGTTGCTTAGATTAGGGTGTTTGTGTTGTAAAAACAGGGGAGGGAAAAAAAGAATAATTAGAGGAAATACTGCAAAGAAACAAAAGAGGTCAAAGAGAGACCCACAAGAAATAGAATTAGAAGAATTGAGGGAGAGTGTTTACTTGGAGTCGAAGAGGGATGATGAGAGAGAATCTGGTGTTTAATGTTGTGTCATAAAAGACATTTCCAATTTCTCCTAAAAATGGGGACTAATTTTTTTGGGGGGGTTGGTTTTTGTGGTGATATATATCACCAAAGGGGGGATTGCTGGAGCAGAGTTTTCTATTGAAAATTTATTGAGATTTAAACTCCAGTTTATGTTATTTGTCATGATTAAAATTACTGATTTATAATCATTAATTACTAACTTTGTTAGAAGTCTTGACTAATCAACATTACTAATGAGAGAAATTACACGTGGGAATGCATATATGTTGCTTTATTAATATGTGAACTTAATTGGTGGGCAAATTAATTAAATGAGAGTCGCAAAAGTGCTATTTGTTTCGTGTTTGCGCTTTTAAATAATGTGCTCTAATGCTTCTTTGTGTTGCAGACAGCTAGGTAATTACATACACATAAGGGT
Source organism: Triturus cristatus (assembly GCF_964204655.1). NCBI lineage: Eukaryota > Metazoa > Chordata > Amphibia > Caudata > Salamandridae > Triturus > Triturus cristatus. The sequence continues at coordinate 1,030,952,911 of NC_140590.1, forward strand.
ATTAGTGGGGATTAACACTGTATAATCATTATGATGTGGTAACGTTGTTTTGTGTTTCTTTTAATTAAGATGGTCCGTTTTGGCCTAAACCAAGATGGCCGCTATTTGCAGCCTGCACTCGAGTGATTGAAATGTGACGAGAGGCCTTGCTGAACATGGTTGGAAGTCACCTGACCACAGCCTCTGTCTGAATTAAAAGTTTCCGTGAGGACAGCAGCTCCGGGTTTGCTTCCAATTGCCCTTGGAAAAGAATAAAGCCACAATGAACTTTGATAACTTGCAGTGGCTTCACTATGGTACCAAGGAAGAGCATTCATGAATGTATCGTTTTCCTAGTTTGAGTTTCCTTCTTCTGTGTTTTTATTTTTGTGATTTTTCTGAGCGGAGGTTTTCTAAATGTTACCAGACAACATCCTTTCCTGCTCGCTCGGCTCAGCGGACGTTTAGAGTTTGTTTGTTACTTTTATTTTGTAAGTTTTATTATAAATAATGCTAGACTAGAGAGGGTCTAAGGCCACTTCTTCCTGAACCTATGCTCGTGAGGATCGACGCTGATCGAGAGGACGGCGACTCGGGAGACTTTACTGAGAGACCTGTCCTGACCCAAATGACACTTAGCTAGATTAGGTAACTATGAAAATAATGTTATTGCTATTGATTGACTTTCTTTGAACTAATTTAGATAAAAGATGACCTTTGTTTGAATTCCAGTGTTGGGTGGTTATTTCCTTTGTCATTTATTGAGTTTCAAATGTTTTCCCTATGGTTTAAATCATGACTCAGGACAATTTCTTTAAGGTCGCATTGACCTCGCTTTAGATGCAGATTGGTTTAGGTTTCTCTCATATATTCAGTGTGGATAGAGTAATAGAATGAATGTCAGTGTGATGGGCCCTAGCGTATGAAGAGTGTATGTGCGTGCGACTGTGGATTTACTCTGTCCGTGGAAGTAGGGAGAATTTATATGTTCCAATCTGCAGCAAACTCACCATAGATATCAGCTCTTTGGGACTAGAGGCCACCCTGGCCCAACACAAGCTGGGTCGTGACTCTCCCAAGAGAATTGTCCCATATGCGAGCAGAAGTCTGACCAAAGGCATACTCGCAGCCTGAGAAAGAAAGCCTGGCAGTTGTGCGGGCTTGTGAACACCATCACATGTTCCTGTATGGAAAGCCGTTCACAATCATAACCGACCACCAAGCACTGGTCACAATCTACTGCAAACTAAGTGCCAAAATTCCACCACGCATTAATAGGTGGGAGGTAAGGCTGATGGACTATGACTACAAGATAAAACAAGAGCCAGGGAAAGAACACAACCCTGCCAACTATGTATCAAGAGACTCTCCCTGCCAAGTACGTGGCCATCACATTCCATGGCGAAAGAATACATCAACATTGTGATAAAGCAAAACATTCCAGCTCAGATCACAGTAGAGGAACTCACACGGAAATCTGAGACCGACATCACACGGAAAGCAGTAAAGAGCATCAATAAACAACATTGGTGGAGGCAAACAAATGACAACAGCAAGTTCAACAACAAGGTCAACAATGAAGAGATCCTCTCATTCAAACATGTACAGGAAGAATTGTCTGAAACAGAGCATGGAAAATGCCTTCCAGGCATACCACACTCCCTTCGCCGACGAACAATAAATCTCGCACACGAGAGCCACAGGGGCATGGTTGTAACCAAGAGGATGTTGAGAGAAAGAGTATGGTGCCCGGGTCTAGACCTCCTGGTGGAAGAAGTGATCCTGAAGTGCCATCTCTGCCAGGCCACAAGATGGCCCCCCCATGTCAGAGCAACTACAAATGTCTGACCTCCTGGACGCCCTGTAGACAACGCTAGCTGCAGACCTCTATGGGCCACAGACACTTGGGGATACCTACTGCTCATCATCGATGAATACTCTTGTTTCTCCCTGGTACACCAGGTGGCGTCCACATAGGCAGTTGCCACTCTACTCACCCTAACTAATACTCAAAACTGGCAAAGGACTTCCTATCCCAGAGGAGGAATTTTGTAGATTCATAAACTACCTAGGTATACACCATTGAAAGATAACACCACTGTAGCCGCAAGCAAATGGCATGGCTGAGTGATTCATGGGCAACATAAAGAAAGCTGTCCAAAGAACCAGGTTGCCAGAAATATTTTTTGGTCAAGCCCTATGTCAAGTCCTGTGGGACTATTGCGAACACCCCAAACAGCTGCACTGACCAATGACCAGGGGAACTAGTACTAGGAAGTAAGAGCAGGACATGACGGCCACAACTGAAGATCATAGCTCGTGACCAGGAAGCCAAGGCAAAGATGAAACAAGCAGATACTGAATGACAAGCAAATGAATGCAAACTCTAGCCCGGAGACTTCATACTGGCATGCCAGCGACAAACACAGAAGTCTGACACTCCATTCTCATGCAACCCGCTAACTGTCACAAATGTCAAAGGGTCAATGGTCATGACAGCAGCAGGGCCTTATTCCATCACTAGGAACAGCTCTCACTTCAGGGAGTTCCTGCTGTCAGCAGACGATGAGAGCGATGGAAGCAGGCATGCACAGGTGCCAGTCAGACGTGACATCTCATGAGGAGCTGACGAGACAACCCAACCTAATGTCGTGGGAGCCCCCCATGATGAAGGAGAGGAGCCAGTTTCAGGTGGATGCCTGCCCCTGAAACAAGACAGCTTGCACCCATCACGAAGGGTTCAAAAGCCAAAAGACTGATCGAAGAAATGTGACCCAAGGCCAAAAAGAATGAGTCTCTCATCTTCTCTCTCTTTTCTCTCTTTCTCTCTCTTTCCTCTCTCAGTTTCTCCTCTTATTTGCTGTGACTCTTTCCCCCCTCCATTTTTTTCTCCAACTCTCTTTCGCACACTCTTTCTTTCCCCCAGGAAGGAGGCTTATTTTGCCAGAGAAGAGGGAGATATCGCCGTGGTGATGACGTGGCATGGCACTGGGACCTGCCACGCACCCCCTGGCTGAATGGACACAACTTCCAGGCAATGGGAGGGAGGAGCAGGAAACATGTACACATACACGCACACAGGATCCCAGACTGGGCAGCATACTGTATGAGGAATAAAGAACAGGAGAAACCAACCTAACTCCATGTGGCTTTTTTGGGCCAGGACATGACAATCCTCTTGGTTATTTTTACTATCCCCCAACAGATATTTGCACTAATTATGAGAGGGACCCAAGAGCATCTGCAAGGATGCAGGGCTGTTATAATGTCCCTGCTATCATTTTGAGTCAATTGGAATGCTGGATATGGTTGACTGACTCCCCTCCCACACAAAGATGAAAGAGTAGAATCATCAGATGGAAACTAATTCTGAAATTAGAGACTTCTTTAGATAAAAAGACACTTCAATAGAGTGGGGGCTTAAGTCTAATCTAATGGAACATTGCTAGGGCTCAATATAAAATTGAAATCTCAGACTGGCTCTCATTTGTTAATACCTTTGTTAAGGCTTTAGCTGGGGCTGCCGGCATGGCTCATGGGAGGCCGCGCGGGGGAAGGATTGTGGTTAATTTATTAATGTAAAAAAAAAACATATTTTGTTGCTGGGTCCTGCATTGCTGCTCCTGCTCTCCTTGTCTTGACTTGGAGGAACAGGAAGCACAGCCAGGCTCCCCTGACCAATCACAATGCTGCAATGCAGAGTTGTGATTGGTTTTGAGCGTTCTGGTTCGACGCTCAACCAGGGAATTGTGGCCTGGGCATGTTCTCCATGCAGGCTGTAATGCAGCCTGCAAGGGAGATTGGTAATGTGCCCTTTTTTCTCTGACTCTGATGCTCCAAAGGTTGAGTCCCAATCCAGATAGCGCACATGAACTCGCAACATTCAAAGGGTTTTAGTGCAGCACTAGAAGTTCATGGGGTGGCCTTAGCAATCCAAAGTGCAATCCTGTAAAGGCACCTGGGCCCAATGGTGTATCAGCTGATATGTTTAAAACTATGAATCTATGCGCACCTCTGTTAACAAATGTTATAAGAACGACAGTGAGAGTCCCTATACCGGATTCATGAAGAACAGCTATTGTTGTGGCTATTTTCAAGAAAGGCAACAGATCCTCACCATCCTGTTATAGACCAATCTCCTTGTTAGATTCCAGCTTCAAGATTCTGGGCCGAGTCCTCCTGTGCCATCTAGAAGTTTGGGATACAAACAATAATATCTTGACAGGGGTACAGTATGGCTTCAGAACAGGAACTTTCACAGTGGAACAAAGCCTAAATCTGTACCCCATAGCTGGTAAGTATATCATGGCTAAGGGGAGCGCTTAACCCCTAGCCTTTATGGACCTATTGAGCACATTTTATTTAGTAATTTGCTCAAAAGTATTGGTCCTAATGAAACAGATGGGGGTGGAAAAGGAGCTGCTCACCCTAATAAGACGCTTGCATCATGACACATCTATCAAAGTCCACTATAGCCCTGTAGGTGAATGCACTTCCCAAATTATAACCACCCAGGGTGTGAGGCATTTTAGCCCCCTGTTTATTTCTACTTTACATAAATGGTATTCATAAATGTTCATTATCCAAGGGAAAGGACTTGCCCCCGAATGGGAACCCGGCATAGTCCCAATCTAATGTATGCAGATGATGCAGTGATTATTGCCCTCACAGTGAATGGTCTACAGGTTCTACTGGATTCTTTGCTAACCTTCATGGAAGATTTTGACTTGAAGGTAAACCTCTCAAAGTCATATATTATGACGTGTGCACAGCCTAATACTAAGTCTAAGCCTTACTACATGGGGGTCATACAGCTTGAAAAGGCAAAAACCTTCTGCTATTTGGGGATCCTCTTTACTTGCTCATTGAGCTAGAATGCCCCCTTATATTTAAAACTGCAAGCAATTCAGTAGAAATGTTGAGGTCATTTTTAGATTTGTGCATAAACTATGGCACAACCCAGTGAAAGACGTGGTGAACATTTATAAAAGTAAGTGCATCTCAGCAGGAACATAGGGAGCAGACCTGTCAGGCAATAGCAACGTGGGAGTCCTTCAACGTGCTGAAAATAGTTTTCTTTGTAGACTACTTTCCGTATCTAGAGGTACTGCCACTTTTCATTTGTCACAATGAATTAGGGCTAATATACCTGGACGATATAATAGGGCTAGGACCATTGATGCTATGGATTAAGAGTTGGAGTTAATCGGAAGAGGGATTGGTTAGAACATTTCTTAGTGATTGCCTCACACTCGATGTGGAGCAGATACCTTGGTTTACCTATAAAATGAAAACCTTTGAGGCAATAGGCATTCCAGAATCATATAGCAATCCACAATCAATATCCGCTAACTGTAAAGAAACAGTCCAACAGCAATACTTTGATCATCGTGGAGCTGTGGTTGGAGAGGGCCCAGTACAAGGAAACAATGGTTAGATATTTCCCGGTGTCAACTACAAGTGGCATAGAACCTTATTTAGACTGCAGTGAGAGCTCCAAGTTACCGTTTTTATCTTACTCTTTTCAGATTATTCACTGTGCACCTTAAGGTAGCTTCCCTTGCAAGGAATCTGGCAACATTATCTTCCTCAGTGATGATGTGACAATATTTCTATACAATGCACACCTCATTTTACATTGTTGTGTCCACTTTTTTCAGCCCTACGGACCTCCTTTTTGGTCCCTAACTTATGTAGCGCTATTCTTAGGCAATAGAAAGCTGGCATGTTTTTTTTTTACACAACTCCACACAGGAGATATTTGTTATGCTGTGATAGATTTCATAAGAGTTGTATTGACAATCAGAAAACAATATGAAGATTTAGGTATTTAAATGTATGCTGATTTCTTTTGTGTTGATTTTGTTGTCATGCTCATACTTTAAGTATTATATACACTGTCTTCTACTTTTATGGCATATGTTGATTAAAGATTATGAAAAGAAAGAAAAGACCGCCCTGCTGCCTGTGGCCTGCTGCGTACTTCAGAGAATTGTCCTGCTCCTCCACAAATACTACCCTGCTGCCTGAAGCCTGCTGTGTGCCCTCAGAGGAGTGCCCTGCTGCTTGAGACCTGCTTTTTTGCTAGAAGCCCGGACCACTAGAGTGACTCCAAGGGATAGTTTGCTGGCCTCCTGTTCAGAGCTATAGGCACACAAAAGCTGCCTAAAGTGAGTCCTGAATCCTCCAAGTGCTGTCTCCCCAGTCCAGGGCTAGGGCAGTGGTATCGAAATGGCCCAACCATCCAAAAACAAAAAACTGGGACTTCAACAATTTTCAGCCAAAAAGTGCTCTGAGAACCGACAGGAGGCGGGGACCTCCTTGCCCGCTAATGCACCCATGGTGCATCACCCGTTTGCCTTACTTCACAGTAGATCCTGCTACATTGTTCTCCGCAGCAGCAAATCCTATTCAGACGCTCCATGCACAATAGTAATCTGGCCTCAAGGAGCCCTCATCTGCTACAGCCTGGAACTTTATCCAGCTGTTGATTTCTGACATCCAAAAAAGTGACAACGTTCAAAAGTAGAAATCTTCACCGAGGCTTCATCCGGTAGATCACGGATGATGACACCTCCTTCTTGGACACCGTCGGCTGTCTTGCCCCACTGAACTTTACTTTCTCAGACATTTTTCTGTGAAATTTCTTTTAAGTTCAAAGGTAAGAAGAGACTGGCCCCAATCCACCTGGTTTATCCGAACTGTGCTTCATCGCTGTTGCAAAAACTCAGTTGATGGACATAATGCAGAACAATGTCATACATTCACCCCAGTACAGAGATCTGGGCCTAAATCCATTGTATTTTTGCTCACCATGCCATTCCAGTTTGAACCCACCCAAATGCAAATCAGTCTTGACCCTGTGCCTCATGGGAACAGTCCAGCCCGAACTGCCAAGCCAGGTCCTTCCTGGACTGGAACCAAGCATCCTAGGACCGGTTTCGGGGTTTCACCCCTCTTCTGCCAGGATAGCTTGATTCCAGTGGCATGGAGAGCACGGGACTCACGTCTGAGCATACCCGACCCACTCGGGGTGACAAATGCAAAAACAACAGTTGATGGATAGAATGCAGAACAATGTCATACAGTCACCCCAGTACAGAGATCTGGGCCTAAATCCATCGTTTTTTTGCTCACCATGCCATTCCAGTTTGAACCCAGTCATATGCAAATCAGTCTTGACCCTGTGCCTCATGGGAACAGTCAAGCCCGAACTGCCAAGCCAGGTTCTCCCTGGACTGGAACCAAGCATCCTAGGACCGGTTTCGGGGTTTCACCCCTCTTCTGCCAGGATAGCTTGATTCCAGTGGCATGGTGAGCACGGGACTCACGTCTGAGCATACCCGACCCACTCGGGGTGACAAATGCAAAAACAACAGTGAAATGTCTTTTAAGTTCAAAGGTAAGAAGAGAATGGACCCAATCCACCTGGTTTATCTGACTGTGCTTCATCGCTGTTCGCCATAACTTTCGACTTTGCCCTGGCCTTGCACGACTAGAAGTTTGTGTTTTTTTTCGTTATATTCTTAAATAAATTATTGAATGTTACTCTATATTTTGTCTAAATTGGTGTGGGCTTTTTATTGTGTTGTGCTTTCACCTTATTGCTCTTTGAGCACTGCATAAATACTTTACATATTGCCACTAAGTTAAGCCTGACTGCTTTTGTGCCAGGTTATCAGAGGGTAAACCACATGGTACTGTAGTGACTTTTTGTAGTCCACCCTGACAAGGATTGTGGCTGTTGCGTGAGTAGGGTTTCAACACCCTCATTCAACTATCCAATTTCTCGCTGTTGGCACATCGAGGAAACTCCAAAAATAGATTTAAAAAAATACTTAATGTGAACAGAAATTGAAATCCAAACTTTTAAAAGCTATGCACACATAAGACAATTTCGCAAAATAAATGCAATCTTTCAAAAGTCTAAATCAAAACTTCTAAGATTTGAATTTACTCCTTAATCAGGAAGTTAGTTAGCATCAGTTATTTCATTTCTCAGTTCATGTGCCACTTCATGTAGGTTCTGGAAGGGAAAATTAAAATTCTTTAAGGTCAACGTCTGTTTTTCTTCTGACATAATCTTTGTCAAATATGCCCATTCAGGATCAGTACTATACTGTTTTCTCTATTAATCAGCGTGGTTAGAGCTTCAGCTGAACTTCCATCATTTTCTTTCAACCTGTCTTTACTTTGGAACATTCTGCTTCTTTCTGTCACACTTTCAGACCATTCAACTTAGATCAAACTTTCAACTTCAGTTTTATAATCTTGATCTGCCTGACTTTCGACTGCTTCTTGGTTTGCCGTGTTTTCAGCTGGTGGAGCCTTGCTTGCTCTCTGACTTGCACTTGGGGTTTTCACAGTTAAGTTTTCTTCTTGCTGATTTTTAAGATTGGAGTTTCTTGATTTTCATGTTGTTGATGTTGCTGTTCTTGAATTTCTCTCTCTAGATCCACTTAGCAAACTTGAGCTTTGCTAAGTTTGTGTCACTGTTTCTTCATCAGCAATGAACACTCTTTTCATATGAAATGTGTAGATCCAATTTGGTAAACCTCCATATTTCACAGCAGCATTTCTCACCAGTATGACGTGATATAGTCCACTCCACCTGAGCTCCAGAACAACCTTCTAGCACAGTTCTTCACCAAAACCCAGTCATCAGACTTTAGGTCATGGCACAGCACAGTACTTGCATATAGTGTTCACCTAGTGATAGAGAGAGCATACTACATCAGCCAAACTTGTGCAGTAATAAAAGACTGAGCTATTGGTAATAGTCACAAGAGCAACCAATGATGGAACACCATGGATTCTCATGGCTTTCCACATAAGTACTTCCTGGGCACTTAAACCCATCTTCTAGCGTGGATTTCTTCTCATGCTACATACGGCGAAAGAAGGAGCATCTAGCCATTTCAATGATGTTGCTAAATTTGCTTTCAGCATGCCGTTTACTCGCTTTACAACTTCTACTTCTGGGTGATAACTACAAAGGAATTTTTAATCAATCTTCAATGCTGCACACTGAATTCTCAAGATTTAATTAGTAAAATGTGTACCCTTATCTGTTTCTATAGGATTTGGCAAACCAAATCTTGGGATTCATTCCCTCAGGAACAATGTAACATCTCTCAGTGCATCACATCTCTTAATTGGATATGTGTAAATCCATTTTGAAAGCAAGCAAACAATCAATAAAATATACTTTAGACAATTGCAAGTTGACATTTCTATGAAATCCACCTTCAGCATTGTGATGGGGCCTTCTGCTTCACCTACGTCATTTATGGCCATAGTAGTTCCTTTACCGATAGTGATCTTCAGACCTGTGATACATCTCTAACACATATGTTCTACAATATTTTGAAAATGTGGATTAAACCAGTTTCTTCTGAATGTGCCCACCATTCCATCAGGTCCTAGCTATGTACTGTGCATGTGAAACAAACCTCTAATCTGGTGATTTCCACAATTCATTTTCATCTTGTTTACATCCTGCTTTTTTTCCTATTTTTTCTTTTCCTCCTCTAGTGCCTCATTCTGCAAATTGTTTAATTAATCTACTGTTTAAATGGTAATGGAAGAAAAGCATTTACAGTTGCAACATCTGAATCATCTGTTTCTGAATTGTCCGAAATCATGGAGCATTCTAAAGCCATATTGATTATTTGTGTAAAATGTAAGACTCGATTTGATTCAATCAAGCTTTATTCAGTGTGTAAATTGTAAGACTCAACTCATTGTTATACAGCATGCTCTTGTGTTGGCAATCATTTCAGCTACTTGTGCTAAGGTTACATTATACAACTACGATGCCACCACAATGTATGTCAGTGTGCAAACTGCAGATGCTCCTCAAAGGATTCCAAGATGAGTTTTCAAATATGAGCCATCCATAAATAAAATCGAATCAACCAACTTGAATGGCACATCTTGAATGTCTGCTCTTGTCTTGTGCACAATCCTGTTTGATCAATGGAATCAAGATAAAAATCATTACTCTCATCCTCATCATTTTCTTCTCTCGAAAATTGCAAAAGTGTGGTGGGGTAAAGTGCTTTGCACCTACTTGTTCTCTGCAGCCAGCATTATTATTATTTGCTCATATTTAGTTAAACAGCTGCTTGTCAGGTGATGAATGCATGTGCTATTTAATTGCGTTTCAACTGAATGCTATACAAATACGGGTAGTATGTGTTCCATTAAAAAAGTTTTACTCTGTGTGATGGCTATTGCAATGCTCTTCATACATTAAGGAAGAGCTGCTGCCAATGGGTCTAGTGTTGCAGAAAAATAGGAAATTGGCCAATTTTCATCTTCATGTTGTTGTGTGCGAAGAGAAAGTGTGCACCCTTCTTTTTCATGACAAAGTTGGTAAACATCCTACTCATAGTCAGGTATTCATAGAGCGGATGCTGTACGAAAGAGTATCTGAGCTCCAGGAAGGTTTGCATGCATTCATAAACCTAGGGAACCGTGTCAGTAACATGATTTTACATCTAACTCTGTAGAAGCTTTGCAATCAAGGAAAAGTTGGAAATCCACTGATGACAATATCCAATCATCCCTGCAAACCTCCTCACTTCTCTCTATATAGTTGGTGGGTTTATTCTCACAATTGTAGTAATGTGCTCTTTGGGCACCATCCTCGCTTCTTTCTCACTTTTGTGTCCCAAAGAAATGATTTCCTTTTTACAGTACTGCATTTTAGTATGGACACTTTAAGCCCATTTTCAGCCAAACACTTTAATACAGCAATTGTTTCCAACTTACAACCCAATTTTGTTTTTTGTTCAAATCATCAATGTACTGCACGAGTACTAAATTGCAGGGCAAATTTTTACTTTACAAATCTTTTATCAGAATTCTGGAAATGACTGAGCGACTATGTGTATACCCTATGGGATTCTACACCAAACAAGGGCTTTTTTAAAAAAATCTGACTGCAAAATACACTGACTTTTCTCATAATGAGGAAGGGAGAAACATTCTGTACACAAATCAGTCACTGTAAACAACTCTGCACCTTCTGGAATTTGAAATAAAATCACTGCTGGATTTGGTGCCATGGGACAACACGGGATCACTATACCATTTATTTTGCACAGGTCTTGAATCATTCAACATTTCTCATTGGGTTTGCATTAGCCCATTATAGGTGAGTTAAATGGACTCCCTGGTACTTGTTTCAAAACGCCCTGCTCAATCATCCTTTCAATGATAAGTGCAATGCCCTCCCATGTTTCACAAATAAGTTTGTATTGAAGAGTAAGGGAACAGATTGCATATACTTTTACCTCAGTTTGCACTAGTTCTGCACTCTAAATCAGCCTAATTTCATTTCCAGGGAAACCCCCAGCTCTCTTTTTACAGCTTGTCTTAAATCTGGAGGTAAGTCCTCAGATGTGAGAAACTGAAACATGCCAACATTTGTTTTTTGAGATTTTGATTTAAAGTTGACATTGTCATCTATGGTCTGAAAGCAAAAAGCATCCAGTCTGCAATGAATTATACAATTTAACTTGCATAAAAGATCACGACCCAACAGATTTATTGGACTTTGTTCACTAATTATAAGCTCATGATTATTTGTGTTCTTTACAGGAACATTTGCTGAAAACTTACTAATCATTTGCTTATTGACTTGGTCATTTTTTCCTGGGAGGAGTAGATCTGGAATTTCCATTAGTCTGACTATGGATCGGTTAGCACATGTATCAATCAAAACATGATGCTAGATAGCCATTATCCTCTCCATCCACAAAAGGGTCATTCCTGTCTACCTCTAGGACTGCACCAAGCCTGGACACCTCCTCCCTCCCTCAGGCCCTGAAATGTGCCCGAATCATTGCAGAAGGGACTCAAGTATAGTTGCAAATTGTAAGAAATTGTCATTATTACTTAACGTTTTTGATAACGTTTTAAATTTGGTTGAAATTCTTATGTATTATTTTACACAGGTTGTTTTACGACTGGAGTTAATGGCATATTCTCATTGAACTTGTATTGTGCATATTCTGCACAGATGCTAGAAGGACTGGGACTATTGAGTGCATCATCCTATGTTGTGCCATTGGAATAGAGTTTCACTTCCTAATCTAATGAATGGGATTAATTTGAGGCACCATTTGCATCTCATTTTGAAATATATTCACATTAAATTTACAATACCTTTTCCAATGTCTTTCTCTACCACAAATGTGACACACTCACAATTTCATTTATATGGTATTAGCCTTATTAAAATTACTAACATTTTTAGTAAAACCTCGACCTTTGCCTTGATAACCTCAATTTCCATTTTGTACACCACCTTAAAAAGCTCCTTAATCCCTTGAAAGAAGAACTGAGGGCCAGCATTCCAACATTTTGCACCGTGTTTTCATCACAAAAGTGAAGCAAACCACCACAAAATGCTTTTTTGTTGTTTACTTTCCAGCGCAAACCTTGTTTTTTGCTGTAAATTTCTTGAAAGTAATGCAAGGTAGCACAGAGTGCATCAAGGGAGCATTATGCGGGTGTTCCCATGCAACAACCCATGCTTTTGATGCAAAACCCTATCTACCAACATTTGGAGGCAGGGTTTTTGTTAAATATTAACGCAATTTGAAAGCAGGAGTGAAAAGGAGAAATGTTTTCATTTCTCCTTTCTTTTCTGACTTTGCATGTGTGCTGCACTGTACAGCACACATACAAAGTAGGAAATGTTTTAAAATTTGCCTAGTCATAGTAATTTTTACTGGAAGGGAATTCTTACTGTTCAAAACCTATGCTAGACTCACGCACACAACCTAGCACTATGGCACAAAGGTGTGTATGTGGCACTCTGCAGCAAAATTCTGCACTGACCCTAGGGAGAGAGGTGGAGAGAGCCATATTTCAGTATATATATGTCACTCTCCTACCACGCAGCACAACATTTTTGGCTGCTAGTCTGATTTGCTTGAAAATTTAGTAAATCTGGCCCTGAGTCTTTGTCACGATCAACATTTCCTTTTTGATTTTATTTTTCTTATGAATATATTCACTAAAATACTTCACATAGGCAACGATTTCATGGAATGGTTTTGATTGCCATCACATCACACTCTTCCAAAGATATGTACTTATCTCCAGACATCAGACCAACACAGAAGCAGAAACAAATCCTGACACACCTTCTGGATCATCAACTCCACTGTGTTCCCACTATACCTGCCTCAATCTGTCACAATACGCATGAACTGACTCATCTGCATTTTGCATCAGTTTACATCAAGGTCACTCTCTCTGCAGGTCTTCATTCGACCATTGTACTATTATCTTGTACTCAATCTGCAAATCTTTGAAACAATATTTGAAAACAACGCATCCAGATCTTGCCAAAGCACATTCGAAATAGTTACAATTTTCTCTACCTCAGTATACCACTTTTCTGGTTCCTCTCTAAGCTTTGGAAAATTCTTTGTAAAAGTCCAGAGATCGTGGTGGCCCTATTAAGTGTGGAAAGGAACTACAAAATCTTAAAGTGAGATCCAACACCCTTAGTACACATATGCTACTCCAGGCGCATCTTGCAAAGGGAACTAGTTTTCAGCAGTTGCTTCTCATTCAGAATCACTGGCATACACAACTATTTTCAATATACTCCTTTGTGCTTCTCAGAAGTCTGAGCCCAATCATCTTTGCATTTCTTCACATTCTCTCAATCTCTGATCAAGTCAACTAATTCTCTGAGATTCGCTCTTAATGGTGCTGTGTTTTCTTTTTACAGTTCACATTCTGTCAATCTCATTATATATGCTTCACAAATTTGTTTTTCCTATACATCAGATTCCTCAGCCAACATCTCATGTTTCTCATATGCAAGACTAGCATGCTTACCTGATTCCAAATTCAAAAGCACTAATTCTGCTTTATTTAATTTTAGACTTTTTGCCTTATAAATGTCCGAATCTACAATTTGGTTTAAGTTTAAATCTGTTAACTTAAACAACTTTTACCTCTGATGACTGTCAAACCTCCAAGGTTGATTCAGAATTTCTTTCACTCAATTCTATTGATCTAGCTTCTTGTGCTTCTGCATGAGCAGCATTAAATAGAGGTGGTTTTGTCATGATAATCAGATCACTTTGAATTAATCCTCTTCCTCAGAATCACTCTTATTCTCTGTCTTCTTCTCAAACTTCTTCTGATTTTGCTTTCGGTTTTACTCTCTTTTGTCTTATTTTTGCATGAGTCAATAGCAATCGCAGGTAACATGGCCACAGTTTCTAACACATTCCATTTCCACTCTTCTTTCTGTAAACAAAATCTTCTTTCCAAACAATTAGACCTGGCCTTACCAACTTGACCTTGACATTGTTTGATAGACTCTCACACACCCTATTGGTGTCATGCTTTATCATGGGGTCTCAATCTGGTCCCTAAATACGCCAGGACTTATATTCTGATGTAAATCAAGGTCTTGTTTTTAGACAAGAATCCTAGTCATATCACAAGGTGTTCAATTTAGACAAAGGTATTTAATCATTCATTCTTGTTAGATGGGTGCGTAAGCTATACACCCACTGTTGTTCTTTATCCAGTAATACTTTGGTCATGTTTGGTTTTGTATCTATCTTTCAATGACCATCTAGTGGAGGTCAATGTCTGAATGTTTTTTTTCAAGGAAATTTGCTATTGGATGGGTAGGAGTGCGCTGGCACTGGACACTGCCGGGATGTTCACCTAAGCGAATCTTACCTTTCCTGGAAGTCATGCTTATATACATTTTTTTATAGGGGCACCTAATGAGGTAAATGATATTTATTGAGTTACAGTTGTTGTGGCTCCTCTGTTCCATGGTGTCTTAAGGCCTAAATCATTTTTTTGGGTCGAAGTTGTAAATTTGATAACTGAACACCCTCCAAAGGGAAAATGTCCTTTCACTTTTGGGAGATCCCGAAGGATACGTTGCTCCAAATTATTCCGTTTGGGTCTTGTATGGAACAGTAGATCCTTCAAAATAGTATTCCTTTTGAAGGAAAACTTAGGTCTATCATAGTGCATTTTGCCACTGTTCAGAATTCGCCAATGTTTGGTGTCTATGTTTTTTGACCGAATCAGAAACATTGCTGTATGTGCTTACACATGTCAATTGTGTGTTAGCCGGTTTCTGCTTGTCTTCCAACACGCAATCCCTGTGATTATTATGTGCTCTTTTATTAGCTCTCTCAATGATCTTTCTAGGATAATGTTGTTTGGCATATTACTCAGTTGAAAAAATGTCCTCTGCGTTATAGTCACTTAGGGCCCGATTATGATGTTGGACGGACCGCCAAAGACCGACCATTGGTGGCAGTCCGCCCGACATCCCGGGCTGCGGTCTGACCGCCAGATTATGATGTCAGCAGGTTGGATCACTGTGGTTGGGGGAATAACCGCCGATTCTAACAGGATCGGAGATACTGTCGGGGCGATGGTGAGACTAGTAATCCCTGAATGGAGCCGGTGCCTGTGCAGGCGCTGCCGTCAGGATTACAATGTCAATTTCCCTCTGCCTTTTTATGGCGGTTCAACCACCATGAAAAGGCAGATAGAAAGGGACTTTGATGGCCCCAAACAGGGCCCCCATCCGCCCTGGGCCTCCGCTATGGGGCCCAGGGGCACACATGGTGCCTCCCCAAACACCCTTGCCCCCTGTGCCAGGCACCACATGATGCCTGGAACATGGTGCAGGGATGTTTGTAAACATACCTTTTGGCATTGGGGCTTGTACTGAAGCCGTTTTATGGAGTGCAGCTCAAACCTCATTAAAAAAAGGCATGTTTCCGACTACCTATATGGCAATCAGATCGTAATCCTGCGGGCGGGACCACAGACTACCGGTTGGCTTGTCCCAATCCCACAACGATGGCAGTCGACACTTATCCGACCGCCATCATAATAAGGCCCTAAGTTCTGAGCAGTTCCGTCTAATCCGGAGGAATTGTCCTAGTCATAGATTCTCCCTAAGAGAACGGGGATGTGCACTTTCAAAGTCCAACAGACTATTCCTGTTCGTCGGTTTAGTGTGCATGCTTGTTTTCAATGTCCCTTCTATTGAGGTTATTGTTACATCTAGGAACGGCATCTGGTTGGGGTCCATATTTATCATTAATTTTAGGAAGGGGTTATAGAAGTTTAGCCAGTCAAGGAACAGATGCCCTTCCTGTATTGCCATGCCAGAGCACAACAATGTTGTCAATATAGCGATGCCAAATAGCCAATTGAGTATTGTACGGATCATTGTCCCATATGCTCTCTTTTCTCAGATTGGTGGGCATACAGACATGCAAAGCCGGGAGCGAAGGTACTACCTACTGATGTCCCATGTAGTCATTTCATATTCAAAAATGTTTTTGGTCAATGCCAGTTTTGGGCAAACTCATGATCCAGTGGATCAGGGCTTTAAATGGCCATTTTCCTTCTGAGAGTAAATTCTCAATGCACTTTTATAAAGTGCCTCTATGTCCAAAGTCAGGAGCAGGTGTTTCTCAGGGTCAAAGTCAATATTTGAGAGTATGTTTAATAGATGTTTGGTGCCTTTGCTGTAGGACTGCTGTTACAGGTGCCCAGATGAACCATTCTACAAACTCAGACAGTAGTTCAAGTATTGACCCTATAACCAAAACTAAAGGTCTACCAGGTATCAGGACCTGATGCTTGTGGATTTTAGGTAGTGTGTAAAAATATTGGGTCCTAGGTTTTGGGGTGATCACAAACTTGCATTTTTTTAGTGAGATCCACCTGTTTTCCTTGGCTGCGTCCACCAGACATTTTATCTCTCTTTTTACTGAGGGTGTTGGATATCACTTTAAGATTTTATAGTTCCTTTCCACACTTAGTCGGGCCGTACATGCCTCCTGGTAATCCTGTTTTGTCTGGATCACAATTGCCTCACCTTTGTCTGTCTCTTTAATAACACAGTTTGTCCTGGCTTTTAGATGATTTAGACGTACCAAACTAAAGAAAGATCACTGACAGAGCTAATAATAGTACTATAAAGAGACAAGTGAACCTAAGTACATCTGGAAGGGACCTCGGTCTGAATATCTATCTAGAAACAGTATTCCCCCATATTGAAAGATAATTATAAATTACACCATAGAAATACAATGACATCTATGTTTGTATGTCAAAATTGAATATCTTTCAATATGGGGGACCACTGTTCCGAGATAGAGCTAATAAAAGAGCACGTAGCAATTATTTATTTATTTATTTATACATTTATAGAGCTCTTGGTTACACCATCGGTGTGTCCCCGCACTTAGAGAGGTCTCCGGAAGATGCGGCTGTTACCTGCAAGCAATTACAGTGATTGCCTGTTGGAAGACAGAAAGAAACTAGCTAGCACACACTTGACATGTGTGAGCACATATATCAATGTTTTGAATTCAGTCAAAGAAATACTCAGCAAACATTGGTGAATTCTGAACAATGGCAAAATACACTATGACAGACCTATGTTTTCCTTCAAAGGGGATACTGGCGTGAGGGATCTAGTTTTCTGTACAAGACCTAAACAGAGTAATAAAGAACAACGTACCCTTTGTGATCTCCTGAGAGTGACAGGACATTTTCGCTGTGGATGTTTTTCAGTATGCAAATTCAGAACATCAACCAAATGATTCATTTAGGTCTTAAGACACCATGGGAAAAGAGGAGCCACACCAACGGAACTTAATAATGATGAAAGCCCTGGACTCTATGGCCATTATATTTTAGGGTTGAAACATGTTGACTCATATACAGGGTGTAGTATCATTGTTTCCATAGGCACCCACTTGTAATATAATGTTATTCTTACTAGGAACCCCATTAATAGAGGGATAGCTAGGAGTTCTGAGGTATTTTTATTTGAAGACCCCAGCAGGATAATGTCCCATATGCTCTCTAGTTTATGGTCGAGCCCATCCTAGTTTTTAGGGACCAGAATGAGAGCTGATGATGAAGCATGACACCAATAGGGTGTGAGAGGGTCTATCAGCCAATATTAAGGTCTTGTCAGCCTGTTAGGGTAATGCTACGCATTTTCTGTGAGTAATTCCAGTATGGATGCGGATTAATAAATACATTTACAGGATACTTTGCGTTGGATTGAGTCTAAGATAGGAGGACGTATCCTATGTGTTTCCACTCATTCCATCCATAGCACCAAATCAACCTCTGTGGTAAAAATGTACCTAGCACTTTCCAACTTGGCTTTTTTTACATGTTCTGTTGTCTTTCCTCATTGATCACATAACCCCATTCATTCAATACCACAAACTGTGCTGGTCTTGGTTGTGTTCTCCTATCAAATATGACATGCCTCAAATATTCATGTTCCTGCTTATCAAATATTCCTTTCGCAGAAAATTGCAGCTTTTTATCACCTTTTGTAGCCTTATGCCATTCTTTAACCACAGACTTGTGTGTAAATAATGAAAAATCGTCAATGAATGTTAGCCTTCTACAAATCGCAGTTTAAGAACCACTTAATCTGCTGTAATCAAATACTACTAAGTATTTGCAGTGCTTCAACGGGAAATATAGACGGGCAGGCACTCATTATTTAGAGTACCTCTTTGCCCCTGAGAAGTGCTAGGACTCCTCCATTAAAAGCATTGGAGCAGTGCTGAGAAGTGCAAGTGTTCTCCCTTTCAAATTAAAGAAGTGCAAATACTCAGGACTGGCAGTAGCTGCCTATTTAAAGCACTGAGGGGCATATTATCAAGCACGGCGTTAACATTATCGCCGCTTTAGCGGCAGGAAACTGTAGATAAAGCGGCGATAATGGGCTTGATAATATGCCGCAGAGAATCCCATAGAAGCCCATGTTCTGGTGTCAACATAGGCTTCTATGGGAATTCTCTGAGGCATATTATCAAGCCCATTATCGCCGCTTTAGCGGCAGTTTTCTTCCGCTAAAGCGGCGATAATTTTAACGACGTTTCTTGATAATATGCCCCCAAGTATCTGAATACGGGAGAGTTGTGGCAGGTTCCTAGGGCTGTCACCAACAGGTGATATTATAGTACTCATTAATACAACTGATGGAAGGGTAACCCTTCTCTGTCTGGTTGTAAACTTATAAAGTCATGGGCATGCATACATGAGCTCCCTGACTGCTAATAAGAGTTCTGTTGGGTGTTGTGTTATGTCATGCTATTATGTTATGTTATACTATGTTATACTATGATGTATCGTGTTATACTATGCTAATACGCTGTTATACTATGATGTGGTGTGTTATGATGTATTATGATACGCTGTTATGATATTTTATGTTGGATTAGGCTACTCTTCTGTAGAACACCTTTTACCACCCTAAAGGGTTGGAGGATAATGGACAACACCAGCCCAGTGCCACCAGGTGGGTTAAGCAGACCCCCAGGAATACTTCAGACAACACCCCCGTATTTATTGAGGCAAGAATAAGAAACTGAACATTAATATTTTATTAAAGTATTTACCACCTACCCATTGATCTACCCCTTCCTGTACACTATGGGGCTTATACTAACTTTTTGGGGGTCCGCATGGCTTCAAATGTTGTAGTTAAGTGAAAACCCCCCACACAGCAGCCACTGGCCCCTGTGAGGGTCCAGTCAGCTTTCTGTTTGGACAAAACAAGGGAAAGCTGCCTAAACGCATTGCATGCATGTATAATTCCTCAGATATGCACCCGCCTTTCAGCCTCCAGCAATGAACAGGTATTGGTTTTCCGTAAATTACTTTTTAAACAATTTCTTTGTGCGTGTATGTGTCAGTGTGTGTGAAAGAGGAACGGGGGGGGGGGGCGGTGGGGATTCTGCACCAACACAGAGACAAACCAGATGCTTTCTGGGGCTTTGATCAGTCCCCCTGCAGACAGTCAGGCTGCCTGCTAGCACCTCTTTAAACCGAGCCTTGCCAATAGCCAAATGAGCTGCTTAAACTCTGCAATTACAGTGCCTGCTGAATGGCTGTCATCGCTGTGCGGTGGGAACCCGATCCGCAGCGTACTGTACACTGAGGAGAGACTTACAACAGAGGGGGCAGAATGTTAAACACCCCCTGTGGCTGGGGCGCCCAGACTGAAGAGACCCGAGACTTCATTGTAAGCCTTCTCCCTGCCCCCGCCCCCTTCCCTGGGTAGTGTCGGTAGTTCAAAGGATGGCCAATGTTGTTACCACAGGACCCTCAGCCCCGTAGGCACCCTTGACCCGAGGATCCGGGCGGGGCCGCCTTACAATGCTGGCCTGGTTACTCACTGGTCAACTTAATTACGCTGAGGTCTTTCTTCCTCATAACAGTCCTTTGAAAATGACTGACTGGGAAAGAGGTCCTTGCCACTTCACATAAAAAGAGTAATGTTGATGTGTTTCTTCTCCTCATAAATATGCAACGTTTGTTTTCAACTCCTCTCATGGAGCGAGGGCATCAGTAAAGCATCCTCCAAACACACTCGGTGGAGGAAAGTAGGACTGTGTGAAGGAAGGAAGGGTTGTGTTTAAAAACAGTAATCTGGTCATTACCACCTCGTCCATCTTCCTATTACAGCCCTTATCACTGTACTGTATACAGAGCACTACTGCTCTAATGGTTAGGGGTGGGAGAAGTGGCATTGTGTTTTTCCAGGCGTAGCATTTGTAATTCTCGCGAGAACTGCAGGTTTTATGCGTGCGTCACCTGGGGAGGCGTCTGCATGAAAACAGTATGCGAAGAAAGTGCTTGAATACAAGAAGCTTGTGATATACCAGCTCCAAGGAATATCCATCAAGTCTCTGAACGTTTTGCTGTGAACATGACGCAGTGCATGCAGCAGCCACACCCATCAGTTTCACAGTTCATGCAAGACGTTATGACTCGAACCAAACTCCTCGTGAGAGAAAATTACGCGAGGAATAGTTATCTAAACACTCTAAGAACTACTCTCACATAATAATAAGACATAAATACTCACAGGCCTAATGGTCTTTTGTTTCGTAAGATAACGCTTTTTATTCGGAAGGTGAACTACATCAATAACTTCACTTGACTGTCAAATTAGTTGTGTTGTTTCAGAGGGCGGATTCCATCTCCATTGTGGTTATAAACGTTGTTTGAGTACGTCTGTTTGTGGCTTATGTCATCTCTCAGACACAATACTAATATTTTGATTACTTATACAAATATACATTTTTCTCCTTTTGACAAATGTTGTATAGTAAAATGTTATTATATGTTTTTCAAGTAAACTAACTCTTTTCTTTCAGACTGGTGACATGGACCGATGTAGCTGTGACTTGCTCTGTTCAGTGTTTCACATTTAGGTTATGTACAACTGTCGAAATGTTGCCAAATTAACGTGGCTCATGGCTGATCAAATATACAAGAGGCTGTGCCTCCCCATATCGTCACCACCTGAATGAAACTGAAACCACACCAGCGTAATTCGCATAATTTCAAAACGTTCGCAACACGCTCCCTACGCGTAATTCCAGGGGCTGCGGTACTACGCGCCTTTGTGTAATTGCTTGCCACTCTTGGTAAAAAATTACAGCGAACGCACAATTTGTGGTAAAAATGTACCCAGCACGCACAGAACAAAAGAAGGCGAGTGGCTGTTGATCATTGTGCTTTTGTTTTGTGGTTACTGCTTTAGTGCGAAATGCTTTCTCATGTAAAAAATGATGTGTTTTGCGCTAAAATAAAGCTTTAATTGACAGATTTGCATTTCTCACAATTAAGCGTTATTGTATGTAATTTTCCAAAATTTCACGTAGTTATGTGAAAGCAAATGGTGCAAATGTGTGCGTATTTTATACACCCCGAAAGACTAACCACCAGATAGAGTCCACTTTGAAAAATGTAGGCTGGACCCTAAAGACAGCTCTCATAGAGGCAGGATGACCTTCACCCGTGAACTCTTAGTACTGGCAAATTGAAAGGGCAGACTCCTTCAGATTAGCCCGAGAGCTGATATACAATAAGACAGTGCATATTGCTGGAATTCTCACGCCTACCTGATGGAGGAGACTTCATGGACCAACCTATTGCTGGTCATCAGGCACACATGGACTTTCATGAACACTCTTGCAGCAGAACTGAGTCTAGAAGGAACAACGTTTGAACAGAATTTGACAATTCAGCACCACAACGTTGTGTAACCTCTGGAGGCATATCTTCATTGTCTAAGGAAGATAGTCCCCAAGTGCTAATGTAGCAATAGTTCACTAAATGGTCTTCATACAGAACACCACTGGCTAAATAAACCTGTTCACATTGTGCAACTCACTGATAAAACAGAAAATAGCAAATGGTTTAAGGAATACGCTGTTCGTCTTCTGGAGCAAGAACAACCCCTCGCTTTTTCAGGTGGCCCACAGAGCAATATGACCTTTACCATTATTTTCTTTAAAAATCATAAACATTTTGAGCTAAATAACAATATGACAATGGTTCCTCCTATTAGGATAATAGTTTCATCAAGTAACTAGTACCCACATGTTCAAAAATCTAGAATTAGGATTTCCTAATTGTGATTCTTACTGAATCGCAATTAGAAATCGTAATTCCTGATGTAAGAAAATGTACATTTTTCAAACAGCGATTCCTAGAGTGTCGCTAATCGACCTACCGCATGAATATTAATAAGGTAGGTTACAGTTTGCGACCCTTTAGGAATGATAGGCATCAGAGGGATGGTGGCCTGCTGGGGTTAGCATTCCACCTTCTCTGTGCTTGATTTTTAATAAAGCAATCTTTTTTTAAATTAAGCCTGTTTTCTTTAAAGTAAAATGGGATGGGCATTTAAAAAATTAAACTTTAAAGTTTCATTTTTAGGTCTCGCCTAGCGTTGCAGTGTGAATGTGCTGCCATCGATTTTCGAGACATGCAGTATATACTGTAGTGTGGAAGCTTCGTGAAAGCTCCGCCCACTCTCTGCCCATTGGCTTTTGTCTTAAATGCTGCCTTCTGATTGGTTTGAGGCTTGTTAGTCCCTCCTCATTCATCATTTGTATCCTTCCACGGCTATTGGCCCCTTTACTCCTAACACTATTTTCTTCACTGTCTCACCACCCCAACGCCCCCTCCCTCAGTCTGTGACTTCTCATCCTCCACTACCCCACTCCCGTTCATGTTTTCTTGCCTGCCGGCACTTCAGTTTTCATCTCTATTATTGCCACCTTGAAATATGCGAGTTCAAGATGAGTGCTATACAAAAACTTCTTGTGTTTAATGAACTAGATTTTAATGTTACTCTAAATATAATAAGACTCTAGGCAACATTCGGGGTATGCATGGCAACTGACGCCTCTTAGTTCACAAATGGCATTGTTGTCGGGCGGGAGGAGCGGCAGTGCTTAAAACGCGCATTTTTAATAACTTCCTCACAATTCAGTGCTATAATCTTGTGTACTGAGGTGACGCGCTAAAGAAATTCACTTTTTTGAATTCTGAAGAGACAATATCGCACATTTACATCATGTTTACTGTATGATTAACATGCAGATCGTTGTCACGGCTCGCCCACTGGCTCGTATACGCTTGGCTCTTCTCCGGCTGGCTCTACCTGTTAATTAATATATTGGCTCGCGCACCTCTAACAAAGAGAGATGAATGGATACATGACAGTGAGCCCGGTAGATGGTAGAGAAATAGACTGGTGCAGACAAACAGACAAAGTCAGTCTCCATTGCCTCACGTCAGAATCATCACTTTCAATAATCTGGAAATCTAACGGCAACTCCTGCATGCCCCAACCTCATCCCCTCACTTATTCTTAGCAGAAGCGGCAGATTATGAGCTGTGCCCTTCTTGTGCAGAGGAGCACAGCAGAGTCTGTAGAAGCGCTGGGATCCCAAGCCTCTCCGGGCGGGCACCTAAGCCTTCCCCGGTGCCTTCACACTCAGGATAAATGAATACATTTTGTTCTGTGCTTTAGTCGCCCCTCTGTGAGCACTGTCTGGTAGATGAAGCTCTGTGTTAATAAACACATTCAGAGAGGTGGTTGTGCACAAACAAACAACAGCCACAATACCGTACATTTTGAACGTGTAGTTAAATATCTGCTCATCGAGTACCTCATTGGCTGATCATTCCATGGCACTACCAACATTACATCTGGACACATTTGCTCAACTGTAAAACACTCCCTTCTATGGGTCATTTAACAACTCGGGGCTTAGGGCTTAGGTAACCTACTTTGGATGCTGTGTAAAAGAGTAAATACAAAAATTAATGCAATGAAACTATGCAACCAGTACTGTCTAAAACACTGAAAACTGACACGCATTCTAGCATTTTGTTTAGTTAATGTCGATTTTCTCATAGATGCGAGTAAAGTACTCTTAATATCTTAATGAAATCTGCACACTTTTAACTAATAGCACCGGGCGACCTTTGACAACTAGGCAATGAATACATTTTCATTTACCACCGAAGCCCCCCTGCCCCACCCCCTTGGCAAACTTCATTGCCTCCCAGTGTTTGGAGGATAACCAAGACGCAGGAGAGTGAGTCAAGTAGTCTATAAATGAATGCGAAGCCGGGATTTGGATTCATATGCTCTGATCCCGATCACGTTTGTTAGTCTGTAAGCGCTACTTTCATTAATGAGTTTCTCATTCGTAAAGCACCACGGTGTGCATGTGTGCCGACACTTCACCCATCAGGTACGTGCCAAGCAATTGTCAACACAATCCACACTTTGCGTCTTTTTCAATATATTGTTTACGAAGTGCAGGACCTTTCCAAAGGATTTTCACTCCAAAAATAAAATGTGTAGGTAAAAAACATTGCCATTTACAATGTCTATAGCTCTAACTCACAAATGCGAGACCTATTTGCATTGCAAATGCTTGTTTTAATAGTAGGCAGTGGATCCTGGGACCAGTGCCTGTTCTTAATAAGTCTTTTTTTTCATTTTCAAAGGGGAACAGTCCCTATTGACAAATGGGTTACCACCTCCTTCAAGAAGTCATTAAAGTAGTAATATTTTGCAACCGGAATTCGGTCACAAAACATTAATGCAGCCCATTCAGATTCTGTATTCGAAGACACCCAAAACATGCCCCTTCCAAATACCAAATCGCAAACACAAAATGTGATTCAGTAACATGTTACTGAATTGCAATTTGTGCTTTGAACATATGTAAAAGCATTTTGTGGTCGGTAAAGGCTGATGGGCCCGTTTCTGTCCGCAAAAATGCTTTGTATATATGGCCCAATAAAACTCACTTGAAATCTACTAAATTGTTTTCCCAGTGTTAATTTAAATAGACGTGGTAAATGTATTAATTTAATTAATAAATATATGTTTTAATAAAACATAAACATTTAAAACAAATGTTAGCCAGAAGGTGATTGCTAGTGCAGGACACACCACATGTCAATGTGCAGTCACTGTTCGCATTCGAACAGGCTATGACCTAAACTAGCGATCAGCTTTTCACTAAAAACATTTTTGAATTGCTTATGATTTCTAGGCAATCATGCACATCTGGACACTTAGTGTCCTAACCGCTCAGTGAGCTATACAACGATACGCAAGCCGACTGCCTAATAGGCTCATCCAAGCTGTATGTCATCCCATCCATCGCATTACGTCGGTAGGCACTTGCAGATTCCAAATACCTACACCTCTTGTAATGGAAAGGGGGCATGCTTGCACTTTTCAGCAGAGATTAAATACTTCCACATTTACTGTACCACTTCCCAGTAGGCCGCATAATGAGCACATGGTCTTCTATGCAATCACTGTATTTGCCACCTTTTGACACAGAGATCCTGTACAACCTCCAGCTTTGTCCATAACAAGCTGTGTTGCTTCCATGCATCTTCCTAAGACCAATGCCATCCCAGTTACTATCTCTCTACCACCACTTCTGATGAGAGCTTTGATTTCACACGATTACCTACTGATTTGTGAACACGACCTGAATTTTACAGTGGTGTGTATTTGCTCTCACATTTAAACATGCAGATGAAGAGCAAAGAAGTTGTACTTAGATCATATAGTGTGTACTTGGGAAACAACCATTACATCACGGCTGTTACCGCGCATGCCATTACACCGCAAGCGTTACCACGCATGCGTTGTAACAACGCGTAGTCATTACTACGCATTTTTTTACAACGTACGAATTTCGTTGTAAAGGAATGTATGGTAAAAGCACATACGATGTAAAAAAATATAGGTGATCCACGTTGTTGTTACGAAACAGACGTGGGTGGAGGGGGTTGGATGTTTCGCGGGGGTTCGAACGGGAGAGGGGAGGATTTAAAAAATAAAAAATATAAACTTAATTTACTGGGTGCGTGCCTCCTCCGCTCCTGGACTCGTCCCGCGCTCACGTTTTTCTGCTGCTTTCCTGCTCAGGAACAGGAAACAGGCATCCTCACCTAAGCCAATCACAATGCTGCAATGGCAGCGTTATGATTGGTGGGGACAGCGCCCAGTCGGGCGCCTTTAGGGAGGCCACTTTCTCTCTGTAGGCTGCATTAAGCCTACATAGAGAAAATTCAGAGTGTGCATGACTGGTTTGGTCAGCGCCAGAGGGCCGACCAAAGAGTCAGGATCAATAACATTGGACAAGCCACTGCTTCACGCCCCCAACCAGGCATACCGTTTTGCTTTCTCGCAGCGCAGTGCGAGAAACAGAAACATAAAATGGTATTTAAAATACGATTTTATGTTTCTGCTTCTTGCACTGCGAGAAAGCAGTGGGGCGATGCTCCTCCGCCCTAATGGAAGAGCCACCCCTGGTCAAAGAGTGAAAGGGTGCTTCAAGGAGACACAATGTAATCCTGAACAGGTAGAATCCCACCTACAGAGTGTTATCACCAGATGTGGTTTGCCACTCCCTGAAGACACCTCTTCATGGATTATTGATTGTGGCTACTTTTAAAAAGCCTGTGGGCTTTTCTGCCTTGTGTTTTAGGGCTAGATTGACAGTGCAGCTATCTGCTTGATGTATCGTTACACATTTTTTTAAACATACATAGATTGTGCTTTGGATCCATCCAGAGAAGTGTTTCCCTCTTACCTCGAGAAATTAGCTGCTTGGGGTAACATCCCACCTATTAAGAAGCTCTTGTATTGAAATGCACGAGGGACTATGTTATTCTGAAACATAAACTCATTCATCATACTGCATGGCACATTTAATTATTTAACTTGTCGCGTTTTGTGCGGAAAGCAGTCGTTGTTGCGACTTTTGCCCAGCATTGACAAAGCCAGTAGCACTGTCTTTAAAGTGATAAACCATATTTGTGCATACAATTCATGTAAACAGCATATGTGAATGTGTTGGCACCTTAAAGCCAGTCCTATTAGCTTTCCTGGGATTTACTTGACAGGGTTCTATTCAAAGGCTTGCCAATTATTTATTGCTGTTTACTTTCCTTTTTTCTTCTCTAGGTAGCACTTGAGTCGGGAACTTTAATCTCAGACATTTGAAACTTGTTTAGGGTTGCCAATTATTAATGAATTCACATATTCCAATTTTTTTACAAAGTGCCAACCATAACAAACAACTAACATTGTGGCACTTTTCCATATGGTACTGTACAACTAGGTGCAGTGTGATATGTACATATGAACACAATGCTCACATTCTGCTCTCCCCCTCTTTAGTGGTCAGTAAAAGAGAGTCTTCATGCCTACAAAGCAAATACTGATTATTTTTTATTTTTTGCAGCTATTTCCTATGATGGCAAGCAATTTTGGCTATATCTGAGTACAATGTGCTCTCCTCCTGTCTCATTGGTCATGAATAACCCCAGTTGGCGGTGCTAGCTGAATCAAAGGTCTACTCTGATCTGCCCGTCAGACACCCTCATGTCCATTGGTATGTTGGCATAATCTTATACTGGTCATGGAACTTTACCTGCTTTTTCTTGGTCAGTGTAAAAAAGGGGACATGCACCTGTATTTCAAGCTTGCTTCCCTGCATTGAAATTTTGTTTCTGGGCTAAAACATTTTTTTTACACAAGAGAGTGTACATTCACCCTTTATTGGGACTAACTCATTTGGTCAGAACACTTGAAGAGCTAAAAAGATGGAAAAAAATCAGAAAATAGAGGAAGAGATATAACATCAAAAGAGGATGGGATTTCTAGATTCTGGGATCATTACTATGATTTATTATAAGGAAAATATTTTGGTTACTTACAGTGGAATATTGACTAGATTTATCAGCCATGGCCAAGGGTGGGCAGACATTTCTAAGGATCTTTTGAACTGATGAAAAGGGCCATTAGGTCATTTGGGTAAGGAGGCCAGAAAGGGAGACAATAGGTCAAAAGAGATGTGCATTTGATGCCAAGGATTGAGACCATTGTGTTAAAGTCGATTAAAGGGGTGATAGCCGCTGAGCTGAATGGTCTGGATTATTGCTGTTAGCGGTGAGTGAGGTTTAGATTATCTTTGCATTGGCCTTCGTTGTTTTGCTGGTTAGTCTGTAAGGTGATGAGTGCAGGATTTCACGTTATATATGTCCCGGCTGTAATGCAATATTTTGCTTTCTCCACAGCTCAAATTAAGCACCTGTAGTCTGGTTGTCACGCATGTCCCCGTCAAAGTAGCATCAAGTTCCTCAAACCTCTGAAGTTTACACCATATGCTTTCAGTGCAAAGTGTTGTGTCTCAGTTCAACTCGGACGTATGACCGGAAAGTGGTGTATGAAACTGTGTGATGTGATTTGTCAAACATAATTCTACAGCCATAAACGAAAAGCCATAACTTAATTGTTGACACATCAGGAGGCGTTGACAGTTTCAATATCTGGATGATAATCGCTCTAAAACAATCCTGGCTGTGTTCACTGAAATGTAACAAATGTGGCAAATGGCACATTAACAGGAAATTATTTGTTAGTATACGAACAAACGCTAAGTTGTGCACGTTTTCAGATGGCACCGAAGTTGGTCAGGTATGTGGCAAGATATTACATGAAGAATGTACCCGTATTTTTTCTTTCTTTTTTTTTTTTTTTAGTATTTCACTCTTGATTCGCATTGTTGTTTAGGTCACCTCCTCTTTTTGGCCTGGAATTTGGTTGTGATTGGGAGGGACTAACAGACAATTATATTATGTGCATTTTCACCATACAAAATAATTTCTATCATTCTTTCCTCGTGAAGCTGCATCACAACAGAAACAGAAAACAACTCTATCAATCGTGTCAGAAGAAACAACACCCAACAAATAAAACGCAGCAAAAGATATCCCACTGCAAAATATGGTATTTCAACAGGTTATCAAGCAACATTCTTTAAAAAATAGTTTCCCCTCATCTGCACGTGTGGATACTTATTGGCCTCTGCCCATTGGTACCAGCATATCAGTAGGTCTGTGGGCAAGGAGGAGCTGGTGGTTTGTGTGAGTGTCCACAATAATGTTGGTTTTGTATGAACGGACGCCTTTTGATGTCTTGCTTTCTCTGCTTGCATGTATGTGTGATCTATGTCAATGTATGCATGCATGACGTGTCTGTTTGTGTATGTACTACACAACATCGAAAACCTTCAGCTTTTAAATGCACATTTGATTTGATTTTTGATGTTTATAGTTAGCACTTAAAGCTTGTACTTCTCAGGTAAATGTTTCAGTTGATCCGTCTCCTCGTCAAACCATAAATATTTTTTATTGTGCTCCACTCTAGCGCCTCTTATTTCATAGAGCTTTAAAAGCTGGCCTTTCTGTATCTTTCCCATGCAAGTAATTAGAAACAAAGTCATACAGCTCAACCCTTGCCAGCTGTGCTACACGGCCGCCGCCGAAGAATGGAAGCAGATACGTAAGGAGAGCATTGCGGGCTCTACCCACTAGAAGCCTTATCAGCAGCAGGACAAGATATACAATTTTGAATAAGGAGTATACACAACCCAGGAAAATAAAAAAGATTGCTCAGTAGAAAATTCCCTACAACGACTTTACACCGAAAATTTCATAATCAAAGCTCACGCATCGAAAGGTATACAAGCGCAGCTGACATCAATGGGAACATATTGTGCAACAATTGGACTGAAAATAAATACACAGGAGACAAAGACAATGATCTTCAGGAAAAAGCAGGTCAGGCAACCTTTGTCCTTGGTGCACCAAACTCCATGCTGTCAACACATTCACGTACATGACACAACATGAAGTGACACTCTATGTTAAATTGGGCATCGAGAAATCTGAGGTCTTACTGACTTGTCTAGTTGAATAGAAACAAATTGTCTCCTCAAGTAGTACAGGAAAAGGTGGGAAGACAACTAGCTTAAGCAGCTGAACTCTGGGGCCTCAGCAAAAGAATGGCCAAAATGTAACCCCATGATAGGACTTTCTGGAAGACACTGCTCATGTCTTTCCTACCATTGTACTGGAATCATATGTCAGCTACAGCTCTATCACCGATCAAGAAAGACTATCACTGATAAATTATGGTTGAATTTCTTGAAGTCCACCAGAAATCAACTGGTCGATAAAGCCTGGAAGGAGCATTTCTGCATGACTCCCAAGTTAAATTACACCCCGTACTGGAAAAAGGAAGTGTCATGGTTTGACCTAATAACAGACACTCTAGAGTACATTTTGAGAGTTATACTACTCAAAAGGTCATACATGGTTTTTAACAATTTTTCAGCCCCTTACAGAAACCTAAAGGCCCTGGACAACATCATTCAGCTAGACAAACTAGGAAATTTGATACATTTCAACACTCCCCAGCCCTATCTGATAAGGACGGCAAACCCCAAAGCGAGGAAGCTGTTGCTACTGGTCAAAAGTGGAACCCTTGCACTTGGAAAATTCCTAAGTAAAAGACACATGATCCCACAAAATACTTCATCTTAGGCCAGAAATAAAGCTAGGTCCACTTCTTCCTGAACTGCCAACTGTATGGCAAAAAGACATTCACAGGAGCAATGCTAGAACATACCTGGAATCAAGAGAAAAAATATCACATCTTTTACTTGCTCAGTGACATCACAGATTTAGCAACAAGAATGATGGGTCAATTCTTGGCCAAGAGCTAGTAAGAAAGAGATAAAGCATTCAAGAGAGCAAATGTGCATATTGACTATGGTGAATCTACAAGATCCACCATTGCTAAATATCATCTTGAAGCACTTCAGAAACTCAACACAAGGAGTCAACCACTTGCTAGGGTGCAGAAGGTCTGAGGAAAAACAACAGAACTCGCTAGTGCATAAGTAACTGCCCTGATGCACAACATGGCTCCCATGTTGCACACACACAAACAGCATTAGAAACAGTAAGATTGCAGAGCCAACGCATGGACTTTTGATGGTGAAACAACAGCAGAAAACAGAGTGAAAACACCTGTGTTGCAGAACCACACACACCTATTTGAATCCCTATCATAAACGTGAAAGAGGACAACACACAGATACCGCTGTATTTTAAACTTTTTTATCTACTGCATTTTCACAATAGGTTTGTTGTGCCAAAAGGACTTAAAACAACTTATCTACATATATCATCATTACAGCTCTATTTTATGATAACAATTGCAGAACCTGCTCTTTATTCTCAAGTGGGACTAGTGTGGAGATAGCTGTCTGTAAATCTACAACATGTTTGGGATCAACTGTATGGAAAATGGGAAATGTATCTTTCTTGGTAACATACACCTGCATGAGACAGTGGCAATTCAAGAGCCTAACGTGTTTATATAAAACAACTGCCTGAATTCTCAGTCAAACTATACATAAGTGGATAAACTGGGTTGCATGTCACAATATGATTATAACAATTTTGGCTTGCCACAATTTTGAGTCACAATCTTAACTACCCCTATATTGTCTCATTGACTTGATATTTTGGGAAGTATAGATTAGTCATTCTTAACATCTACCCCAATTTGCCTTGACGATATAGTCGTAAAATACATTATAGATTCAATATTCTTAGAGGTTTATATTTTTGACCACACTATTGTGACCCTTCAGCCCCCCAAACCATATGCTATCCTTAAGCTAATAAGGTCAATGCTGGAGACGTGACCTACGGGTGAAGAAGCTATACAAGAGGAAACTAGTCCTCTTGAGAAATGGTGGTTCCTTGACCAGGACATAAATGAGAGATCTGAGTACACTATCTACTTATCTAATCTCAAGGAACATGTTCAATTTACAGTCAGGCAAGGTACATACCATTACACAATCTAGAGATCAATCACTAATATAAGATTAATAAAGATAATTTAAATTACCCCTATTGAGAAAGTGCTGACTGAAAAATATATTCTTGCACCTACAATACCTTCAATACTTCATCTAAGGAATTACTTGATGGCATTTTCCAATTACTTATTTTAATAATCAATTTCTCATGTGGGTCAGGGACAGTCACCCAGCTAAGCCTGAGACATCTTTTCTGTAAGACCCAACTGGAGATGGCTGCCCTTTTGGTTTTGAGGCAATGAGGACTGGACATATATCAGTAGTGTTAATGTGTGTTAGACCTCTTCGCCTTAGGCTAGTCTTTCCCCAACTTTTTGCTTACTCCTCCTTTCTTTGCTGAACTCATTTTTGCTGGCTTTAGGGCTCTGCACACTTTACCACTGCTAGCTACTGCTAAAGTTCTTGTGCACTATCGTTTAAACATGGTGAAATTGTCTTACACCCAAATAGCACATTTAATGTACTTGTAAGTCCCTAGTAAAATGGTACTTCGTGAACCCAGTGCCTGTAAATTATATGCTACTAGTGGGCCTACAGCACTGTTTGTGCCACCCACTAAAGTAGCCTTTTAAACATGTCTCACGCCTACCATTTCAGACTGTGTGTGCAGTTTTAAACTGCCATTTCAACCAGGCAAAATAAACCCTTTGACAGACTTAAACCTCCATTTTTAATACATATATATCATCCCTAGGTTAGGCCCTGCATAGCACATAGGGCAGGGTTCAGTGTATTTAAAATGTTGGACATGTACTTTTGAGTTTTACATGTGTTGGTAGTCAACAACTCCTAAATTCTTTTTCAGTACTGTGAGATCTACCTCTCCCATAGGATAACCGTGGTTTAGCTTATTACAATTAATAAGTGATAACTTCAATTGAGAGTGTTAGATTTGGGGGTCTCTAGTTGGCACAGGTATGCACTTGTGACAAATAGGGACCCTTGCCTCGAGTCAGTGTAAGGGGGTACACTTTTAGCTTAGTTCTCTTTAGTTCTTAAATGCAACACTTTTAGTTCAATGTACCTTTAGATGCGACACGCAGGGCAACGAAAGTGTTGCAACGATGGTGATGCGATGAAAGTTTGGTGCAAAGAAATAAAGACGTGAAGATCTTCCTGATGCAGCACGCTTCTCCGAGGTTGCGAGAAGACTCGACTTGATGCGTCAGCGGCGACACCCTTGTTCCGTGATGCGACGGCAGCAGGTTCGACGGCCGCACGCTTCTCCGTGGATGCGAGGTGCTTTTCTTGATGCGGTGCAATGCGACGGCTACAGCTGCGACATCCAAGATGCGATGGCAGCGGCTGCGATGGCGGCACGCTTCTTCCTCGATGCGAGATAATTCTCTTGATGTGGTGCAATGCAACAGCTACAGGGGCGACATCCAAGATGTGACGGCAGCGGCTGCGACGGCGATACGCTTCTTCCTCGTTGTGAGACACTTCTCTTGATGCGGTGCAATGCTACAGCGGCTGCAACAGCGACTCGCTTCTTCGGTGTTGCGGGACGCTTCTCGTGATGCGGTGCAGTGCGTCAGCTACAGCGGCGTCACCCTTGTTCCGGGATACAACCGCAGCGGCTGCGACGGCGACACGCTTCTTCTCCGTAAGTCGCGCTTCCAGCTCCTTGCGACACGCAGTCCCTCAGAAGGCCCAAAACAGCAGCGGGCACTTCCAAAGAACTATGGAGAGCTGGGGTTTGACGTCTGTTGTCCCTGAGACTTCAGTAGGAGGCAAGTTCTTTTCCAAGCCCTTGGATATCCTTACACGAGTTGAATGAAAATGCACACAAAGTCCTTTCTCCTTTCTTTGGCAGTCAGGCAACTACTGCAGGCCAATCCCCCAAGCAGCACTACAGCTTAGGGATAGTCTCTCCTCAGTTTCTTCTGGTTCCACTCCTCAGCAAAGGTTTCTTCTTGTTTCCCAAAGTGATCTAAAGTTCTTGGGTTGGGGTCCCAATATTTATACTAAGTGTTCCTATGTTCTCTGAAGGCAGAGAAGCATTTGCCTAGTCCAAACCAATTCAGGTCAGTCCTGGAGCACTTTGTTTACATGACTCCTTCTTTCCTTTTGAAGTGCAGGGCAGAGACATCAGACGCACCACAGGAGGTGGAGCCAGCATTGTGGAGGGAAGGCAAAGCCCTATTCAGGTCCCAGGTGCAACTCCTCCCTCCCATCTAGATGCAGATATCTCTATTCACCACTGGGCTACCTCACCCTGTCTCCTGGAATTCCCCAGTCCTGTCACTCCAACTCCAGACAAGGAATACACAGCCTAACAGAGGCAGGTTTGAATGGTTAGACAAGAAAATACCTACTTTCTAACAGTGGTATTTTCAAACACAGAATGTTAAAACCAAGCTCTCTAAAGTATGTATTTTATCATTCTGAGTTCAGGCATACTAAATTCAAACTTCTACCATGTTTCCTGAGTCAGTAAGGATTATAAGATGTAATAATCAAACTGCCCATTCTGGCCTATGGAGAACAGGTAGCCTTGCAATAGTGAAAAACCGAAATGGCTGTAACTCACTATTAGAACATGCCACACACACCAGGGCATGTCCTACCTTATACTTACAATGCACTCTGCCCTTGGGCCTACCATAGGTGTGCCTGATATGAGGAAAAGGGAAGGTTTAGGGACTGGCAAGTGGGTGACAGTACCAGACTGCATGCAGGCTCTGCAATGGCAGGCCTTAGACACACTTTTACAGGCTGCTTCTGTGGGTGGCACAACCAGTGCTGCAAGCCCACCAGCAGCATTTGGATTTACAAGCGCTGGGCACTCCTGGTGCACTGTACTAGGGTCTGACAGGTAAACCAAACCAACCAATTATGGAATCACTAATTCATACATCAATTTACAATAGGGAGCACTTGCACTGTGGCACTGGACAGCAGTGGCACAGTGCCCAAAGCATCTAACACCAGCAAAAACACATGAGGCAACAGCAAAAAAATGGAAGGGAGACCCACGCCAAGGTGCCAGGTCTAACAGAGAGCAAGTAGGAATGTTGAGGTTGGTGTCTAAAGAATTCTAATTTAAAACCCTTGTTAATGGTAGCTTCGTATTTTAAGTCACAATTCTGAAAATACCACTTTTAGAAAGTTGTTGTTTTCTTGTCCCAACCATTTGGTGCCTGAGCATGTATCCTGCGTCTTATAACTAGGTGCAGCTGGCTGTTGGTCTTTGTGTATTGCTCCCAGACAGTGAGACAGGTTGCCGTCTACTTAACTGATGTACCATGTCCTGCGGGAGCAAGGATATTCCACCCAATCCCCTGTCTGTCAACCCGCAACACTCAACAAGTCCAACGACTATTGGTTGTTTACATTCCAGGGGAAGTTGGGATGGAAAGATAGAGTAAAGTACACAACGAGGGAGGCTCCTTTCTACCCCAAGGTGCTTGTGCTGTCAGGTCCCGTCTGTATCAGTTCATATGGCAAGCGTGCCCTCAGTAAGATGACAGGATTGTTTTCTGGGAAGGTCTTAAAGGTCCATCTAAGATGCACACAAGGAATTAAGAAACGGTAAACAATTATTATAGTCTGCAATGATTACCCTCACATTGACTTTTCTTGTACCCCCAAAATTCGTTCTTGTAAAAGACTCACCCTAGAAGGGAAACCAATGGCAGTGGGAGAAGGAAAAGCCAGTACTTTCAGTTGCCTTGGATAATGGCAAAATCTAGGGATCCTTCCAGGTCCAGATAACTTTGTTATCCCATTTTTGAGGCAGCTTCATGATACGCATCACAATACATCTTGTGATTGTTGTGTCCAATAAAACAAAGATGATCCTCAGTGAATACTACATGACTGCCGTGTTATTTTATCACACCAAAAAATAGTCTTGAGCAGATGGTGGTTGGTAAGAAGTATCAAAAGAGGAAAAATAAGTCTTGAACTCCAAGTTCAAAAAATGTTACAGTGCACTGACCTGAAAGAACTTAATGAAACTCCTTTTTGACAGTTTCAAGGGCAATTGCCCAAGGAATGTGAGGGTCCAGGTGTAGAAATCCAGTGATTAGGTAAATGCGAGGCGTATCCCAAAAAATAAAAGCGGGCATAGAGAAGAATCTGAACCGGACCTATTTCCAGTAATCTGGTGAGAAGGAATTATCAGGAGAGGACAAGAAGGCTCGAGGAGGAGTGAAGAAAGAACAGGAGACATTCAAAACGGCTCGAGAAGTGAACAGAACACAATACTGGGTAAACGTGAAGGGCAGAAACAGGATTTGGACTTTTTCTCTTTTCCTTGAAAGCGATAAAGCCAAGTGAAAATTCAGAGCTGGGATGAGGTAAATAAACACCACATCCCAAGATGGCCGTCATTAACTGTGAGCGTCCGAGGTCTCACAAGATCTCAGGTCTCACTTCCGCATGGGGCAAAAATAAACTCGACAGGCAATCAAATCAAATCAAATCAAACTTTATTCGGATGTCAGTGAACAACCATAAAAGCACACAATATTACAATTCACTAGGGAAAAAAGAAAAATTATCCAACATCTTTTTAAAATATCAAGTTACGTGCAAGTTCAATGTAGTATTATACTTTTCTATCAGTCTTTCCCCCTGTCGGTCGTTTGTTTTTTTAAAATATGTAACTCGTCAACGAAGTGCCAGGGAAGGAAAAAGTATGAAAGTGCTAGTACGAGCATGTTAAGATAACAAGTGAATTAATTTGATTAATAACAAATAAAAGAGTGCAATACCAAAAAGATATTGTACAATCACTATAAGAATATACGGGTTGCCAAAAATATTATGATAGGAAAGATAGCTAGGCTAACTACAAATTCTGCCTGTGTCTAACAGCTAATTTCAAGAATGTAGCTATCGGTTTGGCAAATAGTTCAACATCCAAAAATTGGAGGGCAAGAAAGGCAGGACGACACCTGCGCAAGCCCCAGATTTTTAAGATCGGGATAAGCCACTGTTTCCTCGATTCCTGAAAGAATTTGCAAAACAATATTGTATGTATCGTAGATTGAGGAGAACTCATATCACAAGGGCAGAGTTGTAAAGGTTTTTCCCAAGTATTAGGTTTGGGAAAAGTGACCAGATGGTGAAAAATATTTAGTCTGAATTTTGTTAGAAGGAATCTCTCATAGTCCGTGATGTTAAAGGTTAAGTAGGGCTGGATTGCCAAAGTCGTTTGAACCAGTAATGAGTATTGCACAGTAGGTTTGTGAAGCTCACTGGTCAGCCTCAGAGATTCTAAGTGGGCGAGACATCGTTTTTTAAGTTGTTTCCTCGGTATTTCGGCTATTAGGGTGGGGGAATGAAAGAACTGTGGCATACCCAGGTCGCCGAAGAATCTCTTTATATAAGAGATCCATTCAATCTTATGTGCTCTGTCTAAGGCAAGACAGTCCTCGATGAACCCTTGGGAAAAAGTAGTGGCATTAGATGACCATATGCGGTGCCATAATAATAGGGGTTGAATCCTGATCAGATCTGTTGGGTATGGCAGACCTAGTTCTAGATGGCAAACATAGGTCGAGGTGGTCCGCGGGACTGCCAAAAGAAATCTTAGGAAACTGTTTTCCACCCTTTGAACCTCGTCAACCTTGGCGTAGCCCCAGACACCAGCCCCGTATATAACACTGCCAATGCATTTTGCCCTACAGATCTCCAAGAGTTCAACCGTAGGTCGTTTGCCTAATTTGTTGGCAAAGTTGACCAAAGCGGCTGTTGTTCTTGCGAAGGTGAGTTTTCTAGACTCGATAGCACTTTTCCATGAACCTTTATGATCGAATACAATGCCCAAATATGGATACGTGATGGTGCTCTCCAATTTTTGATTATCTACAAAAAACGTCTTTCTATTCCTTTTCCTTGACCCGACAGACATTACAAATGTTTTTTTAATGTTAATCTTTAGGTCAAGGTTAGCCATAAAGGTATGATATTTCGCGAGAGCACGCTGTAACTCGATTGGGGTACGTGCTAGAATTACAGCGTCGTCCGCGTAGAGTAGAGCCGGTATAGGGCGGATGTTTATAGTGGGGAGGTCCTGTGCTCCTATAAGCATGGCTTTTTCCAAGCCATTAGTGTATAAGTTAAATAGAAACGGGGCCAGGACACAACCCTGCCTTACGCCGCGCTTCACTCTAAACGACTTTGTCACCTCGCCCCCTAAACCATATCTCACCCGGGCTGTAGCGTCTGAGTATAATTCGCGCAAGAAAGTTATTAGGGGCTCCTCTATTCCCATATTCTCTAGGATAATCCACAGCTTGGAATGGTTGACGCAGTCAAATGCTGCGGAGAGGTCCACATATGCTAAATAGAGGGCCTCCCCTTTAGCATTAACATATTTACCTATTAATAGGGATAGGTTAAGGGCTTGCTCTGTAGTAACCAAGCCCTCACGACACCCAAATTGTAGATCAGAGAGAGCTTTATTGTCCGATGCCCAATACTGTAGCCGCTCTAAAATAACACGACCAGCCACCTTCCCAAGCAAATCTAGGAGGGAGATAGGTCGATAGCAGGATGGCAAATGACGGTCCCCTTTTTTAAAGATAGGGACGAGAATTGATTGGGACCAGGAGTCAATAGGTCCCAGTGCACAAGATGCTCGAAGGACCCTGGTTAGAATCGGAAGCCATAGGTCCATAATAAAGTTTAAAAAGTCAATTGGAACCCCATCAGGGCCCGGAGCTTTACCGTTTTTGCTAGCCTTTAGGGCGTGCTCCACCTCCTCATACGAGATATCGATTGGCAAGGGGAAAGCTGCTGTTTTTAACCTGGAAGGAGTTGGAGGTACAGCGGATGACGAAAGGCTGAATTTCCGCCCAAAATAGTCAAGCCATGTTTGTTCGTCAATCGCAACCTCAACACTGGGTATGAGCGTTGTCTCAGTTAGAAAAGGAGACTTTACAACCTTCCAGAAGGCGGCACTATCCCTGAGTATGCGTGTCTTGTGCAATTGGTCCCAGAGCTCTTTTTTCAAGTTATTCTTCCTACGTTTTAGGGCCTGTTTGTAATTGATTCTAGAAACTGCAATCTCCGTTCTATTTCTGACCTTATTATGAAGAACTGCTTTCAAATTCTGATAGGCTTTAGTGCAGGAGGAATCAAACCATCCCCTAGATTTAGGTTTATCATTCTTAAGGTTTACGAGTAGAGATTCCTTTATTGCTACTAGCAGTAATGCAAAGTTTTCCATGATTCCCTCATTAGAAGTGGCTGGGTCAAGGCAGTTGGTAATCACTGAACCCATTTTTGCAACCAGGGATACTGTGATTCCCATCGGGTCTACTTTTTGCCACTTTAATGAGTATCCATTTAGTCTATCTAATGTTAGATTATTTTGACTTAGTGTCGCCTAGATGTTAAACCTCTCATATTTCATGGGGGTTTTTAGAGTAAGGCTAATTGGATAATGGTCGCTAATAGCGATGTCATAGGTTTTACAAGTGGATAGATCTTTACCCGCTGCCGTAGAGAGAAAAATAAAATCAATTGTGGTTGGCCTGCCCCTTCTGTTAAAAGTTGGTAGTACGGGTATGGGAGGGTTCACCATATCGTTGACAAGGGCAAGGTCCAATCCACACAGAATCTCG
Source organism: Triturus cristatus (assembly GCF_964204655.1). Taxonomy (NCBI): domain Eukaryota; kingdom Metazoa; phylum Chordata; class Amphibia; order Caudata; family Salamandridae; genus Triturus; species Triturus cristatus. Next base: position 1,030,992,623 of record NC_140590.1, read on the forward strand.
TTCAGGGAATGTCCGAGTGGAGTGTGAGAAAAGTGAGTTATCGTATCGCCATTATCATCCACTATTCTGCAAACTATATTTCCACTCTGTATACATAAATTTTGGTTGAAATCCCCACCCCAGATTAAAACTAACTCCTTATGAGTCTTTGTAAATAGTTCTTCAAGGCAGGAGTGTATTTCCCTAGTTACCTTCATTGGGTCAACCACATGGAGATTGTTATAAAAATTCACAATTACTAAGACATTGCTGTTATTCAAATGAAGAATAAGAATTTGAAAGTTTGCGTCCAACTTGATAGGGGCTATTGATGTTAATTGAAGGGTGTTAGATACAAAAACGGTCAAACCGCCCTTTGCCCTACCAGAGGAAGAAGGTAATGCTGGTGAAAAATAGGTTTTGAAACCCTCAAGATGTATTTCAAAAGGAGCCCATGTTTCCTGGAGGCACAAAATGCCAAAGCCGCGTATAAAAGCAAGCCAAATGTCATTCGCAACCTTAGTACGAAGACCGGCAACATTCCAGAAAAGTATTTTAAGAGATGGGTCATCCTTTTGAGTCACAGGTTTTAGGTCCATACCCAAAGAAACCTCATGGTTGGAAATCTGGGTAATGGGTGAAGGAAGAACTTCAATCACGTCAGCGCTCTGAGACAGACAATCCGACGATACGCCAGAAATAGATGGAATACTCATAGACTTTGGTATCAAGCCCTCAGGCTGGAGTCAATCCACTCTCTCCAGTTCGGAGAGCTGGTCAAAATAATTAGAGGTCGGGATATTATATCGTGGTCTGTTCCCTTCTATCCAATCCAAATTTAATAAGTCCCTTGATTGAGTAGGTGGCGAGGGGAGAAGAAATTGGAGGTAGAAAAAAGACAAGTCCCTAGCTTGAATATCAGTATTACCACAATAAGGGGAAAAGTTACGTATGTGATGAATCACTCGCCTGTCTCTAAAATTTATAACAATGCAATCCCCTATCATGTCCTTTCTTCTACAGCCCAGCCAGCTTAGCCTTCTTGCAAACAATGTTTCCCCGGATATATTAGGTGGCAACGGCCTGTTCTTATTAAGCCAATAAGCAGCATTATTTCTTAACTCGGGGAAAGTTTCTGATTTTCCTTGTGGTAACTCTGGAACGCCAACTAAAACTATTGTGTATGGTAATGATTGTGGGGGTAAGTCAATATGTGGAAGTGGCTTCTTCAAAATGGCTGACACGGGACAATCCCTGGGGACACCAGGGATATCAGTCGTTCGTCCTACAGATTCAATGTCCTTACGTGAAATTCCCACCCCTTTTTCCGTAGATTCAATCGCCCCCAAGGCCGCCTGGGGACGATTAACGGTAAATTCAGTGTTCGTCAATGTAAGAGATGCTGAAGGCCTAGGGGGAGATGATAACTGTCTATTATTATTGGAACCAGTTATTTGGGACCTTAAACTTAATTGTGTGGGAATAATCTTTGGATGTGTATTATCCACCGATTGGCCTGTACTGATAGAAGTAGTTTTCATTGTTCTTTCCATATTATCTATTTTTTCGGCTATACGTTTTACCCTTTCCAGGAGTGGAGCCATTAAGGACTTCATGAGATGCTCAATTTTTTCAAAAAAGCCCTCACTAGATGGAAAAGAAGGTAATGGAGTGGCTAGTTGTTCTACTGATGTGACAAGGGAACCGTTATCATGGGATAGTATAGGTACGGGCTTAGGTAAGTTATTGTCAACTTTGCTCCCTTTCATAGCAATAGGGTTAGGAGCGGCTTTCTTGCGTTTATTGCCGCCAGAAGTACATTTAGGTATTTTTGCAATTTTTACATTTTTTACATTATGGCCATCCCTATTAGGTTGTTTTGAACTACACCTAGCCTTCTGCCCTCTGGTTGTTACCCTCGGAGTATGAATAGTTTGGACTTAACAGCAAGGGAGAGACCAAAATTGGGGTTGTAGGTATCTCACGGGTAAAGATTATGGAAAGATCCCCTAGCGGAGGAAAGAAATAAGGGGCAGGATCGTTAAAAAAAGGAGTGGGTGTCAATGATAACCTGGTTGGAACAGGCATAGAATCAGAGGATTCGTTGCCCAAGATAGGGACAACATCCTGTGTTGTAGAAGTAGGATGGGATCCTGGTAAGACCACAAAAGATGGGGCCAAAAGCGAATCCTGCGAATTAATAGTAAGAAACGAGGTATTGGTCACGTGCGGGGGAGGGAAGGTGCCGGCAGGAAGGGAAAGGCGGCGTTCTGTGTTTTCGATTGCATTAACCACCACCCCTATAGTTTTCTGCAGCATGCGGTCAATTGCAGTCAGGCTAGGTAGTGGTTGGTTTGAGGCATCTTTTTGCTTAGGGGCATGTGGGGGTAATGAGGAATTTATCCTGCTCATTTTTTCCAGCTACAGGAGCACAAAACACAGATAAACAAAGGGTGGCAGGATCAAAGAGCCAATGGGGGTGGCCCGCCCCGGCCTCAACCGGCTACTAACGGCCACAAACGGTCCCGCCCTTGTCCCGGGCTTCTCCCGGCGCGCGACCACGTAGCGGTGCACTTAGTTGCTTATAGGCCAGCTGTTAGCGGAAAGGGCGGGAAAAGGACACAGCTGAGCGGAATTACGGGGCTGCTGGTCCTCGCAGTCCCGTCCGCAAAGTCCTCCCGCTATCTGCACACAATAAATAAAGTTCCAATTTCAGCTTCAGGCGTGTGCTTTAAAAGGAGTTGGGACACCTGTAAAATTTCGGGCCATTTTTGCCCCCTTTTTCCTGTGTTTCCCCCTGTGTTCGACTACCTCCCAGTGGTCCGCCTGCAATTCAGAAGGGGACACTGATGTTAATAATCTGTATTTAGGTTAATTGTTATGTGTAGTAAATTTTGTGTGTTATGTATAGAATTGATATCGTGTGATATATATCATTGTGTCTTTCTTTGAATAAGCGCCTGTTGTTGTGATATTTTGAAAATGATGTCAGATGTACTCAAAATGAATATTTGATACTCTTGAAGGGGTAATTACATGTGCTCTCTCCATGAATGATTGATGTATTTTTTCCTTGATACCTTTTTTCTCCTTGATATATATATTGTCCCTTATACCCAGGTATCATAGGGTGATTTGGGTATAGCCCTGTTGTTTATGACTAGTTTATTTACACTTTGTTAAGTGTGAGGTGAGCAAAATAAGTAATGTCACATTGAATGTGGATAACAACTTGCTATTGCTTTCACAGGGACGGCGCTTTGCCATCGAGAGATATATTCTTTTTCAGTTTTCTGTTATTGTTGCATGTTTTATTCATTGTGCTATTGGATGTTGATATATGAATTGTGTATGTTTTGTAGCCATAATTGTTGAGGATGTCCGAGCCCTATATGGTGAGTTATTCAGAGGAAGATATTAATAAATTGAAGCAGAGTCCTTCTCTTTTAGGTGTAGACACTTCTGGAGTGAGGAATCTTAGTTCAGACAAGGGCGAACGGTTGATACAACTTAGGAAAAAGAACACTAGGACTCAATTACATGCCCAAGTACTGCTGGAATACTTAAAATCCAACACCATACGGAAGATACATTTATTGTTCAACCCCTGTCCTGAAGAGGCCATAAGCTAATTCTGGCTGAAGCGTGGTCACGTCGACAGACATTGGATGGAGGAGTCACCAGAGCCTTAGTGACTCACTGACTGTTGTTGGGACACCTGTAAAATTTCGGGCCATTTTTGCCCCCTTTTTCCTGTGTTTCCCCCTGTGTTCGACTACCTCCCAGTGGTCCGCCTGCAATTCAGAAGGGGACACTGATGTTAATAATCTGTATTTAGGTTAATTGTTATGTGTAGTAAATTTTGTGTGTTATGTATAGAATTGATGTCGTGTGATATATATCATTGTATCTTTCTTTGAATAAGCGCCTGTTGTTGTGATATTTTGAAAATGATGTCAGATGTACTCAAAATGAATATTTGATACTCTTGAAGGGGTAATTAAATGTGCTCTCTTCATGAATGATTGATGTATTATTTCCTTGATATCTTTTTTCTCCTTCATATATATATTGTCCCTTATACCCAGGTATCATAGGGTGAGTTGGGTATAGCCCTGTTGTTTATGACTAGTTAAAAGGAGTTAACAGCAGAGTTTTGACGCACACCAGGCTCCCTCTATCTGCGACAGGCAATCTAATAACTCAGCCATACAGTTGACTCGCCGGAAGGTAGGAAGAGGGGCCACAAACAATATCATGGTACAAATTTAAATATAACGTAGGGGACTCAAGGGATCACAGTGGAATATCTTATTAAAAGGAGGCTACAGCTATGGGGTTATATCCCAGCGTCTAAAGCTTGCCTTGCGTACAACCACAGAGGCAGAGCAGTTCCTAACAAGACAAAAGGGGAATACGTTTTGGCAGGATGGGCCATCTCTGAATTGATAGGGTGGGAACACCTGTTACCTTCCTAACTTGCACATCACAAAGGCTTTGCCTCAGCACAATCACAAAGGATTTCTCACCAGTCTTTTGTGCCCCCAGACAAGCTTGGACCAGGGCAGTGACTCAGGAAATCCAAAACATCTCTGAGGGTGAAACCCTCTAGAAACGTCTACTACTTCAAAGCTGGCACCAAGGATAAATAGTGGACTTTCAGACTCAACTTTTCAATACACCTCTGGACTTGCGGAAGACTCAGAAGGAGTGCTGTTGTGCTCTGCTGCAGGGAGGATTGCTACTCTGCTGCCCTGCCATTGTGCTGCTTTGCTGCCTGAGTAAAAAGGACCAGACTTGCATCTTGGAGCTAGGAACAACAGCGTGAGTTGTAAGGCTAGTTGGCGGGCCTTCTGATCAGGCTCCAACTACCATATTCCCAGAACCTGGACTCTGCTCAACCAGTTACTCAATTTCCTACGTTGCGTACGTAGCTATTGCGTTTTATTTGCACTAGACACTGTAGGGACTTCACCAGGCTTTAAATCACTACTTTTGGGTTCCTTATCAGAGATAAATTTGACGTTGTTGCAGCCTCCTGGCTGATGTTCCTCCTGGTGTTCGGTTGACATAAATCCAGAAAACAAATTTCAGGTGGATTATTGCTACACTCGTCGATTCAAGAGATGACTGGTGACTTGAATTTCCTCATTAAAGCACTGGTTATTCCACTCTGAGACCCCACACATTTCTCTGCTGGGTTGCACAGAATTACAATAACAGCACTTAACTGTGTCATCTTTCTTCCAAATGTCCAATCTATTTCAACTCTATTTTCTTTATGAGTTATTAAAGGGTCTACAGTCACCACCATTTTGAGCTAGGCTGAGTTTAAGTTGTTAATATTATTATCAAAACAAGCTGCCAATCGCAATTCCACACACTCCAGTGACTAAAATATGAAAAATCTATTATTATTTGCTCATGACAAAAAAAAGGTAAAGTGTTCAAGTACACAAGGTGTGTAGAATCCCTGTAGGGCCAGCTCATCCCTCCTACATGAGGTTGGAGCATCCTCAAATTGGGAAATCAAATCTCTTACTCCACAAAGCTCTCAGAAACGTCTAAAGCATGGTCTGAAGTGCAATATAGAAACAAATCTGTAATTATACATTAACTGTCTATGGTGTATTATTCTATTCTCTCTTACTATTGTAATGCGCTCTGATACCCGCGAGTGCCATGTTCAAGCTATATAAAACTTTTTGAAATAAAGAAATAAAATAAGTGCAAAGTTGAGCAATAAATGTATTCCATACATGCCCTTGACAGCACTGCACACATTGTGCAGACTGCACTACTGTAAGTGACATGGAAATACCCCAGCTTCTGAAAGTCCTTCTTAAGGCACGGAAGTTCATGAGTTGAGCAGCCCGTAGGTATCATCCTTCAGCATCTGTGAAAGCACTGGCACTGGCTCTGCCAAATGTAGTCATTAAGTCTCTTTATCATTCAATATCTAATTCTGATCAGAATAGTGTGTGCTCGCACAGGCACAGTCTTTATGGTGATAGCATAAGCGGCGACTTGCACAAATAGCATAATTAGGGTTTAATTGGCCTTCTCACAATTGCAAAGTGTTCTACACCATGAAGCATATATTGCAGATAATTGGAATGGCACCCAGTGGAATATGCATGGAAGCGATTGTGTTCCATGCACGGATTACAAGGGCAAAAGTAAACAAAAGGTCAAATATTGCCAAAACTGCTAACTGTGTTGTAGTAGTTGTCTCTAATGCCCCGATTACTTACCGGTAATCTTCATTACTCCGAGTCCTAGTCTTCCTCGCCACAGTATTCACATATGAGCCTCAGGCTCCACACAGAACTCCAAGTAAAATTAAAAGAGCAGCGCTCTAGTCTCCCCTCCCTCCTCCAATATGGCCCCCAGTGTCTTCAGCCAATCCCATAAAGGGATACAGAACCAACATCACGACCTGATACACAAAGCCGCAGACATGAAGCCACCACCAGGGCCGGGAGGGAAGGGAAACTATACTGTGGCGAGGAAGACTAGGACTCGGAGTAATGAAGATTACCGGTAAGTAATCGGGGCATTACCTCCTCGTCCAGTCTTCCTCGCCACAGTATTCACATATGAGCCGATACCAAAGCAATCAGCTTCATGTAAGGAAAATACCACAACAAAGTGCAGTGAAAAACAATATTTAATATACAGAGGTACAGCAATTAAAGGCAACCTCTCAAGGCATCCCCGCAGTCAACACAGAAGATGCAAACGAAACAGAACCCCCACCCCCAACCTGGAGGCGGTAATGGGACATGAATGTATGAGGTGAAGACCAAGTAGCAGCCCGGCAAACATCCTCCATGGACACCCCTTTGAAGGAGGCCCAAGACACAGCAACAGAGCGGGTGGAACGCCCCTGAACAGGAAGGGAGGGAACTTCAGAAACCGAAGCATACGCCAACAAAATGGCCTCCTTAATCCAGCGACTGATCGTCGAGAGGGAGGGTTTCAGTCCCTGACGTGACAAACCATAATTGACAAACAAGTTGTCCACTTTGCAAAATGAAGACGTGCGCGACAAATATATCAATAAAGCACGCCGAACATCCAAGAGGTGCAACAGGGATTCCTCATCCGATGAAGGATCAGGACAAAGACATGGAAGCACCACCTCAGAAGACCTGTGAAAATAAGAATCCACTTTCGGAATGAACGTAGGATGAGGGCGCAACACCACCCTGTCCGACAAAACCAACAAAAAGGGAGCAGAACGAAGGAATGCACCCAACTCACCCATACGTCTGGCAGAAGCAATCGCCACAAGAAACACCACCTTGAGTGTTAAAAACTTCAACTCCACCGACTCCAAAGGCTCGAATGGAGCCAACTGCAAGGAGCGCAAAACCAAAGGCAGGTCCCAAGGTGGAGGACATATAATAGGACGGGGGCGTTGGAAAGAGAGAGACTTAAAAAGTCTAACAACCAATGGGGAAACAGAAATCAAAGGTAGGACATGGAACGCCTGAATCGCAGCCCACTGAGCCCGAAGAGTCGAAATGGCCAAGCCCAGCACAAAACCATCATTCAAAAAATCCAAAATGCGAGCCGGATCCAAAGAAGCCACCGACAGATCGCGACACAGACACCAAGAAACAAAATTATCCCAGTGTTTAGCATAGGATTTAAGAGTAGAAGGTCTCCTGGATCGTTGAATGACCCCAGCCACAGCCAATGAACAGCCAGTTCGCATCAACGAATCCCTCTCAAGAGCCAGGCCCGCAGACCCAAGGAACGGAACACAGGCAGAGGAAGAGGAGGACCCAACAGAGGATAAGGACTGAATGGCAAGGCCCACCCCGGAGACACAGCTAATTCCAACATCAGGGGATACCAAGGGCGACGCATCCAACCCGGAGCAATGAGAAGCACAAAGGAACCCTCCCTCTTGATCTTCTGCAAGACCGCCGGAATCAGGGTAACAGGAGGAAAGGCATACAATAGACCCTGCGGCCAAGGGAACGACAGGGCATCCACCCTCCATGCATCCCGGCAAGGCATAATTGTGCAATAGCAACGGATCTTGAAATTGTCCCGGGAAGCAAAGAGGTCGACAATCGGACAACCAAACATCCGCCGCAACCTCCTGAAAATCACATGTGTCAGGGACAAAGAGCCCATGGAGGGAAACACCCGGCTCAGACAATCCGCCACAGTGTTCTCCGCGCCAGGAAAATAAATGGCAGATAGGGACTCCAGATTCAACTCCGCCCAACAACAAATCCGACGGCTGAGGCAACTGAGGGATTGAACTCTGCACCCTCCCTGATGGTTTATATATGACATCACAACTTGATTGTCCGTTCGAACTTGCACATGGTGACCCTGAACCAGATTCGAGAAATCCAACAAACCCAGAAGGACAGCTTTCAGCTCCTTGTAGTTGGAGGAACATGACAACACCGACTGAGGCCAAACCCCCTGAGTCGTTGAATCCCCCAGAGTAGCACCCCACCCCAGCAGGCTGGCATCGGTAGTGACCACGCGGGTGGGAACAATCAGAAATGGGCGGCCCCTGGACAGATGACCTTCGTCCAACCACCAACTCAAGACCACCCGAACATCTTCCGACATAGGAATCAAAACAGTCATATCTAGGGAACAGGGGTCCCAATGCGACAAAACGTGCGATACCACCGGGTACATGTGTAGTCGAGCCCAAGGCACCGTCAACAATGACGCCGACATCAGACCCTGAACCCTCAGCCATAGGCTCACAGGATGAGAATGTCCCACCAACAGGGCACGAACAGCAGATATCAGGGACAGAATCCTGGGAGGAGGAAGGAACACCATACCCAACTGAGTCCTGAACAGAGCCCCAATGAAAGTCAATTCCTGTGCAGGAACCAGGGAGGACTTCGGTACATTCACTAGGAACCCATGATGTTCCAGGACATGGCACACCCTCTTGACATGCAACTCCGCCTTGGGAAGAGAAGAAGCAGAAATTAAAATGTCGTCCAGATAAGGAAACACACTAATGCCCTCCCCATGCAAAAGGCCAATAAGAGGAGCCAGAACCTTAGTAAAGATCCTGGGAGCAGAGCAGAGTCCAAACGGCATTACCTGGAATTGGTAATGCTGACCCATCACGCAAAACCGTAGAAACTTCTGAGAATCCGGATGAACAGGGACATGTAGATAAGCATCCCTCAAGTCTATCGATGCAAGGAAGTCGCCCTGAGATATCAGAGGAAGGATCAACTGAAGGGAAACCATCTTGAACTTTTGGTGAGGGATGTAAGTATTCACCCACTTCAGGTCCATCACAGGGCGAAGATCCCCAGTGCGCTTCGACACCAGGAATAGGATGGAATACACACCCAACCCCAACTGATCGATGGGAACAGGAATCACCGCACCCTTTACCACCAGGGAGTCGATGCCTTCCAAAAGCGCCAATCTCCTTACAGGATCTCTGGGACAAGGAGTAGCCCTGAAATAGTCTGGGGGAGTTAGGATAAATCCAATACGCAAACCCTCTGAAACCACCTGCAGCACCCATTTGTCCGACACAGACAGTCTCAAAGACTCCAGGAAGGAACTGAGGCGACCCCCAACCGGACCCGTACCAGGAGCGATCCAGTCACGACTTTGGTGCAGGAGTGGAGGAGGAAGAGGAACCGGAGAACCGGGTTTTTCCAAAGGAAGGAGCACCCCGGCCACGCCCCCTCCCACGAAAGGGCTGACCAGCTCGACCCCTCCGAGAAGGGCCAAAAGCCCTCTGAGAACCAAAGGAACGGAAGTGACCCGCCCTCTCAGGAGCCAGGAGCTTACGGTCCTCCGCCGTCTTCTTAACCATGTCATCCATCAGCGACCCAAAAAGTTTAACCCCAGAAAAAGGAATCTTCATCAGGAGATTTTTCTGCGCAGCATCAGCCTTCCATGAACGAAGCCACAACTGTCGCCCCGCAGCCACTGAAGACCCAGCTGCGGAAGCCGCAGCACCTAAAGAGTCAAAGGAGACATCCGAAAGCAACCGAACTTGTTGCTCCATCATCGCCAGGGTAGAAGAAACATCCTCCCCCTGGGCCATCAATTCAGACAGAGACTGAAAATCCTTAAGCAAGGATTGTATAGTGTAAGACGCATAGGCAGCCGCCCTGATAGAGAAATTTGCAGCCGCAAAAGTGCGTTTCACCGCACCATCCACTTTACGGTCAACCGGGTCAGCAGGAGAAGAATCCTCAGACACTACAGTTCCATGAGACACCATGCTGGCCAACAATGAATCAACCTTCACCGAAGAAGGGAATTTCACATCAAAGTCCTGTAGCGGGTACCTTTTACTCAAAAAGCGTGGAAAGGAACCCTTGTCCACATCTTTCCATTCATTCTCCAGGACCTTCAAAACTGAAGAGTGTAAAGGCAAAGAATCAGGCTCAGGACGCTGGTATTGTGCAAAGAGATCGTCTTCCAGAGGAACAACAGAAGCAGGAAACACCAAGTTCTCTCTAATGTGACCCAGCACCTCCTTCAGGTCGGCACCCTGCACAAAACGACCTCTGACATCAACATCCTCCTCAATGTCAGAATCAGCCGCCGCAGCATCATCCACCTTAGCCCGCTTCGCAGGAGGAACAGGCGCCTGACTATGCATAGCAGCAGCTACAGCAGAATTGATCATCTGCTGTAACACTTCCATAGATGGGACCTGGATACCAGAACCAGAAGCCCCAGGAGCAGAATCAGGAACAGAACCACTCTCCATAATATCAACACACCAGTGAACGCATGAAGAGAAACACAGGCATGGGAGAAGACAACACGCCTGGCATAAAAGGCCCCGGGGTTGCTAGGCAACCAAACAAGCCAGAACCTGTAATTCAGACAATCCAGCATAAATGCCGGAAGAAAAACAGTCGCGCGCATGCCCAAAGACGTTCAGCGAGGACCGATACAGAGTGGAACCTCAAGGAACGCACAATGACCCAGCAACCAAAGAAACGCGGACGGGATACACCCGCCCCCACAGCACGCACACGCGGCATCCTCAGGAGGTAAGAATGAGAGCGGGAGCCTCGGGCCCCCATATCAAACGCATCCGGCCGCGCTATGCCCGCTTAGCAGGACGCGCGGCCGGGAAACTAAACAAACCACGTGTAGCGGGTAACTTTGTTAGAGCGTTATAGTACCCCGCTAGGCAACCAAACATGTGTAGCAACACATTTGTATTAAAAAACAAAACGAACGCCACTGAAAGTCCGCTAAAGCAGGACCAGAGGCGCAAAGGCAGAAGCAGGAGGTAAAAACAATACATACAATTCATCGTGAAAAAACAACTCACTACTACCCCCATACTAGATACCCCAGGGCATAACGGGTCTGCTCAAGCAGGAACCCAGCCCCACTCACCTGATCAACAGGCAACACAGCACTCGGAGAAGTGCAGAAAAAAAGAACAGGTCGTGATGTTGGTTCTGTATCCCTTTATGGGATTGGCTGAAGACACTGGGGGCCATATTGGAGGAGGGAGGGGAGACTAGAGCGCTGCTCTTTTAATTTTACTTGGAGTTCTGTGTGGAGCCTGAGGCTCATATGTGAATACTGTGGCGAGGAAGACTGGACGAGGAGGTAATGATGTAGGGCCACGCCTGTCCCATCTTTGTGGCCTAACTGCACATCAAAAGCAGCTATGTAATGGAAGCATCGGCCCCCAGGGTTATGTACGCGGCCACCCAGCCTCTTCCGAAGACATGATGTAAGCACACAGCCCTCGAGCCGGGCGCTGCGAAGGGTGTAAATAAATGGGTGGTGAATCACTTGGGGTTTGCTGTGATGACCATACTAGAAGTAGTTGTGGTTATTGGATGTTTGAGGCATCTGGTACAGAACTCCACCATCAGCGAACAGCCCCCAGCCAAGTGTGTGGCCGCCAAGCTCGCTCGGCCAGTCATAGCCAGGGTCGGATTGGGAATGCGCATTGGGCGAGGGACTGGTGCCTAACGGTGATATGTGGGCCTGTTTTTAAAGGGCCATTGCTTCATTTCTGCCCTGCCAGCCCATCACACTATGGTGTGCAGGCCTAACCTGGTAAGTGTAACAATCTGCATTACTGGTGGTCAGTTATTGCTCCATTTGTTGGGCCATTCTTACCTCAGCACCCCCCCCCCCCCCCCGTGGGGCTGCCTTGGCCCAGAAGCAGTATCTTGCCCCTGACCACCCAGCTGGAACATCACATTCACACAATGGTGAGTGGAGGAGGGTGAGAGTATGCAGGGGCCTTGCAGGGGGGTGGAGGGGGGGTTCTGGCTACGGGCCATCTACACCTCAGTCCCCACTGGAGCAGCAGTAGCTGTGTCCTTTCTTTTGACCCCTTCACTGCAAGGCCATGGCTCTGAGGCTGGGGAGGCAGTGATGTAAGAGAAGTCTTCCTGGAGGGGGTGTGTGCATTTGCATAGATCTTAAGCTTTTATTAAACTAGAGAGGAGGTGGCGTTACTGCCAAACCCACCGACTTTGGAAGTGGTAATCCAAGTTCTAGTCCCGGCGTTGACTCAACATCTTGTGATTGTAGGCAAATCACCTAATCGTCAAACGCTTGAAGTAAAATGAATTTGATCTTGTGTAGTATACCTGGTGCTCATGTAAATAGCTCCAATTCCCTAGCACCAAGTTCGCCCTATGTAAAACTATTAAAAGAAGCAATTAGAAAAAAACAGCAATCTATTCATGTTATCAGATTCTGCAAAGGCCAGAGCATGATAATTAGAGAGCACTCTTTATATAAAAATATCCATATTCTGTTTTAACATGGCTTTTGTGTCTTTGTTTAGTTTAGCTATTAGTCACGGATGAGCAAAGCAGATTTAGAACACATTTAAAAGTGCTTTCACCTTACGTTGACTGTTTGAAATACATACTGATCAGAGGAAAAAAATACAGACTTTCTGTGATTTTCTTAATTTTCGCTTTGGTCAGGATATTAAAATACAGGTCATGTCGGTAAAAAACGGCCACGTGTCCACTTTAGCCAGGTCAGGTACATGGGCCATTTTATTTCACCCAGCCCACCTGGCCAAAATGCAGTACTAATCATTATCACCAATCTTACTGATTCTTTAGGCTTTAAAATGCTTAGGTTAGCAAACATTTCTCTAAAAGGTAGACCAATGATACTAATCAAATGATGTTCCATGTAAGGGCCCGATCCATGAATGTGGGCCACTTTTTTGGGGACTGCCTGAGCCTAATTGCAATCCCAATCTGACCCTGGTCCTAGCCATCACCCTCACAACATTTGGCGATGAGGCGAAGCTGTGGGATCCCGTGGGAGTGGAGATCCCAGCACCCCACAGGCAGAGTGACCTGAAGGCCATGCTGGCCCAACATGCACGGTGAGAAAAACTGTGTGCCGCAGCAGCGAGAGGAAGAAGCGCCACTTACCTATAGGTCTGAAGCACAACGCAGCATCAGTGGCGGGCAGTGACTCTCAACTCTGGAGGGGTGTAAAGGGGGCCGAGAGACAAACCTGGTGGGGGCCAAAAATGTAATTTAAAAAAATTAAAACGTACTTACCCGTGTTTCCTCTCCTCCGTTTATTCTTCTTTCTCCTGGCATCAGCGTGATGGTCCCAGTTAGAGCCTCAGGCAACCCCCTTCTGCAAATCCCAATGCTGCTCCTATGCTGCAGATGAGCAGCAAAAGGATTGGCTAGAGCGGGCTGCCTCGACGCTCCACAGGCCAAGGAGGCCTGTGCCTGCTCTCCACCCAGCTGTCTGAGACAGTTAGGTGGAGATGTTTACACTGCACAAGTCAGGCTGGCCGTCGGAAGACAGCCGGCCGAAATGAGTGCAGTGTAAACTGGTGGAGTGAGCACCACCCCCCTGCTGCCAGTCAGCAGCAATGCCCCACCCCCAAACACTGCTGGGCTGGGAGCAGTACAAAATAGACCGGTAATTCTCTTTATTACAGTTTTAGTTTTCACTTTTGCTGTGCTGGCAGCAGTGAGGCAACGCTCCTCTGCCCTAATGAGGAGGCCACCGCCGCACTGCATGCAGAGTGCCGCCAAACCCAAGCTGAGTCTCTTTGGCCGCACCGAGAGTGCAACCTGGCTCCAGATTGTCGCTGGTGCACAGAGGCAGCCTAATGCTTGGCTGCGTTGAGTTTTAACGGGGTAACCCACATAAAACTACCAGACCTGGGTCAGTATTACAGTACAATATAATGGTGGTCGTGGTAGCAAATTCTTATACAGATTAATAGCACAAAAGCATTCACCCCTCTCATTTTATGATGCTCTAGTCATATTTAATTTCCAAGATTGACAGGCATCAAATGCGATATAAATTCACAACATTAAATGGCAACATAGTTGCTCCGAAAGATAGCAGTGAAATAGCTATTTACAGTGCTCTTGATGTGAGGGAAGAAGAGGGGGTAGGATAGATGGCGGTGAGTCTGTGAATGAAGGACAGGGAAAAGGTGTGGTGACATATACATCATTTATGCATGGAGTAAAACCTTTCCAGCCTAACATAGATCAACTGTTCCTGTGTATAGACATAGCTAAAATGTACATGTTATTCGTCACAGTTTATCCATTGAGCTTGTGGTGGTGTTGTATGTTGTCAACGTTTCGACCCCTGGAGTTGAGGGTAAATTGTGTCCTCACGTTGGGGTCTTCTTCGCGACAAGGCTGAGAAGAGTACTTGTAGAGCAGGCACGACGAGTGTGCGTTCAGGAAGGTGTAGAGCTCGTAAGTAGCAGAGCAAGCAAAATTTTCCATTATGAGCTGGGTTCATTTGATTAAGACGATTTGTTGAGGAGTGACAGAGGCCGCGCATTGAGTCTTCAAGCTTTTAGGGCTTCCATACTGCCCAACACCAATTAATCCTCTGGGAAACCTAGCAGCCGCCCTTCGCGTTTTGCAGGGTCCCCATCTTCTTACGTTACACAACTGACTTCAAGAGGCGCGTGCGTTCATCCACAGATTTTGACTTGATAGATTCCCGTCTGTGAGAGATTGATGACCTCACAAGCCACCTTCCCTATATAGAGCTACTTACTTGCTGCAGCACCGCTTTTGAGCAGCAGCCACCAGCGCAGGAACTCGAGATACATTAGGGGGCATATTCACAAGGAGCTATTGCTGATTTAACTGC
The DNA here is from genome assembly GCF_964204655.1 of Triturus cristatus. Lineage (NCBI taxonomy): Eukaryota > Metazoa > Chordata > Amphibia > Caudata > Salamandridae > Triturus > Triturus cristatus. The sequence goes on from NC_140590.1 coordinate 1,031,007,737, forward strand.
ACTTTATCGCAGCCAAAGTCGTGATAAATTTACCTCCCCATACACAAGCTGGTGCTAACAGCACACAGCACCAGTTTACCTGAGATAGCAGCCGCAAAAAACATCGCCACAGAGGCCCCCCGCAACTATTGCTATAGAGATGCAGAGTGGGCGTTCCCGGGCCAAAACCCGCGACAACATCACACCTCAACATTCTCAACGACCAGCCAGATATGCCATAAAAAACACAAAACAGGCAATAAGGCGCGTTAGCACCATGACATTTACACTTGCTCTGACCTGGTGTAAAGTCAGACGCCAGCTTGCACCACAAAAGGGAGCACAGCCCAGGGCCACATCGGAAGGGCAACAGATGCCATGGAGCCACCCATCATGCGGCCCGGACACCCAAGAGGGCCACAACACCCACAGCCACCTCCCTCAGGACCATCCCTCCTTGGCACCCCCCTGACCAAAGACATGCCACATCAGCTACACCTAAACATGTACAAAATAATTCGCCTGACGTCACACAAACACAACTGGTGACATGCATGTGTCTACACAGAAATGAGCAGCACACATTCACTTTCGAAGCAACAAATGACATTTTATTAAAATTAACACTGAAATGAAATGAAGACACATTGCCACTCTCCTCGGGACAATCCGTAGGTCCCAGCCTGCAAGACAATAAACATGATGAGAAGGTGTGTCCTGTGCACATCAAAGGACATAGAGAGCAAAGGAGAGAGAGAAGAAGAGAGGGAGAGAGAGAGAGAAGAGAGGGAGAGAGAGAGAAGAAGAGAGGGAGAGAGAGAGAGAGAGAAGAGAGGGAGAGAGAGCGGGAGAGAAGAAGCGAGGGAGAGAGAGAGAGAGAGAGAAGAAGAAGAGAGAGAGAGAGAGAAGAGAGGGAGAGAGAGGGAGAGAAGAAGCGAAGGAGAGAGAGAGAGAGAAGAAGAGGAGAGGGAGAGAGAGAGAGAGAGAGAGAAGAAGAGAGGGAGAGAGAGAGAGATAACAAGAGAGGGAGAGAGAGAGAGAGTGCCGCCCCACACACCCAGGCCACACTGCTCACCTGCTGCCACCGGTGTGTTTCCAACCACGTTCCGATATGTATTGCAGTTCAACAGGTTACACATCTGAGTCAGAGCCGTCAGCTGAAACAGAGTCCGGATACATGACTGGCACAGTACACTCACCTGCACAAGACAACATCGCCTGCCCGCCCATGCACACCCAGGCCTCACTGCTCACCTTCCGCCACTGGGGCGCAGACAGGAGGTCCTACCACGTGCCGCTGCAAACCACAAGCCCCGGGCCCATGGACATGGCACCCTCCACACCATGCAGCCACACTCCGCAGCCCAACAGGTCTCACGTTTGGTGCTGGGTCTTGATTACTCCATGGCAGAGGACATACCAGTGCACCCGGCACCATCACAGGCTGCACACCCGCTCAGCCCAATGGGTGCCACTAACTCTGGGATCCCAGAAGCGACGTCATGTGGCGGTAGTCCCGCGCTGCCCGCTGGCTCTGGCCTACACTGCGGTCCAGCAGGGCACACTAAACCTGAGCTGTCCAGACCGCCGGGACGGGGCATCATCGCAGGCTGCACACCCGCTCAGCAGCTTAAGGTGCCACTGACTCAGTGCACCCAAAGTCACCGTCCCGTGGCGGGGTGCCTGTGTCGTCCCCAAGGCCTCGGATGCCACTAACCCTATGCAACCCCAGTCTGCGCCACGTGGCGGTAGGCCCGTGCCATCTGCAAGGCCTCGGATGCCACTAACCCTGTGCAACCCCAGTCTGCGCCACGTGGCAGTAGGCCCATGCCGTCCGCCAGGCCTCGGATGCCACCAACCCTGTGTGCAACAACTCATGGGCACTTTATGAATGAGAAACGTGGAGCGTCCGTCATCCAGTCACCACTGGAAGAGGGGAATGTGACGTTGTCGGCCCCTTATGTTGGCAGAGTCACATGGCCAGTGACGCCTGTGTCGGATGGGTGTGGTGTGTTTGCAAACCTGCCCCCAGGGAGTGGCTGTGACATGCAGATGACTAGATCAGTGACCTGCACACCACCAGCGAGTACGACTGCGATGAGTAGCAAGGATGGCCCCCCCTCAGTGCGTCATCAGAGTGGTCTGGCCTGCCGTACGCTGGACCAGCGCAGGGCTTGCCACAATGACTCGTGGGCTCGGGGCGTGGTCCAGTCCATGTCCAGACAAGGAAGTGACTGATGCATGTGTCCCTGTTGTAGTGTTCACAGGACCAGGTACACAAAATGCAATGTCACCCTCTCTAACTCGCATTCCACAGGATGAACATCATTGACACAAGGGAAGGCACTGTCCCCACATTCATCCACACATCCATACCTGAATGATGTAAGACATGACACAGCAGTGCGTTACAGTGCAGTTATGCAGCTGGAGCGGTACAGGCCAATGCCGAGCACACTACACAATATTGTCCCATGTAGGGCCAGTCAGAGTCCATCTGGGAATGACATGCACTGCGGAAGAGGAAGGGTACAGTCCGCAGTCTGTCCTCTGTGTCATTGGTCGTTGAACAGGATGTGGCAGTCCATATCGCTGTACAAGGTGAGTGGATCGGAGTGTCTCGGGGGTCAATGGAGAGTCATGTGGCCATGTGTGGCACCAAGCAGAAACAGGCCAGGTGGCGGAAATGAATGCTAGTGCCTCCTGAGCACAAACCCATCCACATCCTCATCCCCAGATATGTGCTCAGCCCCACCTGTGGGTGTTGCAGTACCGGCTGCCTCACTGTGTGCCACTGACACATCAGGGGCCGGAGGGCATTGTCGGCAGCCTTGTGTGCCACTGACACAACAGGTGCCTGAGTGGATATGCCTGCCGCACTGGGAGGCACTGACACACCAGGGGGTGGGGATGTGGATGGTGTGGGGGCAGCAGCATTCATCAGCACCATGCCTTGTGGCGGCAATGCCATGATGGAGGTCTGCATGGCATGATAGATCCCAGCTACATTTCGATGATGTGCAGTGGTGGCTACCATTCGTTCCACCTCCATCCGCACCATGTCCTCCATGAGCTTTCGCATGTGTGCCAGCTCACGGCTGGCATCGCTGGAGCCAATCTGAGCGGACAGCTGTTCTTCTCTCCGCGTCATGACTCCAGCAATGTCAGTCAGGGCTCGTTGGAGACCATGGGGTGGACATAGACACCCAAGGATGGCCTCCAGTTTGGCAGCCATGAGTTTGAACCCCACCCGCACCTGCTCAGCCGTCTGTCTGTGGCCCTCCAGCACACGGCGTTGGAAGGCCATTTGTTGTTCCTGGGGGACTTGGGAGGGTGCCGGGGCTGTGGGTGCTTCCTGCTGGGTCTATTGGGTGGTGGGTGGGGTCTCATCAATGTAGCTGGGCTGCCCTGATCCTGGAGGTGAGTGGCGGATGAGGTCAATGATGTCTTGGATGGTTTGGGTGTCGATGCTGGTGTTGTCCTCCTCATCATCAGTGAAGAGTGGCTGGGACTGCTCTGCAGGAGATGTTGATGCCCCTGTGATGTGAAGGGGAGATGGTGTATTACAATGTGTCCACATGTATGTAGCCGCATGTTGACATTCAGACAGCATGGCATTGTATATTGTGACAGTCTGTGGGTCTGGGCGAGGAGCCAGGGTCACTGTGGGTGTGTACTGTGTCCTGCTTGATTGTGCATGTGTGCCATCGTGGCCATCTCCACCCGTTCCCCCAGTACCTGGTGGTCACTCACCCTGTTGCGGTTGTGTTGTGTCCTGTCGAGCAGTGTCCGGTCCCCGGACTCCGGCCACAGTATCCACACTGATGACTGTCGACACCAGCTCCTCCATGTCATCCAGCACGAGCTGTGGTGCTGGGCCCCCACATCCAGTCTGCGTTGCTACCTTCTGGTTGGCGGAGAGTTCCTCCTTGGTCTTCTGCTTGATGTCATTCCATCGCCTCCTGACCTCGTCCATTGTCTGTTTGTGCTCTCCGATGGCATTCACCTTGTCGACGATGTCCCGCCATATTCCAGTTTTGGTGCCCAATGACATGTTGGAGGTGACGAAGAGTTGTTGATGGTGTTCCATCACCTCCGTGACTATGATCCTGTTCGCCTGCAGACTGAACTTCATCTTCTTCATCTTCTTGTCCTTGCCCTTCCCTGTCCCCGATGTCCCGGGCTGGTTGTCCGGGGTGCTAGTGGGGTTGGGCTCTTCCTCTGCGCCTGCTCCGGCTGCCTCCATGGTGCTTGTGTGTAGGTCAGTTTGTGTGTGGGTGTTTTTTCTACTTTTATGGTGATTTTTACAGCCTGCCAGGTGTGTGTTGCAGGCCTGGCACTGCTTATCGCTGATTTCCTCATTGTGCTTTGGCCCATCGCATGTTTTTTGGTGTTGTGGTTTGTGGTTTTATCTCCATCGTGGTGGTTGTATCGCGGACATTGTCCGCGGTTTCGGCAGACTATCGCTTGCTACCGCTTTGTTGTGAATTCCACGTTGTCACGGGGTTATTTTCCCACGATAGGCTGCAATATTGAAAGTTGCGTTACGCTACTCTTGCGGTAGTTATCACACATGTTCTTGTGAATATACCCCTAGGAGTGTGTTAAAAAGAACACAAAGAGATACATGATAAGCACAGCCGGGTCTTTCATCAGAGAAAGAGTGTTTTGGGCCCAGTGACACATATGGCAAAAGGACTGATGAAAGTGACGAACGTGGCACGTGTCACTGTATTTTGTCAGTAACTGGCTGAGTTTTCTTTGGAGGCATCAGCAGAAGGTTTGTGCTTGGCTGCATAAGACAATTACATTCTGTTGACACACACACAGACCCCACACCAAGTTTGGCAGCACTCACTTTGAGCGCATAACAGTGCACCACGTATGCAAATGGCTTAAGATCCACAGTACCCATAAGTGGCCCCGGTGCCAGCACCTGTTGACTTGAATGTGCACATATCCATTACAGGGCCTCTGCCATTCAGCAAACTCATCGATCTGGTAGATGAAGGATGTGAGTCGGCAGGTTGAATAATTATTTTTGTACCACAAATGAAACAGACAACACAGTCAAGCAATCACTATTACTTCAATTCAGAGGGGAAGATTTATTCAGGGTATTCCAAAATCTGCCAACACTAAGCCTGCAATTGTTATGACACAGCGGTTGACATCCTCAACACTCACTTCACCCCAGCTGAACTTAGACTACGAATATTTCAAACTACGCCAGGCCTGCCAAAGGGAATACAAGACTACTAATGGGTTCCACGCCCACCTCCGGGCCCTGGCCAGCACATGTGTAGATGATGACCAAATAGGGTCAGTGAGTTCCAATATTTTACCAAGGCTGTCACTCATCAGTTTTAATGCTCCACTCAGTACGCCAGTCGGGAATCAAGTTAGAGGATATTCTTGTCCTCACCATGTCACATGAACTGTCCAACAGTTGGGCAGAGGATATCGAGATGGCACTGTCAAAATGTCACATTCTCCAAAATGCCACCAAAACTGTGAAGGTAAAGTGTTTGACTCAGTGTACAGACGTCTGTTACACACCGCACCAATAAAATCCCCCAACTACCACACAATGCAAATGTCAGAACTTTGGAGTAGACCAACACACAACAGACACCTTCCAAGCCCAGGGAAAGGCTTCTTTGACATTTGGCAAAAAAACACTTTGTCAGAGTCTGTTGAAGCAATGCAAAGAGGCAGAAATTGTCAACACAAACCCAAACAAACATGCACTTAGACAACCCACACTTGACGATACTCTTGCAAAGCCTGAAAGGAGTACACACGCCCAGCCGGTGGAAGTGGTGGACAGTGCAGACAAGGCTGTTTACAAGATATACGCTGGGTCGGAAGCAGGCAGGAAGCATCTGCCGCAAATGTGTGTGGTTGCGATATCAGGGAGCAAATTTTCATCTCATAGACACAGGGGCATCAGTAAATGTAATGGAAATTCATCAATATAAGGGGCTGTCGTCGCTACCATCACTGACACCAAGCAGCACAAAAATGACGGCTATGCAGAGTACACACCACTACCACTGACAGGCTTAATCCAGGTGATGGTGACCATTAGAGAACACAGATGGCTGACGCAAATTCACATAACCAGAGAAGGGAGTGTCATGCTATGGGGATTTCATACTGCAGAAGAATTGGGTCTGGTGTTCTTTGTTTACAAAATTCATGCCACCCAAGCTGATGAGTTACTGAAAGACTTTCCTCAGCCATTCAGAGGATCTGGGGTGTCTGAAATACACTAAAGTCAAACTATACATAGATATGGCTGTAAGGCCTATAACTGTATGCCACCGATGTGTGCCTTTCCACCTTTGTCTGCAGATGCAAACAGGCTCTGAACCAGATGAAAGTACAGAGACGGGTATCATACTGGCCTCAGAGGGCCTTAAGAAGATACTAGATCAGCGAGGGTCATTTGCACTCATTCTGCTTGATCTGGGAGAAGCTTTCGATACAGTTTCCCACTCTATCCTCCAACACAGGCTGGAGGCGGTACACATCATCAGAAGGGCGTTAAAATGGCTGACCTCAGTCCTTGACAATAGAAGTTTCCAGGTCAGGTAAGGACCTTTCTGTCGGAGGTTCATCAGCTCAAGTGTGGGGTGCCCCAGGGCTCATCTTTGAGCCCCACTCTTTTTAATGTGTACGTGAGCCCACTAGCAGCCATTTTCTGCTCATCCGGCCCTACTATAGTGTTGTATGTGGAAGACACCCAGATTGTTGTTTCTTTGTCACCCAATTACAGTATAACATCGGAGAAACAGTCCATATTCCTGGGGCAGGTGAACAAGAGAATGGCAACTAGCCGTCTTAAACTAAACAGCAATAAAACAGAGGTCATGGTAATTGGAAAAAACAGCTCACTCTGGGACTATCTCCTCTGGTCCCTGTGCCTGGGTGACCACCCTTCCCCAAAATCAGAAGTGATGAGATGGGAGTTTTTATGGATAAAGATCTTACCATGGCTTACCAGGCAAAGAAAGTGTCAGGCACATGCTTTGGTCTCCTATGAGCCCTCAGAAAGATGCTCAAGTGGCCCCCTGTGGAAACCTGGAAAATACTGGTACAAGGTCACCTACTTTCATGTCTAGATTATGATAATTATCTTTACCTAGGCAGCCATGCCTATGTTATTAGGAAGCTGCAAGTTATTCAGAATGCTGCAGCCTGAATTTTGCTGGGCCTACCAAAGACCCAATCTGCATGTTCAGCTCTGGTAAGCCTCCATTGGTTGCTGGTGAGCAAACAAATTGAATTCAAAGCTTTATGCATTGCACATAAGGTAAAACATGCTCACAGGCCACACATTTTTAGTTATGCTATTACCCCGTATACCAATGAGAGAGGGCTACGATCAAACAATCTTTTCCTACTGACTATCCCCAGAATAAAAAGAGCAAGAACCGGAGGGAGGTCATTTGCCTACTTAGTGTCAAAGCTTTGGAACTCCCTCCCTATTCACCCTAAAGCTAATGGCAATCTGCTAAGCTTCAGGAAACATCTGAAGACTCATTTTTTCATGTAATCAGCGTACTTTCACCCTCACAATCCCTGTCAGCCCTGGGAAGCCCATTTCTGGGTAGCCATGCACCCTACAAAGAATTGTAACGTAACGTAACTACTTATTCCAACACCCTCCCCTGGAACCCGTGGATGAAGAAAAGGAAGTGCAGGTGCCGAAGGATTCGTGAACACAGTAGTGCAAGCAGCCTGACCAAAGGATATGTCACTAATCGAGACCTAGTCAGCGACTGCTGAAGATGACAGCCTGCAAAAAGGCTATCTAGGCCCATCAGCACCACCAGTGGAACAGATTTAAAGATGATGCCCACAGATGGAACCCCATCGAATGCATGGAAAGGAGCCACCTCTGGAGAGTCAGAGACGGACTTAGAATGACAATGGATCACTTATTGCTAAGAGGCGGGCACTTGATGGAACCCTAAACTGTGTGGGAACAAGTGGTTGACCTTGTCCATAAAATCCATCAAGGGGCAGTGAAACAAAAGGCGAGGCTTCAGGAAAAGATGTGGTTTCTAAGCATAGATGCTTAGAAAGTTGATGTGAAGAAACAAGCCTATCATCCATGCCAGAAATTTTGTATACCCCCCATTTTTCTTGTTTATATTAATTCGAATAATAAATTAATGGTAATATTATTAATTTGTTTGAAGTGAAAACTCACCAATTATATTAACAAAAGATTTACACGTGGTATTTGTATTTTGCATGGCTACACTAATTGTATACTAATATATGTACGCATACTAATGGTAGAAAATTTGAATATTACATGATATATGTTGCTTTTGTGATGTAATTGTAAGTTGCACCAGACTATGTGAGAACTTCACCGAGTGACCCTAAATTCACCAATCAGGACTATCTAAAACTCATTCTTGATACATTTTGACATTAAAATCATTATAAAAGACGGTAGAATAGTGAGTTCGGGGCCTTTTTGTCGTTCAATTTGTCTTGCTGCGAATTTCCTGACGTTATGCTGACGGAGAGGACGGTGACACTGCTGGACAGCTGTTATCCTGAATCTTTGAGAGACTGAATTGCGGCCTGACTTTGATGAATTTAAAGATTTTCCACGACTTGACTGACTTAGAGGACGACTAATAGCCAGATTAGGTAAATATGATGTTCTGCGGTTTGGACGATGATTTCTAAAAATTTGCAATTTAATTAGATAAACTATGTTTTGATTAATTGACAAATGTGTTGTGTCGATTATTTGAAGAAATTAGATTAAGAGAAGAGTATAAATAAATGAATTAAATTGCTAAACCATAAAAAAAACTAAATGATTCATCACAAAATGAGGGGAATATCATGAGGTTAAAAGTTAATAAAAGTATTCAATGTGCATTAGGGTTTAGGTAAAAAGATATTCCTTTCATGTCAGCGTTTGGAAACTTATCCCTATAGAGAAACAGATCAATGAAGTATGAGTGTTGGTGTTATGGGCCCCACCAATGAATGTATTTGAGTGAATGTGTTATTGCGATATTTGGTCTGTGACGAAGGGGGAATTTGACATTCCACGCTGCATCAGTTTTTCTGGTAGCAGAATGATGGTTGTTATTGTTTTTTGGTTTGGTGAATATAGCTTGTACATTGCTTATTGATTATTGGTTATTGATTGATATTGGTTTATGTATTAACACTCTATGTTGAGTTGCGTCGAGTTCTATGTAGTTTGCACGGCTTCTGGGATGTAGGAAGTCGGAAGTTTGTAACGGTTCCGTAGTAGAGCGGAGGTAAGCACTGCTCTCGGGAAAGACGGAATTGTTGTTGCTCTGTAGGTACACAGGGAGAAACGTGTAACGATTGAAGTTGCACGACGCATTGTCTGGGTTCGATTCGGTGACATCGTCGTGTGTTGCCATTAGAGACATTTTCTGTGTGAGAGAAGTGTGTATGATAGCGAAGGTCATCTGTGAAATTTTGGTCGTAAGTACCAGGAGTCCAAATGGCATTGCTATAACGCTTATCACTGGAAAGGTAACAGGTGTTCTCTGAGCTTGCTAGAAGGATAAAGTAGAGGGAAGTGCTACTTTGTTAACGTATGTCATAATTCTGTAGTAGGACAGACTGTTCGCTGTTCTCGGGAAAGGCAGGATTCTGTGTGAATGTACTACATTTTTTCATATGAAAGTGCGTGAATGTGAAGGCATTCGGGTTAATTGTGAAACTCTAGTTTTATTTCTCAGGAGCATTGGGTCTCCAACCATGTGTCTTAATTCTGGAGAAATGGTTAGCTAATGCTTGTTAGAAGGGTAAGGTAGAGGGATGTGCTACTTTATTAACGAAAGTAACGATTCCGTAGTAGGGCAGAGGTAAGCGCTGCTCTCGGGAAAGACGGAATTCTCGTGAGAAAGGTCTATTGCTATTCCTTGGTTAGCGAAGCGGACAATGGTGGGGTTTTTATGCTGTTACTAATAGAATTGTAAATTCGAAACAAAACTTACCGAGTGAATTTTGTAAAGGAGGGGTAGACAGGAGCAGGAGCTGCGGCAGCGGCTGTTGATGTCAGAATGACCGCGCTGGGATTGGCCAGTCAGTCAGAAACGTAGAACGCTCCGGATTGGTGTGTTAGTATACGCCGCGCTAGGAGTGGAGAAGCACAGGGTGACGTAGACGCTCCGTATTGGTGAGTTAGTGTGTGTCGCGCTGGGATTGGAGAATTGCCAAAGTGACATAAACGCTCCGGATTGGTACGTTACTGTGAATCGCGCTACGATTGGACTGAATAGTGGTACAGTTATAAGGAGAGACTAGCGATACACGGAAGACAGGAAAATGTATTACGATCCACCAGAAAAGGAGAAAAAGTCCTGGTTTGGTAGAATTAAAAAGTGGTTTAAAAAGGACAAACCGATTGTAACTAGGGAAGAACAGTTACTTCCTCCACCGAAAACCCCCACATCCTTTATGGTTGCGAAATATGGATATCACACCTGTATTTGGTTAGACAATTGGGTCAAGTATACTGAAAAGGACGGAGTGTTGGCTTTTCCAGAACATGGTTCATTTAATTTGGCAGTTTTGAGAAATTTAAGAGAGAAAATGATGAATTTAGAACCAAGACCTAGACCGACATAATTTGAAGCATTGACAGAATGGGAAGATGAGATGCACGACCGAGAAAGACAGAGAAGTGGCGGAAGGTATAGGTACATGTTTGGTAGGTCGTACAGACATGAAAATCATGATGATCGAATGAGAAGGTGGCGGAATGCGAGTATGACTGAGGGTTTGTTTCCCGTAAGAGCTGCAGGAGAGAATGAAGGAAGAAAATGCATAGAAAAGAGACATAATGTGGAATCGAGAGGGTATGGAGTGAATGAATCAGAGGATGATGTTCTTGATGACATGTTCTATAAAAATCCACCCCCATATCGGCCAGAACCAGAAATATTAACCCCAAGTGCCCCAATGAAAGAAACAGTACGAATCATAAAATCGGAACCAGAGTTCCAAGATTTGGGAAAAACAATTCCATTAGAGAGGTAGAAAAGAAGTCTGGAGGTAAAATAAACGATGAAAATTCAGAGAACTAGCAATTGACCAAAAATCTGGAAGCTGTAACAGTTCCAGTAACGATAGGTCCAGTAATGCCTATTTTTGATAAGCAGAAAGATAGCAAACATTGTTTGACGGTCCCTTATAAAAGTAATAACCAGGTTGAACAACCAAAAATGAGTCAAAATGATAATCCATGGAGACAGACAATAAGTATGATTGAACCAAAAGTTTCAAATAACCCGTTTGTAGGCCAGAACTGTGCAGAAAGGCGTATAACAACAGTGGAGTCAATATTAGAAACACAAAAGGATTTTGGACAAGGAAATGTGGAGAAGTCAGTAGGGACATCTACAGAGGAATTAAGTGAATGGTTGAGAAGCTTGCAGAAGAAAGACAAAGAAACTCAGTCAATAGATGTGGCTAAACTACGAATGGTACTGGAAGAGTTAATAGTAGGAACTATCCCTACGGAGAAGTTAAAAACCTACCAAGATGAGGAGTTGTTATTTCTGTGTAAAAGCATAACGTGGAGAGCAAAAAGTCTCCATGAAAGATTAGAAGAAGTGGCAAATGAAATGGGTATAGATATTGAAAAGGTAAAAGCACAACAGAAACCATATCAGGGAGATTTCACTGAAAAGGATATTGAAAATATGAATACCAATCAATCAATCAATCAAGGAATTTGTATTGCGCACTACTCACCCGGAAGGGTCTCAAGGCGCATGAGGGAGGGGGTCTACTACTGCTCGAACAGCAAGGTCTTGAGCTGTCTCCTGAAGGCGAGGTGGTCCGGGGTCAGTCGCAGGTGGACGGGCAGGGAGTTCCATGTCTTAGCCGCCAGGTAGGAGAAGGATCTTCCTCCGGCGGTGGTTCTCTGGATGCGAGGGATGACGGCGAGGGCGAGGTTTGCTGATCGTAGCTGGCGGGTGGGCGTGTAGAAGGTCAGGCGGTCGTTGAGGTATCTTGGGCCAAGGTCATGGAGGGATTTGTGTGCGTGGGTGAGGAGTCTGAACGTGATCCTCTTGTTGACGGGGAGCCAGTGCAGGTCCCTCAGATGGCTCGAGATGTGGCTGCGTCGGGGGACGTCCAGGATGAGTCGGGCGGAGGCGTTCTGGATACGTTGAAGTCTTTTCTGAAGCTTGGCTGTTGTACCGGCGTAGAGGGTGTTTCCGTAGTCTAGTCTGCTGGTGACGAGGGCCTGGGTGACCGTCTTCCTGGTCTCGGTCGGGATCCAGCGGAAGATCTTACGGAGCATGCGAAGGTTGTGGAAGCAGGCTGAGGATACGGCGCTGACTTGTCTGGTCATAGATAGGGAGGAGTCCAGGATGACGCCCAAGTTGCGTGCATGGTCTGTAGGCTTGGGTGCGGTGCCTAGGGCCGGGGGCCACCAGGAGTCGTCCCATGCGGAGGGCGATGGTCCCAGGATGAGGACTTCTGTCTTGTCCGTGTTCAATTTCAGGCGGCTGATGTCCATCCATTTGGCGATGTCTTTCATCCCTTTGTGTAGGCTGGTTTTGGCGGTGTCTGGGTCTCTGGTGAGGGAGAGAATCAGCTGGGTGTCATCGGCGTAGGAGATGATGTTGAGGTTGTGTTGGCGTGCGATGGCAGCGAGGGGTTTCATGTAGATGTTGAAGAGAGTGGGGCTGAGCGATGATCCTTGCGGGACGCCGCAGATGACTCCGGTGGCCTCAGAGAGGAAAGGAGGGAGGCGTACTCTCTGTGTTCTGCCGGAGAGGTATGAGGTGATCCATTCCAGGGCCGTCCCTTGGATGCCGGTGTCGTTGAGGCGTTGGACTAGGGTGCGGTGGCAGACAGTGTCAAATGCTGCGGAGAGGTCTAGGAGGATGAGTGCCGCTGTTTCACCATTGTCAAGCAGGGCTCGGATGTCGTCGGTGGCTGCGATGAGGGCGGTCTCGGTGCTTTGGTTGGCTCTGAATCCGGACTGTGATGGGTCGAGGGATCCGTTCGACTCGAGGAAGGCGGCCAGTTGCTTGTTGACGACCTTCTCGATGACTTTGGCGGGGAAGGGAAGGAGCGAGATGGGGCGGAAGTTCTTGAGGTCGGTCGGGTCCGCTGTTGGTTGAATGAGTCAGGTTAAGGAAATAATTATTTTGTTGAGAAAATGGGGAGATGTGGACAAATGGAAAAGTAGATGGTATCGAAAACGAGATGATGTTTCAGATAAAACCTTTTCAGCTTTCCCTGTTAGAGAAAAAGAGAAGGTCGTGACAGAATGCCCTACGAGAGAAATTCCAGGAGGAGGATATGTGCATGTTCCAGCACAAAAACGATGGATTTAGGCCCAGATCTCTGTACTGGGGTGAATGTATGACATTGCTCTGCATTCTGTCCATCACTGTTTTTTTTTGCATTTGTCACCCGAGTAGGAAGGGTATGCCCAGACGTGGGTCCCGTGCTCTCCATGCCACTGGAATCAAGCTATCCTGGCTGAGGAGGGGTGAAACCCCGAAACCGGTCCTCGGATGCTTGTTTCCAGTCCAGGGAGGACCTGGCTTGGCAGTTCGGGCTGGACTGTACCCATGAGGCACAGGGTCAAGACTGATTTGCATATGGCTGGGTTGCCGCTGGAACGGCATGGTGAGCAAAAATACGATGGTTTTAGGCCCAGATCTCTGTACTGGGGTGAATGTATGACATTGCTCTGCATTCTGTCCATCACTGTTTTTTTCTGCATTTGTCACCCGAGTGGAAAGGGTATGCCCAGACGTGGGTCCCGTGCTCTCCATGCCACTGGAATCAAGCTATCCTGGCTGAAGAGGGGTGAAACCCCGAAACCGGTCCTCGGATGCTTGTTTCCAGTCCAGGGAGGACCTGGCTTGGCAGTTCGGGCTGGACTGTACCCATGAGGCACAGGGTCAAGACTGATTTGCATATGGCTGGGTTCAAGCTGGAACGGCATGGTGAGCAAAAAAACGATGGATTTAGGCCCAGATCTCTGTACTGGGGTGAATGTATGACATTGCTCTGCATTCTGTCCATCACTGGGTTTTCTTGCATTTGTCACCCGAGTGGGAAGGGTATGCCCAGACGTGGGACCCGTGCTCTCCATGCCACTGGAATCAAGCTATCCTGGCTGAAGAGGGGTGAAACCCCGAAACCGGTCCTCGGATGCTTGTTTCCAGTCCAGGGAGGACCTGGCTTGGCAGTTCGGGCTGGACTGTACCCATGAGGCACAGGGTCAAGACTGATTTGCATATGGCTGGGTTCAAGCTGGAACGGCATGGTGAGCAAAAAAACGATGGATTTAGGCCCAGATCTCTGTACTGGGGTGAATGTATGACATTGCTCTGCATTCTGTCCATCACTGGGTTTTTTTGCATTTGTCACCCGAGTGGGAAGGGTATGCCCAGACGTGGGTCCCGTGCTCTCCATGCCACTGGAATCAAGCTATCCTGGCTGAAGAGGGGTGAAACCCCAAAACCGGTCCTCGGATGCTTGTTTCCAGTCCAGGGAGGACCTGGCTTGGCAGTTCGGGCTGGACTGTACCCATGAGGCACAGGTTCAAGACTGATTTGCTTATGGCTGGGTTCAAGCTGGAATGGCATGGTGAGCAAAACAACGATGGATTTAGGCCCAGATCTCTGTACTGGGGTGAATGTATGACATTGCTCTGCATTCTGTCCATCACTGTTTTTTTTTGCATTTGTCACCTTGAGTGGGAAGGGTATGCCCAGACGTGGGTCCCGTGCTCTCCATGCCACTGGAATCAAGCTATCCTGGGTGAAGAGGGGTGAAACCCCGAAACCGGTCCTCGGATGCTTGTTTCCAGTCCAGGGAGGACCTGGATTGGCAGTTCGGGCTGGACTGTACCCATGAGGCACAGGGTCAAGACTGATTTGCATATGGCTGGGTTCAAGCTGGAACGGCATGGTGAGCAAAAAAACGATGGATTTAGGCCCAGATCTCTGTACTGGGGTGAATGTATGACATGCCCATCACTGTTTTTTTTGCATGTTCCATGGACTAGGCAAGATATTTTGTCATTTACAAATGACTTCCCTCGACTACGTGAAACACCCGTCGAGTGGTATAGACCGGTGGACAGATTTGTAAAATTGTCCAAAGTATTGTGGATTGATCTAAACAGCTTGTTTGACATAATAGTACCAGCAGATCTATGGACAGAGTGCAAAATCATGATAGATTGGCCAACACAAGAATACCCAAGGGATCCAAAAACAGGGGCTCCAGACCCCGAGGTAATGAAGAAATACGAACAGGTTATTGCGTTTATGAAAAACAAAGTACCTCCTAAAGAGACAGACTGGGTAAAAATTGACAGAACACATCAGGAAAGCAAAGAAAGGGTACACGCATATTATGAGAGGTTAATTTTGGCCTTTAAACAATTTAGTGGGGACGAAAATCTGAGTGAAAAGGATCTAAGTAATTTTGTATACAGGTTTGTATATGGTCTTTGTCCAGAAATTAGTGAGATGATAAAACAGCATACCGTAGACTGGCAAAATAAGAAAATAGACGAAGTACTGAGACATGCTAAATATTTCAGTGATGAGATTGAAGCAAAACAGCGAAAATTGAAAGAAAAGGCTATGTGGGCACAAGTAAAGATAGCAGAGAGACAGGAAGCTCAATTAGCAGAACAAGCAGGATCAAGACAAAAATTTAATCCTGGGAAAGGTAAATGAAATATCGAGGAAGCTAAGAAGAAATTTCCGTGTCATAATTGCGGTAGGATAGGGCATTGGAAATCCGAGTGTAAATTTCCCCAGTGTACTAACGATGAAAATGCATCATTGAATCCACAGGTGCAGAATGAGGTGAGTGGTCAACCGCAGCGACAGCAGCAGGTTGTAACACAACAGAATCAGGTGCCAAAACCACCTTTTCCACAGAGCAAAAATTCCCAGACGTATAGTAAGGAAACGGGATTCTACAACGAAGGACAGGTAAATAAACCGCCGTGCGCTAGCACTGCTTCGCAGTATTAGCTGCAACGAGATGAAAGTGATTCAGAATAGGATTATTTACAGAGCCAAAGATTGGAAGAAGAGTGCATACTTGGCACAACTCTAGAAGTAGACCAGACAGGCCCATTTGTAGATGGAAAAGTTAATAATGAAAATATTACTTTCCTAGTTGATACTGGTGCTACTCGATCAACTGTTAGATCAGCTGATGTCAAGAATCTTCCTCTCTCGGATGAAACGATCCAAGTAGTTGGTGTATCCAACAGGCAGATTAAAACTTGCCTTACAGAACCAGTGAAAGTTAGCATAGGGAAATGTTCTGAAATGCACCGCTTTGTCGTGTGCGACACTAGTCCTGTGAACTTGTTAGGTAGAGATTTGTTGTGCAAGATGAACTGCACTATATTTTGTACCCCAGATGGAATAGCATTTGAAACACCAGATGATGATGTGCTGTATAAAATGACAATGGCAAACAGGGAAAAGGAGGTTACTGAAACCTATGCTGTATTTAACCCTGATGAATTACCTAAAGAATTAAAACAATCTGTTAAAACAGAAGTTTGGGATTAATGAGAAATGTAGATCCAGTAAAAATAACAGTAAAAGAAGGAGTAAGTTATCCAAATGTCCCTCCATATAAATTGACACCTGAGATAATCGAAGGAGTTACTTCTGTGATTGAAAAAATGATAAAAACAAGGTATTTTGAGAGAAATAATGAGTAGTCCATGTAATTCACCAATAATGGGACTGAAAAAGCCTAGTGGGAAGTTCAGGATAGTACAAGATCTGAGAAAGATAAACAAAATTGTTGTGTCATGCTGTCCCATTGTACCAAATCCATCTGTGATTTTATATCAGATTCCCCATAACGCAGAATGGTATACAGTGATTGATCTATGCCATGCTTTCTTTTCCGTCCCATTGCATCACGACAGTCAGCAAATTTTTGCATTTCGTTTCAGTGAGCGTATTTTGGCTTGGTGCCGAATTCCACAGGGGTATACAGAAATCCCCTCAATATTTAATCAGCTATTGAAGAAGTCCTTGGAAAATCTAGAAATGCCAGAAAATTCAGTGTTAGTTCAATACATCGATGACCTACTTGTGGCATCGAAAACCCGTGAAGCTTGAGAGGTAGACACGATAGCCTTGCTGAATCATTTGGCAGATGGAGGACTAAAAGTGTCACCATCGAAATTACAATTTTGTAAGAAGGAAGTACAATATTTAGGACATAACATTGAAAAAGGACTGGGAAGAATAACAATAGACAGGAGCAGGTTAATAAAGAGAATGAGTCCACCTATGACCCAAACAGAAGTGAGAATGTTTCTGGGAATGGTTGGATATTGTCGTCAATGGATTAGCAATTTTTCGTTGATCGCAAAACCTTTGGTACGACTGACAAGAAGTGATGTGAAAGATCCCATTGATTTGAACAAAGAGGAATTGGCAGCATTGAACAGATTGAGAGATGGGTTGTGTGAAGCACCTGCATTGAGTATGCCTGATTATGAGAAAGAATTTGAGTTGTATTGCAGTGAGAGAAATGGATGTGCACTCTCTGTTCTAGTACAGAAGCATGGAAAACTGAGGAGACCAATTGCATATTTTTCATGTTGGACCCAGTAGCTGTAGCCCTACCTGGGTGTTTGAAAGCAGTAGCTGCTACATGTCGGAGTTTGGAACAGAGTGAGGGAATTGTGATGGGATATCCTGTGAAAGTGTTTGTACCTCATGATGTGGCGATCCTTTTAACAAGGAGTCGTACTCAGTATATGACATATAGTCGGCTGACTCAGTATGAAAAGTTCATATTAGGTGCAACAAATGTAAGTCTTGTAAGATGCTTGAATGTGAATCCTTCAACATTGTTGCCTGAGTCAGAGAATGTGGAAGTAAGAGATGAAGCATATCATGACTGTCTGGATGTACTTTATTTCTGTACAAAACCATGACCTGACATAAAAGATGAACCCTTACCAGAAAGTGATTTTGTTATTTTTGTTGATGGGTCTGTTTGAGGACAGATGATGGAGTGTTAAGTGCAGCATATGCAGTATGCACAGTCGCAGCAGTAATGGAAGCATCCTATTTGAAAGGAGTAAAATCGGCCCAAGTAGCTGAACTTGTTGCTTTGACGAGAGCATGCAAGATTGGGAAAAGTGTGAGAGTGACTGTGATAACTGATAGCCAGTATGGCTATGGAGTTGTCCACGACTTCGGCCAGATATGGCTGCAGAGAGGATTCTTAACCTCAAGTGGAACTCCCATTAAGAATGCTGAAGTGGTTGGAAAGTTGCTTGAGGCGATACAGCTGCCAAGGCAATTGGCTGTTGTAAAGTGTGCTGCCCATAGTCGCAGTGGTGATTATATCGCTACTGGAAATAAATTTGCAAATGACATGGCGCAATACTGTGCACGAAATCAGAATTCAATCAATCGGGCTAAGGAAAAAGAGGTGTTTTCTTGCTCTTCGATGTGTACTAGTACTGTGGGAACATGGGAAGAAGTAAGACAATTGCAGGAAGAAGCAGGAGAGGAGGAAATAAAACAGTGGGTAAAAGCAGGATGTGCACCAAGAGAGAAAGATCATGTGTGGGTCTATCGAGATGGAAGACCAGTCCTGCCTAATAGCATGATGTCTGCCATGGCACGGATGTATCATGGACAGGGACACATAGGGAGAGACGCTATGATCAGGTCCTTTAAGCAAACCTGGTATAATGCAAAGTTCAGACTTG
This sequence comes from Triturus cristatus, assembly GCF_964204655.1. Classification (NCBI taxonomy): domain Eukaryota; kingdom Metazoa; phylum Chordata; class Amphibia; order Caudata; family Salamandridae; genus Triturus; species Triturus cristatus. The sequence continues at coordinate 1,031,026,494 of NC_140590.1, forward strand.
TAGCAGAAAGTCTTTGTCAGAGATGCCTAATATGTCAGCAATACAATCCAGGAAGAAAGACAGTAGTGAGTCTAGGAACAATAGGTCGAGAAGGAGGGCCTTTTACCAGAATGCAAGTGGATTTCATTGAAATGCCTCCCTGTAACAGGTTGAGGTATGTCTTGGTTATGGTCTGTCTGTTTTCTAGATGGGTAGAAGCATTCCCAACAAAAAGAAATGATGGGATGACAGTGGCAAAATTACTTTTGAGGGAATTTATCCCTAGATTTGGGTTCCCAGTGACAATTGAATCAGATCGAGGAGAACATTTTCATAATGAGATCATAAAACTGATTTGTGAAGCATTGAATGTACGACAAAAACTGCATTGTGCCTACCGACCAGAGGCTTCTGGTGTGGTGGAACAGATGAATGGTACTATCAAAAACAGAATAGGGAAAATGTGTTTAGCCACAGGTATGAAATGGCCTGATGTCTTGCCTCTAGTACTCATGACTATTAGATCAATTCCAGACAGAACTACAGGGTTAAGTCCTCATGAAATCATCATGGGACGAGCCATGCGCCACGTGTTTATACCAGTCAACAAGCTGATGACTATAACTGATGACATGGTGTTGGAATACTGTAAAAGCCTGGCTGACGCAGTTCATTCTGCGTTTCATCAGGTTGGAGCGGATGCCACCACCCTTGAAAAGAAGCCAGCCCATGATCTAAGCCCAGGGGACTGGGTAAGGATAAAAGTCCACAGAAGAAGAAACTGTTTAGTTCCCAGGTGGGGAAAACCAAGACAAGTCATCTTGACCACAACAACAGCTGTGAAGTGTGCTGGATTGAAGAACTGGATCCATGCAAGTCATACTTTGAGAATTCCAAATCCAGTAGACAGCACAGAAAAGGAGTATTTTAACAAATCAGAATCCAGTACTGAGTCAGATGACGGAGAGCCAAAAGACAAAGAAAACCCTGAAAGGGGGGAAACAGAACTAAGTTTAACTTTTGTCCCAAGAAGTAATTCCTTGAAGAGAAGGTTACAGATTTCTGATACCAGTTCAGACTCCGAGACAGAACAAAGAGCACAATCTTCCAGGAAATAACAAGGAAAGAACAATGAAAAGGACAGTGAAGAGACGATAAAAGAGATTCATGAGAAGGAAGTGCCAGATGAAAGATTGAGAGAAATTCCACCAGAAACAACACATTTAGATGGACAGGTGCCAGATACAGAGAGAGAGGGAAAGATTATTGGGGAAGACCCCCGAGGAGGTGTAGGAAACTCCAACATTCAGTTAGAAGCAGGGACAAGTAGTCAGCAGGAACATTGCGTGTCGGAAATTCGAGGAGGGACAGAAGTAGGGAAAACAAAAGAAGTGGTGGAAAAAGAAACTGTTGGGACTAAAAAGCAAGTTGAAACAGAGTCAGAGGAAAGCGAAGATGAGATACCTGAAGGTCGAGTTCTAAGAAAGAGAGCTTGGAGAACTGAAAAGAACGATAAAGGGAGTAAATTGAAAAGAACTGCAAAAGACGACGTTTGGCCGAATAAAATAAAAAGATTGAGAAATCGACTGACACAAGTAAATTCACCAAGGGCTGAACAGGTGAATGAAGTGACGAGTCAGGAGAAATCAAAAGAGGAAGAAACAATTATAGTTAAAGAAAGCAGAAGAACAAGGAAACCTAACCAGAAGTATAAATCACCGGAATGGACGTATGTGGCTCTGCCTGAAGTAAAAGAAGAGGCGGATAGCCAAGGAAATCCAGAGGTGGTTGTACCGGAAGTGGTTGACGAAGAATCGGAAATCCTGAGAGTTATCTTGTCTGATATTGGAGAAGAATCGGATGTTCAGGACATTCTGCATACCGAAAACGAAGGAAAAGTGAAAAATGATGAAATGCCAAACTGAAATGAGACAAGAACCTAACTGAGAGAAAGACAATTAAAATATTGAAAAAGACTAAGGGCCTCATGTAGGAACCCTAATACCGGTCAGTAAAGGCCGATTTTCGGTAAATATACCGTTACCGACCGGTATTTAGGATTTTGAGATGTAGGGGGAGAATTTCATGATTCGGTATTTACAGAATCGGTAAATTTACCGAATCGGTAATATTACCGATTCGGTAAATACCGAATCATGAAATGAGATGTAGGGGGAGTGTGTGGGTGTTGGTTGGATTCGTTATTTACCACCAACTAAAAGTTGGTGGTGAATAACGAATAGCTGCAAAAAAGCATTTTTATGCACTTTGAAGTGTGCAATGTGGCAGACATACATGCCCTTAGGGCATGTATGTGTGCCACATGTGCACACATATAGGAATCAGGGGTGCAACAGGGTGTCACTGTGACACCCTGCCACCCTTGATTTTGCTCCCCCCATTACCGAATCGGTATTTACCGAATCGGTAATGAGGCATACCTTCCCATTGATTCAATCAATGGGAAGGTATGCCTCATTACCGAATCGGTAAATACCGATTCGGTAATTACTGAATTTCTACGAATCGGTAATTTTTACCGATTGAATACCTACATAGCATTTACCACTTCATAAATACCGAATCGGTATGATTCTGTATTTATGAAGTGGTAAATGCCAGGCCACCTACATAAGGCCCTCAAACTGGTAGAACCAAGTAGGTGCTTAGAGCCTTGGGTTAGAAAAACTAGTTGTGAAGTAGGAGTGGCTAAGTCAAAAGACACGGTCCATTTTAGCAAAGATGGCAAACATAGATAGTAGCAAAGGTAGATGTACATTTTTGAGGAGATGGTGTAAAATGTGTTGTTGTTTTACAGGATTAATAAAGCTTCTATGGAGTATACTTGCTCTACTGATCTCATTTAAAGTTACTATAGATACATTAGAAGGACATGACATAGTGAAAACATAACTAATATAGGGAAGATTCAAAAGGTAGTTCCGACTAGAATAGATACAAAATATTTACATAAAGACAGGTCTATTACAGATTTTTCTAATAATGTGTTTTCAAAATTGTTGTATGAATATGGAAAGACAATGGACGTAAGGGACTGCTATGTGTGTATGCAGTTACCTGCCTCTGCATCGGAGGGAGTGACTTATCACCACCTTCCAGTAACTTATGGGATAACATGTAGTGTAATAGCTAGTTTATTTTATCAAACAGGTAAATTAGAGTATTATTTTTCAGATGTAGATACTATATTTTCACAAGTACCGTCAATTAAAAAACTAAACAAGGTAAAACCTGCAAAGGTATTAGGTGAATTTTTCTTAGAGACTAAAGAACTAACATTAGAATACATATTTAGAAATAATTTGACTTGCAGTTTAAAGAAAGAGGAAAATACATTTTCAGATATGGTTGAAGAAAGGAGATTGAAAATGCAAAGAAAGGCTTCAGAAGGAAAGGTGGAGAAGATGGTCTGGGATGTAGAGATGAAAAAACACTTGAAAGGGGAAACAAGTCCAACTATGGCTTTAGATGGGCCTCAGAAAGGAAAATTGTGTATTAGAAGGAATCAAACAGCATATGATAATTATTTTGTAGGGAATAGCGAGTGCCATGATACATACCGAATCGTGGGTGGATGGGGATTTAAAGGTGGAAAAGATCCAGTTTTTCCTGGACTATATTTCATTTGTGGGAACAGGGCATATTATCGTTTGCCGGACCATTGGTATGGCACATGTTATGTAGGCCTGGTTTTCCCAAAGATTTTTCATATGGATAGAGGAGAAGATGGTGTACATAGTTTAGGTAGTTATTTAGCATGCAGTAAGAGAGAATCTTGGACAGAAATTGTGGGTGACATTTTTGGAGCATTGATACCAGCAGTGGGAATATCTCTGAATGCAAACAAAATTAGAAGACTTTCAACAGTAGTGGATCGCTTGTCAACAAGCACCGCTGGAGGTTTCTTATTGGTAAATACTGAAATGGTTGCCATGCGTGCTATGGTAATGCAAAATCGACTTGCCCTTGATATATTATTGGCAAAAGAGGGTGGAGTCTGTGGAATGCTGAAAGTTCAACATTGCTGTACTTACATTCCTGACGAAAGTAAAGATTTGAAAATTTATATTAAAAATATTACAGAATTGCATGGCGAAATTGCACCACTGGTGGTTGAAGGTGTTTGGGAAAAGATTGGAAAGAAATTATCAGCTATTAAAGATTTCGTAGTAAAACTAGGTAGTACATTTTTAGGTAAGATATTATTTCCATTAACATGTGTGATTTTCATAGTATTAATAATTAGATTAGGGTGTATTTGTCATAAAAAGGATAAAAATCAGAAAAGGTTAAAAAGAGAAAATTTAAGGAAAAGAGATGAGAAACAAGAAAGAGAATTTGAAGAAATAGAATTGGAGGAAATCAAGGAGAGCGTGTATAAATCAGCAAAAAGAGAAGAAACAGGGGAAACTGAAATATGAATAAAAACAAGAAATCACTTTGATGTTCCGTAAAAGGGATACAAAATTTTGTTGGTGTGGTGATATAATCACCAAAGGGGGGATTGCTGGAGCGGGTAGTACAACATTTTGTATAACCCCCTCATTTTGCATGTTTATATTAATTTGAATAATAAATTAATGGTAATATTATTAATTCGTTTGAAAGTGAAAACTCACCAATTATATTAACAAAAGATTTACACGTGGGATTTGTATTTTGCATGGCTAAACTAGTTGTATACTAATATATGTACGCATACTAATGGTAGAAAATTAGAATATTACATGATATATGTTGCTTTTGTGATGTAATTGTAAGTTGCACCAGATGACATCACTGGGTGAATATAAACTCTTTGAATGTTGCTATTATGCTAGATAATTACTTACACATAGGGGAATTAGTGATGGTTTAACATTTTATTAGCCATTTCAATGTTTTAATGACGTTTTTCTGTTTGTTTTGCTTAAGTTGACCATTTGGGCCTTCGTAAAGATGGCTGACTGAGACGCACAGCATGACCCACGAGGTTTTGGGTGAAGTGCGCATGTGCCACCGCCAGCAACAATGGCCTCGTCCTGACCCCAGGAGAGATGTACCCACCAAGGTCATACTGGGAGAGTTGCCAGGACCTCAACAATGAACTGTCTTTAAAACCGGAACCAGCAAGTGCGATGGCTTAATCTTACGGACTATGTGAGAACTTCACCAAGTGACCCCAAATTCACCAATCAGGACTGTCTAAAACTCATTCTCGATACATTTTGACATTAAAATCATTATAAAAGACTGTAGAATAGTGAGTTTGGGGCCTTTTTGTCGTTCGATTTGTCTTGCTGCGAATTTCCTGACGTTATGCTGACGGAGAGGACGGTGACACTGCTGGACAGCTGTTATCCTGAATCTCTAAGAGCCTGAATTGCGGCCTGACTTTGATGAATTTAAAGATTTTCTACGACTTGACTGACTTAGAGGATGACTAATAGCCAGATTAGGTAAATATGATGTTCTGCGGTTTGGATGATGATTTCTAAAAATTTGCAATTTAATTAGATAAACTATGTTTTGATTACTTGTCAAACGTGTTGTGTCGATTATTTGAAGAAATTAGATTAAGAGAAGAGTATAAATAAATGAATTGATTTACTAAACCATAAAAACAACTAACTGATTCATCACCAAATGAGGGGAATATCACGAGGTTAAAAGTTAATAAAAGTATTCAATGTGCATTAGGGTTTAGGTAAAAAGGTATTCCTTTCATGTCAGCGTTTGGAAACTTATCCTTCTAGAGAAACAGATCAATGAAGTATGAGTGTTGGTGTTATGGGCCCCACCAATGAATGTATTGGAGTGAATGTGTTATTGCGATATTTGGTCTGTGACGAAGGGGGAATTTGACATTCCACGCTGCATCACCGGTACCCAGGCCTATTTGACCCCCACTGAGAAAAGGAAAAAAGGAAGGCTACCAATGCATGTGGAAGTCATGTGCAACAAGCAGGCAAGCCACAGCTGCAGGTGGGGGACTGGTTGGTGATCCATGTTAGAAATCCAGGGTGGATGTTTCAAACACCTTCTGAAAAGAATCCCTGGCAAGTAGTCAACATACAAGGTACCATGGTGATGGTTGCCAGAGAAAAAGCGAACTTAATCCATAACGTCTTGTGGTTCAAACCAGTGACAGTGATGGAGTAGGATCCCACTAGAGAGGAAGAGGACAATGATTATGCAGTGTCTATACGTAGTGCTGGGAGGATAGTGTTCTTAGATCTCTCAGCCAATCTCTCCCAGGGATTGTAGAGTTGCCAAGTAACATGTCTGTTGGGAAATGTATTGGTTTGAATACACTGTGGGTGGTTGGAGCTAGATAGGGAGCTGGCTGTGAAGTCCTGTCTGCAGTGTAGCCATATACAATAAACCTACTCAAATCAACATTCGTCCAGCGTAATTAGTAAAAAAATATGGCAACGAGGATGCCTTCAAAGGTTTGAATATTTTAGGATGGTATCATCAGAGGTTGTTCAGTATGGTTCTCAGACCAGGTGTCAGGGAGCAAGTTCTAGTTGTTGGTTGTGATGAGATGGGTTGCAAGTGGAAGGAAAGGTTCCCCTAAGTTTATGAGATGGGTTGCAAGTGGAAGGAAAGGTTCCCCTCAGTTTTTAGTGACAGATTAAGAAAAATACGTGGCTTTAAGCGCAAAATTATTGTGAAAGATGGTGCCTCACCTGTTAAACACAAACTGAGAAGTTTCCCATTTAGTGTGAGGTAAGACCTAGCCAGAGAACTTAAATCCTTATGTGATCAGGAGGTCATTGAGCCCAGGGAGTCATCCTTGTGGTTATCCCCCTTTGTTGTAGACCAAATGAGGTGTGGAAAATTGCATGTATGTGTTGATTTGAGGTCCCTGAATAAAAATATCTGGGTGAATTCACATCCTCTACCGAAGATTTGTGACCTATTTGCGTGTGTCAGAGGTTCCAAATATTTTTCAAAGCTGGATCTCGTTAGCGCTTATCATCAAATTGAACTACATCCTGATTCGCGTCCCTTGACAGCTTTTGTATCCCCTTAGGAACTTTTCAGTACAAGTGGATGCCTTTCGGTTTAGCATCCGCTGCCTCTGTTTTTCAGCGAGTGATGCCGAATTTGTGGGTTCTGTTGAAGATGTGTTAGTCTTTCAAGACGAAGTCTTGGTTCATGCCAAAGATGTTTGGTCACATGATATTATCTTGTGCAAGGTTTTGGATATTTTCAAGAGACATAGGGCCACATGTAGGTAGCTAAATACCGGTCGGTAACGGCCAAAATTCGGTAAATATCACGTTACAGACCGGTATTTAGGCGAATGAGATGTAGGAGTCCAAAAAGAAGGATTCGGTAATTATGAATCGGTAAATACCGATTCATCTTTACCGAATTCTAAATCACCGAATCAGAATTACCGAATTCATATTTACCGATTTGGTAAATATGAAATGGTAAAACGAGAAAAGAGATGTAGGTAAATTCGTTATTACCGAATTCCATGAAATTCGGTATTTAAGAGTCGGTAATTAACACAGAGTGAAAGCAGGTGGTAATCAGCCACAGTGCATATAAGCAATCCCAAAATGCAACAGCGTGAACACCATGGCGACTTATGTCTACAGGCAGCAGGTCTGAGGATTTGGAGACGGGAAGAACGCATTTACAGACAGCGCATCACAATCTTTCAACAGACTTGGGCTGAGATACATGAAAGGTACAGGCTACACCCCCAAACCATCATGGACCTGATAAGGGACTTGCACCCACTCCTGGACCATCCAACAACAAGGGCGCATGCCATACCTCCACATGTGCAGGTGCTCTGTAGCCTACATCTACTGGCATCTGGCAGTTACCAGGGGGTGATAGCTGCGGTAGGCAGGGTATCCCAGAGTTGCCTGTCCCGTTTCTTCAGGAAGTTCCTGGATGCCATGATGCAGAGAATGCAACACTACATTAGCTTCCCAAACACACAGGCTGAACTGCTGAAAACTAAGACCGACTTTTACCAGATGGCACAGTTCCCGCATGTCATAGGCTGTATTGATGGCACACACATTCCAATCTGCCCACCAGCAGCCACTGAGCATATCTACAGGAACGGAAAGTCCACCCACTCCATAAATGTGCAGGTAATCTGCGATGCTGGCAACATAATCACTGACATCGTAGCAAAGTTTCCTGGGAGCACCCACGACTCCTACATCTTCCAGAACAGTGGGATCTACACACGCCTGGTTGCTGGAGAATTTGGAGAAGGATACCTGCTAGGTAAATCACTGTGACACTCCCTAATACTTACCGCATATGAATGTGTATTGGTGTATGTGACTAATGGTACTCTCTTACTCACCTAGGCGATAGTGCATATGCCGTGCGGTCATTCATCCTCACTTCCTACCTACACCCATCAACCCTGAGTGAGAGACGATATAATGTGGCACACAAATCAACATGCAACGTGGTGGAGCGCACGTTTGGACTATTGAAAAGCAGGTTCCGCTGCCTCCACAAAAGCGGAGGCGCACGCCAGTACACACCCATCATCTGCTGCAAGATCATTGCCACTTGTGCAATGCTGCACAACCTTGCCACAAAGACTGGTACAGAGGTGGAAATAACAGATTTTGAGGACAATGATGATGATCTCGCACAGCCAGAGCCCAACGCAGCAGGAGTGCCAGCAGCAACAGATGGGAGAGAGAGACGGGCAGAGATCACATGCAACTATTTCTAAGTAAGTAAGGGGACACAGCCAGTAGTTGGATGCAATGACGTAGTTTTAATTTGCGGGCACTACGCCACAACACAACGGAAAAAATGGCTTATCAAAGTGGTGACATCCATAGTTGGAAGTCATGGGTTACTTCACCCAACTGTGTCCTGTAAGTGTGTGCTGCATCAGCGTCTGCGCCCACGCACTACAGCGCAGGATGCGAGTGATTGACTGTCCTCACTGGCTGTGGGACCACTGGCAGCCCCATGCCGTCTGCTGCTCCTCCGTGTGTCTGTGATGGGGGGGTAATGCTGCTCCTACTGGTCGTGTCCTCACTGTCCACGACATCCACAGCACCAGTATTGGCAGACTGGCTCGTCAGCAGCACCTCAGTAGCACTGGTCACCTTAACCAGCCCCCTAGTGACATCAGTGCTGCAGAGCGCAAGCCCCTCCTGCATGGCCACCGAGCGCCTGCAGAGCAGAGAAGTGGCAGTAGCTAGTCGGTTCACTGCCCTGGTATGGTGCGCAATGTTCTGCCTCTCCCTTCGACGTGTTGCTCTGTCCTCCTCCATTTTGCTGCACCAGCAGCATCACAGACTGCGACATGTCCCGCATGCCCGCAGCCATCTCCCTCATGCCCTCAGCCATTGATGAAATGCCCCTGTCAATATTACCCATTTTGTCATTTAGGCAGTTCATTTGTCGTTGTACCGACTGTATTGCTTTGCCTTGTAGGCACTGCACCTTCACCATGGTTGCCTCCAGCCCTCCAAAGACACCATGAATCTCATCCAGAGGAGGTGGACTGCTGACACGAGCCCTGCGGCGGCGTCTGGCACCTGTGTTCGCTCCCTCAACGGTGGACAGCACACCAGCATTGCTATGATCCACTGGCACATTGGTTGTTTCATCCCCCCTCGAGTCTTCTGAGGAGGACTCGGACACATGCAGTCTGCCAACAGCACGCCTCCTAGGTCTCACCACTGCTGGTGGTGTGGATGCTGGTGAGGCTAGCAGTAGCGGCGATGCTGGGTGTGGTGGCGTAGCCGGCTGTGTTGGCGAGCCTGGTTGTGGTGGTGAGGCTGGCTGTGGTGGTGAGGCTGGCTATGGTGGTGTTGTGTGCCCTGCACTTGTGGTGGCCTTCTCGTGGATGTGATTCCTGGGTGCCCTCTCTCCCTTCTCCTGAGCAGTCCTGCGCGATGTCTCGCCTGTGGACAGAAACGTTACATTAGTTCAGTGTATCTGCAGGCCTACATTGCTCACCTCATAATACATTTGTGCAACACTATCTCTTTGTCCTCTGCCTCATTCTCGCTGATGTGTGTCACATGCCCTGTTGTTCCGTGCCAATCCTGTCATGATAGGGGTTTCACTGACTACATCACCCATAATGCATTGCTGGTCTGACCTAACACCTGTACTGGAGTGGGACTCACAAAGCACAATTGGGGATTTGGGATAGGGGAAGGGGGGGCACTATGCTGTGCATGCATCTTACCTTTTTTGGTAGCAGCTCTGGCAGAGCTGTCTGCATCCCCAATCCCAACAACACTTTCAGTGCAGGATCAGTTGCAAATGTTCAGGCACTGGCTCTGTAGCACTCCTCAGCACTCCCAGCCTCTTCAGAGGGTTCTGATTGTGTGCACCTGCCTGGGTGTGGCCACTTCCTGGTTGGGAGGGGTGGTAGTTGCACATGATTGGCTGATTCCTCAATGGCTGTGGTTTTGAAATACCGATTCGGTAAATACCGATTCGGTATATACCAATTCGGTAATTACAGAATCGGTAAATGCAGATTCGGTAAATACCGATTACGGAATACCGGTCGGTATTGTGGAATCGGTAAACTTTTTCCGAATGTTACCGATTCGGTAAAATTTACCGAACATTTACCTACATATGAAATACCGATTTCTGAATACCGAATCGGTAAAATTCGGTATTTAGGAATCGGTATTTTTCACTTACCTACATATGACCCATAGTGTTGTGCTTAAATCTAAAAAATGAAAATTGTTGAGTGACAAAGTGGAATATCTGGGTCATCTCATTTCGGAAGAGGGCATTAGACCCAGGGAGGGTCTTTTAGATGCCATTATTGGTGCTACCACACCTGTTGACAAGAAGAGGGTAAAGTCACTGTTATGACTCTTTGAGTATTACTCACGGGTTTTCCCCGCTTTTGCTACCATCATATGCACTATTAGTAGTCTGCTCAGGAAAGGGGTAAAATGTATTTAGTCTGATGAGTGTGCTTCGGCCTTCCACCAAGTCAAGTTGTGTTTGAGTGAGAGTAAAGCCCTCAAGCCTTTTGACCCTGATGCCCCATGTTGCATAACGGTTGATGCCAGCCAAGTTGGTTTGGGTGTGGTCTTGACACAAAATTCGTGAAACGATGAGAGCACTATAGCATTTGCTTCAAGAGTTCCTAAAGATGCAGAATTGCAGTATTCCATCATTGATAAGGAGCTGTTAGCCTGTCTCTGGGCAGTAGAAACATTTTACCCCTATGTATGGGGTTGACGTTTTCTGTTGCGAAAAGATCACAAGCCATTGGTCAATATTTTTGGCACAGGTCCTAACAAGTGTTGTACACTAAGGATATTAAGACTGGTTTTTCGTTTAATGCAATATCAATTTGATGTCATTCATATATTGGGTGGTAGGAAGTGTAGACTGACTTTTTGTCTTGCTCTCCGTTGAAAGGTAATGATTGTGTTGGTCAAGAATTACAGGAACTATGTGAATAAGACTTTGAGGGTTGTTTCATAGCTGGCCTAGAAATACCAGAACTTAGTCTTTGCTCGGAGGAGAATTGGATGAAAGCTTTAAGAGATGATGAGGTGCTACAGCAGGTTTGCGATTTTATCAGAAGTGGTTGGCCCAGGGAGAAAGTCTTATTCCCTCTTTTGCAACCTTATTGGAAGGTTGAAACTGAATTATCCTTAGAAGGTGGGGTTTTGCTATGCTCAGATAAGCTTATTCCCCCTCACAGTATCAGAAAGATTATTATCAGCAAAGCCCATGAAGGTCATTTGGGTACAACACTCACAAAACGTTGCCTCTGCGAGACTTTAAGGTAGCCTAGTATGGATGTTGAGATATGTCAAGTTGTGGAGGATTGTGTAGTGTGCTGTTCGGCAGATAAAAGCCTGAAAGGAAAGTGGTCACACCGCTTTTGATTCCTATTGAGTGTCCTTCAGGACCATGGGTCAAGGTTGATTTGGATATTATGGATTCTTTTGACTCCTTACCTGGAGGTTCTCGCTATCTTTTTTGCTGGTCGATTATGCATCCAAGTGGCCAGAAATCAAGATAGTAAAGGACCCCTGTGCATCCCACCTTGTGTTGCTTCTCAAGAAGGTTTGCATGAGGGAAGGTTTTTCTGAGGTACTAGTTTCGGACAATGGTCACCTGTCCATGTGAAAAAGGGCTCGGACAAGTTTGGGGCGCCTATTACGGTGATAAAGGTTGGGAGAAATGCTGTCCAAGTTGAAGATGGGAAATGGTGGAATGTGGGCAGAATTGTTAAGGTAAAAAGGAATGGGTAACCAAGAAAGTTCTGGTAGCTTTGACTCTAGAAATGTGGGTGACTTCAGAGGAGTTAGAAGAAGCTCCAGAACCAGAGTCATTCCCAGTAGATATTGTGTGTAAATAGGTTTCACTTTATGTAATGTATTTTTTTTGTGGGGGGGGGGTTGTATTGAGAAAGGAGGATATGTAGTGTCTATGCTTAATGCTGAGAGAAGAGTGTTCTCTCAGCCATTCTCTCCCAGGGGTTCTAGAGTTGCCAAGTAACCTGTCAGTTGGGAAATGTATAGATTTAAATGCACTGTGGGCGGTTGGAGCTGGATGGAGAGCTGGCTGTGAAGTCCTGTCTGCCATGTAGCTATATATAATAGACCTACTCAAATCAACATTCGTCCAGCGTAATTACTCAAGATTGGTTAGCTGGAGGGGATATGGAGGATGGCAGGATGGTTCTGGTCACAATCTCTTCAGATTCAGGTCCGCACAACCAGGTTGCATCCCCAAGTGCAAGGGTACCAAAGTCACCTGCAGCTCCAATGGATGTCTCGGAATAGAGTTGGGGAAGACCCACTATGGTGGGTGAAGGGGCCAGGAGAAGTCAAAGATATCAGTTGAGACCTAATCCGAGGCACAGCCAAAACCTGCATGACTTTACTGTACAACCTGCCACTGACGTGTGAAGGGATGTAAATAACCACCCGACCTCTACCCAAGATCTATGAACTCAGCAAGCACTGCTAGAGCTGGGCACAGAGAAGAGTATAAATAAGGGCTGGTGAACTGCTAGGGGTTCACTCCGATTAAAACAATAGGAGTAGTGGTGGCTATTGTATCAGTGGGGCACCTAATACAGAACTCCACCATCAGCAAATGGCCGCGGGCCAAGAGTGTGACGGCAAAGCTCGGCCATTCATAGCCTCCACCCTCACTACACGTTGGATGCAGACTCTGCAGAGGACAAATGCCATCAAACCATTATAGTTCCAGGTCAAAGGCTGGCACTGGCATTTGGCGATCCACTGTAGCACCGATGATGTTCCTGCTGTAAAGTGAGCCTGCATAGCATGGACTGGCAATCACTGGCAGCATGTGTATTGTATAGCGAGGCCTGCCTTCACCATACAAACCGCCCAGCAGAGCATATTTGTTTTCTAAGCCAAAACATAAGCCCATCTATCAATGCTATTTAATCATATCTCAGTTTCGATTATGCCAGAGCTAAGCCGGGCCACTACTGTTCTGATCAATCTTGGGAACAAGTGGCTGCAAGCAAAGTGATGAGGTTGCAAAGGCTGCTTAGGAGTTGTAGTTGTGGCCCCTGGGGACCCCCAATTAATGTTAGTGGCATCCATGACCATCAGTAAAACCTGTGGGACCCACTGGCTCTCCCTATCAATTATGGGAAACACTGGACCAGGCTTAGGCCTAACAGGGGACATTAATTTGAGGTGCTGTTTCCTGGTGCTCAAAGCGGTACAAAAGGGGGTGGCGATGGACGGAGCATGAGAACCAATCAAACACTCACACCCAGTCAACAGATCTGGGTTTGATCCATCACCGTTCTTTAGCCCACTCTGTCACCCCAGTTCAGACATGGCCATATGCAAATCAGTCTGACCCTGTGCCTCATGGGAACAGTCCAGCCCGAACTGCCAAGCCATGCCTTCCCTGGACCGGAAACAAGCTTCCTAGGACCGGTTTCTGGCATTTCAGCCGTCTTCAGCCAGGCTTGCTTGAATCCAGTGGCAAAGTGAGCAAGGGACTCATGTCTGAGCATACCCTGCCAACTTATGGCGAACAAATCATATCTCAGTTTCGATTATGCCAGAGCTAAGCCGGGCCACTACTGTTCTGATCAATATTGGGAACAAGTGGCTGCAAGCAAAGTGACGAGGTTGCAAAGGCTGCTTAGGAGTTGTAGTTGTGACCCCTGGGGACCTCCAATTGATGTTAGTGGCATCCATGACCATCAGTAAAACCTGTGGGACCCACTGGCTCTCCCTGTCAACTATGGGAAACACTGGACCAGGCTTAGGCCTAACAGGGGACATTAATTTGAGGTGCTGTTTCCTGGTGCTCGGCAGCGCCATTTAATTGTGAACACTGGCACTTCTGATAGTTCCACCATATGGGCCTGCTTTTAGGCTATTTGTGAGATGAGCACATCACCAGAGAGTTTAACAACTCAATACACATTGGAAATCAATACTAGCACTTCCAGGCCATTCTTGCAGCTTTGGAATAGTCCAAATGCCACACTTATAGGAGTGTGATGGTTAGTAGTTGTGTTAGTACTGCCACTCGGCTAGGGGATACAAGGTATATTGACCTCCTGAGAAATACATTGGGCACTGGCACTTACTTTTTTATTTACAAATAAAGCACCAACTAACCGGAGCTACAAATTGCCCTAGTTATGAGTAATCTCGAAATACAAATGTTGGCAGAAACAGTTGTTTCTGTCCAAATTGGTATTGCGAGCCATGGGACAATACTTGATGTGGTATTATATTACTGGAAAAAAAATGCATAATAAAAGGTATGGTTTTATCAGAAAATATGAGGGACAATATTTGTGATACTTATGGTCCTATGTCTACTGGTCTGGGTGCTTTGGTGCCTGTAAATGATTTTATCTGTTTGCCATCTGTGTGCACGAGAGAGCGAGAGAGAGAGAAAGAGAGAGAGAGAGAGAGAGCGAGCGAGAGAGAGAGAGAGAAAGAAAGAGAGAGAGAGAGAGAGAGAGAGAGTGGTTGTGTGTGTGGTTGTGTTCTCTGTAGCTGCCCCCCAAAAAAAACAAAATTCAAACTTATTTGGTTTTGCAACGCATGCTGTGGATGCGGTACACTTCCTTAAGGTATGCGTGGAATATGACGGCATTATATGGCTTCATTCAGGGGCGTGGCAAAACAGTAATGCAGCAGGTGCGGTGGTACTGGACCATTGAGGTTGAGAGGCCCTCTTTATCTCAATCGGTGTCTGTGTTTTGTTTCCTACCAAACCCGGGTGGGTGGGGGTTAGGGGGTCCTTGCCAAACGCTGCCTTCCTCCCCACTGCTGACATTGAGAACGAGGGGCCCCTTGATGACCTTGCACAGACCAGTCTTAAATTGATTGGGTAGGGGGTAATCTGGTGTATTTCCGAGCTTCGGATGCGGGTGGAACCTTGGATCTGTGATGGAGAGCACGTCGGGATTGTGGGTTCCAGAGATGCTCAGCGTTGCTGAGAGGAGCAGGACGCTTCTTCAAGCGCGGGCCGGGGGTTCGGCAGTGATCTCATTTTAACTTCTGAGAAGTATATTCTGTTACTTCCTATGTCGACACCTATTAAAAGTGTTGCTCACGGTGATACGACAAACTGGTAATAGAGTTCTATTTAAATCAAGCAAATAAAAATAAAAAATGAACGTAGAGTATGGAACACGGATTGAAGAACATATTTCCAAGAGCAAACCGTGTAGAAAATGGAAAACCAATGACGTCTTAGTTACTGCCCACTCCCCCTCCCCCACCAGTATTTGACTCCAGTCCCCTGATGAGAGAACTGGCCTTGCCCACTATGAACGCTATGAACGAGTAAACCATTTCTTTACAGAAGGTCAGAGGGCAGCAAGATGTCGTGAACAGAGGCAGCAGATAAGTGAAAGCGAGCCTTATCGCTCTTTCACTATTACCGTTTAACTTGCTCTCCAGGCCCTGTGTTAAACTTCAGCCCCAAGAGGCATTCAAGGCAAATAGGAGGGGTCAGAGGTCAAGTGAGTGTTCAGCAGTTCAGATGCGATCAAACTGCCAAGAGTTCAGACGGGCAACTGCAGGCGCCAAGCACAGGCGACTGTCTTTATGAATATGTTGTTAGGCGCTGTGTGCAGTCAATAAGACACCTCAGTGGGTTCGACATCTGCTGTAGCGATCAGCGTGGAACCTGCCACGATACGAGCAATTTAAGCAGCTTGGAGCTGAATAATAATGTGGTATTCACTAGGCGCTAATCTTTTTTATTTCTCAATTGTTCAAAGTACTGACCCTCCAAACAGAGACGTTTTAAACGTGGGCCCCAGCCTTTCGGGGGAGGGGGGCTGAAAGATCAGCCCCCGTGATAGAGCCAGCTCTGTTCTGCAGAGAGTCTTGCCCTGATGACCTTTAATAATTCTTAAACATATTGTTTTAGATACAGTTTCCCGTTAATTTATTGTTAATGTGGCTGAAGTGTGAGAGTCTATTACAGACATTTTGCAGATAAATGTATTTTTATTCATGCTACATCCATAAAAAAGTTCTTTTAGCTCAAAACAGGACCTCACATATGAGAAATGGAAGAGTGTTATAAAGAATATTTGCAGTAATATTAGCGATCCACTGTTGTATTACAGAATTGAAAACACACAATGAGATGTAAACACATTTAGAATTTGAAATAGTCTGCCTGTGCACTGTCAGTGGCCTGGCCAAAGAGTGCATGAAAGAGCTGAAACTGGGTCATAAATTCAATGTTGTTCCGAAAAGGGACCCACAAAATGTGTTTGGCCCGGGACTTCAAAATCCTTAGGATGTCCCTGCTACCACCTGGTAGCCTCGGAGGGGATGGGAAGGGTACAAAAGAGGGGAGAATAAGTTGAAGTCTTGAGACTGGATGCCAGAAAAACAACCAGAGAAGGTGGTGTCTGCAGATCTATGCCCACATCCGATAAACCATGATGCAATGGGTAAGTCTTCGTAGGTACATGTCCTTTTGGCCTAGTTGAGTGGGAATGGTTGGGCTTAAGCGTCTGATTGAAAGGACTACTTGATGACGAAATAGGGGGAACAACCTTTACAACGCAACTTTTACAACGCACTACCATTACAACGCATTTTTTACAACGCATAATCCATTACAACGCATGACATTACAACGCATGACACTACAACGCATTTTTAAAAACTACCTTTACAACGCATTCCATTACAACGCATACTACCATTACAACGCATACCATTACAACGCATAATATTACACTATACTATCCAACACTTACCCTACTGATGCACCCCCTGGAGTTAGAATAGTAATTTTTACCCTTATACTATCCAACACTTACCCTACTGATGCACCCCCTGGAGTTAGAATAGTAATTTTTACCCCTATACTATCCAACACTTACCCTACTGTTGCACCCCCTGGAGTTAGAATAGTAATTTTTACCCCTATACTATCCAACACTTACCCTACTGATGCACCCCCTGGAGTTAGAATAGTAATTTTTACCCCTATACTATCCAACACTTACCCTACTGATGCACCCCCTGGAGTTAGAATAGTAATTTTTACCCCTATACTATCCAACACTTACCCTACTGTTGCACCCCCTGGAGTTAGAATAGTAATTTTTACCCCTATACTATCCAACACTTACCCTACTGTTGCACCCCCTGGAGTTAGAATAGTAATTTTTACCCCTACACTATCCAACACTTACCCTACTGTTGCACCCCCTGGAGTTAGAATAGTAATTTTTACCCCTACACTATCCAACACTTACCCTACTGTTGCACCCCCTGGAGTTAGAATAGTAATTTTTACCCCTACACTATCCAACACTTACCCTACTGTTGCACCCCCTGGAGTTAGAATAGTAATTTTTACCCCTACACTATCCAACACTTACCCTACTGTTGCACCCCCTGGAGTTAGAATAGTAATTTTTACCCCTATACTATCTAATACTTACCTTAAATGTAATTTAATATTATGCGTTGTAATGGTATGCGTTGTAAAGGTAGTATGCGTTGTAATGGTAATGCGTTGTAAAGGTATTTTTTAAAAATGCGTTGTAGTGTCATGCGTTGTAATGTCATGCGTTGTAATGGATTATGCGTTGTAAAAAATGCGTTGTAAGTGCATGCGTTGTAAAAGTGTGCGTTGTAACGTCATACATCCCGAAATAGTGAGCTATTGAGCATTCACCGATATGAATCTGGTACACTTGGACTATATGTAGATTTCACTTGTATAGTTTTACTTATATGTAGGATGAACAGTTATCCTGGCTTTCTCTGGACAGTTCTGGTTTTCAGAGGACTGTTCCGGTGTCCCAATGCTCTTCTCAGTTTTAATACATCCTGCTTTTTGGCACAAAGGCCAAGTTATCCTGCAAGGTACCCACTCATTTAAATGCCTTCATCTGATTTCATCTGATTAGGATAGCCTTTGAACAGGGTAGCTCAGTCCAAGTTACATTACATTTTTTTCACTTTTTTTGTTTTCAGCTCTCACGACATAGTCCTAGTCCTGAGGAGAACCTCCCCAGCCATTTGGGGTTTGAAACGCGTTGGCTCCAGAGTATGGGTTAACCAACACAGGGCGTGCCTCGAGGGAATCAGTTTGAATTGTTCCCCCCTCAGACAACACCCGCTGGAATTGTGTAACCCTCCTACTCATGTCACAGGTAGGACGGTTGGTTTAATCCTTAGTGTTAAACAAGGTAGTGTCCGCCTAGTGCTAGCTTGTAAATAAGGACTGGTCATTTGCACTGTTTATGAATGTCTTTGCGTCTATTCTCATTTGCACTTTTTCACACTGTGACCACTCATAAATGTGTTTTCTGTGTTTATTTGCATGTGTTGTGTACATGTTCCACACTTGTAATGTGTATCCAAATGATGTGTTGCCCATCTCATGACATGAAATGATTGGGACAACTTTGCTCTTGAAAAAAGTCACAAGTAGAAGTGAAATAAAACAAGTAGGGGCAGATTTACAAGCCCCTTGCTCCACTGTTGCGTCACTTTTAAGATGGGAAAAGTGACGCACATGTGATGCAAAGGGCTTGTAAATCTGCCCCGTAGACTTTAGAACTGTTTGTCTAAGGTTCAATTTCACTTGATTGTAACAGCCTATCTGGTCACCTCGTTCATTTGACAACAAAAGTTATCCTGCCAAGCAGGACTGAAACGTGTGCTCTAGTTTTCCACAGGCGCCTCTAAAGTCTTAAATAACTTAAGTTGTTTAGCTTTTTTTTCATGCAGCGCAGGAGGAGGTTAGCTTCATGTATCCATCAGTGAGGAGACAGAGTGCGTTGTGGGAGGAGACTATTGGGGCATAGAGTGGAGATCGTGCCATAGGTTAATGTTATGTAAATGTAGCCTTGTAAATGAAGACTGCAAAATACAATAGAAAAACAGTTTCAAACGGTGTTCACACACACACACACACATGCATATGTACATAGGTACATTTAAATGTAGAAAGACAGACAGACAGACAGACAGACAGACAGACAGACAGACAGACAGACAGACAGACAGACAGACAGACAGACAGACAGACAGATAGATAGATAGATAGATAGATAGATAGATAGATAGATAGATAGATAGATAGATAGATAGATAGATAGATAGATAGATAGATAGATAGATAGATAGATAGACAGATAGATAGATAGATGTCAGTTTTTAGTCCTACTTCTGTGTTGCCTGTCCAGGTTATTCCATCTCAAAATCTGGTCGCCCTAGTTGATGGGTTTGGGTTTCATATGTTCGCATGAGTAGGGTGTCGAAATTGATTGTTGTCTCTGTGTTTTGCATGGTTGGAGTCCGTGGTCATTCAGCCGGGCAAACAGATATAGACCTTATAGTTTTCTGGGGGCGATCAATGGTCTGAGAGAGAGAACATACTTTCTTTAGTTGACTTCTGTTTTTTCTCTTTTTTTGCAGCCGCAGGCACGTCTGATGTCTACATTTTTTCCCAGGACCACTGCAAAAATTAAAGCATACCCCATCCATATCCTCGCTGCAAATGCCTGAAGCATTCTCGTCTCCGTGACACCTACTGCGTCAAAAGAAGAACATTAACCACGTGCCCTCTTTAATGATAATTACACAAATAAGTTTGTAGTACGGCTATCTCAGTATCAGAATAATAAACCACACAAAAAAGGCCAACCGCCTAATGTGGCAAGCTTTGAGCAACATTCCATTCAAGGCATCATAAGACTGTTTTGGCTGCAAGGGCGAATGACTAATCGCATTTTCTTCAATAAAAATGTTCTTTTCGCGGCAGACAAGCCTGTCTGTAAACCACCTTTGTGAATAGACGTCGCCCTTTATGTCCTGCGCGAGATAACAAAAGCACCAGTAAATAATGCGAGTTGTGGGAGGAAGGCCCTTTGTGCACGCGCGGCTCCCGGCAGTATCAGTCCCAGGGGAGGCAGACAGGAGCTCCCCGCACGGGGAAGAATGCCACTTTGAG
Source organism: Triturus cristatus (assembly GCF_964204655.1). NCBI lineage: Eukaryota > Metazoa > Chordata > Amphibia > Caudata > Salamandridae > Triturus > Triturus cristatus. The sequence continues at coordinate 1,031,046,945 of NC_140590.1, forward strand.
AAAGCGAGCAGTTGTGTCTCAGGAAGGAGGGCGAGTTCTGAAAAGCGCCCCGGGCAGCGTGTGTACCAGATGACAAAAACACACATCTTTGTCTCCTGACAAGATGGGAGCTGAAAGGAGACAATTACATCAGGTAAATGTTTTGTGGGGAGGAAGAGATCAAATTTAAGGCTTGGAAGGCATCAATCAGCGGATCTGAAGCAATGTGTCTGCTGGCTCCAAAGATGCTGGGAGAAGGGAGCGCAACTTGGGTATCCGCAATCGAGATCTGAAAGAGTGAAATGAGATCTCCCTGAGGTGGGACGTCGGTCTGCGGGCCACTCGCAGTGGAACATACCAGATGGAAAACAGGGGGCGAAGGAGAGACTGGAGGTGGAGTGCTCGTCTGGTGCATCCTATTATAAGAAATAGCCGTACCATACGTTGAACGGGACCAATGCAGACCCATCATTTACACTGCGTTAATTGCCACAGTACGAACCAATGGGCAGGAGGAAATTCGCCATAAGCAATTGAAAGGTGGAGTAGAGAATGTGGTCTATCGGCTAGGGGGGTCGACCTCGGAGCGAGGGAATCGGGTTCGAGTCTCGGCAGGGACGCTCAACATCCTATAATTCTGGGCAAAAAAATCACTTAATCTCTCCGTGCCTAGCATAAATGAACCCGTCAGTCTGTAACGTAACTGGTGCTTATGTAAAGCGCTACGAAACCTCCTGGTCCAGTTCCCGCTATATAAAACTCCACACGCAAAACAATAATAAAAAGTCGTTTTGAAAGACCATGCATGAATAACCAATTTATGCATACACTGTGGTTGCAGGCCCCACCCCTTCTTCCTGCTCATTTAGGAATAGAAAGAATCATCTTGTTGAGAGATTAATGGTACCTTAGTAACTGGACCTCACAACATAAGGACTGGGATGGGCATAATTTGTCCTCAATCAACATTTGCTTCATTACTTATCTAAGATGTTTTCACATATGGAGGCTGACTTGTATTTTATTTAGAAATAAAGATCCTAATTCATAGATATTTACCTATTAAAATTACTAGGGGTGTGTGTGACTTGTAGAACAAATAAGCACAGCAATTTGTGACTGATCTCTACAGTTATTCAATGCTTGCTCATTTGGTGATGGCTGTTTTTTTGGCTGTACAATGCTGGTGATGGACAACCCTCATAGCTGATATGTCTTATGTGAATTTAAGAGGTATTTTCATGTGTAAAACTCTCCTTCCTTGTGTCATGCCTCATTTCTTGAATGTTTGAACAGTTGATGAATCTCATGCCCTACCATTGGTGCAGAATGATGCAACTGTGTAGAAATAAAGAATTTGTTACAAGTGCATGATAAACTCACCTTTCAATGTAGCATGTAAAATCTACCAGAAGAAAAATGAGAAAACATAACTCATGGATGCATTTGTGAGCAAATGTCTATACAGTGTGTCTTGACTAGTGTAGGACTACGAAATGTGAAGCGCTAAACATTACCATCCTCCATTCTGAAAATGTTGCAGTTGCATTTAGCACCTGGATTGTCTTTATACAGGTCAGGACGATATTTTCGTTTTGCCAATGTAATCTTGCATAATTTACGGTACTGCACATTACACTGGTTACACAAAATTCCCCAAAGTACACCATGATGCCTAGTTGCATAGTTAAAGAAATTTTGCTAAAAAATCCTACAGTTTGAGCATAGGCACAACGAAAACCACCACAACTCAAGCATCTATTGTTCGCAGCACTTGTGTTTTTTGCTCTGTTTTTTAGTGGGAAATGTGTCCTCCAGTCAAAAATAGAAGAGAGGATGAATGTTGAACTAAACTATAGTGTCTAATGTTGGATTGTCATTTTGTATAATTTTGCTTAATTTGTACAAATCTTCACATAGATACTCAAAACAAAATTACAATAATTTTGCTCCTCTAGGGTGAGTGATGGAGCGCGGTTACCAGCTTTGGTTACACACACATACCTAATACTCACCTGGGCCCAAAAGCATTCACTCAGTGAGCTAGTAATACCTGCTTGCATCAATTTTTGTGTTTAACCTGAAATTTGATATTCACCTTAACCAAATCTTACCAACTCGATTATCTTAACAGTAATTTCCTCTCCTCAATGAATCAGATTGCTGAGTTTAAGGTAGAATGACATTAACTTTTTACTTTCGAATAACCACAGACTCAAGAAGTTTTGAAAACCTTTATCTAAATCAATAATTTGTGAGTCAAGAATCAATTACAGTGACCACCTTCACTCAAAAAAGGCAGAGCAAGTCAGATATAGCAAAGTCATTAAATGATCAATGAAGACGGTACCTGAAAAAGGGAGGGAAAGAGAGAGCACAGGCACAAAAGACAGATTTTGCAGAATTATATTTATCTATGGTCATAGATGAACCAAACTCCTTAAAGATGGGGCCAGATAGAATCTCCCAGGACGGGAATGCAGACAGAAGGTCAGGCAAATTCAGATCTGGAAAGGTGACCTCTTCTAATGTGCAACGCCAGCGCGCACCTCTCTCTGGTACTACTCTCCTCAAATGTCCCTCTTCGGAAATCCTCTTCTAGATGATTAGATTATCGATCAGTATCTCAATTTCTCAAGCAGAGTTTCTGGCAGCAGCAGGGTCTGAGACAGCGTCTTGGATAGAATCTGGAGCAGCATACGCGTTGGGTCAGTGACGAGTCGGAAAGACAGATCTGACAAGTCGAACAAGTTCTCTAGCCAACTTACCTCAATTATACTATTCTTTATTCATGTACCACCCCCAAAAGTTCAATATTTGTGTTTTCCCCTATTCTTATTGGTCAGGGCGAGGAGGTGAGTTCATCACACCATATTAAAAGTACTGTTTTCTCTTAGGGCCATTGTTTTATGTTCCCGCCCCTTAATTTACTTTCCCATAGCTTTATTCCCACCCGCATTTCACGTTATGCTTAATACAAAATTTGCAACAAAATATACATTTCTTCATGCATTCAGGTCAACAGTTCCTTTTCCCAGGCGTCTCAGTTCGATGTGACCTTGGCTGGGTTTCAAGTGGTGCTGTCACAGGGTTCCGGCAGGTACTTGTGCGCCTGTGTGAACATCAGATGGGTAGGGAATTCAGCCACCCTACGAGGCCCAAATATAGACTAATAATAAAGTCAGAAAAAGGCACAGTAGAACTAAGGGTGGGCGGCAATTTCCGTTCCGCTCGTGGAAATTGCGAAATTTCAACATTTTCGCGTTCCGAGCGGAACGTGAAAATGTCGAAACTTTCGCGATCCGCGGCGGAACGGAAATATGCAGGGCAGGATTCATTCTGGCACGATGCTCCTGTCATTAAACCTCAACAGGAAGCACTTACAGATATATATAAAGCAGGTGCCCGAGTTGAAGGTCAAATTCAGTAATGCACTAATCAGCACAAAAGATTCGTGAGCACGGTGGAGGCTAGGCAGGTGTACTTTCTGGCCATATATACAGTCAACAATTTGCTGTAATCCTTGATGGAGGTCTGTGCATCCATGAGTTTCTAGAGCACAATCCCTGTGTAGTTCCTGACACCAGGAGGTTCTGTCTCCTCATCTGCTACTCTGGTCCGTCTCTGACCCTTTATAAACAAGAGGCAAGTGAACTGCATAGAAGCCCCGCCATTTGGCCCCAGCCCACACACCAGCGGTGTGCAACGTCTTCCTGCCCTGTCCCCACTATGATGGACAGCTCACTCGAGGGACCCAGGTGCCTATCGGCGTGGTGGCAAAAGTTACAGACACACATGGTCGCTGGAGACAACTCTTCTGGCCCTTTACGCAGCTGTAGTGTAGAAAAAGCACTATACATTTACCCACCAAGGTAGCACTTACTGATTAGCCAGTAGAAAGTACTCCAGTTGAGTAGAGGTATTGCACAAAACGGTGGCATCTTCTTGGATAAAAATGCAGGGCAGGATTCCTTCTGGCACGATGCTCCTGTCACAAAAATTAAACCTCATCAGCAAGCACTTACAGATATAAATAAAGCAGGTGCCCGAGTTGAAGGTCAAATTCAGTAATGCATTAATATGCCCCAAATCTCCGCGAGCATGCAAAATTTTGCGTGTTCGCGGAGATTTTTTGCCGTTTCGCAATATTTTTGAAAGGCAATTTCGCAAATTCCACCCACCCTTAATTAGAACACGGAAATGAATGATTTCACTGTATACCACTTATCTCTACTCTATCCCCATTTACTTATTTAAATCTTTTGCATTAGTGTTTAATAGAGTTTATGAGGTTTAGTTCAAGCAGCAGCATATGCGTTAACATGTGAGTTTCAAGCGGCCATAATTAATGCTATTGCGCAGCTTCAAAGTTTCCCACCAAAAGCATAGAGAGTGTCATACTACGTAGATGCAGTAGACGCATGCGCAATAGAAATCCTGCGTTTTTGGCGGCCATCTTTAGTCACTCGCATTACTTGTTAGTAATACACATAGAAAGCTTCCCCTAGATACAGTATGTTCGTAAGTAATGCATTATTAGTATTTACAAGACTTGTTGGTTACATTATTACGTTATTTGAGAGGATTGCATCCAAGCAAGTTTCTTTTCACGAAACCTTGCTTCATCAGTGTGTGTCAGCATGAAAATAAATATTTGTACACCACACATGTAATTACATTCTAAATGGTTGAAATGTACAGAAATTGCCTATCTTAGGCCAATCAGTCAAAAACATGGACTAAAAGCAAAATCATGAAAATGCAACTATTCTCTGTGGCTGTCAACCAGTGACCTCTACATACAGGTGATGACCTGGGCCCGAATGACCTTAAGAGAGTGTAGCCTATCAGAAAATGCAGTATTTCCCAATAGGCTGCAGCACCTTAATATTATCGGGGAACCGTCATCCTGTGCCTTGAATAACATTTACAATTATTTTCTGTCTGAAGCCACCCTGTATATTTCAATTTATAAGCACCACTTTCTCCTCTCATAATTGTTTTATATGTTTGAACCAAAACATTTCTGAATGTGCATTCAAGCGCAGCACATGCCACTGAAGGTAGGCGGACTCACGGCATGTCTCCCTTGAAGTGAGGCCACTGATTAGAGCACGTGACTTTTGCTACGAGCTTGTTTAGATTGAGCTTCGAGACCTGTTGCCTATGCTTTGTAGGGTTAGAGCCTGCCCACTGCTTTTCATTTGTTTGTTTCAGTCTCCTTTAAAAATCCTAGCTTGCTAGTGGTGAATCCTTCCTCTTTGTCCCTCCTTTTTGTTTTTAATCTCCTCCCACAGAACAGGGACCAAATAAATGTGTTTAAACTTTGGTTGTTTATCTGTTCGCATGAGGGACAATTTTTTTAATTCTTTCCTGCACATGTAACACTGTGGGTGTGTGTTCAGCTTTGATGCCCGCATTTTATTGCACCTTAGCTTCCGCTCCCTTCTTCCCCAGTTACTGCTGCCATCCTTCCTGTACCCCCACTTCATTACTCCATTGCTTTTAGCTCCCGTTACTTGTATTATGTTCTTAGTCCTGCGCACCGTTTATTTTTTTTTGTTCTGCCTCCTTAGCGTGTGCTATCCTAAACATGCAGCTTGTTGCTTTCTGCTTTATTGGCTGTCTAGCTGCCGCAAAACAGGAATAATTTGGGGTAAATTTCTGCAGTGTTATGCACTAATCGGTTCTAGCCCTCCCACCTCAACCACATCCTTCCCTGACTGTCTGAACCTGCCTGGTCTGTTGCGTGTCTGCAGGATGCTTTCCCTCTGTAACAGTCCAGTGCTCCTGATAGTCCTTTGCCTGTGTCTGTTAGTGTTGACATGGCTGACATAAAAAAAATAACAAAAAAGCTTGAGCTACTTAGAACACAGGTGGATGTATGATGTATCATACAAAACACATATGATGAAAAAACAAAAACAATTAAAAAAAAATACATTTTTCACAATCTCACATAAAACTGTTGGCAGATTCATGCTCAAGTTAGTCAAATACCTTCTGCTCCAGAACCAGAATGACTAAAGCTTCCCATTCCAAGATGGCCAATGTCACTTTACAAGACTTTAAAGGATGAAATTGTCTCCATGGCAACAGTGGAACAGCCACGATTTATAACATTGCTTGGGCAGAAGCGGAACGTGTGTTGGTTGCACATGTTGTAGGCATCGCCGGATGTATTGGGGTGATTTTTCACAATCGGGCAGGTAGTTGGGGATCTGCTAGTGCTGCTGTGAAGATGGCAGGGATGGTGGGTATGGTTGTATGAGACCCGGTGGTGGATCGGTCCCTGCAATTTGTCTTCGGTAAGTGATTGAGCTACAGGTTGCGGCCGAGGCACACTATGGGGAAGGGGGCATCAAAGTGCAGACTGAAGGCCAGTGATTACCTTGAACATGAAGCCACCATATAGGATAACCTGCTGTAGCTGATGAGCTTAATCATTGGTCTTTCACCCAGAAGTATGTGATTGCATCACACATGCTTCTTCAGGGACTCGAGCAGAGCTCCCTGTGGTCCTGAGATGAGTTACCTTTGAGTATGAGGAGTTCCATGTACCACCAACCTGGGTACCCACTAGCAGTGAGGTGTGTTTAGTGCCATCTGTATGGAAAAACATTGAGGAGTTGGGTACACTTAATGGAGCAAGGTTTCGTAAAAAAGAAACTTGCTTGGATGCAATCCTCTCAAAATAATGTATAATATTGTAATCAATCTGTTTGTGAATACTAATATCGCATTATATTCATTATATTGTATCCAGGGGATGCTTGCCTATGTGTATTACTAACCAGTAACCCGAGTGTCACTGAAAATGGCCGCCAAAACGCGGGAAAGTCTGTGCGCATGTGTCTACTGCATCTATGTCGTATGACGCCTTCTGTGTTTGGGGGAAAACTTTGCAGCTGCACAATAGCTTTAAAAATGGTCGTTTGAAACTCAGATGATAATGCACATGCTATTGCTTAAACTAAACCTATAAGTTCTACTAAGCACTAATGCGAAAAGATTAAAATAAGTAAATGGGGGTAGAGTAGAGATAAGTGGTATACAGTGAAATCATTTATTGTCACATTCTAACGTGTCTTTTTCTGACTTTATTATTAGTTCATATTTGGGCCTCGGAGGGTGGCTGAAATCCCTACCCCACCTGATCCGCGCACAGGCGCATTGAAACTTGCGGGAAACTATGATGGCACACTTGATTCACAGCCAAGGCCACATTGAGTGAAGACGCCTGGGAAAGCAAACTAATGATCATGACAAGAGCAACAATTTTGAATAAAATGTATAACTTGTATTGATCATAATGTGAAATGTGGGTGGGAATAAAGCTATGGGAAAGTAAATGAAGGGGTGGAAACATAGAACAATGGTCCAAAGAGAAAATATTACTTTTAATATGGTGTGATGAACTCAACTCCTCACCCTGACCAATCAGAATAAGGGAAAACACGAATATTGAAACTTTTGGGGGTGGTACACGAATACAGAATAGTATAATTGAGGTAAGTTAGCTAGAGACTATTGTCAGACTTGTCAGATCCATCATTCCTACTCATCAGCGACCCAACACGTATGCTGCTACAGATTCTGTCCGAGACGCTGTCTCAGACCCTGCTACTGCCAGAAACTCTGCTAGAGAAAATGAGATACTGATCGATACTCTAATCATCTAGAAGGGGATTTCGGAAAAGGGACATTCGAGGAGAGTAGTGCCAGAGAGGGGTGCGACGCTGGCGTTGCACTTTAGAAGAGGTCACCTTCCCCAATCTGAATCTGCCCGATCCTCTGTTTACATCCTGTCCTGGGAGATTCTATCTGGCCCATCTTCAAAGAGTTGGGTTCATCTATCACCTTAGGTAAATATAATTCTGTGAAACCTGTCTTTGTACCTGCTCTCTCTCCTTCCCTTTTACAGGTACCGTCTTCATTGATCATTATTATGACTTTGCTTTTTTGACTTTTATTTTCCTCTTGAGAGAAGGTGTTTAAACTGTATTTGATTCAGACTCACAAAATTAATAATTTAGATAAAGATTTTAAAACTTTTGAGTTTGTGGTTATTTCAAGTTTAAAGTTAAATGTCATTTTCTACCTTAAACTATCTCAGCAACCTGATTCATTGAGTAAAGGAATTATTAAGGAGATCAAATTGGTAAGACTTGGTAAAGGTGAATATAAAATTACAGGTAAAACTCAAAACTGATGACAGCGGGGTTTACTAGCTTATCTGTGTGAATGTTTTAGGACCCAGGTGAGTATTAGGTATGTGTGTGTGTAACTCGAGCTGGTAACCCACGCTCCATCAGGTATGCTTGGTAGCAGAGGCTTGTTTAGGTTCAAGTTAGTTAGGTAGAGAATATTGTGGATTGAGTTATTTGATTTATGCATTAACAACCACTATTTGTTAATTGTTTATGTATTGTTTCATGTTGTCTGGAAAATACCCGGGAATATTGAATAGTGGGTGACGAATGGAAGCCATACTGCAGTGAGGTTACTTGTCTGGATCAGGAAAGTGCTGAAAGTTACGCAGGATTAGAAGCACTGATTTAGGGATTATTTTTTTCGTATAAAAGCGAGAGTAATTGGTAGCAAAGGAGTTCGCTGGTGAAACTTTGGTCTTATATCACCTAGAAAGGGTAATACTGAAGGAGTAGCAGGTTCTCTGATGCTTGTGTGAAGAGTAAGCGGAAAAGTTTTACTCGTAGTGTGTGAAGAGTAAGCGGAAGCATTTTACTCGTAGTGTGTGAAGAGTAAGCGGAAAAGGTTTGCTCGCAGTAAAAGGTTGACTATTCTTTGAATTTAGAGGATCAGACACAGTAGCGAATGTTTATATGTTGTTGATTAATGAAAACTGCATGTACATTTTTGAAAAAATAAGTTTTCGTATTACCTTGTAAATGAGGGGTCATTTGCGGGTGCTGCACTGACGTCACAAAGAGCCGCACTGGGATTGGTTGAAACAGCGGGTGTGTGACTGACACGAGAATTGTGAAGGAGGGTTCAGTAGTGAGGAGTGATACTGACGTCACTGAGAGCCACGCTAGTATTGGTAAAACGCACAGTGAAAACAAACCCTGATTGGTTACAAGACTAGAAGACGCTATGCTATTGGAGAAGTGTATTAAGAAAAAGCGGACATTTGAATAGCTGTAAACATAGAAATCTCAAGAATAATAATAGATAGTGGATTTTGTATGTATGATCCGACATTAATAGGGACTCACCCAGACAGAAGATATTTAGGCTTTGCTCACGAACAGTACATAAAAAGGAGATCACACAAAATGTATGGAGAGAAAAGAAAAATGTCATTTATGCAGAAAAGTAAGAATTATTTTAAAAAGGATAAACCTATTAAAACTAGAAAAGGAATTCTCATTGCTCCTCCGAAAACTCCAGCATCCTATATGATGGTAGAAAGAGGTTATCATACTTGTGTATGGTTAGGGAATTGGGTAGAATATACAAAAGATGATGGAATACTGGCGTTCCCAGAGTACGGAACATTTAATGGAAGAATATTACATGATTTGAGCACTAGAATGAATGAGTTAGAGCCAAGACCCAGATTAACTCAATATGAAGCACTAGAAGAATGGGAGACTGAGGCATTTGAGCGAGCTAGACCAAGGAGTGACAGAAATTTGAGTAGATTTTATCCAAACTTTCCATGTGAAAGTCGAGATTAGCAGATGAAACAGTGGAGGCAGGCCATGTTAACTGAAGGGTTATATCCTGTATTGATGGCTGAGGAACAGACAGGAGGAAAGTGCACAGAAAAGAAAAAGCATTTAACATTAACGGGTTGCGGAGACTCAGAAGATGATTATTTAGAAGATATTGTATGAAAAATCCTCCGCCTTATCAAGAAAGACCTAATAGAACTACCCAGAGTGCTCCGATTTTAGATACACCCTTAGTGCCACAAATAGTACATGAGAGAACAATGGAAAGGGTACTTCAGGGAAAAGAAAGAGAAGCAATAGAGACAAATTAATACAGAAGATAACACAGTTAAACGCACATTCTGAAGCTCTGACCATACCAGTGACTATAGGTCCTGTTGTCCCACTGTACGGGGATGAATCAAATTGTCCTAAAACACCTGTCATGACTACACCCATTATTAAGCCAAGAAAAGAGAAGCTAGTAGTTGATGATCAAACTAGTGATTGAGAGTCTGTAATTTCCTTAATGGACTTACCGATAAGAGGGCAAATAAATGACACACCCAGAAGAGTCACACCAGGTTGCTCAAAAGAGGTACGAATTGAGACTAACCCTGGGCGTAGTGGGCGTAGTGGGGCTACGTGGAGCATCACGTAGTGTGGCCAAATCTATGCACACTCGCGCACTCCGCGTAGCCCCACTACGCGCCGCCCGCCTCCCGCCCGCCCTCATTTTAAAATAGGTTAAAGTATTTTAAAAGTAAATAAAATGCCTTACCTGCGGTGCGGCGTCCCGGGGCTCCCTCTTCCTGCTTGACGGCAACTTCTTCTCACAAATGCAAAGATATAGCTGAAGCACATAAGCACAATTTGCAGCGCGTCTCACTCCGGGATTTGATCACTCCGGAATAATCACTCTTCCAACATCACCGGGACTGTTGACTCTTCCTACGTGTCCCTACATCAACACGGGCCCTCATCTCCCGTTCAGGATCCCTCGGCCAACTAAGTCTGGCTCTTCGGACCTTACCCTTGCTAATATTCACGTAATCTTACGTGCTCGCACTTTACATTGTCCTGATGATGATCTTGAATTACTAAGATCGAAACGCCGTCGACTACAATTTCAAAGTTCCCTCAAACTGTCTAAACCATCTGGGTTCTTTTGATCTGTTTTTTTCAATGCGATGCAAAGTTTTTATTGTCACTAAACACTTCACTTCACGCACCCTCACTTATGTATGTGTGTGTACTGTATATAATGTATACTCTTGAAATGCAAAAATGACAGAAACGGAAGCTACTTCATTTTATGATGTTAAATAAAATGTGATGCCTTCCTCTATTCTTCTGTGTCCTTGAATACATTTCTGAACTGGATCCGACTGGGTTCAATATATCAATGAATGTAATTGAATTATTCTTAAACTTAACAATTGTAGCCTTGCTACCTGAGGATCCTTGACCTCACCAGACCACTGTCTTTCTGAACTATATGGTATCATGGCAGCTACTATGCTGTACTTACATTGTAATTTAAGAGGGATCTCTTGCTCTTCTCAAAAACACAACTAATCAACACTCCTCAATTTATGTCTCCTTTGGATTAAATAAAAAGAGAAAGCAATCTTTTCTTTTGTTTTGTTTTATTTTCTTTCACAGCAGACCTATTGGCTTTGCCTCTGTTAGTGTATAACAAGCTAGTATTACATTTTGAGTGTTCATTAAATAGCACAAAAGCCCAACCTTGTGTGTGTATGGCCGTTTACTAGTGGCATGTGAAGTAAGAGTAGATGTTGTAGCATCCAGGATAATGTGCTGCATGTCTAAATCCTTGTAAGGTCCCAAAGACGAGACCTATTGGCTATGCCAATGCTTGTTTTAGAAGTGTCTTAGACATAAGAAGCTAGATCGAAAATATAAGCCATTATGGAGAAAAACAGCATGGGTGAAAGAAAGGAAAAAGGCTTATTTTAGTTATTGAGGTATTAATAGTATGGGTGGGTGGAATTTGCGTAGTCGCGCTACGCAAAGCTCAGCGAAACGGTAAAAAATCTCCGCGAACACGCAGAAATTCCACGAGCACGTGGAATTGCTTGTACGCAATGCTTTTTTCCTGTTCTCGATCACTGTTTGCGTGCTCGAGTGGAAATATCTCGCGAACATGCATTTTGAGAACGCGAACAAGCAAAGAATTCTGCGAAGTCGCAGAACACAGAATTTATGGGCATTTTCGCATTCTCCGCGGAACGCGAAATTACCCAAATTCCGCAAAGTCCACGAGCGGAGCAGAATTTACCGCCAAGTCCTAATTAATAGTAACAAGGCAAGTGTGTTTATGGGCACAGTAGACAGAGGTGTTGTTATGTTGGGGACTCATGGTTTCTGCCACCACACAATTACCAATGGGATAAGCTGTCTAAAGGAATATACATACACTTAAAATACACAACCACTTTCATATATAGTGTGAAAATGTTGTCTAATGAATTTGCATCTTGTGCATCTGTCGGCTGGTCACAAAGCTTCTTGTTAATAGATAGGAATGGTTCCAGTCCTTTCCGGTACCAAACTATACTTTTCTGGTTTTTGTAATCCAATTGGTCAACTGGGAAACAAGGTTAAAACTCTGGGAATGTGCTGCATAAGTATCTTAGAAAAAGGAGACAGTGGTGCGATGCAATGGAGCCGGATGATGCGGGATCAATTGATTTAAATGGTGTATGGGTTTGGATTATGCTGAGGTTTCATACATGTTGACATCAAACACATTTAGCCTTATCTGTAAAGCAAACAGAAGGTGTTGCCCTTTTACAATAGGAACTGCACTGTCCCTAATTATGCATCAACAACAACAGGGTCCTGGGGAGAGACATATTAATAAACACAAATATATGAGTACTGGAGGAAAAGATGGTCAGTGAGATGTCCCACAAATACTAGAGGTGGTGGGGTCAATACATGGTATGTGATATAATGCAAGACAAATATATTGCATCCACTATATCACCTACCACTATGGTGTTGAGGTAAGATTTCGAGGTAAGAATATTTAATTATACGTACCTATTGATGCTAAACTTGATGATATTTTGGAGGGTAATATAATGGATGCAATTTTTGGTGCGGTCCATATTGTTGATTTCCAGATAGTTACTTACATTGTGCAAGAGCTGAGTATTTTATGCAGTTTTTTAAGCCATTTAAATTGTTATGTATCTTAAATTTGCACCGTGGGACAAAAGCTGTCTGGTAAAAAGCAGCCTCTGAGAATGTGTTAATAATTCAAACACTTCATCACATACGTATAGCTAGAAATTGAGTTGGAAAGTGTTTCTAAATTTGGTCAACAGACCGGAGTCTCACTTTCTGTATTTAGGGCTCGATTTAGAATTTGGCGGACAGAGTTTACTGCCTTGGGATGGCAGAGGAAAATACCTGTGCCACCATGAAGGATCTCTGCCCACTATTTGTAGACTGTCCACCAGCTCTGAAGACAGCTCTCTACATTGACAGAGACTGCCAGCATGTAAGAAGAGTTTGATGGGCAGTACCATCAGTCATGACAGCTGTCCGTCAAGCTGTTCAAGGTTTTTTATTTTTCATAATACTGCTAAAGTGGAAGCTTGTTTTTGGAAAACCAAAAAATAATGCCCCTTACATCTTGGGAGTTCTCTCCCAGGGTGTGCGGTCATTATTATTGGTTTTTCCTGTCCCTTACCGCCAGGTGTTTGCTGGCCATGACTGACAGGAACAAGTACTTTAATACATCCAACCTAAATAGACTGTGTAATGTCTTTCCTCCGACAGCTTATAGTCTGTCGGACTATTGTTGACTCTGTTGATGGAACACTTATGGTCTGAATGTCAAGTATACAATTCTTTTTGGATACAAGTCTCCGACTCAACTGCCACTCACATACGATTATACATAACCCAAAGGGAGCACAACTACACAGGATGTGGGAACACTTATGTTCAGTTTAATACATTTTGTAAAATAGTTTATGAAAATATTCAACTAGATATATATTATAATACACATAAAAAAAATCATAAAACCTACACATTGGATCATATGGAAAATGGAAAAGGCTTTAAAAAGACAATCTCATTTGTATTGTGGCGTTAATTTGAGAAAATACATAGAGAACACACAGCAAAAATACAACTTCTCTGTCGATATGTAGTTCTGTATTGCATAAATTTAACAGAAAACATAGCGTTTGTTTATGGGCCTCGCAGCAGATGAGGCTGAGTTCAGGTGAGTCGACAGCAGGTGGCTGAGGTGGCTACACAGGCCCAACTTTAACGCTGGTGGCACTCAAGTGCAGCAATCTTTTTTTGGCAATCCCCAATGACCTCCTTCTTCACTGATTCCCTCACTCTGACACTCCAACAGTGACCCTATGTCACTATGCCGCTGTTTGGTTAAGAGTCTTTGACTATGAGTTGAACAGGAGGGTCAGGTTTATACAGTAGTTGACTGCCAGAGGTATGGGTGATTTCTTGCAGCAGACGCATTGCTGCAGACAAACAAAGTTCCTAGGCAGTCAGTGCCTTCTAGAATTGGCCCTAGGAAGGACGAAAAAAGCCTGAGAGCAAAAAACCTCGGAGATTACTTCTGGGCGCAGCTGGGACTTCGAGGCTGAGGACCTCATCAACAGGAGATGACTGGAGATTCTGGAAGAAGCCAAGGAAGGACTTCTGGAAAAAGTGTGAAGATTCCTGAAGGAGTCAAGCAAGGACTGAAGCGTTGAAATACACCACAGCAGACCTGGAATGGTGCGACACAAGAAGAGAATGAAAAAGCCCTTCCTTATACAGGCCAAGGACAGGAATTATGACCAACTTGTGGGACACCCCCGCGCCGCACGGCCACCAGCTGCTGCGTGTGCCCCAGTGCCTGCCTTCTGCCTCAGCGCCGGCCTCGCTGCCGCCTTGAGCGCTCCCCTTTGGTTTTCGCCGGTTTTTGACCGAAATTTGTGCTTGTTTTCTTTGTATGCCGTATGATCGTTTGTTAACTGTTTTGCCTCCGTTTTGACCTGCATTGTTGCCTGTATTTTTTGTACCGTTTCTTCTTCGTGTTTTGCCCTCCATTTGTGCATTTGTGCTTGTCTCCTTCCTGTTTGCCCGCCTACCTCGCCGCCCTCCGCTCTCCCTCCCCGCTCCCGCTTCCCGCCACCACGATTAGCCCCGCCCCTTTTCTCTTCTGTTCCCTCCCCGCTCCCGCCTCCCAGCTGCTCCGCCCACCCGCGCACTTGGCCTTTAAATGGCGACCGTGCGACGCAGGTGAGTGTGACCCACTTGTGGGACACCCCCGCGCCGCACGGCCACCAGCTGCTGCGTGTGCCCCAGTGCCTGCCTTCTGCCTCAGCGCCGGCCTCGCTGCCGCCTTGAGCGCTCCCCTTTGGTTTTCGCCGGTTTTTGACCGAAATTTGTGCTTGTTTTCTTTGTATGCCGTATGATCGTTTGTTAACTGTTTTGCCTCCGTTTTGACCTGCATTGTTGCCTGTATTTTTTGTACCGTTTCTTCTTCGTGTTTTGCCCTCCATTTGTGCATTTGTGCTTGTCTCCTTCCTGTTTGCCCGCCTACCTCGCCGCCCTCCGCTCTCCCTCCCCGCTCCCGCTTCCCGCCACCGCCATTAGCCCCGCCCCTTTTCTCTTCTGTTCCCTCCCCGCTCCCGCCTCCCAGCTGCTCCGCCCACCCGCGCACTTGGCCTTTAAATGGCGACCGTGCGACGCAGGTGAGTGTGACCCACTTGTGGGACACCCCCTCGCCGCACGGCCACCAGCTGCTGCGTGTGCCCCAGTGCCTGCCTTCTGCCTCAGCGCCGGCCTCGCTGCCGCCTTGAGCGCTCCCCTTTGGTTTTCGCCGGTTTTTGACCGAAATTTGTGCTTGTTTTCTTTGTATGCCGTATGATCGTTTGTTAACTGTTTTGCCTCCGTTTTGACCTGCATTGTTGCCTGTATTTTTTGTACCGTTTCTTCTTCGTGTTTTGCCCTCCATTTGTGCATTTGTGCTTGTCTCCTTCCTGTTTGCCCGCCTACCTCGCCGCCCTCCGCTCTCCCTCCCCGCTCCCGCTTCCCGCCACCGCCATTAGCCCCGCCCCTTTTCTCTTCTGTTCCCTCCCCGCTCCCGCCTCCCAGCTGCTCCGCCCACCCGCGCACTTCGCTTCTAAATGGCCTCTAAATGGCGACCGTGCGAACGCGCAGCGGTCACGCGCAGCGGGCGCGCCGATTGTGCGCCGAAGGCGCGCCAAAGGTAAGCCCGTCTGCGCCCGTCCGCGACCGGATCGCGTCCAGCGCCAGGACCCCTGGCCCCCCCGCCTGACGTACTCCGCCGCCACCCTCACCGCACTCAACACCGGCCGACTCCCAGAATGCCATCAAGCCACTCCACGACGTACCCACGGACCTTTCAGCTGCCACGCCTGCAAGTTCTCCTGCATCCGGACCAGCCTCGCACCAGCACCCGCCAAGTCGAACACCAGCAGCACCCACCTCAAGTGCATCCTGCTCAACACCCGCTCCGTCCACAGACACGCCATCGAACTCTGGAACCTTCTAGACGCCACAGCCCCTGACGTTGCCTTCCTCACGGAGACCTGGATGAACGCCTCTTCAGCTCCCGACATCGCCATCGCTATCCCAGAGGGCTACAAGATCGTCCGGAGGGACCGAAACGCCAACCAGATGGGAGGAGGCATCGCCATCATCCACAGGAACACCATCCGTCTCACGACCAGCACCGACAACACCCTGACCAGCGCCGAACACCTGCATTTCCAGATCCACACCAACCCGAACACCACCCTCAGAGGCACCCTGATCTACCGACCCCCTGGACCACGCACACAATTCAGCGAGGACATCGCCGACTTCGTCAGCCCGCATGCCCTCCCCTCCGCTGACTACATCCTCCTGGGAGACCTCAACTTCCATCTAGAGAACAACAACGACCGCAACACCAGCACCCTGCTCGACAACCTCGCCAACCTGGGACTCAAGCAACTGGTGTCCACCCCCACCCACCTCGCCGGACACACACTCGACGCAGTCTTCTCTTCCAGCACAGACATCGACTTCAGCCACGCCACAGAGCTTCAATGGACGGACCACAGCTGCGTCCACTTCACCTTCAAGAGAACGACGACCCACCAACACCAGCAACAGGCCGCCCACAGAAGCTGGAACAAGATCACAGCAGACCAGCTCGCCACCTCCCTGAGCCAGCACCCTCCTGCCAGCTCAGCGAACCCCAGCCAGGCCGCCGACAACCTCACGAAGTGGATCAGCAACTGCGCGGACGAACTCGCCCCACTGAGGACCCCGCCTAGCAGACCCGGCAGCAAGAAGGCTCCATGGTTCACCGACGAACTCAAGAGCTCCAAGAAGAACTGCCGAGCCCTCGAGAAAGTCTGGAGAAAGGAACCGACACCGGACAACAGGACCTCCTTCAAACTTGCCACCCGGAAACACCACCAGCTGATCCGCGCCGCCAAGAAAACAGCATTCAAGGACCGGTTGGACAACAACGCACACAACTGCAAGGAACTCTTCAACATCGTGAAAGAGCTTTCCAACCCCAGCGCAGGAAACAACGACATCACCCCATCGCAAGACCTCTGCAACTCCCTCGCTTCATACTTCCACAACAAGATCGCGGACATACACAACAGCTTCTACAACCAACCAACGCACACCATGACCGAACAACCACCCCCCACCACCACCCTACACGCCTGGACCCCGATCAGCACCGAAGACACCATCCGCACGATGAACTCCATCCACTCCGGATCACCGACCGACCCCTGCCCTCACCACGTCTTCAACAAGGCCGACGCTGTCATCGCACCCCACCTGCGAGACATCATCAACACATCCTTCGACACCACCATCTTCCCTGAGAGCTGGAAACACGCCGAACTCAGCGCTCTACTCAAGAAACCAACAGCGGACCCCACCGACCTCAAGAACTACCGCCCCATCTCGCTCCTCCCGTTTCCAGCCAAAGTCATCGAGAAGACCGTCAACAAGCAGATGGCCGCCGACACCCAGCTGATCCTCTCCCTGACCAACGACCCCACCGCCGCCAGAGCCAACCTGCACGAAGGGATGAAAGAGGTAGCCGAGTGGATGACGACCAGCCGCCTGAAACTGAACTCGGACAAGACGGAGGTCCTCATCCTGGGCCCCTCACCCTACGCCTGGGACGACTCCTGGTGGCCTCCCGCCCTGGGCACCGCACCCAAACCGACAGACCATGCACGCAACCTGGGCTTCATCCTGGACTCCTCCCTCTCCATGACCAGGCAAGTCAACAACGTCTCCTCGGCGTGCTTCAACATCCTACGCATGCTACGGAAGATCTTCTGGTGGATCCCCACCGAGACCAGGAAAACCGTCACCCAGGCCCTCGTCACCAGCCGACTGGACTACGGCAACGCCCTCTACGCCGGTACCACCGCCAAGCTCCAGAAGAGACTCCAGCGGATCCAGAACGCCTCAGCCAGACTCATCCTCGACATCCCACGAACCAGCCACATCTCCGGACATCTGAGAGACCTTCACTGGCTCCCCGTCAACAAAAGAATCACCTTCCGCCTCCTCACCCACGCACACAAAGCCCTACACGACCAAGGCCCGAGCTACCTCAACAGCTGAGTCAACTTCTACGCTCCCAAACGCCACCTCCGATCAGCCAACCACGCCCTCGCCGCCGTCCCCCGCATCCGAAGAGCGACTACAGGAGGAAGGTCCTTCTCCTACCTGGCCTCCAAGACCTGGAACTCCCTCCCGACCGACCTGCGCCTGACCCAAGACCACCTCTCCTTCAGGAAGACGCTGAAGACCTGGCTGTTCGAGCAGTAGCGGCACCCCCCCCCCCCCCCAGCGCCTTGAGACCCTACGGGTATGTAGCGCGCTTTATAAGTGTCATTGATTGATTGATTGATTATATCACAGGAAGTTAGACTGTCGTGGAGCTCCTATAATATTTATACATGATCTGCGCGTTTGGACAGCATACACTATAGGATTGGTGTCAGACTGATTCTGAACACCCCCACCGAGTATGTAGGCCTCTTGTACCAACTAGCTCACAGTGCCACTAGAATCTCCACTTACCAAGGAGAGAATAGTTCTTAGCAACCATCGAACATGAAAACCCTAATCCCTGAGGACCGTGGAAACAATATACTACTTTTCGCTCAGTCACTCGTGCTTACTCAGTCTGTCTCAAAGAGATACACAAAATAAACAGGCTGTGCGTTTTCAATACAAATTTATTGAACAGTTGTTATTCTGATGTAGAATAGATGAGCTGCAACAACCATTAGACAGTTTAAGATATAAATGATTAGCAGTACTATAAAGGTAAATGGATGATATAGCTCTACCATCTTACAATAATCATGAATGCATATGAGTATATAAAACACATGATAAAAAAAACCGCACTCCTTCGATGCTTCAATAACTAGATGTACCTAAATGTACCTAGCATGTGTTTAGGTGTTAAGCTAAGAATCCCTCTAGGATTTAGTCAACCCCATTACCTGCAGTGAGAGACTGTGGGACCCCCATCTTAGTCTCGAGTTGGACACCCTGCAAGGGATGTTAGACCACTACAAGCTGTAGTGTCTGCATGCAGGAACCTCAGTGTCTCTGGTCAGTGTGTCGGCCGGGAAGTCTCGGTCTACTCTGCCCTACCTTAGCAAAATGTGATGTATATATACCCATATGTCTCCGCATGGGTCCTACCTCGCTGTATTACTGTGTCAGCTTAAGGATGACATCAGGCATGAACTTTATACATTGATATCATACAGGAGATGGTCGCCCTGCTGTGCTTCCAAGAATCCTCATGCATAATGTATGAAATTTCGAACTAGGGAAAACCCGCATTCTGAATGCAGTGTCGTATCTAACTAAAAGGTCAGTCCCTGTAAACTGTCATAAGTGTAATGTAGGGAAGAATATAGGTGAAGGGTAATGAAGTTACCGGGGCCTATATTATGGTAGCTAAATGGAATACAACAAGACCAACATTTTGGATTGGGAACAAGCTATTGGAAGAGATTGATAAGGCGCCATCTTGGAGGAGGAGGAGTAGGAGGAGGAGGAGGAGGAGGAAGAGGAGGAGGTGGAGGAGAAGAAGAAGAAGAAGAAGACATAGAGGCACCAAGGCTGCCTCCCAACATGTCCCTTAAGAGAATACTGCTGCCCAAAAGAGCAC
This sequence comes from Triturus cristatus, assembly GCF_964204655.1. NCBI lineage: Eukaryota > Metazoa > Chordata > Amphibia > Caudata > Salamandridae > Triturus > Triturus cristatus. Next base: position 1,031,066,847 of record NC_140590.1, read on the forward strand.
CGGCGGACTGGCAGCCATGAGATAAGTGTGTTTAGGGCCTGCGGTACCCTGTAGGAGCTCACATTATGCCTGCTGTTGGAAGTTGGCCATGGGAAGTGAGCAACAGTATGACCCCTCACAGAAGCTCCGGGAAATCCAGACATCGACAAAAGAAGAAGCGATGAACCACAACCGAAGCATGAACAAAAGAGGCATCTTGCCAAGACCGTTCACTTGGGTGTATCCTATTCCTTTCTAATGCATTAAAAACTGGAGTTCCCCATAAAATATATGAGAATCACATATTTCCTTTATCTCAAACTCAGGCTCATCTCTAACTAAAGTAGGAGGAGGCAGAGCAAACAACCATTGAAAGGGAATTGATGCCGTAAGGTTTCAACTGAGAGAAATAAAACACATGATGGATTTTCCAATGGAGAGGCAGTTGAATCTTGTAGGCTACGTGATTGATGAGTTGAATAATCTTAAAAGGCTCATAGAATCTCAGTGTGAATTTATTATGGGAAAGGTGAGAGGGAAAGAACTTAGAGGAAACCCAGACTTTGTCTCCTCTCTTGTAGGAAGAGGAACAGATGTGGTGAAAATCCGCAAAGAACTTCCTCCATCATTTAGATGCTTGAAGATTAAGAGATATCTTTCATTGAACAGCTCGCAGCTGTCGAACAAAACTGCCAGCAGCAGGCACCATGAGATAACTCTGGATTCCAGAAGGAAAAGACTGAAGATGAGGCCATGAAGACAGAAAAATGTCAAGGATTAAGTAGGGCTATGGATGGAACTATCGTATGAAAACTCGGACAAGGCTAAAAAGGATGACCAGTCACTCTGAATGGGATCACAGAATCAGTGGAGGTACAGGTCTATCCCTTGGTTCAGTCGTTCAGTTTGATCATTAGTCTGGGGGTGAAAACCAGAGGATAGGGCCTTTTCAAGTTGAAGAGATTTACAAAAAAATTTCCAGAAGCGGGAAATATACTGAGGACCATGATCAGAAACTGTAACCTGAGGCAGACCATGCAAATAAAAGATTTTTTGCAAAACAATTGGACCCAGAGATTTGACAGAGGGCAGCCTTTTAAGAGCAGTGAAATGAGCCATTTTGGGGAAATAGTCAACAGTGAACATGATGACTCAATTCCATTCTGAAGGAGGTAGAGCCACAATAAAACCAGTAGAAATAGTATGCCACAGTTCTGGTGGACCAGGAGGGATTACATAGGTCCTGAAGGATGGGAATGAGAGGATTTTCCCTGAGTGCAGGTTGGACAGGAACCAACGTAGAGTTCGTTATCATGTCGGACAGTTGGCCACCAACAAGAGCAAAGAACGAGTTACAGCGTAGATTTAATTCCCTTATGACCAGCAACAGAGGTGTTGTGACACAACTTGAAGACTTCAACTCTCAAAACGTTTCATGGAATAAAAAGGGCCTTGCCCCGAAATGCAAGATTCCTCTTCTTATGAACAGAACCAGACAAAGTTTCCCATTCTTTCCTGGGAACTGAGGAATAACTATCTCAAACTTTGTCAAGAAATGACTGTTCCACTCCAATGATCTTTTGAGGCAGTCGAATATATTAGCCAAAAAATGAAGGACCTTCAGAATATCTTTGTGAAAGGGCATCAGCCAGAATAGTTCTGGAACCAGGAATATGCATGATGATAAAGTCATACTGATTAAAGAAATAAACCCATTGAGATTGGCAACTGTACCAGTACTGCATATTCCTGAGACATTGGAGATTGCTGTGATCAGAGTGAATTTTAAATGTTTCTCTAGCTCCCATTAAGAAAAGCCTCCATTCAGAGCTTTTCATAGCTAAAAGTTCTCTCTCTAGAACTAAGTAATTCTTCTAAAAATCTGACAGAAAAGAAGAAAGATAGAATATAGGATGTTCTAATCTGTCATGTTCTTGGAGCTGAAGAAGAACTTCTCCAAAGCTTGGTCATAGGTGCCAGCCTCAACTCTAAACATTTTAGTTGGATCAGGGTAATGTAAGATGAGAGCTTGAGTAAAGTCAGTCTTGTTTTAGAGCCTGGAAGTCTTCTTCAGCTAAAGAGTTCCATTGAAAGTTGTGACTGAGCATGCCTTTTTTAAGAACACAAGTGATGTTGCTGGTTAACCGGGCAAAATTGTCATTGTACTGATGGTAGAAATTGGTGAGACAAAAAAAGTACTGGGTTTCCCTGACAGTTATAGGATATGGCCAATCCAGATTGGCTGAAACTTTGAAAGGATGCATGAAAATTCCAGTCCTGTTTATGCAAAAACCCAAGCAATCAATTTCAGACTTGTCAAATTCACATCTTTCAACCTTGCAGGACAGTCGATTTTGGCACAGTCTAGTTAACACTTGTTTGACATGCTCTAGAAGCAACTGAGGATCTTTTGAGAAGACAAGAATATCATTAAAGTATAATATGATAAATTGATTGAATAGATCTGAGATTATGTGATCCATAAAACATTGAGCTATGTATGGGAAACTGCATAAGCCAAAGGGCATAACCTGACATTCAAAGTGACCTAATGGAGACCGAACGGCTGCCTTACATTTGTGTCCTTCCTTTATCCAGAGAAGGGGGTTAGATCCACGAAGATCTAGTTTGGTGAATGTTTTAGCATTCATTATTGATGCTAAGATGTCTTTGATTAAAGTAAGGGAATATCTGTCCTTTATTTTGACCTTGTTCAAGCCTCTGAAGTCTATTCATGGTCTCAGATCTTTGGATTTTTCAGAAACAAAGACAACGCCCCAGCAGGAGAAGTAGAACGGGTTGTAAGGCTGTTTTGTTGGTTTTCTTGCAGATATTGCATTAAGGTTTATTTTTCAGATTCAGATAAAGAATATACCCTTCCAAAAGGAACAGTTGCTCCAGGTTCGATAGGAATAGCACAACCAAAATCTTGATGAGGATGTTTGGATATGTCTTTTGGTTTCTCTAACAGGTCAGAAGAAGAGCGGTATTGAGCAGGAATTACTTGGAGAAGGTTTATCATTCCTGAGTGCTCAAACCATTTCCTTATGGGTTCAGTAATCATCTGATGATTAGCAATTGTTATGACAGGATTTTGAAGATTAGGATATATTTCTGGGTTTCTGATTGATATATGAGTTATGGAGAGTCAATCAATGAATGTCCAGAATTGCAGTGTGACCTGGAGATGAAATTAGGTCAAAAGAGACAGTTTTCTGATGTTTTACGAAGGTCATTCTTACTGGTATGGTCATTTGCTTGACTGACCCAGAACTTATGGGAGTGTCATCAATGGTCTGGACCTCCTCGGGGGACTCTTTAGCATTCATGCACCATTCTTGGTTCTGGCCCAGGCCTTGTCTAGGTACAGACCACTAGCAGGCAGCGCAGTCCAGAAATGCCATGTTTCTTTCTCTCTTGCCATCAGGTAGATCAAAAAACACTGGTAACAGAAAAAGTGGAACTAGAGTATCACCTGATATTCCAACAACAGATTTGAGATATTCCTGTCCTTCTCCCTTTCATAAAGGATGGGACCTGG